>NW_019154105.1:27282237-27882237 GCF_002288905.1 Enhydra lutris kenyoni
GTGTGTGTGTGTGTGTGTGTGTGTGTGTGTGTGTGTGTGTGTGTGTGTGAAGCCACTGAGGTTTGGGGGTTAATTTACCAGCAATACCCCTGACTTGCTACTCAAAGGAACCCTACAAAAACTCCTTTTATAAAGTGAATAGACCTTTTGTAACCCAATACAAACCACTGTTTCCTAATTTACCTGCTTTATTGGTTCGTGTCCTCTAAGATCATTATATAGATTAAGAACACTACTTGTTAATAGTAGGAAGGTACTGGGGGGTTAAGGATCCCATGGAGAATAAGACGAAAGACGTGGCACCAGCCATATAGCATGGGCAGACTTGTGGGGAGGGAGGGGCGGAGACAGTTCCCCCCCGGGGTAGAACATGGGCGCACGAGGTCTACTCCAGAGCCCACGGTCTTGGGAAGGCAGAGAAGACTTCTGCGAGGAAGTGAAATCCAGGCAAGGAGAAGGCAGGCCGATTTGGGGGGATGGGCAGTTCCAGGGGTTGTGGAACATCAACAGATCACGAAGAAACCCAAGAGGTGGGCCTTTAGCTATTATTCTGCTTTTTTCACCCCTTGGTGAGATTTTTACCATTTCCTCACCAGCCAAACTTCTAATGGCGTCTACCACTAAAGGGAGGGACAGAACCACAAGCAACGAACAGATCACATGGGTGTAAAAACACACAGACTGATGTATTGTCTCAAGCCGTGGCGGCGGCCTCCTGGACGCCGGGCAGGTGGTGGGGCGAGGAGGAGAGAAACGAGAACAGGGAGGAAGAGTGGCCTCCAGGCGAAAGGCCACAGGCCACATGCATGCGTGTGTAGACGGGGGAAGTGGTTCAGGCAGGCAGGCAAGCCCCCTGTGGACAGAGGCTGTGCTGGCCTGGGCGGCTGTTGCACTCCCGGCCTGTGTTCCCCGTGTTCCGTGGTCTCTGTGGTCCAACCCAGTAAGTACTGGCCAGACGCATGATGACGAGAAGAGTCGCACAGTTCGCGTTTATCGCAGACCTCCTATGCGCAGGCGCTGTTGATGTTTACGTATATAAGCTCAGGGAAGCCCCACAGCAGTACACTGGGAAGTGGGGGTGTCATTGTTATCACCTCCATTTTCAGTTGACAAAAATGAGATGCAGAGAGGTTAAATAACTTGTCTAATTTTACCTTGTGGGTAAAATGGCAGAACTGAGATTGGAACCCATGCCCTTAAGAGTATGACTGGTGCTGGGAGAAGAGGGAGGACACGAGTGAATGGGGAGGGCCATCCAGAACCCCTCCTCCACAAGAGGGGAGACACTGAGAGAAGTCTGGATGCAGAGTACTAGAGAGAGACTGTGATGTACAGTAGAGTAGCAGGGGCAAAGGCCCTGTGGCAGGGGCAGGAGCGAGTTTAGTTACCCTGAGAACCGTAAGTAAGCGTATGTAGCAGAAGCACAGAAGGTGAGAGCCATTGGCAGGACAGATCCTGGAAGGTCTTCCAGGCCTGGGGAGGATTTTGGAGGGAGTGGACTCGAGCCTAGACCATAGGTGGAGCTGCTGGGCTATGTCCACGCCTGGTGGATGGCACCTGGTGACAAGCTCTGATTTGGCACCTACGTCTGATGAAGGCATTTGTTTCTGTTTCTCATCCCTCTATGCCCTTCTAAAAAGACCAGGAGCTCTCTTTAAAAGTTCCTTTGTCTTTCCTATGTTTATATCAGTTGCCACTGGTATGTTTAACAAATTAAATGACCCCAAAATATGTGATGAATGAATGAATGAATGACTTAACAGTGTAATATTGACATCATCAGAACACTTGGAACCCCCAGCTGAACAGCTGTGCCCATCCCTCCCTTGTTGAAGCAGCGACTCCTTGGCCTTGCTCTCACACCTGCACTTATCATGGTGAACCTGTTACTCAAGAAAAGCTTTGCCCTCTGGCTCGATCATGCCATAGGCTACGTGGGCAGGGAATGGGGCCTGAGGGTCCAGCAGACCTGAGTGATTATCTCTGCTCTGCCACTTGCCACCGTTCTCTACAATCCTACGCAGATTACTTAACCTTTCTGACCCCATTGCCTCTCCAGGAAAATGGGGATCATGACTTGCAAAGTATTAGAGGAGAATTAAATCCAAAGAATGCATATCTAGCACCTCAGAGAGAGAAGGCATTCAACAATTGGTACCTATGAGGTATTATGTGTTATTGAAAGGAGAAATGGGTATAGGAATAAATGCAGACCTCGGTTCAAATATGGTTTCCCATTTAGTTTCTGTATTCTCTTAGAAAAGATTTTCTTTTAAAGATTTTCTTTTTTTATTTGACAGAGAGAGAGATCACAAGTAGGCAGAGAGGCAGGTGGTGGGGGGGGTGGGGGGAAGCAGGCTCCCTGCTGAGCAGAGAGCCCCATGCAGGGCTCAATCCCAGGCCCCTGAGATCATAACCTGAGCCAAAGGCAGAGGCTTAACCGACTGATCCAACCAGGTGCCCTAGAAAAGATATTTTAAATATGAGCCTCTGTTTACCCATATTTAGGAAGTGGCTGAACTCATGAACTAACCTAGATGCAGAGTAGAGGAGGGACAGAATAATTAGAAGCATTATTGTAGTATTATTACCATTTGCTTCTGTGCCTTGCCCAGAGTCTGGTACAAAGGAGGTGCCCAAAGGAATGTTTGTTAAGTGGGCTTGTACACACAACTTAAACAGAAGACAATGTACAGTAGAAACCGTTCCTGTCCCCAAGACCTGTCACAACGCGCTGCAGCTTCTAATACAAAAAGCCTCAAGCAAGACGCTCAAGTTGCAGGAGGGTCACGTTCTCTACCAAACAGTCCCCAACAAAATAAACAGAGCAAGGATATGACCGAATTCTGCTGTCTCCTAATTCCAAAGTTCATTCATTCATAAATCACTGCACCCCTACTATTTGTAGCTCAGGAAATAAAGCTACATTGAAAAAATTAGGGGCACCTTGTTGGCTCAGTTGGCTAAGCCTCTGCCTTTGGATCGGGTCATGATCTCAGGGCCCTGGGATCGAGTCCCGTATCAGCCTCTTTGCTCAGTGGGGAGTCTGCTTCTCCCTTTTCCTCTGTACCCTCTGTCTGTCTGTCTGTCTCTCTCTCTCTCTCTCAAATAAATAAATAAAATCTTTTTTTAAAAAAGGAAAGAAAGAAAAAATTAAAAGTTGCCTACTGTCAATGAGCTCACCAGCTGGGGAAGTGGGATGGAAAATGGGGGACACACAGAGGATTAATAGTTACCTTAGAGTTTACTGAGTGTCTTGTGGGTAGTGAGCTGGGGTAGGAACAAAGCATGCCCTCGTGATCAGTGAGGGGTAAGAAATGAAGGTATTTCAAGAGGAGGAGCAGCAGGCACCAAGACAAGGAGGAACAAGGCGTACCAGAAGGGCAAGTGGAACACAGGGTCCAGAGACCAAGTAATGATAAACTTTATTTGTCACATGAAGGGTTCTGAGCCTTATCCCATCACTGAATATTTAAGGGGGGCAGGTAAAGGAGAGTGGTGACGTGGTCCGATTTACTTTGCATTTTATGAAAATCACTCTGGCAGAAGCCAACCACACAGAGTTCCGATAAGAGAGTGAACCTGGTGGGAAGTGGGGGCCATTGTAACCCTCTGGTTGGGGAATGCAGTGCCATTGCCCAACCACAGGACACAAGCAGAGAACCAGCAAGGCTAGAGAGGAGGAAACTAGTCCCGTTGGGTTTGTGTTGGGTTGGAAGAAATCTGGAGCCTCCCCATGATGCAGGCTAGAAGGCAGGTGATTACCCAGGTCGGGAGCTCTGAAGAAAGCCTGAGCTGGAGATAGATTTGGGGGTCCCCAACATCTGGGAAGTAGCTAAAGCCATAACTTGGTGCGTCAATTGCTCTTGAGAAATCAAGGGGCTAAGAACCAGGAAGAAGGAGAAGGCTGGTTATCAAGTAGCTTCTGGAGACCTTGATGAGAACAGGGACGGCAGAATGCTATGGGATATCTGATGTATTTCCAGACTGTATGGGGGTGAGGGAACCAATGGGAGCCAAGAAGAAGCAAAAACAATGAGGACAGGTGACCCTTTTCGAGAAGTTCCCCGGTGTGGGGAAGAGTAACGCGGAGGTCCCCACTCTCATGCCCCAAACAAAAGCTCCTGATAATTTCAAACCTATATATTGCCTGATTTCCTAAATCCTTCCTAATACGCCTCCACATGACTTGTCCAGCCTTACTTCCCTCTCCTCCCCTGCCAACAACTCTCTCCTCTCCAGCCACTATCCTGCCTTGCATATGCACACGTTACATAGACACAGGATCCACCACCAATGCTTTAATGCCTTTCACGTTCTTTACTCGTGAGCAGCCTTGACCTTAACATTTCTCCTTGTGACAGCCTGATCATCCAAGCCTCTACCAATGATTCTCTCATACCTTTGATTCTATCCCTCACCTTGAACCACCTCCGCAACATGAAAGAAAAAACTTTTCATTGCTAAGTCAACAAAATGTATCACTCAATATCTTTCATCAACTGACAAACTACGGTTGGAACAGCTATTTAAATTTATCGCTTTGAGCACAAAATACAGTGATTTACATTTTAAGAAACCTCAGTCTCACACACAAAACATAGGGCATATATATTAGATAAGACTTAATAGTACAAAGGGTTCATCCCAACATTCCTTTAAAATATGAATGCTACTATAACATTAAGTGATTTACCTGACTTTATTTTTTTAAACATTTCTTTGAGAAAAACCTCATTTTACATACAAGAATGCCATTCCAATCCTGCCGGTTGGAGAATGCACAGATGAGCAAGGGAAAGGAAAGATCAGCAGTCAGTGTGTAGAGACTCATCTGAGCGGCAGTAGTGGGCATTTGCTTGTAGCCAGTCGTGGAAATTCACACATGGCAAACAAAAGCCTGAATTTCTACCTTCTTTTTTCCCCCACTGTCCGGCAAATGTGTGCTAGAGGGGATGGGCAGAGGAGGATGGTGGAAATGGACACCGCAAATGAATAAAATTTCCTTACACCTTCCCTCCCTCTGTAGGAGGTTAGAGAATAAACCTGGCAAGCGAAAGACCTACTTTCAAATCCAAGTTCTACCCTTTCTACTGGCGTGACCTCGGGCAGGTTAGCTGCCCTCCTGAGGTTTGGTTTTCTCATCTGTAAAATATAGAGAATAAAACCTGCTATTTCATAAGCTTTTATAAAATTTCAAAGCAATAATGCAGGAAGAGAGCTTTGAAAGCCTTCGAGGGCTCCTTACGTGCTAGTTATAAGAGGCTACAATTCGTCCTCCAGGGAAATGGCTGTCCCATATATGGGTAGCCCCTTCATGTGACTCAGTTTCCAAAATCAACCCTCTGTTCTACAGTGTGGCTGACTTTCCCACTACACCACTACCTCCACAACAATGTTTTAAAACCAAAATACTAAATATTAGATATAAGAGAAATAGGCTTATATACATACCCCAACATCTTAGCAAAAACTTCTATTTAGACTTCCTCGCTGGATTTTAGCATCTTGACCAGCAGTCAGTATTTCTATCAGGTTTCTTTCATTAATTATTTTCCAAAAACATTAAACAATGATGCTGTTTCCATTAACAAGTTTGTCTAAGAAAGTAGATAACCCCACTGTTAAAAATAGAATAATCTGCCCTAATCACTTGTCAATTTCTTTCCTAGCCATGAATTCGTTAGGAGCTGTGGCAGAAACTTTAGCACTAGTGAAAGATTCCACATGCTTTCCTTAAAGGAAAGGAGGCTCCTTAAAGCTCTTTAAAGGAGCCTTAAAGGTTTCAGGCTCCTTTACAAGTAGATTGGAGCCACATAACAATCCTGGTCTAGGGAAGAGGAGTGAAAGTGATGTGTATAATGTAAGTGCTCTCTTTCTCTCTCTCTTCCCCTGTGGACCTTTGCCATCCCATGATGAGATCTGTGATGAGATGACTGCTCCACCAGGTGGCGGCCACCTGAACCTGAGCCAGTGACGGAGGAGAGGGGCCATCAGACTTGGCATGAATGAGAAATGTCTTTCATGTAAGTTTAGACAGTAAGATTTGGATCTGTGTTCATCACTGCAGCTTAGCAGTAAAGAGATAAAGGGAAGAAAAAATGTTTTCTATGAATTCACTAGACTGAACCCCCAGGAATGTGGAAGTATATTGACTATAGGGGAGGACAAAGGCAGCCAGGGAGTCTGTTTGAAGACACCATAGCAACTACAACAAAGCTTCTGTACTGAGAATCAAGGATATTTTGTCATACAGGCAACATCTATTTTAACACAAAGATTATCCAAAAACAGAGGGACACCGAGGGACACCTCTTTGAGAAATCCTTTTCACATACTGATATTGAATATGCTGTTTTCGCTTGCAAGGGCAGATTTCTATAACACAAGAGGAGAGTAATGCAAGGGGAAGTGTTATCAGCTGTCCCTAACATCCCCACTCACATAACAGATAATCAAAAGTTTCCAATTCGTAATGTCCTGATGTCTGTTATTATACATCAAGAAATGGAATCTTCTCCTGTCTTAGGGATGGGGTTATCAAGGATCTGGTAAGTTCTTACCGTTTGCTCCTGTAATTACATACAGTACATTTTAAAAAGTAATAAATGTCAGAGCATCTGACCAAAGGTAGCTCCCTAGTCCACAAGATTCTGGGTGGATATAAATGCGTCTCGGGAGGAGGAGGAGTTTCAGCCCAGAGCTGACCTTCTCCGGGTACTGCTAACATGGGAAGGAGGTTAATTTCTTTTTGTTTTTTTTAGATTTATTTATTTGTTTATTTATTTATTTGACAGAGAGAGAGATCGCAAGTAGGCAGAGAGGCAGGCAGAGAGCGGGAGGGGGGGGGGAGCAGGCTCCCTGCTGAGCAGAGAGCCCTATGCATATCTCCATCCCAGGACCCTAAGATCATGACCTGAGCCGAACACAGAGGCTTAACCCACTGAGCCACCCAGGCGCCCCTGGAAGGAGGTTAATTCCTCATCTTAACATCTCTATGAAGTAATTAGGTCCCGAGACCTAATTCTGATCTCTATAGTTGGTTATGTGACCCTTTTGCAGAGACGACCAAGAAGACCATACAGAAGCTGCATGATCAGTTGGGGGCATTTGGGGCAGCAGACTATTACTTAAAGGACCATTCTCAGAGTCTGACCTTGTTTACATGTCTTCTCACTGCAGATGCTTTTAAATCCCACCTCCCATTGTCCCCTGGGGATAACACCCAAACTCCTTAACACACCACCCAAGGCCTCTACTCTCTGGCCCCAACCACCCCACATTCTCAGCCTCATCTCATCTCCTCTCCTTGCCCAGAACCATTCACTGGCCCCCCGCAAAGACCAGCTTCTTCCTGCCTTCCTGCTTTTGACATCTGCTGTTTCCTCTACCCTTTATATGCTACTCTGCCTGGAAGTTTCCCATGAAGATGCAGCTCACATTTCCATTCCCAGCATCTAGCACAGAGAGACATATCATAAACTCTGCAAAAATATTTTGTTGAATGAATTAGTTAATCAGTAAAGGTACATTGCCAAAAGTGGGCGCCTGGGTGGCTCAGTGGGTTAAGGCCTCTACCTTCAGCTCGGGTCGTGATCCCAAGGTGCTGGGATCGAGCCCACATTGGGCTCTCTGCTCAGCAGGGAGCCTGCTTCCCCTCTCTCTCTCTCTGCCTGCTTCTCTGCCTACTTGTGATCTCTGTCTGTCAAATAAATAAATGAAAATCTTCAAAAAATAAATAAATAAATAAAAGTACACTGCCAAAAGCGTACATATAGAATGTCTAGGCCAAAGGTTCACACAATGCAGAAGTTAAGTAACAGTTTATTGAATGAATTATTAAGCCCTTAAAAACTGGCTCAGTTCTTGGTTGAACAAGAAGAGATTTTCTATGGCCCTTTTGTCAACATTCTCAGTAACCACACAGGAGGAAAAACAATTCTGAAAGTTACATGTTTGTACCAAGCTGTCCTTGAACAGCCAATGCAATCCAAGGTTTAAAGACCAAGTAATACAATACTTCAGCTTTTCTTTAATAACTAAAAGAAAGTGAATTTGCAATGTTTGCTTTTGTTTTTATTGTGTTTCTCTAGCAAGGTTTGGAAAAATATCCCTTCTTGGAGTCATTTTAAATAAATAAATCTTTTTAAAAAAATCAAGCAAATAGTGGTTTTGTGTAGGGCCCAGAAGATTGCTAGATGTTGTAGGATTAAAAACTAGCCAACAAATAAAAAACAAAGGCTTTGGGGCAGAAAATTACATTTTTTTAAAAAATTTACTGTGTCTGACAACATACATAGGACACAAGGAAAAGAGTGTTGGTGGACAGATTAAGGCAGAGGAAATGGGAAGCCCTATGAAGGAAATTAAGAGAAATAAAAAAAATTAACTAAGATCTATTAATCCCAATAATGACTCATTTAAAGGAAAATGAAAATTTTGCATTGTGTTTTAGAACTAATCTGTTCAAATCATTGATCTTTTTCACTGAAAATAACTTTTTCCTAAGGAGATAACTTTAATCACATTCTTAATTCTAGAGTGGTATTTATGGTCTTTTATTTTGCTTGAGTTAACTAGAACTAAATCAATGTGATCACAGTCAGCAAAATCAACTTTCCATAGCAAATATAATTTAAAGCTTTTAATGAATAAACCTCTATAACCAACATTTAATAAACAGTTTGCTACAACTACTCTTCATCTTAAGGTTTCAAGGAAAAAGTCCTCGCAACTATTAAAACAAACTTGCTGTATTACAGAGAACCTCTAAGCCATTGACCAAAACCCACCCTGTAGGCGACAAGTTACTGAAAAAGTCTAGAGGTAACCTTAATTTTGGTAGGTGTATATACATATTTTCTTATCCTCTCTCTTTAGCTACACATACATACAGAAACACACACACACAATTAAAAACACTTGTACACTCTCAATTGTGCCCCTACTTGGAAATCATGGCTTTGGTTTCAAATCAATTTTAATAAAGGCTGAATTAAAGATATTTGGGGATCACCTTTAATTCTACACTGGATATGAGGTTTTAAGAAAACAAATGTGTCCCAGAACCCAGGTGTGTGGGAGAATGGTGGTGGCGTTCAGTCAGTCATTATTTAATTGAACAATTTCTAGGAGGCACACATTATTCTAAGTGCTGGGAATACAGAGATAAGCAGAAAAGGGAGAACTCTCTGCCCTCTGGAGCTTACATTTTAGTGGGAAGAGAGGGAGGAAAGATTGACAATAAAATAAAAGAATGAGTAAAAATAAGAAGATGCATTTATTACAGAAGAAACAAAGCAGAGAAGGGACACAGTGTGCCAGGGGCAGGGGTAGGAGATGGCAGTTGTGAACAGGATGGTCTCTCCTGAGAAGGTGATATTTAAGCACACTTGAAGGAGGATAGAAAGCAAAGCTGTTGGTAGCTTACTGAAATACCCACAGGCAAAAGTTTTCCAGGCAGAGAGGAACAAGAAGTGAAAATGCCCTGAAGCATGAGACCAGCTGATGGGCTCTAGACTCTTCTGCCCAATAGAGTAACCACTAGTCATATGTGACTATTCAAATTTAAATTATTTAAACTTAAATGAATTTTAATTTTTTTAATTTAAATGAAATTTAAAATTCATTTAAATTTTAAATTTAGGGGCGCCTGGGTGGCTCAGTGCGTTGGGCCTCTACCTTCGGCTCCGGTTGTGATCCCAGGGTCCTGGGATCGAGCCCTGAATCGGGCTTTCGGCTCAGCAGGGAGCCTGCTTCCCACCCACCCACCCCCCACCCCCGCTCTCTGCCTGCCTCTCTGCCTCCTTGTGATCTCTCTCTGTCAAATAAACAAATAAAATCTTTAAAAATAAATAAATTTAAAATTTAAAATTCATTTCTCAGTTTGTACTTACCACAACTCAAGTACCAAATAGCCACCATATTGGACAATGCCTGTATAGAACAAGTCCGTCATAGAAAGTTCTACTGGACAGCTTTGCTCCAGAAACAGCAACTAGATCAGTATTGCTAGAGTAGATTGAGGAAGGGAGTAACAGATGAGGTCAAAGTTTAAAGGAGCACAATTGTGTAGGACTTTAATGGCCATTGTAGGAACTTTGGCTTTTATTCTGAGTGGGACAGAAGTCTGAGGACTCTATCAGAGAAGTAACTTCATCTCACTTGACATTTAGAAGAATCTCTCTGAAATATGTTTATATCTAGATGAACAATGATGGAAGATGGACAAGGATGGTTACAGCATAGGTGGTGAAAGGGTTCTGTGTGAATTTCGAAGTAGGTACCAACAGATTCAGCTGGTGAAAAGGTTGTGGGGTGTGTCATGCTGAAAACAGTGAAGGAAAGAAGGAGGCCAGTGTTCACGGCACGGGCGTAGCTAAGGTTAGGTTTTAGACTGATTTGACTTCAAGATGATGATAGTACAACTAAAAATGTCTAATGGGCAATCAGAGAAGTGAGCTCAAATGAGAAAATGTCCTGAATATAGATATGAGATTCGTGGACATATGTGTAAGAGAGAAGCAAGAATGGAGGCCCCAGAGAAGATTCCTAAAGTCTTAAAGAACTGCCATAGAAGGAAAGTGGGTAAGGCAAGGAGACCAATTATTTGAGCCTTAGAAGAATAGAGATGTCAACAGTCAAAGGCAACAGAAACACTAGATAGTCCAAGAAAATGATTGCATGGGGAAATGGCCACAGATTTTTTTGGAAAGGCATTGGTCTCCAAGACGGCAGTTTCTATGAAGGTGGGGGAAGAGCTTAGCCTGGGGGAGAGAATCTAGACTGGAATGATTTCAGTGACAATAGAGGAGCAGGGGGGTCTACCATTACTGAGAAAGGAAAGTGTAATAAACTTTGGCATTTCTCAATATTATTATACTTGGTCCAGTCAAATGTTAGTGTGATTTGTGTTAAACCCTGTCTTGTGACAAACTGAATATACATTTTGTAAAATATATATATATATATTTTTTTTTAAGTCATCTCTACAGCCAATATGGAGCTCAAACTTACAATCCCAAAATAAGGAGTCCCATGTTCTACCAACTGAGCCAGTCAGGCACCCCCAAACTAAATATCCTTTTTAACATTCAGAGTTTATTTAGGCCAAGGGGTAATAATGAAAGGAAGAGGGTGGGGTGGGAGGAAGGAAGGAAGGAATGGGGGAAGGGGAAAAGGAAGACAGAATAGGCTGTAAGAGGTAGGAAGAGGTAAATTCTAATTTTCCTGCAATCTTGATGGGGAAGGAATAGTCACAGTGCTAATTCTTTAAAGGTGGGCAAAGATAGTAAATATGAACACTACACAGTGGGCAAGGAGAAAGTTGTGGGTGTTCTTTGAGTTCTCCTCCACCACAGGAGCCCTGGTCAAAGGGTGAATGGGAAAGCCTAGAGACTCAGACCGCATCCAGTTGCATTCTTCCTGGTAGGATTTCAGAAACAAGCCAATTTAAATTCCAAAAAAAAATTGAGATCTGGTTGAGTGAATCTGTCCTATTTAGCAGAAGAGGTACTGAGACCCACAGAGGTGAAATAAATTCCCCCAGGGAATTCAGCTGGTACTATCTAGAGCCAGACCCAGAACCCGGGCTCATTCCGGGTCCACGCATGCCCAGCTCTGTCTCCCGGTTCCACTTTATGAGTGGGACCCTCCTATTTAAGACGGACAGATCAAACCCAGCAATTGCAACACCGAGTTGTACTTAATGTGCGGGGCAGGTTAACGCGAGCCGGAGTGGGGGTGGGGATTAATGAGACTTGAGGAGCTCTACGGGTTTGATGACAGAATATTGGCTTCCTACAAATGCCTTGGTAACAGGCCTCCTGAATTCTCTGCCTTGGTGTGGAATTGTGCCTACTTGCCATACTGACCAGCACACAAGTGAAACCCGCAACGTTGACAAGTGTCCATCTCACTGACATCTGAGTAATAACTCCTGGGAGTATTTTTATAAAAATTCATTGTGATACAATCCCTGAGTATCCTGAGACGTGAGGAGAGGCACGACCAGGGGTGTAGTTTAAAAAAAAAAAAATCGAGTTAGGGATAGAGAGGTGGGTTGCTAACGGAGGGGATGGGAGAGAAAGCCACAGGCTGGAGCTCTGGCGGACTGTGGTCTTTGCCGTTGCTAGGGCCGCCAGCGTCCTTGGTTACCGCTGGGCCGAAGGCGCTTTGTCCGCACCGACGCTGAGTCTGCGCTCTGCGAGCCCCGTCCCCCCCCCCCCCACCACCAGCGCCCCCTGGCGCGGAGGGGAGAAAACTGCACCGGCAGGCCCGTGCCCTTCCTCCCTCCCCCGCGATCCGGGTTCGAGACGCTGTCGCGATGAGGAATCTCGCCCGCCGGGGCTTTGCCAAGCGACCGCCCCGAGCCAGCGCTGAGAGGGCTGTGCCAGCAGCTAAAGAGACGGCGAGCCCGGGGCTGTCCCACCCGGACTCACGTTGTACTCCCTCAGCCAGCCGTCTAGCTTGTCGTGCATCAGTCGCAAAGTTTCGCTCGAGACCAGTTTCCTCAGGTTTTCTGCCATCGCTCACTTTTCCGCTCGGCCGCGCTCTGGGAGATGGAGACGTGGAGGGGACGAGGCGGCGGCCTCCGCGGGCCCCTGGGGCGATGCGGCGGGAAGGGTGTTCTTCTCCGGAGGGGCTCAGAGCGCGGCTGCTGCTGCCATCCTCCGCCTCGGGTCAGAGCCGGCAGGGTTCGGCAAGCCGGGAGGCGGGGAGGTGCCCTGGGCCGCAGCCGCCGCGCCTCATCCGCCGCCCGGCGCGGTCTCTCGCTCCCCCGCGGCCGCGCGCAGCCCCCGCCATAAATACCGCGGCGATTATTAAACAAACCTTGACGTGGGCAGGCGGCTGCTAGGGACGCACACCGCGCGCGCCCTGGCAACGCCGGCCTCTGCCGCCCGCCCCCGCTGCCGCCGCCACCCGCCGCGCTCCCGCCGCCCCCGGGGCCGGGCAGCCGCCCCGGAGCGCCCTGGAGCCGCTCCTGCTCCTGCTCGTGCTGCTGCTGCTGCTGCTGCTGCTCCTGCTGGCGGAAGGCGAAGCCGCCCAAGACCCCTGACGCTCGGGATGGGGCCTGGGGCGGGAGGGGCGCAGACCAGCGAGGGCGGCTACCCCATCCCTTGAAGGACCGCGACTCGCCCGCCCTGTGGGATGGGGGCACCCCGCGGCCTCTCGCCCGGAAAAGCGAAGGTGGTTTCTCCACGGACAGTTGGGTTAGGCAGTAGGTAAGCGTCTGACGGCGCCTCCCTTGATGCGTTAACTTCTCAGACCTGTAGGGCTTCATTTGCAGCACCGAGGAGTTGGTGGGCGCCCAAGTCAGGAGATCGGAAGCTCTCGGGCGTTCGCAAACCCGAGTTAATCCTCGGCTTAGACAAGGTTCGGTATAGTGTTGTTGTTGTTGTTGTTGTTGTTGTTTTAGATTTTTAAAAATTTATTTGACAGAGAGAGATCACAAGTAGGCAGAGAGGCAGGCAGAGGGGGGGAAGCAGGCTCTGCTGAGCGGAGAGCCCCATGCGGGGCTCGATCCCAAGACCCTGAGATCATGACCTGAGCCGAAGGCAGCGGCTGGGTGTAGTTTTAGAATCACCGAGCACTCTGAAGCTTCGTTCAAGTCTCATTCTCTAACTGAAACTTGGTGAAAGTTCAGGCCGCGTTTCGCACTATTTCAAAAGGGTGCGTGAAGCTACGGGGATGGTTTCAACTGCTTAAGAAATGAAACAATTTCAACCATCATGAAGCACTTTAGAAGCCCTTATTTTAAATGCATCAAATGATGAGCTGATTGCAGATCATTCTTATCTAGTCGTTAACACAGCAGGAGTGGAGCCCGGCCTCAGCGAGCCAGGTAGCTAGTTTATTTCAGTGCCGTTTCTTTAGGAACTTGAAAATATATGAACTTTGCACATGTCCAAATATGGTAGTATTATCTAATATATGGTAATCTATGGTAATATTCAGAGGTTGTTTCTCTTAATTATGGTGGTTTTCTGTCCTCCAATGAAAATGAGAGGCTCATTTCTGGAGCCTGCGTTGCTACTATCTTCTATAGGCTACAAAATAAGAACTATAGAAGTTCTCATCACAAGAAAAAAAAATTGTGACCATGTGTAGTGATGGATGCTAACTAGATTTATTGTGTTGGTCACTTCACAACATATGCAAATCCTGAATCATTACATCACACACCCGAAACTAATATAATGTTATGCGTCATTTAGATCTCAATAACAACAAAAGGAACAATAAGGACCATAAGGGTACATAACATATTTTATTAGAGTAGTGTATATAGTAAAAGAAAAAAAAAGCAAAAAAAAAAAAAAAAACAAAACCCACTAAGTATTCATTAGACACTTTCTTCCTTTAAAAAATGTGTAAAGAGGGAGGAAGGGAATGGAGAAAAATCCCACAGATTTTTTAATTGGGAGCCAATAATTGCATATTTCAATAGGCAGTTGGAGTCTTTGAGCAGTCCTATTTACTTATCCATAAAAAACAAGTTGGAATATTTGCTTATGTTAGATTAGGGGTTAAATCCTCTTCTTTGCTGTGGACTCTGTAACTGCTACTCCTTGGTTACGCTATCTATAAACAAGAGACAATAGTTCTTACATCACAGGATTATTATGAGACTAAACTAAAAAATTCGTATGGCATTCTCCTTTTTTTTTTTTAAGATTCCATTTATTGATTTGACAGAGAGAGATCACAAGTAGGCAGAGCAGCTCTCGAGGTGGGTGGAAAGCAGGCTCCCTGCTAAGCAGAGAGCCCGATGCGGGATTGGATCCCAGGACCCTGAGATCGTGACCTGAGATGAAGGCAGATGCTTAACCCACTGAGCCACCCAGGAGCCCCTCATGTGGCGTTCTTTTTTTTTTTTTTAAAGATTTTATTTATTTATTTGACAGACAGAGATCACAAGTAGGCAGAGAGGCAGGCAGAGAGAGGTGGGGAAGAAGGCTCCCTGCTGAGCAGAGAGCCCGATGTGGGGCTCAAACCCAGGACCCTGAGATCACGTCCTGAGATGAAGGCAGAGGCTTAACCCACTGAGCCACCCAGGCACCTCTCATGTGGTGTTCTTAACACAGCACTTGGCACGGTGCTTCACAAACGCATGATCATTATTACTACAATTTGGATCACAGTACATTTAGTAGAGATAACAAGGCTGGAAACAATCTAATCTCCAGCCATAGGGTGAAGGTTGAGCAAGTCCTTCAGTGAAATGTTGCACAATAGAAATCCTGTCACTGAAGAGTATCTGTTATCTAGGATTCTCACTGCATAAAGTTAAGTGAAAAAAGCAAGGACACTAAATAATCTACATTGAGTTATATTATACAATATCAACCCAAAGCATGATTATACACTATTTTAGTTTGCTCCTTTACACTTTTTTGATTTTCCAAATTTCTACCATGAACGCTGATTCCTTTTTTGAAAACTTATTCAGAAGCAGAGTTACCCAAAGAGTTACCTTCAGGAAAAGTGTTAGCCAAAATAACAATATTAAGCGGACTCAAAACAAAATGTGCTTTAACCAAACGTCCAAATTACTAATGTAATAGTCTTAGAGTCTTAGGATAGAATGGATCTTTGAAATTACTTTAGAATTTGCTACCTGATATTGTTTATCTCTACATATGCTCGAGTCCCACAGCTGGATTCAAAACCCTAATGGCCTGCAGTCATTTCCGGTACCTCTTGGTGTCCCCAGAACTCCGAAGTGTGTGCTGTGTGTAGCAGGAACCTCACGTTTATCAGTAACAAACCAGCATAGTCATCAATGACTCAAAACAAAGGAAGTGTTCTATGTATTTATTCATTATTTTCTCCCCACTACTTCCAAAAGAAGACCTGAGATAACTTATAGTAAGAGCCTTGTAGAAAATATCATTGTTAGATTAGAAATATTTTTTTAGTGGAAAAAGCAGGTATACCCCCAATTTAAGCTTATGTATGAAATTGAGCTTCATTTAACATTGAATCTGTTCTTTGTGGAAGCCTACACACAAAGGAAAATGACTTTTATGATTATTATTACTTGAGTTTAAAAGTATACATACCACTTCTTTGAGTGAAACACATTTTCCTGCCACCAATTACAAAATATGTTTATCTTTTTCCAAAGAGCCTAGAACAACACAGATGATGGTGTCTTTAATACCTCTTATTAAAAAAAAAATATATATATATATATATATAGAGAGAGAGAGAGAGAGAGAGAAACAATCTTGATATGATTGTTTCCTGCAGTCAGCTTCCATCAATGCCAAGGGGGTAACACTAGAACTCATGTCATCAAAGAGAGGGCCAAGAAACTGACATGCCATTTCTTAGCTCTCTGGTGATGTTGCCTGATACAAGCTTAGAACTTCCATACCTGTAGGAATAAGCGGACATCCTCATAAGTGCCCTTCATAATGATCCCCTCCACAGAGATTTGATGAGTGCTAGACAGCAATCAATTTAAGAGAGAGCTGGAGCCTGGAGTGCAAAATGGTCTGTGTTTCTGATGAAAGAAGAATCCATATGCTTCATATTACAAGCTTGCAGGCAACAAGGTTGAGATTCTATTTTTTAAAGCCTACTTTTTTTATACATATGGAAGAAAACATCAGATTAGTAAAGGCTCTATTTGGACAGCACTTTAATTTTGTCTCAATTTGATTATTTTAGGATCTAATCACTTGGCAACTATTTGTAAAGAAAAGAAAAAATCAATTTTTTCTTTTGTGGTATGTTGAAAAAGTTGAAAGAACAATAAAGTCGGATCATGTTGCACACCCTTGTTTTATCTCACCCTCTGCCAATCAGTGGTTTCTTGTGACTTTACATAGGTCTTTAATGACCCTGAACTTGAGGTTTTTTCCACCTACATAATGAAAAACATAGATTAGATCAGCTCTAAGATCTCTTGCAGTTCTGACATCCTTTAATGCTTTTTAATGCTTCTTCCTTGTTTCTTTTAACATACTGGTTATGGCTCAGATTGAGCAAATCTTGCTCTTTGTTTCAACTTATTTCCCAACCATCACCTTATTTTCAATTTTTGGTTCACAGTTCCGCTTAGGTCAAGTCTTGACTCTGAGAGCATTAGTCAATCACCAAAAGCTGAACATTTTTTCTTGAGTACAATTTATTCTTCAGCCTTGCCAGAATAACTAATACACCTAGCCTCCAGGAAATAAGCAAGTGTTTTCTTTGTAGTTGCACTTTAAATAAATTTAAACCAGCTGAAACTGACAAAATCTTCCCAACTCCCCCCAGGCTCTCAGAGCTCATCGCGACTCTTCTTTATGCTTATTTTCTTTCACTTTTGGACATGCTGATACTGTTGCAGTTATCACAGGACATTAAACTTATTTGTCTGCCTCCTATATGAGCTTCTTGAAGAAAGGGACAAGAGGTTTAAAAGCTTGTTGGACTTGAAGTGCCTGGGTGGCTCAGTTGGTTAAGTATCTGCCTTTGGCTCTAGTCATGATCCCAGGGTCCTGGGATCAGGCCCTGCATTGGGCTCCCTGCTCAGCATGGAGTCTGCTTCTCCCTCTCCCTCTGTAGCTCCCTCTGCTTGTTCTCCCTCTCTCTGCCAAATAAATAAAATCTTAAAAAAATAAAAAAAAAAGTTTGCTGAACCAAACTGTTAATAAAAAGTGGAAGAAAAAAGGAAAGAAGGAAGGAAGGGAGGAGCCCATTGGCTGCTTTATATCTGATGTCATAATCCTGTTGAGGCAAAAGAAAGCAAAGTTTTAATAGCCAGTTGGCGGTTCTTATGGCATCATAATTCTGCCACCCAGCCAGGAGCCACTCGTTCTAGAGAAGTGTCAGGTGACAAACATCTGGATGGAATAGGAAAAGTCCTGACTTGTAGAGTCCTTAACTCTGAAGTTTACATGCATCCCTCAACTGGGGAGATTTTCAGCTGGGGATTTTAAGAAGCCACTGAGAGGTTCACTGAAGCCACTCAGTATAGTGAGAGGTGTGTTGGTGTGGAGTTCCATGCTGCACTAAGCATAAACACATGCGAGGATATACAGTGGCATCCTCGTCATTTTCAGTTCCTCACTAAGGACAGTTGCCCATCCCCCCACCCTTAGCCAGTGTGGCTGAAAGAATGTTCTGCCCAGCTGTGGCCTGGATGCTTTTACAGGTATGCTGTGCTATTCTGTCCAATTGCTTCTTTAGGGTAGGGCCTGGTGCCATCTGAAGAAAATCTTTTAACCTTTTCTCGCCCACTTGCATGAAGCTTCCTTTAAACCCAGTTTCATTGGTGATCTTGCCGGGGTTCTCTGTCTCCATTCACGGGGAGCAAAATGCTCGTTTGTCCATGTACTTCATGTTCTCTAGTCTGAGACTCCGTGTACTCATTTTAGCAACCTCACTGGGTCCTTTTTGTTTTCTGCTACATTGCAGGGAAAGATTTTAAATGATTTTAAAGGGAGAAAAAATCCTCCAGTTGGTTGGGATCTGAGCTGAAGGCAGGTTCCCCCACTGCACAGAAGCAGGGATGCTGTCGCTGTGTCATGCCAATAAGCATTCCCTGCTCACAGCAACAGTTCAGAATGTTTCTGTCAAAGTATTTCATGCCCTTTATTGGTTAAATGACAAAAACAAGAGGAAAATTTTCATATATCACAACTGTATCACCTTAGCACCTAAACAAACTATAGACTTTTTGTAGCAAATACAACTGAAAAGGGGGGGGAGCAATTTAGTGTGACTTTTGAGAGTTACAGGTACCCCTCCTGTCGCAACCCAGGTTTCCATCACCATTGTGATGGAATATTGAGGCATCCCTGCCCTCCATGTTTTCAGCTCACTAGCTAAATGCAATGGCAGATACTTGGCTCTGAAAATGGCCATCGAAGGGGTGCTCTTAGGATACTTGAAGGTGTTGCAGTGTACATGGATTGTGATCTACACTGTAAGATCTCCTTAAACATCCCAGGAGAGGACCTAGGACAGCATGATGGCAGTCCCTAAAATGAAGGGTGTTGAAACAGGTTTTTTCATCACATCTGATAAACATCGACTGAATTGCTAGGTGACAGAAACATCTGCCTTAATCATAAGGCAGGATTAGACTTGGTCTCTGCTCCCTAGCATCTCACAATCTATTCAGAATAAAGAGACATAACCACAGATCAATGTGACAAGTTACAATAGTAAACATAAAATTCTATGGAAACACTAACCAACCCTTCCCTTACTTCCTCCTCCAGCTCCCTGAAGAAAAGATCAAAGGAAATTGTAGAAGAGAGTGCCATTTAGAGCCACATCTGGATGGATAGAGAGGAGTTTCACCAGGAAGAGAAGAGATGATGGAACAGAATGGACAGTAGCAAAGAGGCATGAAATTGCATGGACAGGCGGGAAATGATGAATGCTAGTCCAGAGTGGCTTTAGGAAACTCGGGGAATCAGAGACAAGACTGTGAAGATAGTCCTGGGTTCAACTGCGATAAGTCTTGTAGAGCAGGCTGAAGAAGTTGATTATGACTTTGTAGGTAGTGGGGAAGCAGCAAAGAGCTATAAACAGAAAAAATGATATGTTTGAGTCTCTTTTTTATATTGTGTTGGTGCTCCAAGAGGTGAAATTTGGAGGAGTGATGGACCCAGCAAGAGCACTTACAGGACACAGATTTCAGAGTTAATAAGGTTCTTCTCTGGAGCAATGCATGGTGAGCATTAAAGTGTACATATGTCAGAGACACTCAGATGTAATATTTTTTACCCAATAGAAGAAAATTAATCCAATATTCATTCATCAGTTATTAAGTACCTATTATTTACTTACTTCCTAGTATGTTCAGGAGCATAGAAGTTGTAATGTAAGGGCCTGTTTGGCCAGAGGGAGCCCTCTCCTTGTGGGCTTGGGTTGACCCTGCCCCTCCCAGAGGAACTTGCTTGCAGGCCCTGGATATGGGGGCAGGCCAGGCTGGATGGAGACATCTAATCAGTGGGGCGTGCATATATTTGCTATGGTGAGTTGGAATTCAATTGGCCACCCATATTGCTGACCGAGCATGACTGTGCAGTTTTCCCTGTGTGTTGCAATCCCATTGGCCACCTGTGTGTGGGCCGGGCTCAACCACCTCTATAAAGGTTAGTCTGTGAGGCAGGGGAGGAGTAGTGATAGCATCTGGGCATGGGGGACCTCATCGCTGGGGAGCGGCAGTCGTTGGGTAGGGGAGTCGTAGCCTCTTCGTAAGAGACGGCCCCAACTTGTTGGTTTGATTTTCGATGCTTGGCGCAAAATAAAGCTTTGCTTGACTTTCGCTTTGTGTCAGTCTCGTTCCTTTGAGCACAGACCCTAACAGTAATACATTGCCCCTGCTTTGTAACGAATTTACGGTCTACTCTGGAGCAAGCTATACATGCAGGAAAAGTAAAATAACACAAGATCGTGTATTATTAAGTATCAAAGGGTCATCATAGCAAATCAGGACAATAACAATTACTGAGGGCCACAGAAATCAGAAATTGGTGATGAGGAAAAAAATTAAGAAGGGCTTTCCAGAAGAGATATTCCTTGAGCTGAGTTTTGGTGGCCAAGTAGAATTGCTAGATAAAATACAGAAATAGCCACATCTGCAAAACCACCAAGACATTAAGAACTTGATACATTCAGGGAAACAGTTGAGAACTGCAAATTAGACACATGGCTGAAGTGTAGGAATAGTTTGTGGAAGAGGCAGGAATTAGGCTAAAAAGAGGTAAACGGGGACCAGAAAATATAGAACTTTATGTGCTAATATAAAGAATTTTCATTGCAAGAGTTATTGGAGGATTTTCAAGTTCAGGATGAAGAGTGTCATGATTGGGTTTGTATTTTAGGAAGGTCACACTACAAAGAGTATAGAATAACTCTGAAGGTTGCTAGCCGGATGATGGTGTCATTTACTATGGGAACATGCAAAGAGCAGATTGGGGAGAAGGATTTTAAGTCCCAATTTTTTTATGTGTTGGGCTTGAAGTGTGTGTTAATTTCCTAAGGGCTAGTATAACAAATTTAGTCCCTTCAAACATCAGAAATTTATTTTCTCACAGTTCTGAAGGCTAGAATTCAGAAAATCATTAGGGTTGGTTCCTTCTGGAAGCTTTGAGGGAGAAGCTGATCCATGCCTCTCTCCTAGCCTCTGGTGACAAATCGTGGCATTTCTTGCCTTGTAGAAACATTACTTCAGTCTCTGCCTCTGTCTTCACATTGCCTTCTCCTCTGCGTGTCTTTGTCCTCTCCTTCTCTTTTAAGGACACCAGTCGTGAGATTTAGACCCTAACCCAAATCCAGGGTGATCTTTCTTGAGATCCTTAACTTATTTATATAAGTTAAAACCCTATTCTCAAAACCCTATTTTGAAAAGCCTATTTCCAAGTAATATCACATTTGCAGGTACTGGTGACTAGGACTTGGATATATTTTGGTGGGGGGACACTATTCAATGAAGGATAACTGTCTTCCTCATCTGACTAGTACTCTAGCCTTGGTTTGCACTTCCAAAAGCAAAAGGAAATGCAGAATTAAAGACTGTGTTATGTTGTAGAAAGAGCAAAAACTTTAGCCAGAAGAGGGGCGCCTGGGTGGCTCAGTGGGTTAAGCCACTGCCTTTGGCTCAGGTCATGATCTCAGGGTCCTGGGATCGAGTCCCGCATCGGGCTCTCTGCTCAGCAGGGAGCCTGCTTCCCTCTCTCTCTCTCTCTCTCTCTCTCTGCCTGCCTCTCCATCTACTTGTGATCTCTCTCTGTCAAATAAATAAATAAAATCTTTAAAAAAAAAAAAAAAAACTTAAGCCAGAAGAAACTGGGTTCAATCCAGGCTCTATATTAGCTGAAAACTTAGGTTTTTAACCTCTGAGAGTCTTGATTTCTTTATTTTTAAAATGGGGATAATATGACCTATTATAAAACTGGCAGGGAAATTAAAGACTCATTCCCAGGTGTATGGTAGACCCTACTATTTAAAAAAAAGCTTAAAGATAAGACATTTGGAAATGACCCACATTAAAGATGGGGTTATGTGCGTATAATGTGTGCTCAGACTATAGCAACAGACACGAAGAACGGGGAGGTGACCTGTCAGAGAGATGGACGTCAGCAATGAGGGCTCCCAAGAGAAGGTGACTTTTCAGATAGTCAAAGGGGCATTTGGCATCAAGAAAATCAATTACCAGGTATCTCACCACCTAAGTCAAAGAGAAGTTAGCAAAACAAAGGCAGGGCTTCTAGTCTTAAAAACTGGGGTATCAGGCAGATTTCTAAGATGTTATGAAGTTTCTGTGCTATGCTAGGCATTCCAGGTAAAAGGACAAGTAAGACATGGACCTTAAGATAGAGCTCACCATCTTTCAGATGACATAGACAGGTAAACAAGATAAAATACAATGATGTGCTACAAAAGACAAGCAGAGTTCAAGGACAGACCAGCTAAAAACTGCCTGTGGGAGCCTGGGAAAGCTTTAGAGAGTGTGTGACATTTGGATGGATTCTAGGAGGATGGCTAGAGTATGCTTGCCAGAGAGAAAAAGAGGAGCTCTTTCCAAGCAGAGGAAAAAGAGGCAAAGCGTAGGAAGTAAGGCCTATGGTACCAGAACTGGAGGATCAGTCAGAAGCCCTGGACCAGAGCCAAAGTGTTAACAGACTTACTGCTGACTCCCAACGCTTTGTGCTACAATTTACAGTTATCCTGGTTAAGATGCAGGTTTGTCCTAGAGATCCTAGCAGGACTGAGCACAGAGATGCGAATCAGTAGTCCTAGCATTTGGGAAAGAAGATAAACACATTCATGACCAGTGAGCTACTGACATTAGCCAAAATCAGAGAGAAGGGGAAAGTTTGTGAGGGATTTCTTATGCAACATATGATCTAATTTAAACTTCACAGCCATGTTCTGATGGAAAGCAGGCAGAGCCATGAAATAACAGTTACAGTCATCAAAAAAAGCAAAATTGAGCTGGTTCCTAGAAAAAGAACATTTTTGCCAGCTGGTCTCTTTGCTCTTTCCTGCTGACTTAGGCGGCCCTGGGGCCCAAAGGTGCTTTCTAGAAGTGGTTTCAGCTCCCTGAGAAGCAGCTCTTACACCTCTGTTGCTACCCACCCATTGCATTGAAAACAAACAAATAAGTAAATAAATAAGATCAGCGTTGGGTTCTGGTGTGCAATGAGCATTTGTTAGCTTGGGTTTCCCACAATGTGTACCGACAACACTGTCTCCAATAATAAATGGAAAATCCACCCCCAATACCACCGAAGAAAGCATCAGACTTCACAGGCTCTCCAAAGTTAAGAAGCATCCCTAAAGCGACTTTACGTCCTCCTTGAGCCCTCTCACTTCCCAAGATTTTAGCTGGCTAATCCGCAACGTACTAACTTCCATGCACCAGGTCACCACCCTCGTCCCCATGTGTTCTCCAAAACGCCTCTTCCCACCCTGGCCACGGAGACCCCGGCCCGTAATGCAAGGAAGACGCCACAGCTCGAGACCGCGCCAGCCCTCGGTGATGGGAACCAACGGCGAAAGAAGGGGCGACGTCGTCTTTGAAGCGCCCCTTCGGGAGAATCCAGACGCGGCCGGGGCTCGCGTGAACACCCCCGCGCGGGAAGGCGCGACCGGAGGCCACAGCGCTGGAGGCGGGGGCGGGAGAACTCGCCCGCGGGCAGCGGGAGGACTCGGAGACTTTCCCCCGCCGCAGGGGCGGGGGTGCGGCGAGCGGAACCCCCTCCCCCCCCCACCCCGCGGCCAGGGCGCAGGCGCAGGAGCGCGGGGTGCGGCCGCGCCGGGGAGGGCGGCGGCGCCGGGCGCGGGAAGATGGCGGCAGCGGCGGCAGCGGCGGCGGCCGAGCAGGTCTGGGAGCCATGCTGCAGCCGGGGGCAGGAGGGGATGGGGAGGCCGCGGCCGGCCGGTGGGGACCGCCGTGGGGCGGGTCGGCGGAGGCCGGGACGCGAGGGCGTGTGGGGGCCGCCGCGGGCCGGGCTCGGGGGGGGGGGGGGCGGAGCGGGCGGGAGGAGCTGTCCGCAGCCGGGGATGCTGGCGAGGGCCGGGCGGCACCGCGGGCAGGGGCTCCGGGTCGCTGAGGGGAAGCAGGCGGCGGCCCTCGGTCTGGCCGGCTGCCCCTCGGCGGGGCTGAGGAGGGGTCGCCGCCTGAAGGGCGGGGAGGCGGCCGTGGCAGCCGGGAGCCTGCGCCAGGACGTGCCGGGGACGTGCCGGCTTCGGTGGCCAGCGGAGATGCGGGTAAAAATAGCCTGAGCCCCGGAGCCGGGAGGCTGTCCCGACACCCGCCGACAGCCGTCAGCTGTTGCCGGGATGTCAGCTGCGGCCCTGCCTGTGCCTGCGGTCCCTCAGACGCAGGCCCCGGGTTTCTCCCCACCGCTTTGGTTTTGGAGATTCGGTCATCAGTTTAAAACTGCCTCCGTCCACTTGGTTTAAAATTATTTTTTTAATGCTTTATCAAGTATTTCCTGATCTGAATTGTAAACGTGTACCTCCGAGTAGTTTAAGAGACTATTTTCCCCCAAAAGCAAGCTAAACATACACATACACATACGCATGTTGCGTGCACATACCTAGAGTTGCTGGAGTATTTTGTTGTAATGAAAATAATTTTCATGGTGACTTTTTCCCTTAACTGTTATTTCCCTTTACGAAACCATGACATGAGAGTTTCCTTAGAAAAAGTCTCATTCTACAGCATTGCTGAAAAAATAAATGCAAGTCAAGTTGTCAGCATTCTGTTCTCGGAAAACTTAACTGCTTTGTATGTCACTGGAACAGTCATTCTAAAGGACCCCAAAAATAGAGGAAATCCACCTTCAAGAAGCTTAAAGTCAGACAGCCAAATAAATACAGAGAAATCAGCTAAGAGGGCAAGCTACAGATCATAACAGTAAATTAAAATCTAAAGGAATAAGTAAAAGTAAAAGGAGGCAAAGCTTCTTGGGGTTGTTGAGATTAAAATTGTTCCTTGGCTTCCCTGATTTCCCTCCTGACTTCTCAGCTCTTGTTTTAGATGGTTCTTTTTTTTATCTGCATCCCCTGTTGATGCTCTGGGGGTTCCACCAAGGTTCTATTCTTGCTTTTCACACAAACTGGGCAATCTGGTTCATTCCTTCGTTTCCACTCCAGAGTTAAACATAGGTCTCCAGCCTGAACTGAAATTTCCACAAGCACCCCAAACACAAAAATGTAGAAAACTGGATTGCGTCGTATTTACCATTAAAAGGGCTACAACCATCCGTCCTTGGTTAACGTAGCTAGAAACTTGAGAGCTGGACCCATCTAAAGGAGCTCAAAAGGGACCCACACTTGGTTTGATGTTCTGCTGTTCCAGGTGTGATATTTGAACAAAGGGCCCCACATTTCCTTTTTCCTCTAGACCACACATGAATATAGCAGGTCTCTACCTGAGAGTCATCTTAGATCCCCTCTGGGTCACAGTCACAGCCAATCAATCACCAGGTTCTGTAGTTCTTCCTCTTAATGCCTCTCCCCATCTTCTCTTCTTCTAAAGCTCCGTCAAGCCCTCCTTTGGACTAATATCAACACTTACCTGACAGCTGATATCTTCATCTGTAAACTCTTCTGTTCCAGTTCATCTCTTTTCAGTACAGACTTTGATTTTGCTGTAATGCAAATCTGATTGTATCACTAACCCACTTTAAAATTTTAGTAGTTCCCCATCACCTTTAGGACAAAGTCCATTGTTCTTGACACAGTACTTAGTCCATTCATTTGCTGGCCCCACACCATATCTCAGGCCTTATTTTTTGCACCATTTCTATACTCATCCTCTTCCCATCCACAGAAACTACCAAAATTAGTTCACACTGAGGTAACTTGTATTCAGAGTTTCCATGCTCTTCTCTCTGCCTGGAATGCCTTTTCTGTGATTTTGCCTGGCTTATTCCTATTTATCCTCCCAAGGTTCAGATGAAATCTCAGTCTCTTAAAAACCTTCCCCGGCTGCTTCTGCTTGCTAAGTAGAGCTGCAGTCCTCTTTTGTACCCTTTCAGCATTCTGTTCATTTGCCACCACTGTTGAACTGCCATTGCTAGTGACCCGGTCTGTCTACTCTCCTGGCCTGTCAGGAAGTTCACTGAGGGTAGGTGCTTTGTCTGGCCTGTCTTGGTGATCTGGGGCATTTGGCATATAGTAACTCTTCAATAAATCATAAATGTATCAAATTGAATATAATAATTTACATGAATTGGCAGAAAAGAGTAAAGAATGCATCCCAGGAGGGATCAATTTTGTCTTGTCTCTCTTTGTTGTAGACCTTTTATTCAAGCTCCGACTTTTAAATTGCCCATACCATGTCTGTGACAATTAGAGGAAAGCATATCTCCCTTAAGGTATTCTATGCCTTCTTGCAAAAAGTATCAAAGTGCACACTCCACTCTAAGATGTCAGCAGCATGAGTGTACCCTCACGCAGACACACAACCTACACAATACTCAACAACCTGTTTTGAAAAAAATCTGGTGAGTAGACTGAATTATCTTCTATAGAGCCTTCCTTACTGCTTTGTGGAATTACAAAAATTGTATCTGCTGCATTATTCACAATGATTAGTTCTGTCATTTTCCATTTTCCATAAACCCCTAACCAGCCTGCTACCTCTGCCACCACAGTAAGATTCCAGTAGCCTTCTCCATTCTTTCTTAGCAGATGATCTTAGCTTTCACATCCCAAAGAAAAAGAAGGTTTTCTCTCCTGGGTGTGAACTGTTTCATTAAAGTGGGAAGCCTATACTGAAAGCCTAGTCTTTTCTCATGTACTCATATCACTTTCTTTCCTGCCTCCTGGAGGGTCTCATTTCCTACATTATCCTGCCCTACTGTGAGATCTTCCATCTTTGCCCCTCTTGGCATCTTTCCCTCCATCATCAAACATACAACTCTCACCCCAAATTGGCGGGGGGCAGGGGGAGGGGAGGTGGTTACTTACTAACAGCAACCACGAAAGCACAGTTTTCCTCTGATAGTACATAATTCTTTAGCTATAGTCTTCTCTTTTTTCTTGTCTTCTCTTTCTAGACTGGAAAGTAGATGCATACATGTGATATCTTTTTAGACTGTGCCCAGCTTACTAGTTTGCTTCCCAGAGTTCATCTTTGAAGGTTGAAGCACTTCTTGACAAAGCAGGTTCAGCAACACTACTATCCTTGGTTTTCCTACCATTAATTGTATTTCTCATTTTCCACCATAGCTGCACATTTAAATTTTCCCAAGACTGTGTCCTTGGTCCGTTGTTCTCTTTCCTGTATGCTATTTTTCATAGTACATTTAATTTACCTCGGGGCTAAGCTCTCAGATCTGTATCTCTAGTCCTAACTGATCTAATACCCCATTCCGTCCTTCCCCTTGCCTTTGAGCCATGTGGTTCTCATTTAGTTTAAGTGCGACATATGCAGAATCTTCTGCCTCCTCCATTCCCCATATTTAGCTAGTCACCATTCAGTAAACATGAGATTCTTTGAAGCTGGCTGCAAATTCAGGCAGCTCCTCTCACGAAGTACGTTTTTAATCTTTCCTTTTTCATCCCACGTTAGTTTAGGCCCTCATTACCTCATTACTTCAAACCTCCATTATGACAACATCCCCAGCAGCCTGCTCACTGATAGTCCTGTTACCTCTCTCTCCTACAAGTACCCACACATTTAGCATCTTGAAATGTATGTCATTCGTGTTCAGGAACCTCCAGGGACTCCCAGTTAAACAGACAGAAAGACTAGGATTTGTACCCAGCAGTCCAAGAATTTTCTCAACCTGCTGTACTTTGCCACTGTATGCTCCCTGTGTTGCCCGCTCTGACCCACCTACTTCCTGTTTCCTGGAAAACAAATGCAAAGCCATCCTGTGTCTCCTCCGGTTGGACTCCATGGCCTGAATTGGCCATACTGGCATCTGAACATACAGATTACTTTATTGTATTGCTAACTATTTTATACCCACATCACATTTGTGATATCTAGAGAATAAGGGTCCTGTCCTATATTTCTTTAGTATTCCTATTTGTGGTATTAGTGTTTAAGCATAAAATATTTCATAAGTGCCTATTCAATAAGTAAGTTTTCTCAGAGCTCTAAAATATATGTAAGTTGGGCAGTATCCATTTCTATCCATTTTGCATTCATGACATATTACCAAAAATACCATTCAACCATAGTCTAAGTTAGAGGTCCTCAAACTTTCTGGTCTCGGGTTATTTTTATGCTCTTAAAAGTTACTGAGAATCCCAAAGAACTTTTATTTATGTGAGTTATAGTCATTGATATTTACCATATTAAAAATTAAACCAGAGAAAATTTGAAACACAGGAATACACAAGCACACATTCCATTAGCTGTTAGAGCATTGATATCACATACAGTCATTTAGCCTCTGCAAAACTCCACTGAACATTCATGAGAGAAGAAGAGTAAAAAAGGTAAATAACATCTTGGTATTATTTTGAACACAGTTTTTACTCTCCAGGCTTCTGTAAGAGTTCAGGGAGCTTCTCCTGGTCTCCCTTGCCTATACTTTGAAAACTGCTGATAGAGGATAATGTTAACTTTAGCCAACTGGGGTGATAAATAGCGAAGAGTGTCAGCCTTTCTAAATTTTTTCTTACAAATGAAATAAATAAATATATATATAATGAAACAAATCACTATAAATCATTAAAAAAAAAAGATGAACCATGTGGAATATATATGTCAATTCTTACCCCAGATGAGCTAGCTGTACACTTCAGGTACACTGGAAATGTTCAAAGCAGAGGGTAGAAATGTGTTATCAAGAGTCACACTAAAGGTTCTCCACTACCCCTCTAAGCATAACAACGTCCTGACTTGGAGCCTACAGCTCAACATGACTTCAAGTTTATCCGTGGAAAATATATGATTCAGCAGTTCAGCAGTTTGGCTTTCTTTCATTAGGAATTTGCACTTCATAAATAAATGCATTGAAAAGAGTGGGTATGGCTGTTCCATTGTGTTGCATTTTGTTTTTAGCAAAGTTCCAACGGTCCTGTAAAGAAGTCCATGCGGGAGAAGGCTGTCGAGAGAAGGAATGTCAATAAGGAGCATAATAGTAATTTCAAGGCCGGATATATTCCAATCGATGAAGATCGCCTCCATAAAACAGGATTGAGGGGGAGAAAGGGCAATTTAGCCGTCTGTGTCATTATCCTGTTGTTTATCCTGGCTGTCATCAACTTAATTGTAAGTATGTGGTACAGAATTTTCTTTTTTTAATGACCATGGGGAATTTTTTAGTGAAATCATGGACTTTGTTTCTATAATTTCTTTCAAAACCCTCTTGCCTTCTGCTTTTCAATACATGTTTTCTCACTTTAAGTTTTTCTTAGATGCAGAGTTACCCTTCACAGCATGTGCAAAGAGCCCCTGACTTGCTTACTCTCCAAATATTGTCTAACAGAATCCTGTCTTCCTAATTTCACATGCAACAGTGCCTTTTATCAAATGTTTTTGAAACAGGAGATTCCATCTTTTACACACATAGAAAAGACCCACTGGCCTTTTTTTTAAATTTATTATTGAAGTGTAGCTAAGATACAATGTTATTCTTAGTTTCAGGTGTATAGCATAAGGGATTGGACAGTTCTATACAGTACTCAGGGCTCACTGTAGGCGTAGTCACCACCTGTCACCAAATAGTGTTATTACAGTGTTATTGACTGTATTCCCTATGCTGTGCTTTGCATCTCTGTGACTTATTTTATAAGTCTGTACCTCTTCTTACTGAGTTGCCATAAATATGTTATTTATTTTTAAAAACCTAGTATGCTAGTATTGCCACATGTTAATTTTGTTTAGAAGAAAATGTGCATGGAACATTCCCTTTAAAGAACTTAGCTTTTGGAAGGGTAAAGTCAGCTGGGTAGGAGACACTTGACTGCCTTCACCTCTCCTAAAAAAAATATAATCCTTTCTGTTCTCATTCAGCTTTTCCTAAATTTAGTATTACCTCCTCCACCAGATTTTAAAATCGTAAACCCTTGTTTGATAGCAGAGAGTTATCTTTTGTAGTGTTTCTATGTTGTTATAGACTGGAAGGATCCGGTAGGCCAGTTTACTCTAAGGTGCTGAAGACCTAGTATGTTGCCTTTTCCAAAGAGACTTGCTTTTCTAAAGAAGAAGACTTAATCCAAGGTTGTAACTACCTGAGGGTTAAACTTGAACCCCTCTGGCATGTGCGTAGATGACATATGCCGAGGGTCGTTATTGGTCTACCTGTGACGGATGAACGTGGGCCACAGTGGATCTAAAGAAATTCCATTTATTTTTATTTTTGGCTACTAATACTTTTAAGCCAGTCCTTTATACTTTATGTTCCTCCCAAACCTTTGTGTCTCATTCTTCCCGTACATTGGAAAGAGCTGGTACTATAAATAGTTTTTCTAGGAGCACATGTTCTGAATTTATTTTATTTTATACATTTTCGTTGTTGTTGGAAACTTCTGGTTAAGATGGAAGAATGAAGACATTTTTATCCCCTTCCTCTTTAAAAAGCTCATCGCAAGGTAAATGTCAAGAAACAGAAATACCTTGAAAGAATGTGGGAGGCAACCGAAATCCTAAACCATAATGTATGAAGACAAAAAAGCAGGAGGAGAAATGGCAGTTCACTTACCAGAGAAGGGAACCTGTTCCTTTGTGTTGGTGACAGTGCCTTGCACAATCATCAGGAATTGGAAATACAAGTACCGTGAAAAGCAGGAGTGAGGCAGGAATGGAAAACAGCTTTTCGAGAACCCTGTAGAAGCAGTCAGAGATCCCTAGCCTTCCTCTGCCTTCCAGCCAGCAGTTAGGCAACCTTGCCTTGTAACCCCACACAGCATGTCATGGAAGGGAGAGGATTCTTCCTGCCTGAGGAGGGGAGGGATGCTGGAAGCGGGCAGGTCTGAATCCTGAGTGCTGAGACTCTGTTTCCCAGCTCTCTAGCTCTCTTCTCAGTCTCTTTCTCTAGCTCCCTGGTCCCAGGGGGATGTCCCCCAGGCAGGAGATGAAGTAGCCTGCTCTGGGGAAACTGAAGCATCTGGAGGAAAAACCTGTAGATACTGACACCTGGCAGGTCCCAGTGGAAAAGCCACCTCATCTCCTACTGTGAAGCCTGTCTGTCACAAGCCTCACCCCACACAGAGAACTTTCTGTGCACTTTTTTAAACTTCACTGTTCAATATGAACACTGAGCCACTAGGGATCCATGGATCTCTTGGCAAAGCTCCCAGAATTGAAAAATGATGGAGCCCAAAAACAAACAAACCATGGGGAAAATAGGAATTCAAGGAGATAGAGAAAAATACAATGAATGACAGAAAACTTAAAAAACTAAAACCAATATCTTCAGAGAAAAGAGAGGATATTACATCCACAAAACAAGGATAACATGCCATTAAGAAGGAGCTATTAAAGAATAAGGAAGAACTTGCAAAAATACATAGGGATGGATGGATGGATGGATGGATGGATGGATGGATGGATGGATGGATGGATAGACAGAGAGATTGGAAGATAAAGAAAAGGAACCCTTCTAGAAAGCTCAATAAAATTAAAGAATCCAGGAAGTGTAACATTCTGTTAATAGGAGTTTCAGAAAAAGATAAGAAGGAACACTGGGGAGAAAGTTATCAAACATGTAAATCAAGAAAATTTCCTAGAACAGATTGAAAACTACCATTCTAGGTCCAATGTCATGCATAAAAGACTCACACCAAGGCCATGACTGAAATTTAAGAAAACCAGGGATAAAGAGAAGATCCTAAAATCTTCCAGAGGAGAAATAAAAGCAGGTTATGTATGAAGAACACAAAATCAGAGATGTCAGACCTCCCAAATGCAGCCCTGCCAACCAAACAGCAAGACAGCAAGGGCCTTCAAAATTCGGAGGGAAAATAGCACCAACCCTAGAATGTCTATCAAGCTAGACTAGTAATCAAATGTGAGGGCTTATAGAGACGTTTTTTAACTGTGCACACTCTCAAAATTTCCTTCACGTACATTCTTTCTTTTTTTTTTAAAGATTTTATTTATTCATTTGAGAGACAGAGAGAGCATGAGAGGGGAGAAGGTCAGAGGGAGAAGCAGACTCCCTGCAGAGCTGGGAGCCCCATGTGGGCCTTCAGGATCATGACCTGAGCAGAAGGCAGTGGGTCAACAGACTGAGCCACCCAGGTGCCCACATACATTCTTTCTAAGGAGGAGCTCACTGCCGGAAGGCACTAACTCCCAGAAAACTGAAGGCAGGGATGCAGGAAACTGGGTATCCAGCGCGGGAGAGAGACAGAGAAGTTCCAGCACGAAAGCGAAGGAAAAGTTTGAGGTGACTGCTGTGTCATCGCAGACCTAGGGGGAACAGTCCAGATTGGAGCAAGCTCAGAGTCCCAGCAAGCTTTCCTGAGACAGAAAAATAGAACTCCTAGAATAGATTATCCAAGAGGTTTGGACTTTGAGAACCTTTTACTGAGTGACCTTTTATAAAGACTTTGGAGGTTTTGAAAATTTTCAGTCGGGTTTTCAAAGAAACTAAGCAAATGTGGTCCAGTGCCGAAGAAAGACAAGTATGAAACTCCAGGAGACGCAGAATACAAAAAAGGAACTGCTCTCTTAGTTACAGTATTTGGCTTAGCAATGAACAGTACTTATACAGTTGCAGTACTAAAAATACTGAACCTGGGTCTAGCTAGCATTCGAGACGGGTGCCAGTGGAGAAGAAATATAAATGAGATAAATTCTCATCTGCTAAAGTAAGAAATTAATAGGTAAAACCTTAGATTGATGAGTGAAGAAATAATATACTCACATCACTTAAAAATCTGGAAAAATTCGAGATGAAATACCTAAAATTGTTTGAAAGTAGCTGTCACCGGACAAGATGTGGAGGAAGCAGAAAAAATAAGAAACTGCTCTTCTAGCACTTTGACTTTTAGCTATTTGCCTGTAATACCTTGATCAAATTGAAATGGGTTTAATTTTTAAGTGGAAAACCAGGGGATGTGTTCATGTCACTGGTGAGACATCTTAGGAAGTTTAATCCTTTGGCAATTGTCTTTTCTGTTTGTTTTCTAATTATGTTAAATGTGTGCTACCAATTAACAGGGGGCTTGTTTTCTCTTGTAGATAACACTTGTTATCTGGGCTGTGATTCGCATCGGGCCAAATGGCTGTGACAGCATGGAGTTTCATGAAAGCGGCCTGCTCCGGTTTAAGCAAGTATCTGACATGGGAGTTATACATCCTCTTTATAAGAGCACAGTAGGAGGAAGGCGAAATGAAAACTTGGTTATCACTGGCAACAACCAGCCTGTAAGTTCCCACATCAGTCGAGGGACATTAGAGGAAAATTCTTTGTAAAAACCTAGAGTGGATTATTGGAAATGGATATTTTCCTCGAGAGAATATTCATAAGCATATTTAATAATATTGTTGGTCTTGTAATCTGTAAATATTACATGCTTTCTTAATATCTTAATATGGCAGCATTTTCTGTAATAGATTAATGACTCTAAGAATAGCGTGTTCTTTCTTCTCCATGCAAGGTAACCTGCAAACAGAGCACCTTCCCAGGTTGGAATTCCCTGTACTTTCTAGGAGTCTAGAAGGGAATATGCCAATGGAGTCAGTGGCAGCCATGCAGGTGGCTGCTGTAACACAGGTTTTCAGTGGACCAGAACCTTAAGGAGGTATTCTTATCACCCCCTGCCCGCCTTGGATCTGGGTCCGTCTGTCTGCCCTGTGACCCATGGATTTGTGCAGCATAGTACAACCAAACAAGCGTATAGATCCTCATTTTAAGAACTCTTTTCCCAAGTGGATAGAGAGATGCCATTAAAATTATTGGAAGTTAGTCTGTTGTAAAGTGTTTTTAATAATGTTCTTGATGAATTTTGGGTGCAGCCTCCTTTGAAAACATATTCATGATAAAGTGTTTCTCTGTAGATTGTTTTCCAGCAAGGGACAACAAAGCTCAGTGTCGAAAAGAACAAAACTTCTATCACCAGTGACATTGGCATGCAGTTTTTTGACCCGAGGACGCAGAATATCTTGTTCAGCACAGACTATGAAACTCATGAGTTTCATTTGCCAAGTGGAGTGAAAAGTTTGAATGTTCAAAAAGCATCTACCGAAAGGGTATGATTTCTTTTGTTTGCTTTATTAATGGAAGAGAATTACTCTCTAAAGTTACAAAGCAGGAGGGGAGTTTTGCTGGTTTATAGTGATGTGAAAGAATAAGTTCTGGAACAGTGGGAAGGACTAATTAGTTCTAGATTCGTCATCTGATCATTATCAAGTCACGTCTCTTCATCTCAACCCCTATAAAACGTGACTGAAAATTCTTGCCTTTCATATTCCATGGGTGAAACTCCTATTCCTCTGTCTCTGATAATAATTCTCACTTTAATTTAGAAATGCTTTTTATTACTTTTTTTTTTGTAATTTTCAGATTACCAGCAATGCTACTAGTGACTTAAATATAAAAGTTGACGGGCGTGCTATCGTGCGTGGAAATGAAGGTGTATTCATTATGGGCAAAACCATTGAATTTCACATGGGCGGTAATATGGAGTTAAAGGCAGTGAGTATTTCTTAAGAGTTTTAGAGAATAAGTAGATTCTTGGGCATATAAATTTATATGTGGAACAGTATACAATTATTTAATATGGTAATGTAGTTGTATATTTTTTGACATGGGGAGATGTTCAAAATGGACTCAGAAGTCAAAGACAGTTACAGTTTGTGAAATGTCTTATTTTTATTTTTCAAAACATATGTACATTCATAAAAACCTAGAAGGGTATGCCAGAATGTCAACAATGGTTGACTATGGGTAGCAGGATAACAGATGACTTTAATTTTATTTTTCATTCTGCTTGCCTCTTGTTTTCTAAAAAAAATTTTTACAACATGTTACCTGTATTATTTTAAAAGGCAAAAATAAATAAACTTCCAAAATTCTGGAAGAATTCTCAAAGTAAGAATTATCAAAGTAATTATCCATTCCCTGAAGTTGTTGGGTTTTGGCTTTTTTTTATATGTACAATTTCTTATTTTTTTATTAACATATAACATATTATTAGCTCCAGGGGTACAGGTCTGTGAATCGCCAGGTTTACACACTTCACAGCACTCACCATAGCACATACCCTCCCCAATGTCCATAACCCCATGTTGGGTTTTTTTTTAAATTAAATATTTTTCATGCCCTTTCCCAAGTTTTATATCCAGCGATGTGAAAATCAATTAGCAAATGTACAAAACATATTTTATTTACCCATCTATTATTAACTGCAAAGGGAAAAGATTTTGCCTTTATTATAGCTATTAAAAAGTGAAGTTGTGTTTTTTTTTTAAAAGATTTTATTTATTTATTTGACAGACAGAGATCACAAGTAGGCAGAGAGGCAGGCAGAGAGAAAGGAGGAAGCAGGCTCCCCGCTGAGCAGAGAGCCCAATGCGGGGCTCGATCCCCGGACCCTGGGATCACGACCTGAGCCGAAGGCAGAGGCTTTAACCCACTGAGCCACCCAGGCTCCCCAAAAAGTGAAGTTTTATCCTTCACAGATTATATCTGAACTTCAGTAGGTAACGTATCTCATGTAAGGGAGCCGGAAATCCAAAAACTGTTTACCTGCTTAGTTTTGATCAAAGCATATTTATTCAAAACGTCCTTGGCCACCAGCTATGTGCTACTTAACTAAAGCTAATTAAATTATTTTACCAAGCATCATATATGACAGAAATAAAATTAATCCTAAGAACTTATAAAAATAAAATAATTATTTCCTTTTATTTAAATTTAACTTAGAAAAAATAAGCTTTAAAAATTGAGTTTTCCATTTACATAAATAGCGTTCTCCTCTAAAACACATATTACAATTTCTAAATAACAAAGATAAACACTAATGTGTTTCTTGCCAGAAACTCAATAGCAATACTGAATATGTTTTGCCTGTATTGTAGTAAGAAGCCATTCCTCTAAGAGCATAGTGTTGAGGAACCATCACAGTGGGGCTATTATTCTCAGCACTGGAAACTCAAAGAAGCAAGAGGTGTGATAGCTGGCATATAGCATATGTGATAGCTGGCATATAGCATATAGCCATTAGCAAGTTACCTAAATCTTTTTTTTTCCTACCTGAAAATTCTGCCTGTTGTTGATATGGGAAATATTAAGATACTTTGAAATATATATACATATATACCAGTTTCTCCACAATTAAAGAAAAACAAGGCACCAGTATTGAAAAGATAATTAGCTTTATAATCCAATTAATATCAGTGGTTAGTTTTTAAATGTATAGCTAATTATAAGAAATTTTTTTTATAAAGTAAGAATTTTATCAATTAAACTGCATTTAAAGAAATAACTGCTCTAGCAATTTAAAGAAAGTAAAATTAAATGACCACAAGATGGCAACATTGAAACAAAATTTCAAAATTCATCACAAGGACTCTGTTTATTTCATATGCATACTGACACTACATAGTCAGTTAGCTGTCAACATTTCTTCAAACCCAACTTTGTCTCATTGCTTTGAATGCCTTCTATAACCCAATGACTTGGAACTCCTGCTTTAATCTCTTCTCTGAACTAAGACTCACATACTCAGCTGAGTTCTTCTCCACTCCAGTGCGTAATAGGCATCTCCAATTCAACAGGTCTAAAATCTTCATACCCTCTCTCTCTCCCCAAACATGCCTTTCTTTCAGTGTTCCCATCTTGTTAAATGGTGCCCATCAGTCCGTCAGCAAAGCCTTAAAAAATAGAGTCTGACTGCTTCTCATTGCCTCCACCACCACTACCGATGTTATAAACCACCGCATCCCGCCACACTGTTGGAATGGCTTCCTAAATGGTCTGGCTGCTCTCTCATTCACCCCTGTAGTCAGTTCTCTGTGCAGCAGCCAGAGTGATCCTGTCTCAGAGATCACATCACTTCCACATTCAGACCTCTCCAAATGGCTTCTCATCTAACTAGGGATAAAACTCAAAGTCCATTCCGTTCCCCAACATGTCCGGCCCTGAGTTATTTCTTTGACTCATTTCCTACTAGTCCACTCCCTTGTGCTCTCTGCTTTAGCCACACTGGCTTCCACCTGTTCCTCGAACACCTAGCACATCTTCACACTGGGGCCTTGGCATGTACTGGGTCCTCTGCCTGAAGGGCCCTTCCCCGGTTGCCCACATGGCTTACTCATATCATCTGGTTTCTGCCACACTGTGACCACATCAGAGAGGCCTTCCCTGACCAGCCTGTGTAAATAGAGCCCCTGCCTGGTCACTCTCTCTGCTTACCTTTTTTTCCCAGTGATGTTATATTTATTTTACCTGTTCACCTGTTTATTTTCTGCCACTCTCCATTAAAACGTCAGCTGTATGAGAGCTTGGACTTAGCTCTCTGTTAATTGCTGGATCCTCAGCACCTAGAATAGTATCTAATACATAGTAGACACTGAATAATTATTTGTTGATTGAATGAAAAGAAAAAAAGAAAGAAGGAGGAAAGAAGAGAGAGGCAGGCTTAGGAGTTCCCAAAAATAAAGGGGCTACAGTACAAGAATGTTCCTGAAACAGTACGCATGGAGAAGAGAACCTCGAGGCAGTTTTCTTTGAGTGCCCAGTCTTCAAAATTATCTGGTTTGAATCTTGATTTGTGGTGTGTAAAAACATTAGAAATTAAAATTAATTTTTCTATAGGAGAAAAACAGTGTTTTTCTTCTCGTCATCAGAAACATACCAGTCAGTAATTTTGTAAAAACTCTCTTAAGAAGTAACAATTGAAAATGACCTGTATCAGTCTTACGCACTTAGGAATTTTGATATAATTTTAATAGAGGGTGTTAAAACTGTATTGATACACACTAAAGAGGTCACTAGTTGAATCTTGACATTGGTTTTGTTTTCCCTGTTGTTGTTTTGGTCATGACTTTACTGTTTTTTTTACCACTTATTTTCCTGGTTACTATTCTAAGTTTTGTTTATTAATTTTGTTCTATTTCCATTTGTGGAGGTAAATAAATCATGTTATTATTCTCCTGATAGGAAAACAGCATCATCCTAAACGGAACTGTGATGGTTAGCACAAGTCGCCTACCTAGTTCCTCCAGCGGAGACCAGTTTGGGACGGGCAACTGGGTGCGTTACAAGCTGTGTATGTGTGCGGACGGGACGCTCTTCAAAGTACAAGTGACGGGCCAGAACATGGGCTGCCAGATCTCAGACAATCCCTGTGGAAACACTCACTAGAAGAGCCCGAGAGGTCACCTGCGTGTTCATATCGTGACTTTTTTTAAGAGTGTGCATGCAAGTCATGTTTTTAGAGAGTTTGCGGTAACTCTCACCTACAGAGCACTACCGCACCTATTATGTAATCTCCATATTTAAAAGATTCTCAGCTTAAATTTGAATACATTTCATTAAGTTGCACTGATCTTCAAATTACAGTTCTAAAGTAATTATCAGAAGTGAATACAAGCAAAATTCATCTTCAAAGGATTTTTAAAATCCCACGGTTCCTTGTCTAAAGGATAAAGGGCTGAAGCAACCGTTTATACTCACTGTAAGTACATTTGGTAAATGGGGATACACCCATTTAAGGGGTTTGAAAGGTGGCGCCGTTAGTAAATGTTACATGCTCTGTCTTTTGGCTTCTAAGAGAATGGTCTCAGATTTTTAGTGCATTAATTTTCAGCTGTGTTCTCAATGCAAGTGAAATCATTAAAGAACGTCGCATATGTGATTGGTAAGAAACTAAGGTTTCTTAGTTTTGCACTAGGATGAAAATACTTTGTAATAGAATATTTACTTGCTAAATATTGATGAGTATGAGATGTTCACAATGTGGTAGAAATTGAAACACCAGCTTTGTTAGATCCTGATGACAGCTGTCATTTACATGACTCATTCTAGCCACTGTCCCAGGCACTGCGTCTGTAACATTGCTGATTCATTACAGCTCTGGATGTAGGGGTTATTATCCCAGGTTTTCCCCTTAGGAAACTGAGGATCAGAGGAGTTAAGAGATTTACCTTATGTCACACAGTATAATAACTGCCCACGTTGGGACTGGAGCTCACATGTGATTCAAACCTAAAATGTACCTACTTCCAAATACTGTGTCCTTTTCACTATCTGCACTGAAGTCTTAATATTTAAAAATGGACAGAGACAAATTCAGACTCACCCAAGCAGGTAAGGATCAAATAAAACAGCCATGCTTACTCTAGTTTAAAAAATTAAAAATCAATCTCATGTCAAAAAAAATTGGCCAACTGCTATCAGATTTTAAACTAGCTTGTGCCAATCCAAAATATTATGTGATAGAGAAGTCCAGTTAGCCTAGCTGTAGGCTACTGCAGTTTCCTAACTGATGGGCCTTGGCCCCTGGGGGTACCTGAATTGGGTAAAAGGGTCACTAAGATATTTAGACCCTCAGGGCAACGCAGTGCGAAGCAGGAGGCCGTGGCCCCAGGCAAGTCCGCCCCACTGCGCCATTCAAGGAGCACCCATTGCAGTGTGTGCTGGGCCTGAACAAAGTTGGGCAGCATGGTGTGAAGGGTGCTGATAGAGAAAATTCGTCTTTAAGTAGTTTTGGAGTAAGTATGAGAACTGATCTCTGCTCCTCATATCCCAATCCCAAATCATGACAATCCCATTGTCATGATTTACAACCCTGAAAGCCGGTTGATTTTTAATGTATTTTATAATTGACTTAAAAGGAACTCTCTGGTATTATTAATCACACACAGAGCATCAGGGGCCAAGTTTTTAAAATAGTTTGCTGTAAAATAAGCAGTAGAGATAAATCATAAGCCCCACTCTGCGTTCAAGTCTAACAGTATTCTGCCGTGGTCACTTTGAACTGTGTAGATAAGAAAATCGATACAAAAATGGATCTGCATTCAGCCTATGCACAGTTCTCTCTGATAGAGCAACCAGATGCCTTAGAGATTACGAGCAGTCATTAAAGTGTACTGAAGGAGATGAGCTTACTATCTAATACTAAGTGCAGTTTTTAAATGAAGGGGGAAAGTGAACTTTATTTTTTTTATTTAAATCCAGTTAGCCAATTTATAGTACATTAGTTTCAGATGCAGCGTTCAGTAAGTTATCAGTGATATACGACACCCAGTGCTCATCACCTCACGTGCCCTCCTTAATGCCTGTCACCCAAGAAGTGAACTTTCTGACCTTTGAGTGGTATTAATTGTTGTGATAGTCAGAACTTATTTGAATATATGCAGTGTCATTTCATATTTGAATGATGTTCAGAAAAATCCGTTGGAATTTTCATTCAGACACATAGTCTATTTTTAATTTCACATTCTTGTCTGTTCTATTTAGATTTGCTTGGAAAGTCTAAATATTTTTGCAAAAACCACAAAACACTACGTTACAAAGTATTATTTATTGAGTATAATTCACGAAGCAATCTATTTTTACTCCTCTTTGAGAAATACTTGTGTTTTTGATACATCTCCATTAAGTGCTTTTAACATGAGAGGATATTTTGATGTTTTTATGGGACTGTAAAGGTAACAGGTACAGTATTTTAGGACACTTTGCAGGTAGCCTTTGCCTTTTCATTGAGATGTAGACCTGGAAAACTCACAGGAAATGAGATCAGGAACAAACCGTCTATTTCACTTGCGATCTACTTTGCATAATGGTAAAACTTCAGCTCCTCGTTCTCACCACCAGATGGTATTTTTCAAAACCCGAAATGTTAACTTTGCCTCTTTCTCCTGGTTGTTCATCCCCTGCCTTGAGCACTGATAGGACAAGAAGCAGACTCGGGGAAAGTAGATAGACAAAGACAGGCTCCCAGGAGAGGGGGGTAGATTCTTGCTTGTGTAAATAACCGCATTACTTCAGAGAGAGGTCGCAATGACGAGGGAGACAAATGAAATAAAAGCAAAGTATTTCAGAAACCGTCCAACAGGCAGCTGGGAAAATGCAAAACAACACAAGGGGGGACTGTCTATATATGGTCTGCAAGATTTAAATATATCCTTATTTGTATTCTTTGTGTGTTATGACAAAAATGAAATAAATTTTGTGTGATAGTTCTAATGATGAAAGGTGGAAGTTCTACCTAGCTTTGAAAGAATTTTTTTTAAAGAGGATAAGAACATTATGGTGCTTAACTTGATGAAAAAGAGACCATTGAAATGCTGATATTTTTAGTAGTCTTTTAAAAAGTGTTGAGGGGGCAAAGACTACAAATTATGCCATATAAAAATAAACCTCTAACTGTTTTGGATTGCTAACCTGAGTTTCAGTTAATTCAGTTTGTAATTACTATTAATGATCTCTCTTTACAATAAAGATTCTGTAAATTGCTGTTGATTTTTTAATGATTAAAACTCTGGCGGGTTTCTGCTGAATCATACAAACATGATAGATTTAACTATACCTTGAGTATACTTAAATACATTGGTGTTTACGTAATCCGTCTGGAATCCTAGAGCTCATCATTCGAAGCTGTATGGTTGCTATTTGGATAGTCCTACCCTCTGTGCATTGCAGACTGTCTCTCTCTAGTCTCTTCCCTCCGTGTCCAAGGGGAATGTGCACACTGTCACTGTGGCAAGAGGCCAGAACCTGGAAGACGAAAGGGCGAAGGTTTCCAGGGGCAGGGAGCCTCCAAGGGCAGATGGGTGGAGCTTTAAACGCTCAGGTCTAAATCCCCACCCACCTGGCTGTATCCAGACAGAGACCCATTTGAAAACCACCCAAAGACCAGAAGGTATGCCTTAGAAACTGTTACTGTTGTTGTGTTCTTTCTATACCTTATCAAACATGCCTTCTGCTTTCTTCCAATTGTTTTAACTTCCCTTTTATAGAAGAATGGCCTCTTGGTTTCTGTTGTACTTTCTGTTTTTTTCTAGAGCCTTCCTATCTCACTCTCTGACACACACACCTCCAATATCTCAGCTTCCTCATACTTAGGCTTGAATGTGTCCATTTAAAGACTGACATTTTACCTAATTGTTTTCCAGTTTCCTTAGAAAGTTTTTCTAGAGTTCTCAGGAGTTCTTTACCTATTACATGAAAGTCTGTATATAATACACATAATTTTTCTTTACAAATCAGTGTTTCATTTTAAGACATAAAGTTATCTAGCTTTTTGAACTCAAATTTATTAGTTAACATATAAACCTCAACTTAAAAAGAACCAGGTCAGTGAAAATTTTTAACATGCCCCCATAAGTATTTGTCAATCATATGTTTCTCTTCAGTACTGCAGAGTAAGGTGCCTGTGAATGACCGTGTTTTGGGATTGTTCATATTGTTACATTCACAAGGTCTACAATTGTATTTACAATGATTGCAGCTTTGAATATAGAGACATATCTTTCTGGCTGGACAAGTTAATTCAATGTCTGGTATTGTGTAAGAAGTACGTTATCAAAATAAATCACTGCTCTATGCTGTAGGGCACCGTTACGGTTCGTTGACACGTGTACCTCGATTTAGGTGCCCTTTAAAATGTAGGAGAGTTGACCTTGTATAAAACCAAAGTTTAAAAGTTACATGTTTCATTTCATTCACTCCGTGCACTTATTTATCCAAACGGCACAGCCTTGGGACAGACTACAGACTATTGAAAATATAAAACATGGGGAGAAGGGAGAGGAATTATATATATATGTAGTTCTTCTAGTCATAAAAAAAAAATTAAGAGTCTCTTGTGAATGGATCTCTCTCTCTCTCTCTCTCTTTCTTTCTCTCTCTCTCTCTCTAAATACACACATATATATTTGGAAATATGTGAAATATATATATTTGGAAAACACGGCCCTTCTGGGAACTTACAGTCTTTTGGGGAGTTTACTATCCATTTTCTTTGAAAATTTTTGTGTATACACATTTAGCCATTGTAGATACTTTAAAATTTTCAATTGCTTCTCAAACTTTGATGAAAATGAGACTTGATATTTATGTATCTCATTAAATCCTGATGGTGCTGATGCAGACCATCATTTTTAAAACCCATTTTGCTTATGTTGTGTCTAAATAATTTCAAAATTTTTAAAGTCACAAAAAATGTAAATTTTTTAATTTTTTAAAAAATCAAGAGTCTCCTTTGAATTGAACTTGCCCTTCATATAGTTCATAGTTTAGTGTAACTGGATGGCTTGTCACTCACATAATAAACCACATAGCTGATTACAGGTTGTAGATAAGCATAATAGACTTTGCTCAGTACTAATGACCAGCAAAAAAACAGAAGTCTTTAATCTTGGTAGGTTTTCCTCCAAAGCAGACTGCACGGTGAGTGTTCTTGGAATAACAGAGGTGAGGCCCAAGTGAATATTTTCTAGAAAATCAGGGGAGTTATTTATTTAAATTGTGACATAAATGTAATTGCTTACTATGGCTTTACCATTTTGTTAAAGCCTTAGAGAGAGAGAGAGAAGTCGAGCATGTGTGTGGTTGGGGGTGGGGAGGAGGGAGAGGAAGAAGCAGACTCCGGGCTGGGATTGGGACCTGAGCCTAAGGCAGACACTTAACCGATTGAGCTACCCAGGCACCCCACAGCTTTACCATTTTTTAAGCTACATTTTAATGCCCCAAGTTTTAAGAAATCAAATGCACTTAAATTGGCAATCAAGGCAAAATAATTTTCCTAAACCTTAAATTGAAAATTGAATTTTCTGCTTCTTCGATGTTAATTGTCACATACGTTATTTTGAATAAGTCCATTCATTTTTCTTTCTCTAGGCATTATGAAAATCCTACATTTCCGAGTCCTAACAATGCTAACAGGTCTTCATTTTACTGGAACAATGACAGGCCCATCCAGAAAAGGCAGTATCTTATTCAGTCTGGAGTGCCGATGGAATGGACATCTGACAAACTGTTCTTTTACTGCAAGGCGTGATACCCGTGCGGACATGCCCCAGCCAGCGGCCACGCTGGATGCAAGTGCCGGTTTCCTTAGGGATCTCGTACAGTCTCGCGTGAGAAAAGACTGGAATATAAAACATCTGGACCTCAGTAACAATCACATTTCGAACATCAGCTTAAGCCCTCTTGCCCACTTCCACACTTTGGAAATACTAAACCTCAGCAACAGTTCCATCCGCTCGCTCTCTCTGGATCTACCCAGTGCCAAGTCCTCGTGGGGGAAACGCCACAGAAGCAGCAGCAGGCATAGGCTTCCATTTCTAAAGTTGTTAATTCTTCAAAGAAACAAACTCACTGACATTCCCAAGGGTAAGTACGATTTTAAGAGATGGGCTAGCCCAAGAAACAAGGAGATGTTTTATGCCTGTAAGAATTCCATGTTTGTTGTCAGTTTTGAGGAAATTGCTAAAAGTAAAGCAGTTTCATCAGGACAGATAAATGAGTTTCTTAGCGGAATTTCAAGTTAAAATATGTGGAATTCATAGCCAATGCAATTGAATCTCTCATCATTATAACTTACATTAATGTAATAGAGCTTTGTTGAGAGAGACTAGGAAGTATTTGAGTGCTAAATAATCATGACTTCAGATTATCTACATTGATTATCATATATTTGTTACTAAATATAGAAAGTACTAAGAAATAACTAGTTTATATGTTTTCAGTGTATAGCACAATTCCAATTAAGTATGTTGCCATATTTATAATTTTTGTTTTCTTAGAATACGTTTTACATCTGCTTGTCCAATTGTCCTCCAAGTGTAGACGAGAAATATGCTAATGTTGTATGATCACTATGTAAACTTTCTTATTGTCAAATCAAAATCAGAATTCTTTATCCTGGTTTCTGACAGGATACTCCACATATCCTGTTGTTTAATAAATTCTCATGGCTTCTGGCATTCAGTAATCCACATGCTGGACCTCCTTAACTAATCACCAATATTTTATTAAGAAAAGATATCAGGGGGCGCCTGGGTGGCTCAGTGGGTTGAAGCCTCTGCCTTCGGATCAGGTCATGATCCCAGGGTCCTGGGGGAGCCTGCTTCCCTCCTCTCCTTCTGCCTGCCTCTCTGCCTACTTGTGGTCTCTGTCTGTCAAATAAATAAACAAAATCTTTAAAAAAAAAAAAAAAGAAAGAAAAAAGAAAAAAATATATCAGATTCATAATCAGATTCATAATCTGCAACTTCCTTTGCCTTTTTTAATATCCAGGAGTGCTAGACAATTTCCTTTCCTTGTTTGTTTTTAGTCTTGGTCACTATTTGCCAAGTACTTACCTTATATAAGACATTCTGCTAAAAAAAGAAAATGTAAGGATATTGTCTTTTTTTTCTCCATCCCAAGTTATGCATATTTAGTTTTTTTTATTTTCCATTCTTTCCTTTCATATTTTATTGTTTTGCTTTTTCCCCAGCTTTTGGTCTTGTTTGAAGCATCATTTTGGCAATAGCCTGCCAGGTGAAGGAATGACTATCCCAGTCATCAGATCAACAGAATTATGTGGGAAAGGGAAGCGTCTTCCCTCCCTAAGCTTTTTCATAAAAGCAATGTGCAGGATTTTCAGTGTGAAGTATAAACTAATTGCACCTTATTTTATAATTTTTATTATATTCTTATTTTTAAAACCCTGCTATTTGTAGAACACTAGTAATTAAAAAAATTTTTAAAGGAGAAATCTTTTAAGTCCTTCATGTTATACAGTTGACCTTGGTACAGATCTACTTATATATGGATTTCTTTTTGTAAGTACCACAGAACACTGTAAATATATTTTCTCTTCCTTACAATTTTCTTAATAACATCTACAGCATATAATACATACAACATACAACGTATTTGTTAATTGACTTTGTTATGGGCAAGGCTTCCAGTCAAAAGCAGGCTTTAAGTAGTTAGGGGGAGCTAAAGTTATATGTAAATTTTTTACTGTGCAGGGGATCAGCACCCCTCAATCCTGTGTTGTTCAAGGATCAACTGTATATATTCTTTAAGTCTATTCCTCATGCCTATGTACATATTTTTCTTTCAAAATTGGATCATACTTTCCATAATATTTCATAATTTGTATTTTCATGTCACAGTCCATTTTGAACGTCTTTCTATAATTAAGCAATCTCATAAATAGTATTTTATATTATTGAATAGCTTTGATATATACATATGTTATAACTGGGTTAATCAAACAACATTTAGACTACTGCCATTTTTTTGCTATAACTCTATGACGATCATGATGGTAGCTACACATATGCATATGATATAATTTTAACTAGTATGGTAGATGTGAATTTCAACCCATAAGTTCAAGTGTACTAGAGATATAACCTTCTGTTGCCTATACCCCAACATAATTTCTGATTCTGAGCTCGCATTCTAGTAGACTCAGTTGGGGATGGGGTGTGAGATACTTGTACTTAATATCAGTCTTCCATGAGCTTTCCTCTGCTTTTCCCCAAATTTGTACCACAGCTGTAGAATCTTATACCCTGACAAGGCATCAAAGTGTGCATGTGCATGTGTCTGTGTGTGTGTGGGCACGTGCACACATGCATGTCTGTGTGTGTGTCGCTCTCCATCTATGTGTGTCCCTTACCAACCCTGCCAGCCGGAGAAAATTTCAGTTTTTTCAGTTCGAAGAAAATTCTTCACATTTTTTTGTTTCTTCAAAACCCTCTGTCTAGACCTAGAAATTCGTTTCGTCTAAAGGTTTAGGCGTTTGGAAACAAAAGCCAGAAAGACTTGTAGACTCCTCTGTTTTCTGCCTTGCCCTGTGCCTCCCCTGGGGTAGTTAACACAGAGCCTACTTTCTGGTTGAATGGGGAGAAATGGAAAAAGAGACATGGAGATAAAAAAGTAATATGTCAAAATATTATCCCACCACTTATCTCCCTAAGGCAGATGTATTCCCCAGAGCTAATTGGAGGTCAGAGGGACTACAATACCATTTAAGGACCAAACACCCCTAACCTATAAAATGCATATACAACCCCATCTTTCTTTTCCAAGTTGAACTTCTGCCTCCCCAAAAGATCAGAAAAAATGTTACACTTACAAAGGAGAAGAAAAGGTGATGAGCCAGTCATGTATCTGAAACTCTATTAGAACTCTAGCAGATGAAACCGTAGAGAGATGAAGAAACCAGTTGATGGTGGGAGGCCAATGTAAGCTCTGAATCTAACTGGATATAATTCAGAGTTCTTTTATCCATAGCATTTTGTGATTTGAATTATTTTCCTCTAATCGCCACATCCTTCAGTTGAGCCCCCCTGTAACATCCCTTTGCCATTCTACGATTCTGTGACCGTGGCTCAGTCACCCTGACTTTGAAATCCCATTTTGGAGGGGGAAAGCTGGTAAAAGAAAGGGAGGTGCTGCCTGGAGTACCATTCTATTTCTGACCCTCCCTTTGTTCTTTGATTCCTTTGTTCTAAGCCTGTGTAAAGGCAGCATCTGGGGGCCCCTGGCTGGCTCAGTTGGTACAGCATGCTGCTCATGATCTTGGGGCTGTGAGTTTGAGCCCCACATTGGGGGTACAGTTTACTTAAAAAAATTTTTTGTTACAAAGGTAATATATTGATAATATAATATTTACTCATAGAATTGTAGTGAGGATTCAAGGAAAAATATTTCAAGAACCTACTGTAACATGGCATTTGGCATAGTAAATGGTAGCTATTAAAATGTGGGAAAAGTACTTTGTATACGTGTAAAGTACTTTGCAAATATTAGTTATTTCTTCTGTCTTGATAGAAACTGAGGATAACAGTCTATTTAGAAACAAATTATCAATTCAGTTTTGTCTAAATCTCAAGTTATCTTCTAAAATGTTCAATAGCTATTGCAGTGTGGAAGGCCTGGCCCACATAATTCATGAGCTGAGACTCATTTGTGTCTGCCTGTTTATAGAAGTGCTTGCATTCATCGAAAATAATAATAAATCAGAGATTCTCACAAAGTAGCAATCAAACAACCGGCCTTGTAACACGTGTGCTTTTATAAATACTGTCCCACATCTTCAAATGGTGACAGCTTACAGAAGCCATGAAAAGTCACTTTCACTCAGGAAGGCCCACCTTTGTAGGAGCGAAAGCTCACACTGACTCACCCAGACTCAACTGATCCCGTGTCATCAGAGTGAGCTGTGATGTCACCAACAAGCTTCACGCTGGGGTAACACCCAAGGCAACTGCCAGCCAATGCAATTTACAAAACAGTTAGCCGGCTCTGAATTTAAGCTTTCTGATTTGATTCCACCTTGCTCCCAGATCTTTGGAGTACAGTATTAATAGCAGAAAAATCAGTTTTCAAACAATGGGACCAATCTCCAGTTAAACTCTCCCACAAGCAGTATTATTGGAGTGCCCGTAGAGTACCTGGAAATGCAGAAGGACCAACATCTTCCTGGGATTCCAATTAGGTTGACAGACCAGATTTTTGACAGCCTGACATTTAACACATTAAGTTCTGGAACCCAAGAGATAAATGTGTTAAAATGAGACGAAATAATACCTGACTTTTGAAACTGGTGGAGGGAAAAAAAAACAAAAAAAAACAAAAAACAAAACAAAACAAAAAAAAAACATAACCAGTGTCTGGTAAAAACAAAAGTATGTTATAATCTATTTCATATTTCTTCCTGATTGCTGTTGAATTATGGAAATACCAATAAGCTGTATTCTCAAAACCGGGTCAGGTTCTAAAACAGCCATGTGAATGTATGTCAGTAAGCTGAGAGGGCCTGGTGTTTGGCTCACCTATACAAAACTGACCACATTGAGCGCTGACCTAATGAATAAAATATCTTGTCTAAGACCATTTCAGACTCTTTCAATTCTAAATACTCTTTGAACTTGAAGCCAGAACTCCCTGAATATCATTGTTCTATGTTATCAGATTATCACTCTTAGGAGAACATTTAAGGAGTTCATAGTCCAAAGGAACATTCCTAAGGCAATTTAGTGTCTGGGTGTACCCTCTATGGCCTTTCTTCTAAGAGACACTGAGACAATTTCTTAGAAATAATAAAAATGCCTCTGGCTGCTTAAATGCAAAAATTAATCAGATTCCTGCCTCCTATGGCTTATGTGATCGTCGGAAAACAGTTCAATAAATAGTTCCTTCCCCACAGAAGTGCCTCCATATTTTCCTCCCAATGTTCAACTCCCCTCTCTTGAAACATGGAATCTACCTTCCGATGCCCATGCCCCAGCTGTCACTGCCCCTTCCAACTTCTTTTGTTCACCTGAGTACCCCCTCAACATTGATTTGCCATGCAAAATTTTTAAAAGAACACATTTCCCCATTGAGAAACGCACCCAAGTACTGTGGAAGATTTACTCAAATTTCCCAACTCTACTCTGGGAGACCCTAAGCAAACGATGTCATTTATAGGACCCCACCAGTTCTCTTAATAGAATTAAACCTTAATTCTCTAAAATTAGAGGTAGATGGAAATTGTTCAGGTAGGAGGTGTAACTGAACTTAACAGTCTTAATTCTTATCTGCAGAGTTTACCTTTCCTCTTGGGGATCTTAGCTTGATATTATGAAGGGAGTCAAATAAGGGGGTATCCTTATAACTCTCTGCCTTCAAAGTCCCTATTTCCACCCCCACCCCCTCTGCCAACCCATGCTTAGGATGTTCTGGTCCCATTCTTCTTATTTACCCTTATACCTCTTATATTACTCTATTTACCTGTTAATTGACCTTAAACAAGACACTTAACCTATAAAAAGCTGCCTGGTTCTTATTTTTAACTGAGGATGATGGCATTTATGGGGAGGATATGAGGGTTAGCGATAGTGCTTGTAAAAACTCTAACACATAGAGTGATGATACATGTGAAACATTTCTCACAGCATCTGGTACGTAACGGGTGCTCGAACAATGTCAGCTCCCCTCTAGTGCCTTTTGATCATCCTGAGTTTCTAATTCTCTGTTCCCCATCCCAGTCTTTGCTGTGATGGTCACTTCTGTGATCTGAGGTACAATGGGTACAATGGGTGATTTCCATTCTCTTTCTGCAAAAGTTCAGAGTTCATGTGAAGTTCAGAATACCCATCAACTATCTTGTTGTTGGTCGGACTTCTGTAAGTCTGTACGTTATCAGAGGCCCCTGCTCGTCTGTCTGCTAAGCGCTCTTTGATCTGTCCTTTGACTCACTGAACCACACTGACCCATGAGACCATCACCACTGTTGGATAATGAACTAGCTGTATCCCCAAAGTTCCTCATGCCCTTTATGATTTATCTTTTCCCACCCATCCTCTCCCTTCAGTAACCAATGATCTCCTTCCTGACACTATACATTAGTTTGTATTTTCCATAAGTTTATATTCATGCAATTATATTATTTCTTTTTTTTGGTATAGCTCCTTGCATTCAGCATAATTACTTTGAGATTCATCCATGGCATTGTTTGTATTAAAAGTTCATTTCTTTTCATTGCCAGAATTCATTGCATGGATATACATTTACCTCTTTGTGGGCATGTTGGCTGTCTTTTTTGGTTATTATAAATAAACCTGATAGCTAAAGGGATGGAGAAAAATAAACCATTAAAGGTTCCTAGGTGACTCCATCGGTTAAGGGTCTGCCTCTGGCTCAGGTCATGATCCCAGGGTCCTGGGATCAAGCCCTGAATCAGGCTCCCTGCTCAGCAAGGAGCCTGCTTCTCCCTCTGCCTCTGCTGCTCCCCCTGCTTGTGCTCTCTTGCTTCGCTCTCTCTCTCTCCCTCTGTGTCAAATAAAATCATAAAAAAATGATAAACTATTAGATAAACACTAGTCAAAAGAAGAGTGGAGTGACTATATTAATTTCAGACAAAGGAGACTTTAGAACAAGAAAACTATCAGGGATAAATAAAGCACTATATAAAGGGGATATAGGGGCCAATTCTTGAAGAAGATGGAATAATTTTAAATGTGAATGTGCCTAACAACAGAGTGTCAAAATATGTGAGGAAAAACTGACAACTGAAAAGAGAATTTTAAAAATCCACTATAGTTGGAAACTTCCAGCACTCCCCTGTCAGTTGATAGATTAAGCAGGCAGGTAATCAATAAGGATGTAGTTGACTTGAATATCACTATCAATCAACTTGATCTAATTGGCATGTATGGGATACTCCCTCCAACAATAGTAGAATACACATTTTTTTCCACTGTACATGAAACATTTACCAAGACAGCCCACATTCTGGGCCATAAAGCACAACTTAACAAACTTGAATAAAAAACAGAAAGCATGCAAAGTATGTTCACAGATTACAATAGAATTAAACTGGAAATCAGCAGCAGAAAGCTACAAACTCCCTGAAATTAAACAACACATTTCTAGATAACACATGTGTCACAAAAGAAGTCTCAAGAGGGATTTAAAAATATTTTAAGCTAAGTGAAAATGAAAATTCAGTCTATCAAAATTTGAGGGATATGGCAAAAGCGGCAGTTCGAGGGAAATGTATAGCATTAAAAGCATCCACTGGAAGAGAAGTCTAAAATCAAAAACGTAAATTTCCATCTTGAGAAATTAAAGAAATAAGAGCCATGTGTGCCTAAAGCAAGCAGAAGAAAAGAAATAATAGAAATTGCAGAAGTAATCAATGAAATTTAAAACAGGTGAAACAATGGATAAAATCAACAAAGCCAAAATGTGTTTCTTTGAAAAAATAAAATAAAATTGGTAATTCTCTAAACTAACCAAGCCAAACTAACCAAGAAAAAAAAAAATAAGAAGACACAAACTGCCAGTATCAGAGATGAGAGAGGGATTATTGCTACTGTTCCTATCAACGTCAAAAGAATACTGAAACGAAGTCTTTGTGGTGATATGTGCTTTCATTTCTCTTGGGTAAATAACCTAGGCAGACAAGGACTGAGTTGTATGTCAAGTAGATATTTAACTTTGGAAGAAATTGCCAGTGTTGTATGTAGTGGTTGTATCATTTTAAATCCCCACCAGCACTGTGTAAGAATTTCAGTCGTCCTACATCCTTACCCATACCAGGTATGGGCCATCTTTTTAATTTTAGCCATATGTCATTGTGGTTTTAATTTGGATTTCCCTAGTGACTATTGATATTGAATATCTTTCTGTGCGCTTTTTTGCCATCTGTATGTCTCTAATGATGTATATAAATCTTTGGCCAGTTTCTAATTTTTTTTTTTTTAATTACTGAGTTTTGAGTGTTCTTTATCTCTTCTGGGTACAAGACTTTTCACAGATATGTGATTTGTACATATTTTCTCTCCCATTCTGAGGCTTGAGTATTTTTTTATTTTAATAATGTCTTTCAAAGAGCAGAATTTTAAATTTTTGTGAAATACATTTCATCACTTTGTTAGTTTATAAATTGTGTTTTGGTGTCATATCTAAGAAATCTTTGCCGAATCCAAAGTCACGAAGATTTTTCTATGTTTTCATCTAGAAGTTTTGTAACTTTACTTTTTTACATTTTATATTTTAGGCTTATGATCTATTTATATTTAGGTTAAAATTTAGGATTTTTTAAAAAGATTTTATTTATTTGACAGAGAGACAGAGAGAATGGGAACACAAGCAGGGGGAGTGGAAGAGGGCAAAGCAGGCTCCCCGCCAAAGCAGGGAGCCCGATGCGAGGCTCGATCTCAGGACCTTGGGACCATGACCTGAGCCAAAGGCAGACGCTTAATGACTGAGCCACCCAGGTGCCCTAAAATCTAGGTTTTTACATTAGGTTTATGACAGTTTTAAAATAGTTTTGAGTTAATTTTTTATATGTGGTATGAATAACATATAGAAGTTTTTAAAGACGGGCGATTATCCCAACACCATTTATAGAAAAGACTATTTTTTCTATCCTTCTACATGTATGCTGCTCATGTTCCTATATTTAAAGTAGGTTTCTTGTAGGAACTGAATAGTTGACTCTTGAATTTTTATACAAACTGGGAATCTTTGCCTTTTATTTGGTATTTTTAGACTGTTCTTTTTTCTTTTTTTTTTTTTTTTAAAGATTTTATTTATTTATTTGACAGAGAGAAATCACAAGCAGGCAGAGAGGCAGGCAGAGAGAGAGGAGGAAGCAGGCTCCCTGCTGAGCAGAAAGCCCGATGCGGGGCTCGAACCCAGGACCTGGGATCATGACCTGAGCCGAAGGCAGCGGCTTAACCCACTGAGCCACCCAGGCGCCCCAAGACTGTTATTTCTATCTATCATCTTGATATTTTTTCTATTTGTTTATTCTGTTCTTTGTTCCCCCTTTTATCTTTTTCTGATTTTTTTGCATTAATTGTGTATCTTTAAAATTAATCCTCTTTAATTAATTGATCCTCTTTAATTAATCTTAAAATTAATCCTCTCTATCTCCTTTGCAGGCTGACTAGCCATACTTCTTTGCCATTATTGTGTTGTTTTGTGGTTGCTTTGGGATTCGCAATACACACCCTGACATCACAGACTGTTTTATGTCGTGTTATACTGTTGGCCTGTAACACAAGGAACTTACAACTATATTCTTCCACCTCTTTTCTCCTGGTGTTTGTGCTAGCATTGTCATACACTTGACCCGTACATATATATTATAAGTCCCATGGTACATGTTTACTATTTTTGCTTGTGTGTGTGTGTGTGTGTGTGTGTGTGTGTGTGTGTGTGAAATGTTCATGGTTAAACGGTAACAGCTAAAAGATCTGAGTTCCGATCCCAGCTCCACAGCTCCACCTACTAAGACACGGGGCAAGTTCTTAACTTCACTGCACCTAGGTTTTGTCGTTGACAAGATGCTAACAATGTCCAGGGCTTTGTGATGATTTAAAGGAGATGTCTGTGAAGTGCTTAGAGCATAAAGAGACTATACAATTAAACAAGAATTTTAAAATGATTTCTTCCGGGATGCCTGGGTGGCTCAGTGGGTTAAAGCCTCTGCCTTCGGCTCAGGTCATGATCTCAGGGTCCTGGGATCGAGCCCCGCATCGGACTCTCTGCTCAGTGGGGAGCCTGCTTCCCCCCACCGCCTGCCTCTCTGCCTACTTGTGATATCTGTCAAATAAATAAATAAAATCTTAAAAAAATAAAATAAAATGATTTCTTCCCTCCACTGAACTCCTAGGGTCCATGTTCCATTCAAATTAAGCAGTGACACATTACAGGAACTATGAGCTCACAGCCACGTGGAGCCAGGCAAGTGCCGTGCCAGTGTTAAGGAAACTACGGCTTCTTGTATATTGATGTCTTATACTGCATTTTTTTAACAGACCCATATGTTTGCATATTAAAATGTGTAGGAATACTCTTCACTCCATGAAGAAACATATTTTCTCTAAGGGTTGTATTCAAAATATTTAACAACTGGCCTGTAGCCTGGGCTTTCCAGCTGGGTGCCTAGGGCCATGGGGCAGCACACGGGAACCCGGCAGTGGTTATTTACAAACCAATACAGAAGTATTTCTTACCAGCCTGTGCCACCTCAATATCAGCCTTGGTTCTCTCCAATTTTTTTTTTAAGATTGTATTTATTTATTTGACAAAGAGGGAGAGAGAGAGAACACAAGTAGGCAGAGCGAGAGGAAGAAGCAGGCTCTCTGCTGAGCCGGGAGCCCAATGCGGGAGTCAATCCCAGGACCCTGGGATCATGAACTGAGCCAAAGGCAGTCGCTTAACCAATGAGCCACCCAGGCGCCTCCCTACTTTTTTTAAACATGCAGCTTCTTGGCCTGTCCTTTGTTTTCCTGTTTTTGATGGAGGCTTGAGTACAAAGAAACCATCTTCTTCTGTAAGCGCCCGCCCCAGCTCAAGCAGGCAGCCCTCCTTCAGCTCCAACCGAGCATTATCTCGTGCCAGTTGGAACCTCTGAATTTTCAAGAGAAGCTAGAAATGCAGATTTTTGTACTGAATCTTTGTTATCTCGATAATTTTTAAATTCTGTGCAGGTCAAAGACTGTGACCTCTAGCTTATTATATATTCCAGACATTGCAAGAGTTAACAAAGATGTGAATTCCTCCCCGAAGGGACTAATCATCTGACTAAGAGGCTGATAGGCAAACACCAGTTCCCTGTAGAGTAGGATGCTGGGGTGTAAGGGCTCAGATAATCAGGAACTTTTTCTCGTGTGTATGTCTTATCACTCACTCCAACACGAGGATGCTGTGCTCTGTTTGTCCTCAGCACTGAGTGCCTGGCTCCTAATGTTTTGATTGAGTTGTCCTAATGATCTCTTAATCAGTTCAGCTGTTGTGAACATATGATAACATCGATGTCCAACTATTTACATTAAGTCATCATCTCTGCATAATCAATTTGGTAATGAGTACCTTGCAGACTGTAGACAAGCAATACTCCCTTCTGGAATTGAACCAACCTATTCTGCTAAGTAGCAGTTGGTTGAAGAAACAGACGACATGTGAGGGGCACCAGGATGGCTCAGTCGGTCGAGCGTCTGCCTGCGGCTCAGGTCATGATTTCCAGGATCCTGGGATGGAGCCCCACATCGGGCTCCCTGCTCAGTGGGGATTCTGCTTCTCCCTTTCCCTCTGACCCTCTCTTGCTCATGCTCTTTCTCTCTTGCTTGCTCTCTCTCAAATAAATAAATAAAATCTTAAAAAAAAAAAGACACAAACTGTGATAACAGAGCAGAAGGGAATCGGGAAAATGCAGGGCATCCTTATGAGACTCATGTGGGAAATCAGATTTGGAAGCCGACTACAACTGGCACCTCCTTCCCAGCCTTTGTGTTCTGTGCCAAATGGGCCTCCTGGTTACTCTCCGGATACAAAGACAGAGACTAAAACCCAAGTAAACAATTTTGCCAGAAAACAAAACCTCGCTATAGCTTATTACCTGTGAAAAATAAGCGAATGCCTAGAAGTGTTACAGGACCAACAAGAACTGTGGAGTGTTACTACTACTGACCGATCAGTTCATCTCCCTCCTGGCCTTTTACCTCTGGATGCTCAGAACATGTGTTATCTGTCTGTGTGTGGCTCTTTTTCCCCCCAGAAACGCTGGAATCCTACTCTGGGCTGTCCTGCAACCCGCGGTGACCGTACACAGAATCCCGGTCTGCTGCACCGCTGAGCCGGCCCTCCACGGACAGCCCCGCAGGGTGTCCCCACAGTTTCACCGCAATCAACAATGCTGCAGTGAACATCACCCCTGGATATTTTAATATGCTTTTTTCTCTTAACAGGACTTCGGAACCTGAAATCATTACAGAGTCTGGACCTGTCGTTCAATGGGATAACGCAGATCGGTCTGTCGGACCTCTGGAACTGCCCACGGCTGGAGAACCTCTACTTAAAAAGCAACAAGATATTCAGGATTCATCCAGAAGCCTTCAAGGACCTCAAGAAGTTACAGGTTATAAAGTGACTTTTAGAGGATTTCCAATACGCAGGCAGCTGGACAATTACATTAGAATATTTCTGCCAGAGAGTTTCTCCACACCCAGGAGTGCTGGCTATTAGTTAAAAACTAGAAGCCTATTTTAAGTCTCGGCTGAAATTGCTGAAGTCTTTCTCTTGCCTCAAAATCAAATGCCTCAGTCATAGACATGAATTTCACTCGAACATAATATTCAGCCGCAAGAATTGGCACATTATTTTTCTAAATCAAATTAAACCCAACTCCCAGTTTCCACTTAACCGTTGGCAGGAAATTCAATCCCGGTGATCCCCGAGGCTCCCGCCCTGAGCTGCAGGGTGGGTCACAGGTCCCCGGGGCTTGCGCAGTCTGGAGCACTTGAGGCCGCTCCTCCGAGCCACCTCTGGGTGATGCTTAGCAGCCTTGGACGGGACATTGTGGGGCCCTGAAGGCCAGTGACTCCGCTGCTTCCAAACCCACACGGGGCGTAAATAATAAAAATAATCATAATAACAGCCCATACTTGTAGAGTACTTACTATGTGCCTGTCTCTCAGGCACCTTGCGGTTAATCTCACGTGCTGACAGCTGTGAACGAAAGGGTCCCCCCGCCAACCCCCCAACCAAAGCCCTGATGGGGCTTGGCGGCTGCAGCCCCTGCCCCAAGCACTTTGCTCCACCCTCCCCACTCTTGGTGGTGGGTGGGGGGCGGATTACAGTCTCCCTGCGATGCTCCTTTAGAAAGGCCAAAGGGCTTCCAGTGGGACACCTACCGAGGTCTTAGGGAAAGATTCAGTCCCCCATACCCTCCATCACAGACCCTCACTTTTTACACAGCCCTGCATCATTTGGTAGAAACAAACTGCGAGCCCCATAGGCAATTTTAGACGCTCTAGTAACTAGATTCAGGAAGTAAAAATAAGCAGATGAATTTCGTTTAGTAATATATTTTTTAACCCAGTATCACCAAATATTATCCTTAACCCATGTAACCAATATACAGATCATTAACGAGATATTTTACAGTGTTGTTCATGCTAAGACTTCAGAGCCTGGTGAATATTATCTGTACCCACAGCCCAGGGGGATGAGTCACAGTTCAGTGCTCGAAAGCCATGTGTGGCTAAAGGGCCATCATACTAGAGAGCATCGACATAGCTGATTTTTCCCAGTTTTATTTAAAGTGTTATTCAAGTATAGGTGGGAGACAAAATTCCAGCTACCACCTGTAGCCAGAGCCCCCCAGGTCCCTCCTCTACCGAAAGGAGGAGAGTGAGGCAGCGGTAAGGTCGGTGGGCTCTGGGCTCAGCTGCCCGGGTGGAGACCCACCTAGCTTCTGTCACGTTGCCGCCACGCAATCTTGGGCAAGTCACCGCGTCTCTCTGTGCCTCAGTTTTCTCAGGTAACGTCATTCCTTTCTGATAGAAGTTCGTGAGATTTAAATGTTTTAATGCACATAACATGTCTTGAATGGTACTTGGAATATAGCAAGGTCTTTCTGAATGAAGACTGCATAGAGAAATTCGAAAGTGGCCACAGCGCCCCACCCTCTGAACATACAAAACTGTGCCACTTCTTGTTAAAAATCCTTCTAAGCTTTCCCAACAAGGGCTGGCCCCTGCCTGCCTCTCCAGCCTCATTGCACAAGACACTCCCTTGCTCCCTTGCTTTTTCCTCACTGCTGAAATCATTTAGTTTTAGGTATCGTTCGTTGTTAGTGCCTCATCCTCATAATCTCTTTGAGGATGGACATCATCATCTATTTTGCTTTCTAGTGCTTAACATATATCTAATTCATAACGTGTATCAAAAACACTTGCTGTACAGAGGAATGGATAAATGAATGATGCTCATGAGTAGGAAGGTCACAAATTACTACCAAGTTGGCAGTCCAAAACCACACACATACTGTCTCATAGAACATTCTGATCTGGGGGGTCAGGAAGCCAGGCAAGGCCCTGGGTCCTTTGCTAAGGGTATTTCAAGAGGCCAAAGTCAAGGTGTCGGCCAGGGTTGGAGACTCCCCTAAAGGTCCAGCTGGAGATGGACCCTCTGCCAAGCCAACATGGGTGTTGACAAGAGGCAGGTCCCAGTGGGCTGTGGCACTGAGGGCTCAGTTCCTTTCAGCCTCAGCCTGCCCTCAGTCCTGGGCCACATGGGCCTCTCCATTGAGCCTCAAGGAGAGAGCCTGCTAGCAAGAAAAACATGACAAGCTAATACAATGTCATCATGGGAGTGACATCACATTGTTCTGCCACATTTGCTGGCTTTGAACCAAGTTGTAGGCTCTACCTCCTCTCCATGGGAGGAGACTCCTCAAGGGCATGAATATCAGGAGGCAGGACCATTGGGGACCATCTCTGCCACAGTAATTATCAGAGCAGATGAGAAAAGAGCACTTGGCAGTGCTCCCCAATGCCCCACAAATGAGCTGTCGGATCGCCTGGGAACCACATTTCACATACTGTATACTGACCGTAAGTGTATTTGTGTGTGCAGTTGCCCTATGTCTGTTGTTATTTCCTATGCATTTTTACCGTGCTTCGTAAGTGTTCAGCAGCTCACAGGGAAGAGATGCTACAGGCAAACTAAAAATGTTTTTAGCATAAAACATTTAGCCCCAAGAATGTTTTAAATCATCTGCAATTCTCGCCCAGGATCATACAATTTCTCCTTCTCCATTATCCTATCTACATGTTTGCCAATGACTCTAAAAACTGGTTTCGGAACCTGATGAAACCATCTGGTATCAGAAAGCTAGAATATCAAAAGAGATGTTGATTTTTTTTTTCTCTCTTTCAGGAGAATGTATTTAGTACTTACACTACACTCCGTGTCTTCCCACGTGGGAATCTTTTCAGAAGCCAGATCGATTTTTCACATCATAAAGTCATCATCGTGTTTTGCTGGAATGAAATAAGTTTCACTGGCATTTCAAATTAGCATTCCTTTTCTTAAGCTTTCCCATTCTTCTTGGATACTGCGATTCGTGTAGCAACATTCGTTGCCTCCCAATCTTTCTATCATGCACACCCCTTTCCAATGATGGTGGATGGCTTTTTCTTTAGGCAAATTAGACTGTTCTTTCATCTTTATTCCTCCTGAATCATTTTATGAGTTTTCTGTCCTTGCTTCAGTTTTGTTTTCGGTTCCATGGTTTGTAACATAAGACGCCGGGATGAACAAAATGCAGATGCACTAAAAGGAAAATCACTGGCCGAAACACACCGGAGTATTCCCTTCTGTTGTTGGGGGGGGTGGTTCATAAGAAAGCTCTTGATCGCAGGCAAGGCCTGGCGAAGCGAAGTAGTTTTTTCTCCCCCAACCCCAAGTCTCCTTCCTTTTCTCGGCAACCTTTCTTTGGGAGTCAAGACTGCTTGGTTACTCAGCACTAAAAAGGTTACCCTCACTACCTCAGTTCAGGGAGAATTCTGATTCTACACGTGGTGGTCTTGGTCATGGTGCTGTTTGTTTGAATCAGCTCTTCTTAGGAATTTATAGAACCCAAGATGCCAATGCTGTTTTTTCCCTGGTGTTTATAAAACAATTGACCTGGGTGACATTCAGACTCTCTGACTTTCATTCATGGCCTACTTTTTTTTTTTCCCTTCCAGCAGGGTTTCCATTTTCTCTTTTGTGATTTTCTGTTCTTCTACCTACCACCTGGCCCTCCCTAAGCCCCATGCCCCCCACCTCCTGTGGCCCACTGCTCCCGGCCTCCTCCCCCCAGCCTCCCAGGCAGTGGGAGCCCAGGCTCTCCAAGACAGCATGTTCCAGAGGGAAAGGCATGCAGCCCTGGTGCTGGATTAGATCTCAGCTCTGACACTCCATTCATTCAATCCTTTCTCCTTTACTTACTGAGCACCCACTATGCACCAGGCCCCAGTACTAGGGGCTTTGTGGTGTGTACTATGTGACCCAGCCCAGTTTCCTCCTCTGTGAAAAAGGGGAGGGGAAGGTCAAAGCACCCAGTAGAATGCCTGTTGCACAGCAGCACTCTGCAAGCAGTAGCAAGAGCTACACCAGCTACCTTCCCCGCCGTATCATGTCATGGCCATCGCCAACTTCTGCAGTTCCCTGCTCTCTGTTTCCAGAGCCACTGAAGACTTTTTGTTCCCCAGGTCCCCCTCATTTCTGATTAGACTAGAAAAATTAGTCATCTGGGATATGCCAGGTGGCCATAGATGCAGGGAAATGTACTACTACCCTTGAGATAATTGTTGATCCAAAAGATCTCTCTTTGCTACTTCTCAACCACAGTTCTTTTGTGTTCTATGTTCTCATGGCCCAGGATCCTTGGTCACTTTCGAGATCACAGTGCTTCCAGAAATTCTAGACCTGGTATCTAATTCTAGACCTTGATAATCACAGGGAGTCTCGATTTTATCTAAAAGTACAAATTACCACTCAGAGGAGAGAAGGAAGAGGAAATGACTGGGCATCTGATATAGGCACCATACTGAAAGCCTTCACGTGCATCTAACCCTTACAACCACCCTAGAAGGGAGGCTCCTAAAAAATGAACAGTTTTCTGAGGCTCACAGAGTTGCTAGGGGCAGAGCAGAAATTTAAACTCAGTGTTCCCTAACTGTCAAATCAGGCCTAAATTCGTATTGCCTCCATAGCAATGTAAGCAATATCTGTAACTATTGTTGATTTTGTCTCTACATGTCTTCATTCACAGACTGCCCTAAATTTGTTTCTTTTCAAACAGGTTGTAGACCTCAGCAACAATGTTCTGACCGCCATCCTACCCATGATGGTCATTGCTCTGGAACTTCCACATCTGGAGGTGGACTTGGCCGACAACCCGTGGCAGTGTGGCTACAGCGTGGCAGCCTTCCAAAATGTCATTTCTGACTCCTGGAGGAAAACGTGGAATGGCATCTGCAGCGAGTCTGTGGGTAAGTCGGTGGTGCCTCTTCTCCCGGAGATGGTGTCAGCTGAACTGAGAAAAGCACGTGAAATAGTTAGTCTCCTTGGAAACCACGACAGTCCCCTTGAAAGCCAGAGTGTCGATTCGGGCATTTAGTCAGCCACTGGCTGTGTCACGGAAGACTCACTGGTACCTGTCTCCCTCGGCTCATGAATGATTGTCCTCACGTGATCAAAGAAACGTAGTTCCAGTGGCTCAGAAATCATTGGATTTGGTCAAAAACAGTAATTTCACAGGGAGACAAAGCCCCAAAATGTCACATTTTTTATCCCAAGTCTTTTTTTTCTTTTAAGATTTCATTTATTTATTTGAGAGAGTGTGTAAGCAAGAGCACACACAGGAGCAGGGGGAGGGGCAGAGACAGGGGGAGAAGCAGACTCCCTGCTGAGCAGGGAGCCTGAGGCTGCTGGATCCCAAAATCACAACCTGAGCTGTTCCCAGGACCCCGAGATCACGACCTGAGCTGAAGCCAAGTGCCCCAATCCTAATCCTTAACAAATAATTGATCAAAAAAGGAACTTTTAAAATGTGAGACATGATTATTTAAAGGGTTTGCCTCTGAAAACACTGTATGTTAACTATACTGGAATTAAAATAAAATGCATGCTAACCCTATGAAAGTATAATCCTATTTTATGTGTGTGTGTGTGTGTGTGTGTGTATACACACAAAACACACATATTTCAAAACTATGCTTTTCTTTGATTTATTCCCTGACATTCTCCCAAATTGCTAGACTAGGTTACTAGAGTTGAACATTTTGGAAAACTTTTGTTTGCCATTAACCATCTGGGCTAAATCTCCCAACTCCTAACTGAATATGGGGGTGGGGAGTAGGGTAAGGTTTTTTTGTTTTGTTTTGTTTTGTTTTTAAAGATTTAATTTATTTATTTGACAGAGACAGAGATCACAAGTAGTCAGAGAGAGAGGGGGAAGCAGGTTCCCTGCTGAGCAGAGAGCCTGATGCGGGGCTCGATCCCAGGACCCTGAGATCATGACCTGAGCCCTAAGGCAGAGGCTTAACCCACTGAGCTACCCAGGCGCCCCAGGGTAAGGTTTTTTGTAATGAGTTCTAGACCCCGTTCCATTCATGACTCACGACTGCCACTTAGGTAGAAAAATGGCCGTGCTTACCAGGTTCCAAAGAAATCAAGATCACAGAGAAGTCTTTTTTTTTTTTTTTTCAAGATTTATTTATGTATTTGAGAGAGAGAGCATGAGTGGCCAGAGGGGCGGAGGGGCAGGGAGGAGACTCTTCAATCAGACTCCACGCTGAGCACGGAGCCCCACTTAGGGCTGGATTTCCCCACCCGCGAGATCATGACCTGAGCCCATTATCAGTCAGTAAAGCTGCTCTTTGTCACGCAGTGTGCCCTTGAGACATAGCCAGGTGAGGACTGAGGGGGACCCACAGAGCCTTTCTTCCATGTCCACTCACTGTGTTTCCTCCCACCCCGCTTGCAGGGGACGAGGAGGCCTACCGGTGGACCCCCCAAAGCAGAAGTTCCAGGGAGACCCACCTTCCTCATCATCCCACGAAGCCTGTGAAAAGCCTCCCACCCAGCAGAGCCGAGAGGCCCCAGGCAGGCGGGTCTGAGCGCTCCGACACCCCGGGAACGGAGGGCGCCCCGGCCAGCGGGAGGCCCCACCGGCGGTCCAGGTGGGCTAGGAGCCCCAGGGATGCGCCCGCGGCTGGAAGAAAGGGAGACCCTTCCCAGGACCTCGCCCTGGCCGTCTGCCTGGCTGTGTTTATCACATTCTTCGTGGCCTTCTGCCTGGGGGCTTTCAGCAGGCCTTTCATTGACAGACTGTGGCACCAGAGATGCAGACGCAAGGGGCCCAGCTCGGACCGCGCGGATAACGCAGATAACGCGTACTGGAATGAGGGCTTCTGCGGCGACATGGAAGCTTCGGGGAAGGCCCAGCACCGGAGGACAGATCGGCCCCTCCAAGAGCCTGCCGTCCTCCACGCTGCTGTCATCCCCGATGGAGCCGCAGGAGAGGGCAGACGGGAGCAGGACCACTGGCGGAGCGGGGAACTGGGCAGTGACAGCAGAGGGCCAGGAGGGGGGAAGGATGACATACTTCTGAGTGACCGTGCAGCCCGTTCCGCTCCCCCAGGACGTCCAAATGCTGATCATAACCAACGAATTCCAGCAGGACGGGATCACATCCGCAAGGAATATGTTCTCGGGGAAGTAAATTATGCGACTGGGGCCCAGGAAGGTTCTCCCCGCACGCCTCCAGGAGAAATGGCAGCTTCTCTCTCCAAAATGCAAATGCATGTGAACGCAGAGAGGGCTGGAGAGAATGAGAGGTTCCCTTTGGAGTTTTCCAAGGAAATGCAAGGGGGCGGTTACCTGAATTTGCTGGACACACAGCAGCAAAGGCTCCAGGAGACCAGCACTGAAGAAGAGCCTCCCACCTCCCACAGTGCAGTCCCACTGAGGGACTGGGGAGAGCAGAGCCCAGCGCCACCCGTCTTTCCTCCAGGCTGGGGCCATGACGTGCCGGTCACTCCCACTAACATGGAACCGGTGCAGAAACAGGCTCCTTCGAGCCCTCAGTATACAATGGACAACAACTATGGATCTGATTCCGATGAAGGGTCTTTATTTACTCTAAGTTCGACAAGTTCGGAGGATGCAAGAAATGAGACCGAAGAAGAGACACATGGCGGGGACAGCCACAGAGCCAGCGAGCCCCCGGAGGATGGGGACCCAGGGGTGAGGAGGGACCATGTTACATCACTGGAGGATCCTGACGACCATATCCCCTGCCAGAAGATTCTGGAGGAGTGTGAGAATCAGGAGGATTGTTTTGAAAAATCTCTCATTTCTGGTCCAGACTCTGGTTTGTGTGAGAATTGTCTAGAAGGTGCCTCTGACACAGATACATGTGAGGGTGAACAGACCTTGCCTGGATGGCTGGGAGGTAACAGCCCCTCCAGTGATGAGCTTCCAGGCACCGTCCTCGGTTATTACGCCGCAGCTCTCCTATCGGAGACGGTAACGTGGCGTCACTCACTGAGAGACTTAGAGTTTTTCAACGCAGATGTTGTACCACAAACACCGCCATGGTCGGCTGAAGGTTCCTCAGACCCTGACAAGAGCGACAGTCACGAAAGAGACTCAGACATTTATAAACACGAAGGCTGCCTTCAGGAAATAAACACAGTTCAACATGATATTCCTCTCAAGATCACTGCAGGTGAAACCTCGCAACCTGCACAACAACATTCGGAAGGGGGCCACAGGAACTCCCACCTGATGGACACCGATGCGAGCCCTCTGGAGGACTCGGTTTCCAGAAAGGTTAGAAGCCGAACACAGGTGTTACAATCCAGTAGCGATGAGCCGACTCTCCAGTGTGAAAGAGGAGAGGGGGGTTGTGCTGAAAACGGTTCCAGGAGCCAGACACCGTTATTTCAAGAGCCCCCAGATGAACCCAGCTCACCAGGAGCACGCGAGCCCGTCGCTGATAGACAGGGGAGTAAATACTCAGAAGCGAACCTGCTACAGTCAGAAACAGACCACGTCCACGTCCACGTTCAAAGGCAGACCCGGGGCCACCTGTGGGGAGCTGGCCGGCTGCACGAGGGCCTGCTCTACTACGATGCGGAACTTGAAAATCAAAGGGAACTCAAGTAACATTTTGCGTTCAGATCGAAGTGCTTAGACGGACCCAGATTTTCCGTCCGGGTCTGCTGACCAGATCTTCAACACATTCTGCACAGAGAACCGTACAGCTTTCTGGAGGGTGATCATCAAATTATAAAGTGGTGGGGGGGAGGGTTCAGAGCAACTCAATATTTTTTCATAAGTGATGTCAAGAGAGACCATTTTGTAGACGGAACTGTAAATTAAAAATCAGTCTTCAAGAAGAGAAGTGGCGTTTTTTGTAAAAAGGAGAAGCTATCCTGCCATTGTCCTTAATTTGCCCTTCCTTGGTGGGACTCTCCAACCTGGGCTGTCAGGAGCTGTGTTCTCCTCTGTGTATCCACCTGCTTCTCTGGCATTTTCTCCACTTCCTTCCCGATACTCCTTGTCCACCTCGGCGTGCCTCTCAAAGAGCATTCCTCAAGGATCTAATCCCAGTCTTCTTGATGTTCCGCTCTCCCTGGGCCCCACTGCTTCACAACCAGTCCCACACAGACCACGCCCACATGTGCCCCACGAGGCCCCGCCTCCCTCCCAAGTTCCAGACTCACATTCTCAACCCCAGTAGCCCAAATCCACATAGATCATCCCGGCACCTAAAATTCATCATTTTCCTTTACAAATATGATCTCCCACAGTCTCTTTCTTGACCAAAAATATCATGACATCCACCCAGGAAAGAGACTAAACTTGCTGTCTTATCTCTGACTCTCTCTCATGCGTTTCCTGTATCTGAGTGACCTCTGAGCTCTCTGCCGGGGAAGTTCGTGTATGTCTATACAAGGAGACATTTCAGTGCGGCAGTCTGGAGAGAGCTAGGCAGTTGTTGTCAAACCAGGGTTTGCCCCGAAAGCACCCTTTTTCTTCTCAGAGTGTATATTTAGGGTGGATTAGGATGGGAGTGGACTGAGTTTGGGGGAAGGAACTAACCATCCCCCAATCCACGTGGTGGCATCACCACTAGCCTCCTAGGACCTGGCTTCTCAGTGACTCTTAACTTTGCCATCTCCACTCTCAACCCCCAAATAAGGCACACCCTTATCGAGCTCCTAGATCATTTGAAGGCTTTTTGGTGACCTTTAGTAATTCTCCTGGCCCACACTCCTCACCCCAAAAGTCTTACATTCTCTTCATCTCCCCACTAATCAAAAAACCTTCAACGCAGGCGCCTGGCTGGTTTAGTGGGGAGAGCATGCAACTCCCGATCTCTGGGCTATCAGTTCAAGCCCCGCATTAGGTGTAAAAAGACAAACAAACAAAAACCCAAGAACCCTTTGATGCGCACCATTGCCTATATAAAGACCGAATTCCATAATCTAGACTTTTCTCATGACATTGTCACTTCTGCACACATTCTGCATTCTGGTTTATATCATGTAGACCAATCATTTATTCATTTATTTTGCCAACCTTTGAGACCTTCAGTGGTCCCTGATAAGTTTCTCCCCTGTTGTTTGCCATTGCTATTTTGAAATCTTGTCCTTGAACTTTCACTGCGAATATTTAGGCTGTCAGGAAGGAAGCCCCCTCATTCCCCACCCCACAGCAGTACACATTATGACTATCCATGTCTACACTCCTCAGTTCTGAGCTAAGAAGTCAGCATTCTATGGTCAAGGTTAATCCCTCTGGTCAGCTTTTGCTGCAGTCCTGGGCACAGATCCATTCGTGTTTCCCATTCCTTCACTTCCAAGCTTTCCCTGTCTAGTGGCTCCTTCCCAATGACTAAAAGCATAGCCAAGTCCCTTCAACATTAAAATAAAAGGAAGAGGGGTGCCTGGGTGGCTCCATTGCTTGAGCATCCAACTCTTTTTTCTTTTTTTTTAGATTTTATTTATTTATTTGACAGAGAGAGATCACAAGTAGGCAGAGAGGCAGGCAGAGAGAGGAGGAAGCAGGCTCCCTGCTGAGCACAGAGCCCGATGCAGGACTTGATACCAGAACACTGGCATCATGACCTGAGCCGAAGACAGAGGCTTTAACCCACTGAGCCACCCAGGCACCCCTCTTTTTTTTTTAATGACTTTATCTATTTATTTATTTGAGAGAGAGAGAGAGCACAAGCGGGGTGAGGGGCAGAGGGAGAAGCAGACTCCCTGCTGAGCAGGGAGCGGACGTGGGTGTTGATCCTAGAACTCCAGGATCATGACCTGAGCCGAAGGCAGATACTTAACCGACTGAGCCACCCCAGACGCCCCCAAGCATCCGACTCTTGATTTCAACTAGGGTCATGATCTCAGGGTCCTGGGGTTGAGCCCCGAGTCAGGCTTCACACTCAGCAGGGAATCTGCTTCTTCCCCTCCTTTACCCCCTCCCCCTCCCCCCATTCAAGCTTTCTGTCTCTAAAACAAATAAAATATATTTTCTTAATATTTTAAAAAATCAAAGGAAGAAAACACCACCCTACAGCTCCCTCGATACTGCCTTCTCTTTAAATAGCTAGGCTCGGGGCACCTGGGTGGCTCAGTGGGTTAAGCCCCTGCCTTCGGCTCAGGTCATGATCCTAGGTCCTGGGTTCAAGCCCCACATTGGCCTTTCTGCTCAGCAGGGAGCCTGCTTCCTCCTCTCTCTCTGCCTGCCTCTCTGCCTATTTGTGATTTCTCTCTGTCAAATTAAAAAAAAAAAATCTTTAAATAGCTAGGCTCCACAAACGAAGGTGAAGGACCAGCAACAGGGGACCACCTTTCCCACCCTTAGGTCTGCAGAGACAAAGAACCTCTGCTACGCACACACAACGGGAGTGCGGACCTGGGCAGAGGTACAGAGCCACCAACAGTCCAGAATCCAGCAGGAGGAATCACCCAGCTTTGCTCTCTTCTGGCCCTTGTCTGTCATTCTGTCAGTACGTCCCAGCTGCGGACCTCTAGAAGCCAGAGAGCGAGAGAGCTCACACATGTCGTTCCCAGCGGGGTCACAAAGCAGGATGGAGGAGGGAAGAATGCAGAGCGGGAGCGGCAAATGGAGAATATCCAGCTGTGATTTCTTCTGATTCTTCTACTTCTCTGGTCATTCTTCAGGCTCCTTTCTACCCTTTCTTTCTATGCTCACCTGTGAAATACCTGCATTTCCCAGGGTGTGGTCTTGGAAACTCTTGTCTTCCCACTCAGTTCTCAGTCCCTGGGTGAGCCATCAATTCCACCACCACCGAATTGCTGAAATGCTTCGTTTCTGGGACTCCAGCTTTGAAATCCTCCTGGAACTTTACACGCACATCCCGCTGCCCCTGGGACGTTTCTGTAGGCGCTTCCAACCAAGTGTGTCCAAATGGAACTCCTTAGCTCCTCCTAACCCTCCAGCACGTCTGATCTCTGTGCCCCATTTCACTGTCCACTCAGTTGCTCCATCCAGAAACCCTGGAGTCACTCTTTTGACTTCCTCCTCTTCCCTTCCTCCCAACCTAATCCGTTGGTCATTAAGAGCAGCCATTTCTGGGTGCCTGGTGGCTCGGTTGGTTCAGCGTCTGCCTTCAGCTCAGGTCATGATCCCACGGTCCTGGGAGCGAGTCCTGCATCAGGCTCTCTGCTTGGTGGGGAGCTCGCTTCTCCTTCTTCCTCTGTTGCTCCCCCTGCTTGTGCTCTCTCACTCACTCTCCGTCTCAAATAAATACAAAAGTTTAAAATTTTTTTAAAAAATTAAAAAAGAACAGCCATTTCTAGCCCTTTAACTATCAAATCTAGTCCCTCCTCTCGGTCCATACTGTTACAGCTTTTGATCTCACACTGACCGGCTCACCGGGCTAGAATAACAGGGCAGGGCAGTGTGGTCTCTACCTCCAGTCCAGCAGGCTGTTGCTATCCCCCATGTTTCCACCAGGGGGCGGTTTATAAAATGCAAATATGATCACGAGGCTCCACTGATTAGCATCCATCTGGAGGCTACTAGCTTTTCTGTTCCTCTAGGGGCCCTACAGGACTCCCTGTCCCCAGGCCTTTGCCCCTGTCACACCCGCCCTCAATGTTCTTTCCAACCCCACCCAAAAACTCCACCCAAGCAAGCCCTCCTCTGACTCAGTAGCTCCTACTCTGTTCTCAGGTTCACGGTCAGGTCACTCCCTCCGAGAAGCCTTCTAGGATCCTCAGATTAAGTTAGATGTCTCCGTTACAAACTCTCAGGACACAAGCATCGTCCTTCACGGACCAGAGCTTATCCAGTAAAATTCCCTAGTTATTTGTGTGATTGTTGGTTTAATGTCTGTCTGCCCTTTCTATACTATAACCTCCCTGTGGACAACAACAAAAAAATGTGTCTTATCTCCCCAAGGCCTGCCATTTAGTACATTTCAATATATCAATGTATTAAATAAAGGAATGAAAACAAACTCTTCAGTACAAGGTACGAGGATGTCCATGAATCTGGCCCGGCTTTCCGGGCAGCTCTCCACCCAGAATTTATTTCATTGTGCCCTACCTCCTTCCCACCCCCCAAAGTCACAAGCGCGCTGGACAATGTCACTGCCCCACCCCTTACCCCACCCTGCTTCCACTCTCTGGTCTGCACCTCCGACCTTTCCACTATGCCCGGCCTCGCCTACCTGGCAAATACCTTCTCTGCTTTCAAGATACAGAGTAAGAAAAAAGTAAAAAAATAAAAAATAACAATAATTTTTAAAAAGATACAGAGTAAGGATCACCTGGTCTGTGAGTCTCTTTCAGCTCATTCCACCAGAGCAGAGTGGACCACTTCCTTCTCCCCACCCCGCACTGCACCCCTGTGTATTGTGGAAGAAAAACCAGGCTTCGCGCGACGAGAGTTCTAGAAGACCTTCTGTCTGCCAGCTTGCAATGGTTGGGTGAAATTCAGTTCTGACCTGGAGTCTATGAAGCAGAAAATCATCTCAGGGCGGGCGGTTATTTTATGAAGTGAAAAATTACTTTCTATTCTGGCATCACAGAGCAAAGGGATACACAGTTTTGACTATTTTTGTTTGTTTTTCTTCACGCTTCCAGGAAAAAAAAAAAAAGGCTTCTGGAAATGTGGCATAAACACCACAGGCATGGCAGGTAAGTAGCTCTATTTCTCAGCAAGCGCTTGTAAAATAAGGGGTTTTTTAATTAAATATATTTTTTCAAGATTTATTTATTTGTCAGAGAGAGAGAGAGAGAGAGCAAGCGCACAAGCAGGCAAAGTGGCAGGCAGAGGTGGAGAGAGAGGCAGGCTCCCTGCCGAGCAAGAGCCCAATGTGGGACTTGATCCCAGGACTCTGGGATCATGACCTGAGCCGAAGGCAGCGGCTTAACCGACTGAGCCACCCAGGAGTCCCATAAAATAAGTTTTTATAGCCCCTCTCAATGTGCCTGCTGTAAGCGTGGCTGACACTGCCCTGTGACTTCCTTAGAGGCCTGTGACTTCCAGATTTCCAAAGCTGCTCACCTTTGGGCTCTGCCTGCAAACTGCCTCCAACTTCAAACCGCTGAAAGTTCCATAGATCTTCCTCACCTCAATTTTCCCCTCTATTTTAGTTTCACTTATTTTGATTAGGTCTCTGATTCTATGATTACATACATGACCTTTAACACTTATCTTACTTTTCATTAAGATAAATCTTTTTGCATTTTTTTCTAGCAAAGTAGCTCAAGTTTTTATCGGCCTAACCATTCTGTAATAGTGTATTTTCAGCCAAGAAACATTTGAAGAGTCCCTTGTATAATTTACCTTTACATGTTTCTAAAGCTATTAAATAAGTCTTGGACCAATGACTATAAACCCAAAATAGGAAACATTAAGATCTTAGTCTTCTTAAGTCAAGTCATTATGCTATAGACCTTAAATTACACGGTGTTATATGTCAATTAAATCTCAATAAAACTGGGGGATGTAAAGATCTATTTAGAAACTGTCCCTGCTCCCCTTCCCCTGGGGGATTTACTTGGAGACAAGTCCCGGAAACCAGCTTCAGGTAACAAAGCCCAGATACAAAGGTGGGTCAGGCCAGGTGGAGACATCCGATCAGTGGGGGGATGCATACTGTCTCTCGTTACCAAGGAGTATGGGACCCGTCCTTTGGGAGCCTTTTTGGGCGCCAATCCCAATCAAGGTGTAATAGGCTGGTTCAAATGTCTACTAGGGTCAATTGTAACTCAACTGGTCACCTAGCATCACTGTGGAGTTTCCTGTGTGTGTTACAATCTCATTGGCCACCTGTGCGTGGCCAGGCCCGACCGCATGGCCTTTGCCCTTAAAAGCTAGTCTGTGTTTGGCGACCATGGCCATTGCTGCTATAAACATTGGGGTACAGATGACCCTTCTTTTCACTACATCTGTATCTTTGGGGTAAATACCCAGTAGTGCAATTGCAGGGTCATAGGGAAGCTCTATTTTTAGTTTCTTGAGGAATCTCCACACTGTTCTCCAAAGAGGCTGCACCAACTTGCATTCCCACCAACAGTGTAAGAGGGTTCCCCTTTCTCCACATCCCCTCCAACACATGTTGCTTCCTGTCTTGCTAATTTTGGCCATTCTAACTGGTGTAAGGTGGTATCTCAATGTGGTTTTAATTTGAATCTCCCTGATGGCTAGTGATGATGAACATTTTTTCATGTGTCTGATAGCCATTTGTATGTCTTCATTGGAGAAGTGTCTGTTCATGTCTTCTGCCCATTTTTTGATATGATTGTCTGTTTTGTGTGTATTGAGTTTGAGGAGTTCTTCATAGATCCTGGATATCAACCTTTTGTCTGTACTGTCATTTGCAAATATCTTCTCCCATTCCATGGGTTGCCTCTTTGTTTTCTTAACTGTTACCTTTGCTGTGCAGAACCTTTTGATTTTGATGAAGTCCCAAAAGTTTATTTTGGCTTTTGTTTCCTTTGCCTTTGGAGACATATCTTGAAAGAAGTTGCTGTGGCTGATATCGAAGAGATTACTGCCTACGTTCTCCTCTAGGATTCTGATGGATTCCTGTCTCACGTTGAGGTCTTTTATCCATTTTGAGTTTATCTTTGTGTACGGTGTAAGAGAATGGTCGAGTTTCATTCTTCTACATATAGCTGCCCAGTTTTCCCAGCACCATTTATTGAAGAGACTGTCTTTTTTCCACTGTATATTTTTTCCTGTTTTGTCGAAGATTATTTGACCATAGAGTTGAGGGTCCATATCTGGGCTCTCTACTCTGTTCCACTGGTCTATGTGTCTGTTTTTATGCCAGTACCATGCTGTCTTGGTGATCACACATGGTGGGTATTAGAGAGGGCACGGATTGCATGGAGCACTGGGTGTGGTGCAAAAAACAATGAATACTGTTATGCTGAAAATTTAAAAAAATAAATTTTAAAAAAAATCTTTTAAAAAATTTTAAAAATAAATAAATAAATAAATGCAAAAAAAAAAAAAAGAAAAAAAAAAAAGCTAGTCTGTGAAACAGAGAAGGGTTGCCCTCTCTTGTAAGAGGTGCAGCCCTGAACATTCAGTTAGATTCTTGATGCTTGGTGTGAAATAAAGCTTTGCTTGACCTTCACTTTGTATCAGTCTCGCTCCTTTAATCACGGACCCATTATTGGGGCATAACAGGGGAAAATATCTTATTCTTCTTGAAGAGCAACCAATGCCATAAATGAATTGTCTTTTTAATGTTCCCTCCTATTAAACCCTCCGGTTTAATATATTCTTTTTTTTTTTCAAATTGAAATAGTTGACACATGATGTTACATGAATTTCTGGATGTCAGTAAACTCATTTTCAATCAAGTTGGTAAAATTTTTTCTTAACCCTCTAGAATGGTTCAAGATGTGAGGGGTTGGGCCTTTCTCCAGAAGCCTTTGTCTGGTTCTTTGCAGGGGTCATGCAGGGCAGAGGGAAATCAAGGGAGTCAGGACAGGTAACTGCTTGAACCATTCAACAGAAAATATATGCAAGCAAGCAGATGTCTCATTTCCAGTCCATTTAAAAGACAAAAATCATATCCACTCAAGGCTACTTCTTTGAAGTGCCTTCAGACCCAAGGGAAATGAAGGTGGGAAGAGGAGAAGGGGTTCTTATAGCCTATGAATGAAAGTCTTTGATGCATTTCATTAGTGCTTTACACTAGATTGATAGGTCATTAAACAAACATGAGTGGCAGGCCACGGTCTTACAAGAGGAGGCCTCATGAGCCTGCCCACCAATAAGCAAGGGAAGAGGGTACCTTTGAAGCCAGAGAGCAAGCTTCTTGTCTCGCGGAACTGAAGAATGAATCTCACAGACAACGGTGAGTAAAGCGGTAGAAGTTTATTAACTGAAGATACAGAAAAAGCTGTCAAGAGTGTGTGGGTTGGGGACGCCTGGGTAGCTCAGTGGGTTAAAGCCTCTGCCTTCAGCTCCGTTCATGATCCCAGAGTCCTGGGATCAAGCCCTGCATCGGGCATTCTGCTTAGCGGGGAGCCTGCTTCCCCACCCCTCCTCTGCCTACTTGTGATCTCTGTCTGTCAAAGAAATAAATAAAATCTTTAAAAAAATAAAAATAAAAATAAGTAAAATTTAAAAAAAAAAAAAAAGAGTGCCCGGGTCGCCAACAAGAGGGCCTTTAGGGTTGGTCTTTCATAGAAAGCTAATCAGGGACCTTAAATCCTTTTAACATCTCTACTAACAACACCTTCAGTGGCTTATTTCCTTTTTTGAGTCTGGTTGTTCTTTCTTGGTCACAGGTGATTATCATCAAAAAGAAACCCACCTCATATGCCTAGGGCAAGGGGGGCTGCTTGGTTCCCTTATCTCTGGCATCCGCACACCTCTACATTTTGGGGATTGCTGTGAGCGGGATCACAAAGCCTCCTATCTCTAGCTCTACCTAGCCCCACCGGTCCCTGACTCACCTTTCTGTTGCCTGAAAAATCACATAGGGATGAGAGTTTGATGACAAGACCTCTGGCTATCTGAATCTAGTTTCTGAACAAACTTCTGCCAATTTCTATTTTTCAGCAACTCACTATAATGTTCTACAACTATCTGAAGATTCTGGGTAATGTGAGCAATGAAAAGTGTTACTGAGTTTTTAAGTTTTACAGAGTCTTTATAATTTAGCATATAATGAATGCCCCTCAGTCACCATAATAGACAAGACATCCCAAACCTGGGGCTACATTTTTTTCCAGTCTCTTCCTGACATATACTTCATACCCCTTTGGGTGTCTATGTATCTACAGTCCTGAAGGAATTTGTACGATTAAGCATGAGTGACATCTTTGCTCATCTGAGCAAATACAATGCAAATATAATATTTGTTATTTAAAAAGAAAATTCTTTTTCTTTTTAAATTTTTAATTCTTTTTTTGACTCTTGCTTTTCATGACTCAACATAATGAATTAACCATTATTTTTTGTTCTTGTTTTGATCTTTAATTTGTTGTAACGTAGCCAATAGATCCACCTTTAACCTGGTTTGTGTCTTTCTCCAGAATTTCTAAACCGTTATTATTTTCTGGCAATAAAAGTACCACACCAGGCTAGACCATTACCCCAAGAACGGAATCAGCTTCTCTCCAAAGATTCCTGCTTTCTCTTAGCAGAGGATAAAGAATTCAGGTTTTTCTGCTATAATATGAAATTTGCATTTCTGAAAAATCTACCATTCTGTAAAGTCACCATTAAAAGCCACAGGACTAAGGTATTTACCCCAAAGGTACAGATGTAGTGAAAGGAAGGTCCATATGTACCCCAATGTTCCTAGCAGCAATGGCCACTATATCCAAAATGTGGAAGGAGCCAAGATGTCCTTCAACAGATGAATGGTTAAGAAGATGTGGCGCCTGGGTGGCTCAGTGGGTTAAGCCTCTGCCTTCGGCTCAGGTCATGATCTCAGGGTCCTGGGATTAAGCCCCGCATCAGGCTCTCTGCTCAGCAGGGAGCCTGCATCCTCCTCTCTCTCTGCCTGCCTCTCTCCCTACTTGTGATCTCTGTCTGCCAAATATGTAAATTAAAAAAAAAAATCTTAAAAAAAAAAAAAAGAAGAAGAAGATGTGGTCCATGTCTACAATGGAATATTACTCAGCCATCAGAAAGGACGAATACCCAACTTTTGTATCAACATGGATGGGACTGGAAGAGATTATGCTGAGTGAAATAAGTCAAGCTGAGAAAGTCAATTATCATATGGTTTCACTTACTTGCGGAGCTAAGGAATAACATGGAGGACATTAGGAGAAGGAAAGGAAAAGTGAAGGGCGGTGGGGAACCGGAGGGGGAGACCCATCATGACAGACTGTGGACTCCTTCGATAAACTGAGGGATTTAGAGCGGAGGGGGTGGGGGGATGGGTGGGCCCGGTGATGGGTATTAAGGAGGGCACGTATTGCATGGAGCACTGGGTGTTATACGTAAACAGTGAATCTTGGAACACTGCATGAAGAACTAATAATGTATTTTATGCTGACTAACAACACAATCAAAATTTTTAAAAAATAAAAAATAATAAAAGCTGCGGGACTTGGGGGCAAATGAAGCTGGGGAGACCACTCAAACTTTACGCAACCTTGGAACCAGAGCACAAAGGAAAACAGTCACTGGTACCTTGACGGTTACCTTGGGTGTCACAGGCAGGCAGGCAGGCATAGGTGGAGGCGGACAAAGGTACGTGAAAAATTCACGTAGCCCCTTGAGTAGAAACGCCGGCTGGTTTAGCTGGAGAGCGCTGGGCGTGCTGGGACAGCGGCGGCTGAAGAAGTCAGAGCTGGGAGCCTCCCGGGCACAGCAGCCAAGAGCGGCCCCAGACCAGCCTGCCGAGCCTGGTGCAGGTGGTCTTCGCTTTCCTAACACACAACTAACGGGATCCTGCAGCCAGTACAGCAGATTAGTTGTGGGATGTTTTTTTTCTTTCCTGCGCAAGGTTCTAATTCTGCTCTTGCTGTGCTAGATCCTCTCGAGCTGGGCGCTGGAGGACCCAGCTCCAAATCCCGCTCCCCTTTCCATGAAGCCTCTCCTGATTGTTCTAGCACCAAACTTCCTCCTTGCTCTCTCTCTCTCTTTTCCCTAAATGCATACCTTGTAATTTTCTCGAAACTTTATTTCATTCTGCTTTGAACTACCTTATTTTTCAGGCATAGCTGCATCTTGGAAGAGGTCCCGGGATCATCTCCTTCGGGAGCTTTACTCCTTCCCTGAAACACCATGCTTCCTTGAGTCATCCGACTGTCTTCCCAAAGTAGTAGACAAAAAGCTGGCTGATGAAACTTGATTGCTAAACAGCAGTTTAAATTTGGACCCCAATATCGTCCTTGTGAAATGTAAGCCAGGGTCTTACTTTCTGCCATTTATTTTTACAGGATTAGTGGGCTGTTGTACCAGCACAGCCCAGGCCTTTCAAGCTGGCCTCCCTTGATACGGACCAGGTCCACACCACTGGCCCCAACAACAGGGAGCACCCTCTGACTTTTGCTGCGGGGTAGCCCAGGGCAATGGGGTGTGCACTGGGAGACGCGCTGGGTGTAGCGTGGAGACTCGGGACTGTCAGAACAACCACTTCTCCCCTCCCTTCACTGACCACACTCTATGCTCTACCCAGAAGGGCTGGAGATGGCCCTGGAGCCTCCTGGGGTTTTACTCAGATCTCGTGGAAGCTTCGTAAGATCCACTCCTAGGGCCGCTTGTGACTCAGTTAAGCATCTGCCTTCGGCTCAGGTCATGATCCCGGGATCCCCCCTAGGCTCCCTGCTGAGTGGGGAAGTCTGCTTCTCCCTCTGCCCCTAGCCCTGCTTATGGCTCACTCTCTTTCTCTTCTCTCTCAAATAAATAAAATCTTTACCAAAAAAAAAAAAAAGAAAAAAAAACAACACCACCCCTTTAGAGAAAAAAAGAATCTGCTTCCAGTTCCATCCCTGGAACCAGAAGGTCAGTCCTAAAGCCACCTGTGTCCGATAGCGTCTGGGCCATAGGCTCATTGAGCAGGGACCATGTTTTATACATAAGTCCCACCCTCCCCCCTACATTCCAGTATCAAATAGTGAACAGAACTTAAGGAAAAATCCAATTTCAAATAATTCCTATTCGGTGAATTAGTTCATCAAAGTGAAGTAAATGTAGAGTTGACTCTTCAGTTTTAATGAAAAGTAGTTAGGTGTAGCTTATAAACAAGGAGAATTAGCACAGCTTTAACCAGTTCTGCTGGACGGACTGAAGCCAGGGGCTCCTGTAACTTTTACCTAGGATCTGGGGCAGAAAGTGGACATGGTTTCAATCCAAATGTAAAATACCAAAAGGAACAAAAATGAAAAATAACCTCTCAGTGTCTATTTTTGGAAAAGATAATGTTTTACTAATACTAGAGATTTCCTATCAATTCTTTGTACTCATATGAAGTCAAGTGTTTCTCTAGATTTAATGTCCTTAATATCTAGTGTCAATATTACAGTCATTTCTTATATCTTATTGATTTAAAAGCTCATTTTCCACTCAAATGCAATGCTTGGTTTGAACAGTGGCTACCCTGGATACAGCTGGGAAAAACTGAGAGTTACATACACTTTCGCTATTTTTAGATTCACTAATTATTGACAATTTAGCCATATTTGCTTTCATGCTGTCTTGAATGCATATGCACTCTATTTTCATATATAGATAGGTATTTACATTTATATTTATATATATAACCTAGAAACATGAGCAAATGTACTTAAGCTCTACCCAGAAGGGCTCTGTTGTCACAAACTTCTTCAATGTCAAAAACAGTAAAATGGCATTATCTATGTTTCCAGACTCTATCACTCTCTACATCTATCACTACAGATACATTTTCATTTTGCCTTAGCAACAGTTTACTAATGCTGGTCACCTTCTCTAAACGATCTCCCCACCCCGTTCAGCAAGGGCTGAGCCACTGATTTCTAAAGGAAGACGAGAAACGATGTTGATAATTATGCAGAAAATAATAAATTCATTTTTTCCCTTTTTGTCATTCTGTTCTTTCTTACAGATGGCATAAGTAACTGGCCTGGCTCTGGGGGAGCGTCGTTCCAATTTGAAGCAGTTTTCAGGTGAACAATGAGGTCAGAGCTGGACGAGCTTACCATGTACTCCAACTTATTCCGTAAACGAGGAAACCGACGCACACAGTAGTCAATGTACGTGCCCAAGGTCACTTAGCTAGCTCTTGTTTGCAACCACGATTCACTTTGGACATCCCCCGTCCCTGAAGATAGTCCTTACCTTTGGTCTACCAGTCCTGCCCCAGAGGGAGGCCCTGCCACCCAGGAGATTTAGAAAACATTCTTCAGGATGTCCCAGCATCTTCCAGACACTCCTTCCTAAGAAGACCACCTGCCTGCCCGTGTCCTCGCCTCCCACTCTCTGGGACCGGGTCGACCCTGGCAGTTGGGGTAGCCTTGTGCTTTCCATCCTTCCAGCCTAACCTTCCCCTGCCTGGCGGGGCTCCATACAGCCATCTTCCATTCTGACTCCCACGTTCCTTCTCAGTCTCCATCATTCCCCCTGCGCTTCTCCCTGTCCTCCATCCCCACAATGCCTTTCCCTTGGGTGGCCAGGCAGCGGGGACCTCTAGGGCCACATGAACAGTAACTGCTAAACTGCCTACAATGAGTTTTTTCTTTTTTCTTTTCCTTTTAATTTAAGCAACTGGAAGCTGTTCTGGACTTGTTCCTGCTACAGAGGTGGTGATCCAGCCGGCAGAGGCCCCTCTGCTCTGAAACCCACCTCCCTGCCTCCTCCCAGCCCCACATGACAGCTGCACACAGAGCGCCCCACTCCCCTCCCACAGAAAGACCAAGCACAAGCAGAAGACCACCTCGAATAAAAGAGAAATGCTCCATTCAACATCTCCCTAGTTACTGAAGTGGTCTGTGGGCCCGCCCGGCTGGCTGCCACCGTGATTGTAATCAGGGCTGCCAGATTTAGGAAATACGAATACAGAGTGCCCAGTTAGCTTTGCTTTTGGGTAAACAACAAATACTTCTTTAATAGTTCAGTATGCCCCGTGCCCTCTGGGGACCTATTTCTACTAAGATATCATTGTTTTCCTGAAATCCCAATTCAGCTGGGGGACCTGGAGTTTACCTACTTTAATATTCAAAGAAAATGATCCAAAAACGTCCCCAGGCCAGATTGGGTCTGCGGTTGCAGCAAGGGCAACGGAGAGCAAATACTGCTGAGATCCGTCCGGATCCGGCAGAGCAGTGAGCCGTTCAGGCACTCAGCCCATGCCACCCAGGCCTACGGAAGTGCCTCCTTCAAAGCCTCGGCAATGATTTACAAAGCAGTAAAAATGGAAATTCACTCACACCCAAATCCAGGGGATAGAAAACAGAACATCAAGTCCTGCCAGCAGTTAGTTACCAAGGGGGGGGAAAGAAACAAGCAACAACAACAACACACACACACACACACACACAATAAATGGTGACAAGACCAAATAATTGCAAAAGTGTTTCCTCGCACAGAAGCAAAGAGTTACCTGTAACAGAAAGAGTGGATTCTGTAAAAGCTGGCCATTTCAGAAAGGAGAGCCTTCCTGGGGTCTTTCCACTTGGAGGCTCAGCCACTTGTGGGCAAACCACACACACACACTCTCCACCTTCTCCCAGCCTCATGGCTTTCACATGTATCAGCTCTTACCTCGAGGGACGCGGCCGTCCGGATGGGTGACTTCCAGCTGCGCCCGCGGCACAGTTACAGCAAACACCGCGAGCACCACCTTGACCCGGTGAACTGGACATGCACATGCGCAGAACCGTCGTGTCGTTTACCGTTCAATTCCCATGACTCCTCGCACGCGCAGAATGCGGTCGGTGCGAGCTCCCGCGTGAGGAGGGGGTGCGGGGTGTGAGGGAGGGTGCGGTTGGGACCCGATCTGCACAGTCTTGCCCTCAGAGGGCTTAGAATCCAGAGCGAAGGATCAGAAGGACGAGCTTCCTCCGCCCGAAGTACAGACCTGCGTTGTCGAGAGGAAGCAGCTCGAGTTCGCGGAGGGCGGGGAGGCGGCCAGCGAGCAGGAGAGAGAAGCTGGGGAGGCAGGACCTCGGGTCGGGATGCACGAGAAAGAATCCCACTGTATGGTTTAAAGCACACATCTAAATAAATAATGTTGAATCGAATTCAAAAGTGCTAAGATGAAATGGGCCACTGCCTGACTCGGGTCGGGAGAAAAAAAATCGATTTTCTGATCCATGAGCAAGATTCGATTTACGTTTAGTTTCGAGGCCGACCGTTTCCGACGGTCCCGGTCTCGAGTGGACGTGCGGAAATCTTGTCCCTGAGGACATCATGTTATAAAGGGCCATGCATGAGCCAATACCACACATGGGAGGAAATGCTAATGTCATTTCTTCGGGAATAAGATTGCCACTCAACAAGAACATGGAAGGTTTCTTTAAAAAAAAAAAAAAAAAGTGTGAGTCCCGACCCAGAAGTGAACGTACACATTGCCCTTTCGTGATTTTCCATGACTGGGACAGGCTCCGTTCCCATGTCCGGTCACTGTCCCCTAAAACCCCCCCAACCCCCACACCCCTCGTGGGGCCTCTGCCGCACCCCACCCTCCCTAAGCCCGCGCATGCGCATGTCTCCTGGTCAGCCTCGCAGGCTTTTCTCTGCTCCCGGAAGTCTGAAGTCGCCAAGCCGGTCCCCACCATGAGGGGACCTCCCATGTGTCGCTTCCTCTGCGTGGCCCATGCTATGCGTCGTTCTGGCGGGGACCACGGGGCTCCCCACCGTGGGTGCTCCTTGCAGTCAAGGCCTCAGCTCACATCTCCCCCTCACCTCCGGGCCTGCCCATCTCAGCCTGTCTAAAGTAGCATACCCCACGTGAGGCTTTCGTTAGCGCGTTTTGGTGTTGTCTTCATACCTCCTAGAATTATCTACAAAATTGTCATTTCAGTGTCTGGTTTCCCATTAAAGGCAAACATCTTTTTTTAGCTTTTTTCTTTTTTTTTTAAGTTTTTGTGCAAATTCCTATTAGCTAATGCACCTTATAATATTAGTTTCAGGTGTAGAATTTAGTGATTCAGTGCTTCATTCAACACATACTGCTCATCACAAGTGCCCGCCTTAATCCCCATCACCTGTCTAACCCATCCCCCCACCCACCTCCCCTCTGGTAACCATCAGCATGTTCTCTACAATTAAGAGTCTGTTTCTTGTTTGCCTCTCTCTCTCTCTTTTCTCCTCCTTTGCTAATTTGTTTTGTTCTTTATTTTGTATTTTATTTTATTTGTTTTTTTTATAAAGTTTTTTTTTTATTTGACAGACAGAGATCACAAGTAGGCAGAGAGGCAGGCAGAGAGAGGGGGAAGCAGGCTCCCCGCTGAGCAGAGAGCCTGATAAGGGGCTCGATCCCAGGACCCTGAGATCATGACCTGAGCCAAAGGCAGAAGCTTAACCCACTGAGCCACCCAGGCGCCCCTTTATTTTATTTTTTAATTTAAATTCTAGTTAGTTGACATAGAGTTCAATATTGGTTTCAGGAGTAGAGTTTAGTGGTTCGTCATTTGCATATAACACCCAGTGCTCATCCTAACAAGTGTCTTCCTTAACACCCATCTCCCATCCATCCCATCCCCCTCCCTCCTCCCTCCAGCAACCCTCAGTTTGTTCTCTATAGAACAGAGTCTCATGATTTGTTTCCCTCTCTCTTTTTCCCCCTCCTGAGTCTTCATCATTTTGTTTTTTAAATTCCCCATATGAAATCATATGGTATTTCTTTCTCTGATTGACTTATTTTGCTTAGCACAATACTCTAGCTCCATTCATGTCATTGCAAATGGCAGGATTTCCTTCTTTTTTTTTTTTCAAAGATTTTATTTGTTTGACAGAGATCACAAGTAGGCAGAGAGGCAGGCAGAGAGAGAGAGGGGGAAGCAGGTTCTGCACTGAGCAGAGAGCCTGATGCAGGGCTTGATCCCTGGACCCCAGGATCATGACCCAAGCCGAAGGCAGAGGCTTCAACCCACTGAGCCCACTCAGGTGCCCTGAATTTCATTCTTTTTGAGGGCTGAGTAGTATTCATGTGTGTGTGTGTGTGTGTGTGTGTGTGTACGTACACACCACCTCTTCTTTATCCATTCATCAGTCAGTGGGCACGTGGGTTCTTTTCAGAGTTTGGCTATTGTTGATAATGCTGCTATAAACACTGGGGTGCAGGAGCCCCTTCAAATCTGTATTTTTGTATCCTTTGGGTAAATAGTAGTACAATTGTGGATCATAGGGTAGATCTATTTTTAGCTTTTTGCTCTAAACCACTATACCATTCTCCAGAGTGGCTGCACCAGTTTGCATTCCCACCACAGTGCAAGAGGGTTCCCCTTTCTCCCCTTTCTCTGCATCCTCACCAACACCCATTCTCTCCTGTGTTGTTAATTCTGGTTTTTCTGACCTATGTGAGGGGGTTTCTCATCATGGTTTTGACATGTATTTCTAAGGGCAAAGATTTTATCTGTCTTGGTCACTATAGCAACCCCTGGGCCAGGGACTGTATTTGGCACAGAGTAAGTGCTCAGTAAACATTTGTTGGTGGAACAAATACATTTCAACTCCAGATAAACCAGAAATAGTGCTTTTCAACGTACTTACATTAGAAAAGACATACACATTAATGATGAGAACTAGGTCCCAGACTGTGCACTTTCAGAAACGACTAAAGAAAAATGCATTCAATCTTCCCTAATAACAACTATATGTGATTTTTTGGGGAAGAATTCCCGTGTTTGAGAAGATTTTAAAATTAGAAGGGTGGCTCAGTCAGTTAAGCATCCAACTCTTGATCTCAACTCACATCTTAATCTTAGGGTTGTGAGTTCAAGCTCCATGTAAAAAACAAATAAATAATAAAATAAAAAAAGATTAGGAGAAGAACGTTTACTATTGCTGACTTCCAGTCTTCTTCACTTGAAACATTTTCATAAAATTTCAACAGATAGGCTACCAACCACTGCCTCTCTGACAATTTTCACCCTTGAAAGATGGTTACTTTTACCCAACTTTATTATTATTATTATTTTATTTTATTTTTTATTTTTTTTAGAGTGAGAGAGCACACACATGCGTGTGCATGAGGAGGTGTGGCAGAGGAAAAAGGACAGAGAGGATCTTAACAAGCAGACTCTGTGCCCACTGCAGAGCCCAACAGGGGGCTCGATCTCCTGACCCTGATATCATGACCTGAGCTGAAACCAAGAGTCAGAAGCTTAACTGACTGAGCCACCCAGGCACTCCTACCCAACTTTTATATGCTTTAGAGAAAGGAAACCCACCTCCAAGTATATTTTAAAAGGGGTTAGGTAAGGATTCCTAGGTTTTCTAGGTCCCTGTGGTATCTACACTTGCCTCTCACCTCTTCAGTTTGACGTATCTTCCTCGGCCTCCATCAGCACTTTAGCCAAAGTCCGGCACCGGGCCTGGCTTCTCACCCATGTTAGGACACCACCTTGCTTTCATATGGCCCACGTGGCCAAGTGACACTCATCAATGGAAGCCTTTTATCCTAATCCTCTGTGTTCTTACCAAAGAGCAGATCCTGAGTTTTAGCACTCTTCAAGGGCAAGGAGTGGGTTTATAGAACTAAGATTAGTACAACGCCTCTGTCTGCGGGACAGGGAGGGTGAGTACAGTAATTATGTGACTTTTTAAGTCTCTCTTGTTATCTTAAAAAATCTTTTCTCGGGTGTGCCCCAAACCTGGCATAGATGAATAATCTTGAGAACTATAAAAGTAGTGACTGCTAATGGTTTTGCCTTCCTCCCACTACTCTGTCAGAGCTCCTATCAAATCACAAATCAGATTATCTGGAGCCAGGAAGCCAGTAAGGAGTTGGGTGTTTCTGAAAACTGTTAGCCGCCTGGCTTTGCATGTGTTTAGGCTCCAGAACAGCTATGGGGTCGAGTTGCCTACAACAGGGAAAGAGGAAACTGCTACAAATAACCAATCCTCCCCACCTCCGAATCCTTCACTGGGCCTTCCTTGGCACCCACAAGAAAGACCGGGGACAGGGTGGTGAGAACTGTGTGCGTCATGGCCAGGAAACACGGAGTTTAGGGAGGCAACTCTCTTAGAGCAGGCCTGCTCTTCGTCTGTGGCAAGAGGTCACCTCAGCCCTCAGGCTGCTCCCTACAAACACAGCCCTGAGAAGCAGCCAGAAAAGGGGGAGAGAGCCTTGCTTGCCTTCTTGGCACACCCAGGAAGAACATGGCAGGTCACCTCTCCCAACGAGGTCAAGAACCAGTCTCAGAGGACCCAGCCCAGGAAGTTCCTTCACCGAATGGAGTAGATCCTGCTCTGCTCACCATGCCTAGGCCACAGGCTTGCTGTTGAGGACGGGAGGATCTGAAATCTTGGAAGTGGAAAGCTGGAAGCTGCCCCTGCTGGTCTGAGGGACTGGAAGGGGTAAGGAGAGCGGAAGTAGGAAGGCAGGAAGGAGATGTGCTTCCTCGATATGGAGGAGGATGAGACCAGGGTCCCTCAAGATCGGTGACATGAGCCCGGTGAAATGCTGAGGGCATTAGTCAGGGCTCTGGGAAGGGATCACCTCAGACCCCCCCCCCCCCCCCCCCACTTCTCCCCACAGACCTGGAGCCATCACAGCCAAGAGGCAGACTCATTCATGCAGCATGGTTAGGAGATGAGGGGCTGACAGTGAGCTTCCCAGAGCTGCTCCTCGTAGCCCTGCAGTGTGGCTCAGACCCAGCCAGTCCTGCCAGGACCCAGAGGCCTGTACTGGACCTGATGCAGGTGCCTCCCCAGTCTCCTTGGGCCATGTGCTCATGGGCACAGTCAGGGCCGCTGCCAGGCACATGGACCCTCCCCGTCCTCTCCCCCTTTTCTTCATTGGGGCAGCTTGAACCAGCAAGCCGCTTAGTCCAGCCTGCAGCCACACGGCCTGGGCAAGTCTGTGATCTTGACCCTACTCCCGAGCTGTCTGAAATGCACACCCCATGGGACGCATTGTAGCTGAAGGCAGAACCCTGCCATTTCCCAGTTCCGAGGCAGCACAACTTGACACAGACTTGACTTCTCGCGAGTGCCGCAGGCAGAGCTGGGAACACAATCCAGGAGCGCAGAAGAGTTTTGACTTGTGAAGACTGCACTGGGAGAGACAGGAACCCAGAAGGAACCAGTAGATGAATTCCTTGCCCTTCCTCCTCTCCCCTTTCCCCCACCTCATCAATGATCCCAAGCCGCAGGAAACCTCTCCAGCGGTGTTCACATTCCAGAGGCCCCTCGCAGCCTCCAAGGAGGCATCCCTGCACCATCGTTTCCTTGCACCTGCCATCTCCTGTCCCCTGCCTGAGTTAACCTTTCATCTCACTTCGGCTCCCCTGGGACTGCTCTCCATCCTCATCCCTCCCTGCAGATAATACACTGACGTTTCTGGGTTTCGGTAGACTGTTTTTCTAGGGACCCCTGGCTTAGGCAACATCTATGGAGGGGAGTTGAGGGTTTGCCTGGGGACCTTGCCAAGATCCTAGAGATGGGGCCAGGCGGCTCTCCATGTGGGGCTTTAGAGACGGCGGTTCAGGGGCGCAGGCACACGGGGGTCTATGAGAGCCTGCATGGGAACAGGCCAGTGAGACACAGACCAAAGACGGGACAAGGGACAGCCAGAGAAATGACAACAAGAGAAGCAGCCCCTGGGCAGTCCAGGGTCACCTCCTGCAAATCCTTTTTCCCCAAAACCTCAGAGACAGAGTACCCAGATCCCAACTGGCAGATAGGAACGGAACAAAGACAAAAACCAGAGAGGTCACTCCAATGAGCCTGCTTCAACCAGTCCCGATAGAGAGTTCAATTACTTTTCAACGGATTAAAATTTTCTTTCTTTTTCAACAGATTAACATTTTAAACAGAGAGAAGACCATTAAGACTGGAAGAAATAGCAGTGGTTTTCACAAGCAAGGCGACGTTGTGCCTGCCATCTTATAAAGAATATCCGTCCAAGTCGACAGGAAGAGATTCCACTGGCTTTGCGAGTCTGGGTGCCTGTGAGAGCTTGTGCGACGCTGCTAGAATTCACTAGAGTCCTGGGTGAGAGCTTTGCGGGGGTGGGGGGCAGGATTATAGGTAGGGGTGCGCTGAAACTGACCCTAGCGGATCTTGGTGAAGGGGAGATCATTCTTTGTTTATCTGGAAATGTGGCTGTTTGGCTTGATCCACAACTCTAAACTAGGGTTGCCAAGGGCACATGCCTACAGGGGCCAGGCAGGTGACATTGATGGGGGAAGGGGACTCCCTGGGAACTGTGTCCAACAGGAGTCTGCTTGCCCAGCGTATCTGGGCCGGCCACTGCCCACTGGGGTTCAGTGCCCCCAGAGTGTAGCTCGCATTATTAAGGCAGATAGCTAACCTCATCTGAAGCCCGCAATAACCCCAGGAGGACGTACTATTCTTACCCCTCTTTTTCAGATGAGAAAAATAACTCCTCACTGAGTTACTTTGAGTCCTGAGGCACAGAGGGGTTAAGTGAGTCCAAGGTCAAAGAAGTGGAAAGGGGCAGAGCGGGGCTCCAGACTCAGGCAGTCTGGCTCCAGAACGTGCCTGCCCATACAGCCCAATTCTGCTGATTCTTCTGTAGTCAGAAACTGAGACCAAAAAAAAAAAGAAAAAAGAAAAAAAAATCAATCTCCCAATTTAAATACTCAGAGTATTTAAAAAAAAATACTCTGAAAGCCAAAGAAAACCAAAGTGTGGGCCAAGCTACAGCCTATAAGCTGCGTTTGTGTGTGGCATTCCAAGAGGGTAAGTTACGAGGTATCCTCGGAAAGCCATATTTTTGTTTTCGTTTACCCCCCCTCCCCGCCCCCAATATTCACAGCAGAGCTTAAACTTGTCTGTTTACCTTCAGAGTAGTCAAGTTGTGACCCTATCCCCTTCTATCCCTAATGCTTCCACGACACTAAATATTTCTGAATTCCTCTGTCTGGGAATTGCCTTCGGAAAGGTTTACAAGTCAGCTCTGTTATTTTGTTGCCATATTTTCTCTTTGGACGAAACTGGCATTTCCCAGCGTGGTTCCAATCATGTTCGCCAGATGTGGTGTGAATCACATTCAGTTATTTCCAGAAATCACATCCATTCTGAATGCAGGGCGACTGACCACCCAGGGAATCGTCCACAAGAATGTGTTCTGAGCACCATTAAAATATGTGTGCAGCCTTCAGGATAATGACATGTAGAAGGACACACCAATCCATCCCGTCACATTCTTCTGGGTTAGAAAACCAGCCACTAACGTACAACTTCCTCTCATTTATAGGACCTGAGTTGGATATTCTGAGTGATGCTGTGACATTATCTCTTGTAAATTCCGGCGTCCGAAATCAAGCAGTCCCTCCGCCCCCAGTGCTGATAATTATGAACAAGGTACAAAACTTGAATGGTCTACAAGAAGACAATTAAAAACAAGACTACCATCTGACCCAGCCCTTCCACTTCTGGGCATATACCCCAAAGAATTGAAAGCCGGGTCTCGAAGAGATATTTGTACACTCGTGTTCATAACAGCACGATTCACGGTAGTTAAAACGCGGAAGCAATCCCAGTGTCCACTGCCAGATAAATGGTACCTAAAGTAGTCAGAATCATAGACACAGAAAGTGGGATAGTGGTTGCCAGAGGCTGGGGAAGGGGAGAATTGGGGAGTTGTTGTTTAATGGGTAGAGAGTTTGTTTTCCATGATAAAACAGTTCTGGAGATGGGTTACAAAGCAACGTGAATATATGTAACACTATTGAGCTGTACATCTAAAAATGGTTACGATGGAAAATTGTGTTATATATATATCACCAAGATAAAAAATTAAAAAAATAAAACGAAACCATCATTCTCCTCTTTAAAACAAAACAAAACACCGGGAAACCCACCCCACACGAACAGATCTCTTGCACGAATCACGTCCCAGCAGGCGGATAAGACCTTCATCACGGATGGGCCCTGATCTTCAGGGCTCTTTGCGAACCATTGGACCAGCAAACTCCAGCTTCTAGGAGTTGGGGCTGAGGCAGGTTCTAGGTTAGAAACAGAAAAGGAGAAGTGAAGTGTCCTAGGCCTCAGTCTGCAAGGGAGTTTACCCAGGACAGGATGGCTCTGGGGGGAGCCCGGATGTGTCCCCCAGTCCATGGAAGCCTGCCAGGCTCTGTCCACTCTTACCTTCAGAGGAGGAATCGGAGCTTGGGAATGTGCGATCTTCTTTAGTCCCCTTAGCAGGGGGTAATATTCAATTATTTTTTAAATTTATTTTATTATTTTTTAAGATTTTATGTATTTTTCTTTTGTCAGAAAGAGAGAGAGGGCAGCACAAGCAGGGGGAGGGGCAGAGGGAGAAGCTGGCTCCCTGCTCAGCAAGGAGCCCGATGCGGGGCTCAATCCCCCGACCCTGGGACCATGACCAAAGCCACAGGCAGATGCTCATCGGACTGGGCCACTCAGGTGCCCCATCAGTTATTTTAAACATAAGAACTGATCAAGGATCTAGAGCTCTCCTGGCTGCTCCGTTGCTCTGCCTTTGGTCGGGGGCTCTCAGGGTATTTGGGGGAGCAGCTGAATACCAGCGGTACACGAGTGTTTCACTCCCCCCCGCCCCCCAGCTTTACTGAGGCGTAACTGACAAATAAAAAGTATATTTACGGTGTGCAGTGTGATGTTCTAGTGTGCGTGCGCGCGCAATGAGGCACGATCCACGCAACTGACGTAGCCATGACCTCACGGAGTTAACGTTTGCGTAGGGTGTGTGTGTGTAGAGAGAGCACTGAAGACTTACTCTCTTAGCAAATATCAAGTATACAATACAGAGTATTACCCATAGTCACCATGCGGCGCATTTGACCTCCAGAGTCTCTTCATTCTACGTAACTGCAGCTGCGTAGGGTTTGACCAACATCGCCTCCTCCCCCCGCACCCCCCACCCCGGGGAAGCCACCATTCTGCTCTTCGCCTCTGTTTGACTTTCTTAGATCCCACATATAAGTGAGATCAGTGTTCGTTTTTTCTGTGCCTTCCTTATTTCCCTGAGCATAATGTCCTTCAGGCTTATCCATGTTGTCCCAAATGACAGGATTTCCTTCTTTTTCAAGGCTGAATAATATTCATGTGTGTGCGTGTACATTTTCTTCATTCATCTGTTGGTAGACAAGTAAGTTGATGCCACATCTTAGCTAATGTGAATAATGCTGCAGTGAACATGGGAGGGCAGATAGCTCTCCGAGCTCCTGATTTCCCTTCCTTCGGGTATATACCCAGAAGGAATATGGCTTGATCATAATACATAGTTCTATTTTTAATTTTTTTTAAAGATCTTATGTATTTATTTAACAGAGAGAGAGAGAGATCACAAGTAGGCAGAGAGAGAAGGGAGGAAGCAGGCTCCCCACTGAGCAGAGAGCCCGATGCAGGGCTCGATCCCAGGACCCTGAGGTCATGACCTGAGCAGAAGGCAGAGGCTTAACCCACTGAGCCACCCAGGCACCCCTCTATTTTTAATTTTTGAGAAAAGTCCATACTGTTGTCCATAATGGTCGTTCCCATTCACATTCCCACCCACAGCGCACCAGGATTCCCCTCTGTCCACATCTCAGCACTCATCTCTCATCTTTTTTGTACTCGCCATTCTAACAGGTGTGAGCCGATATCTCCTTGTGGTTTTATTTTGTATTTCCCCCATGAATAGTGATGTGGAACATTTAAAAATTTCTCTGCCAAAGAAGATAGAAGGTTTTATGTGGTTTTTTAAAAAAAAAATTTATTATTTTTTTTTTTTTGCTTCATCTTCTTTTGAGAAATGTCTATTTAGGTACTTTTCCTATTTTCTAATAGCATTACCTATTTTCTTCCTGTAGTTGTTTGAGTTCCTCGTGTATCTTGGATATTAACTCTTAGATGTACAGTTTGCAAATATTTTCTGCTGTTCTACAGATTGTTGCTTTATTCTGTTGGCTGTTTCCTTTGCTGTACAGAAGCTTTTTGGTTTAATGTGGTCCCCATTTGTCTCTTTCTGCTTTTGTTGCTTGTGCTGTTGGATCATATCCAAAAAAAATCACTGGCCAGACCAACGTCAAGAAATTTTTCTCCTGTTTTCTTCTAGTGGTTTCACAGTGTCAGGTCTTATGTTTAAACCTTTAATACACTTTGAGTTGGTTTTTGTATATGGTGTGACAGAAGGGTCTAATTTCAGGCTTATGTACACAGATATCCAAGTTTTCCAACACCATTTACCAGGGAGACTCACCTTTCCCCCTTGAGTGTTCTTGGCACCCTTATCAAAACATCAACTGACTGTAAATAAATGTAAACATTTATTTCTAGATTCTCTTTTCTGTTCCATGGGTCTGTTTTCAGGCTGGCACCATACTGTTTTGATTATTATGGCTTTATAGTCCATTTTAAAATCAGGAAGTGTGGGACGCCTGGGTGGCTCAGTTGGTTAAGCGGCTGCCTTCGGCTCAGGTCATGATCCCAGCGTCCTGGGATCGAGTCCCACATCGGGCTCCTTGTTTGGCGGGGAGCCTGCTTCTCCCTCTGCCTCTGCCTGCCATTCTGTCTGCCTGTGCTTGCTCTCTCTCCCTCTCTCTCTGACAAATAAAAAAAATAATAAAATAAAATCAGGAAGTGTGATACCCCTGCTTTGTTCTTTCTGTACAAGACTGATTTGGCTACTTGGAGTCTTTTGAAGTTGTACTGAATTTTAGAATTGCTTATTTCCATTTCTGTGAAAAATGCTCCTGGAATTTTGGAAGGGATTGCATTGAATCTGTAGATCACTTTGGGTAGGATGGACATTTTTAACAATATTAATTCTTCCAATCCATGAACACAGCCTATCTTCCATTATTTTGTCTTTTTTAATTTCTTTCATCATGTTTTATAGTTTTCAGTGTACAGCTCTTTAATTTCCTTGGTGAAATTTATTCCCAGGTCTTTTATTGTTTTTGATGGTATTGTAAATGGGACTGTTTTCCTTATTTAATTTTGGGATGGTTTGCTATTTCTGTACAGAAATGTCACTGATGTTTGTATGTTGCTTTCCTATCCTGCAACTTCGCTGAATTTTATCACCACTAACAGCTTTTGGGAGTATTTACAGTTTTCTCTACAGAAGATGGTGTCATACACAATATTTCAATATCTTTATAATGAGTAGAATCACACTAGCGAACACCAGCTCAGGACTAGCTTGCGCTTTAGGTTCTTAATGAAGCTCTTTCTAAAACCTCTCAAATTCTGCAGCACTTAACTTGGGAGAGAGGAGATTTGTCTGTATCTGGAGACTGTTAGCTAGGAAAACAACCAAGGGATCCAGATGGGGTTTACGGGCTTCAGGGGGAGTAGGAGAGGGATGTCAGCAGCTAGCCAGCTAGAAAATCGGGGAAGAGCCAGGTAGGCTATGGTAAGGATGTGGGCAAAAAGAAGCTGGAGAGAGTGAATGGAAAAACACCTCTCCCTGCCCTCTTTTCCAGGGTGTGGGTAGAGCCCTGGCCTCAATAATAAACCTCGTAAACATTAAAAGTAAAGACACTTAATAGTTTCAGCTTCCCCCCCACCGCTCCACTGGGGCTCAGATCAAATCACAACACAGATTTGCTGAAGGCAGCAAACCAAATCAATAACTGGTCAGTTCAGGGAAAAGTTAGCTTTTGTATGTACCCAGGCAGGCGCGGTGACTTTTTGGCACCTGGTGGGCACAGTCTCCGTATAGCCTCCTTTCCCTTCTTCCATCAAGAGGTGATGATTTTGACAGACAAGAAAGCTGGAAGCCAAACAGGAAATGGAATAGACAGCAAAGAGCCTGGAGAACATTCCAGAAGAACTGAATGGAAGGCAGCACCCCCCACTGGAGAAGTCTCCACCATCATCCAGTTAAGAATCCTCCCCATGCTGGGGGGTGTGTGTGCACGTCCGTTCACATGCTCGCACACTCATACACACGCATGTGTGTCCATGTGCAAGCTAGTGGTCGTACGCACACCTGTGTTCATGCCCACGGACAGGTGCAGCTGCTCATGTTTTATTGAGGCATAACCAGAAGGATGTGGGAATGTCAGTTCCAGGACAGCAAATAATTCATGGAAGTGCTTCGCCACGTAGTCCCTGAAGTGGTAAAGCAGTTGTTTCCAGCTACATTTTCTATTTCCCTTCTTCTCCCTCACATCTTCTATCCTCCTCACCCCTCATTCGCAGAAACTGTGATTCAGAATACATCTGTGGTCTGGTTGGGTTTGGGAAAAATTATCACAGGCAGTAGGAAAGGAGGAGAAACCTGATGTAGGGCGAATGGAGCATGGCAGCACTGAAAATAGTGTTTGTTGAGTGACTAAGTGATGGGCTAGAGTGGAAACAGGTAGGAGGTACTAGCTAATTAGGGGCTGGCTAATAACAGCAACCACACTGAGCACTGTACACCAGATGATTCCTGGGTATTTTACATACAGCCATACCTCGTTTTGTTGTGCCCTGTTTGTTCTTTGCGGATATTACATTTTTGACAAATCAAAGGCTTGTGGCAATGCTGCATCTAGAACTTCCACAGTTAGAAGAAGTCAATGTCTAGCTTCAAGCTTCAAAGGACAGGCTGACCCTCTTGTGAGGGGCTAATGCAGCTGGTGACATTAGGTTGAAGTCAGTGCCACTTTACCATCTCAGAAATCCTAGTGCCCTTAAGAATGATGTTGAATCTACTCTGTGTTTTAGCGACGGCACACAGCCTGGATGACAGCACATCTGTTTACAGCATGGTTTACTGAATATCTTAAGCCCACTGTTGAGATCTGCTGCTCAGAAAAAAATTTCCTTGAAAATATGACTGCTCACTGACAATGCACCTGGTCGGTCACCCAAGAGCTCTGACAGATGGACAATGAGGTCAATGGTTTTGCATGCCTGCTAACACAACATCCATTCTTCAGCTCATGGATTAAGGACTCAGTTTGAATTTCCAATCTTATTATTTAAGAAATTTTTAAGAAATTTTATAGGGCTATAGCTGCCATAAACAATGATTTCTCTGAGGGAGCCAGGCAAAGTACACTGAAAACCTTCTGGAAAGGATTCAACATTCAAGACGCCATTAGGAACATTCATGATTCATGGGAAAAGCTCAAAGAGTGCATGAAGAGGAGTTTGGGAAGAAGTGGATTCCAAACCTCATGGAGGACTTCAGGGGTTCCAGACTTCAGCGGAGGAAGGAAGTGCAGGTGTGGTGGAAATAGCAAGAGATCTAGACTGAGAGAAGCGGAGCCTGAAGAGGGGACTGGATGGCTACAAGCTCATGATACCACCTGAATAGATGAGGGTTACTTCTCATGATGAGCAAAGAAAGTGGTTTCTCGAGATGGAAATGCCTCTTGGGGAAGATGCTGTGAAGATTGTTGAGATGACAACAACAGATTTAGAATTTTACCTAAACTTAGTGGATAAAGCAGCAGCAGGGTTCAAGAAGATTGACTCCAATTTCGAAAAGTGGTCTACTGTGGCTAAGATGCTATCAAACAGCACCATGAGCTACAGAGAGATCGTTTGTGAAAGGAAGACAATAGATGGGGCAAGCTTCATTGTGGTCTTGCTTCGAGAAACTGCCACAGCCACCCCAGCCTTCAACAACCACTACCCCAATCTGACAGCAATCTTCAATATCTAGACAAGACCCTCCACCAGCGAAACAGTTATGATTTGCTAAAGGCTAAGATGAGGTTTAACATTTTTTAGCCACATTTTTAAATTAAAGTATGTACATTATTTTTAGACATAATATTATTGAGCACTCACTGGACTCCAGTATAGTGTCAAGATAACTTCTACATGCACTGGGACCCCAGAAAGTTCATTGGACTTGCTCTATCAGGATGTTGGCTCTCCTGTGGCAATCTGGAATCGAACCTGCGAGATCTCCAAGGTGTTGCTGTATGTGATCTCACTTAACTCTCAGGAGAGCCCTATGGGGTAAACCCTGTTGTCGATCCCAATACGTGGATGAAGAAACTGAGGCTCCGAGGCCAAGACGGGCTGGTCAATGTTTAACAAGCAGCTTGGGGAGGGAGGACGGTGCTAATCTGCAGCATTTGTCCATGTGCATGGCGTAAAACATCACCATGGCCAAGGTCAAGCAGCCAACAGGAAGTCACTGAACACAGAGCTGGGAAAAGACGTACCAAGGCGGTTCGCATGTTCCCAGGCGAGGCAGCTCTGGTGCGTAGGCTTGGAGGGGGACTGGGCAGCTTCCCCACGAGTGCTCACGGCACACGAGTGGCAAAGCCAGGGCTCAAACCCAGTCTCACTCCAGACTACCCTTCTCACTGAGGTGCTCTCGCACGCCTTCTAAACTACGAAGATGTCAAAAGGGTCCGCACTGGGGAGATGACCGTGCCATAGGGGAGGAAAGAATGGATGCGGGTTTGCAGAAAGCACTCTAAGACACATTGTTTTCCACAGTTGCAGCCCAGCAGCCTGAAAGTTAAAAAAGCGGAGTTCAAAGATCAATGACTAATTAACATCCAGCTGCCAAAAAAAGAACTGTGTTTTGATCTCAGCAGAATATTACATAAACTCTCCCTGGGCAAGAGACACCTCAGGGAGAATTAAGAGGTGGGACAGGGAGAGTTCATTTAGGAAGACTCAGAAGTACTTTCCTGTATAATCTCTGGAATTCTGGCCGAAGGGTGGAGCCCAGGGTGGGGTAGGGTGGGGTAAGGGTGGGGTGAGGTGGGGAAGGGTGGGGTGAGGTGGGGGAGGGTGAGGTGATGGGGGGCAGCTCTGTAATAGCGCTTGGTATTATGGGATTAAAGAGTCAGGTTTCAACAGGCATTCCCAAGCTGAAGACAGGGGAGGGTGGTGTTATTGGGGTAATTTCCAAATTCTGCCACTAAGCGTCCGTCCTGCCTTATGGACCCAAACTGAACTGTCGTGGCAAAGGCTCTGGCTTCATCAGGGCCCTTGGCACATGGTGACAGCGGAGCACAGTGTGGCATGTTGGAAACAGCTCTGGACTGGATTCTAGTCCCGGCCCTGCCTTTACGGGCTGGCCCAAGTCGGCTCTGCTACTCTGAGCCTGTTTTAGTCATTTACAACACACAACGTTTGGACTGGATTAATTTTTTTTAAAAATCCATTTCCATTCTAAAAGGTTCCAGTTCTGTGCCACTTAAATATATTCATTTCCTAAGTCCTGTGCTTTATGAAGACACTCTGATGAAGCAAATCTAATGTGAAAATAGAGTCACAACCATAAGCTTTTATACGGTGCTTGTGAGCACCAGACACTGTTTTAAGGGCTTTGCCCGTGTTCAGTTATTTAATCCTTACAGCCATCATTTGAAATAAGTGACTTTATATGAGATGATAGAGGCTAATGGAAGTTACTGTGATGACCTTTTCACACTATATGTGCGTCAAGTCATTATGGTGAGCACAGCAAATGGATACAGTCTGGATGTCAGTTATAGCTCCATGAAACCGGGAGCGGGGAGAAAGGAGTTATATTTGATGGGCCGGCTGGGAAACCGGGGCTCCAAAATGGCGGATTTTCCCGCCAACCCTCTCCAAGATGGCGGACTTTCCCGCCGCCCTAGCTGGGGCCTCCACTTCACCGTCAGGAAACTGAAACTCTCCACCCAGGAACTTCCCAATTGGGAACTGCCCATCACGGACTTGCCCTGCCCCATGCCCTCCCATCACCGCATACCTTGCCTTATATGGACGCAAGGCTATGCCCTACCTCAACCCGATAAAAGGACCTCGCCAACTCCCTCCCAGCGCAACTTCCCTACTCTCTCTCTCTCTCTCATCCTCTTGTGAGTCGCGGAGCCTCACCCGAGGGTGCTTGCAATAAAGTTCATCTCTCGGATCCATTTGCCTCGTAGCTTTTTTCTCACTATCGCTGGCAGGAGCAACCTAACAATATTATTATCTTCATTTTGCAGATAAGAAAACTGAGGCACAAAGTGGTTCTATAAGACAATGGGATAGGTGCTATTCTTATCCCTGTTACATGGACGAAGAAAGTGAGGCTTAGGACCCAGCAGCACATGGCCCAAGGAAGCTGGGGAGGTACCAGCATCAGGTCCACTACAGGCCTCTGGGTCTTGGTGGGACTGGCTGGGTCTGAGCCACACCTTAGGCCTACGAGGAGCAGCTCTGGGAAGCTCACTGTCAGCCCCTCATCTCCTAACCATGCTGCATGAATGAGTCTGCCTCTTGGCTGTGATGGCTCCAGGTCTGTGGGGAGAAGTGTGGGGGAGGGGGGATTTGTCTGAGGTGATCCCTTCCCAGAGCCCTGACTGATGCCCTCAGCATTTCCCCAGGCTCATGTCACCCATCTTGAGGGACCCTGGTCTCATCCTTCTCCATACTGAGGAAGCACATCTTCCTGCCTTCCTACTTCCTCTCTCCTTACCTCCTCCAGTCCCTCAGACCAGCAGGGGCAGCTTCCAACTTTCCACTTCCACGATTTCAGATCCCCCTGTCCTCAACAGCAAGCCTGTGGCCTAGGCTTGGTGAGCAGAGAAGGGTCTACTCGATTCGGTGAAGGAACTTCCTGGGCTGGGTCCTCTGAGACTGGTTCTTGACCTCGTTGGGAGAGGCATCCCGCCCGCCATGTTCTTCCTGGGTGTGCCAAGAAGGCAAGCAAGGCTCTCTCCCCCTTTTCTGGCTGCTTCTCAGGGCTGAGTTTGTAGAGAGCAGCCTGAGGGCTGAGGTGACCTCTTGCCACAGACGAAGAGCAGGCCTGCTCTAAGAGAGTTGCCTCCCTAAACTCTGTGTTCCCTGGCCATGACGCACACCGTTCTCACCACCCTGTCCCCAGCTTTTCTTGTGAGCATATGGGGAGACCAGTGAAGAATGTGCAAATGGGTACAAATATGGCAGCTCCAAGGGATTCTGTATTCTTGTGCTGGTCACACTCAGCCTTCAGCAATCCATTACAAATCTTCGTTAAATTCTTGTTACTGGCTTGTATGCACCCAGCAGCCTCCACCCGGGCTGAGCAAGGGCTCATGGCCCCTTCCTCCTGGGAGGTGCCCGGCTTCCCTTAGATTTCAAGTCTGTGGGTTGACCTGGGACTTCAGCTCTCTGAGAGGTTCGAGAAAAGTGGTGAGTTTTCAGATTTCTCGGCAGACCCTCACTTGTTTGATTCAGACCCAAAAACACTAAAGAAAAAGGCTGTGCTAAACCACCCGGATGAAATGATTCAGCAGTGAACAGAGACATCAGGGAACAAATCACCCAGCAGTAAGAGGAATCTCTTGGAAATTAAAAAACGTGATAAGGAGTGGACTGAGCTGAGAATGAGTCCACAGGTGACTTGGTTGTCGCTAGACTCCCGTCCGAATGGCACTATCCACGACCATGTGCATGTATTACTTCGATGGGAAAGCTTTAAGGTTACAGGAGGACAGAAAAGTCTAATTACTCACAAGGTCAGAATAACAGGGAAAGTGTCTGATGGCACATGGTCAGTAGCTGCCGCAGCGTGGGAATGTACGAGCAAAACAACAGAACCGGAGTCTGGCCCACTGAGAACATCTGAATCAGCTCCTCTCCAAGAAACAGAAACCAGAAGTCCGGGCGGGGTTGGCTCCTTAGAAACCTGGCATGTCTGTGCTTCTCGTTCACCTATTCAGTGACTGTAAAAAATCGAGTTGCAGCAACACCAACTCAGCATCTAAGAATCGCTTAAAATGTGTCTTCCTATAATTAAGTTGCATGAGATGAGCTGTGGGTAGCAGGCCTGACACCCCAAGGTTGCTGCCCAGACAAGCGGACACATCGCAGCGGTTACAACAATTCACGTTGGCTTCAGCCAACCTTCCTTGCAGCCAAGAAAGTCTTTGCCATCTGCAGACCCCCAACAGTTACCTGGGCTGGGATCAAAGTTCCTGGACCGACCTCACCCCTAAACACTCAGCCATGTCGGGGTTCTACTAGTCTGAAATCACTTTCCTCAGCCAAGCATTTCCAGAAACACATTTCCAGAAGGAAATGAGTCATAATGACACGATATGTAATATTTTAGCTGTTAGAGAATTCCTTGAACCTTTTCCGTTTAGTTGCTTCAAACTTAATTTGAAGAAGTAACTAGTTTTCACTTACTATAAGGCGAAGTCAGATCAAGCAGAAATTTGGAACTTTGGAAATGCAGAACAATCTGTCCAGCTTAAGGGAAGGAGATGGTTGTCAACATATGGATTGCTGGTTTCCACCTTGGCCCTGTGGCTCATCAGAAAAACAAAACAAAACAAAAAAACAAATTCAGTGAATTTCATCTATCTTCCCATGCACAGATAAATCAAAACCAAGAAGCTCTAACAAAAAATACACTGGAGTCCCACTGAGAAAAGTCTAATGTTACAAAATGATATGCAGTCCATATTCTCTCTTTTTCCTGAGAGATGAGGATTTGGAACAATTGAGTCTTGAGCAGAACAGAGTTCTGCAAAGAGAGGATTCCTACTGCTTCCAGAAATGGATAGAGTTAATCATTGTCACAGCCAAGCTTGCCTAGGGTCAGAAGCTTCTAGTTGCTAAGCAGCCTCCCCTAATTCCAAGCTTCCTGCTTTACTAGGCAGGAGGGAGAGTTTTCTATTACAAATCTGCCAAAGCAAGGGCTTTCCACACTGATGAGTTTCTAACCACGCCAGCAGAGGGGGGAATAATTTCCTTGGGTGGGAAGAATAGTCTTCCAGTGCATAAAAAGCTGTATTCCTTCTGTATCATTATGGAGCATATATGCAAATGCAGTTTGGAAAGTTGCTAATTAGCCTGGAGGAGCCGTGTGGTTAGAAGTTAAGAGTCTGGGGCTCTGTGGCCAGATTGTCTGGTTCGAAACTTGTCTCTTCCCTTCTTTGTGACTTTGGAGAAATTGTTACACTAGTGTGTGCCTTTGATAGTTTCATCAGTGTAATGAGAATAATACATTTGTAGTGAGGACTTCAACGAGTTATTGTCTACAAAATGCTTAGGACAGAGCCTGGGGCATACAAAGCACTCGGCAGAGGGTACCCATGATTATTTTGGTGGCAAACTTCTCATGTCTCTGTTGCTTGCGATCCATGAGCCATCCTCTACCGGCCAACAGAGGAGGAACAGGACAGTTCCCACAGGGTATACGTTAAGGGAGCCTTCTTCCAAACACCCGCCCCAGAAAGGATTTTCCTAAATCATCTGGTCTTTGAGGTCATTGGCAGGTTTGTGGTTCCGTTCTGCCAGCTGAGGAATTTATCTTTTTGCATGCTGTATCACATCTGTATCACATCTGCATCACATCTATATCACATCTGTATCACATCTGCATCGCATCTATATCACATCTGTATCACAACAGTACACATCTATATCACATCTATATTGCATCTGTATCGCATCTGTATCACATCTGTATCACATCTGCATCACATCTATATCACATCTGTATCACAACTGTACACATCTATATCACATCCTATATCGCATCTGTATTGCATCTGTATCACATCTATATCACATCTATATCACATCTATATCGCATCTGTATTGCATCTGTATCACATCTATATCACATCTGTATCACATCTGCATCACATCTGTATTGCATCTATATCACATCTGTATCACAACTGTACACATCTATATCACATCTATATCGCATCTGTATCGCATCTGTATCAAATCTGTATCACATCTATATCACATCTGTATCACATATATATCACATCTATATCACATCTGTAACACATCTGTATCGCATCTGCATTGCATCTGTATCACATCTGTATCACAACTACACATCTATATCACATCTATATCGCATCTGTATCGCATCTGTATCGCATCTGTATCACATCTATATCACATCTGTATCACATCTATATTACATCTGTATCACATCTATAGCTCTGCATTGGGCCCACTGGCCTGATTCTTGGGCTATGTGAGGGTTTACACACTCCTAGGCTAAATTATTGCTGTCTTCCAGAACAAGAACCAGGCAATTCAAAGATTTTGGAACTTCCAGAAAATGGGTGATATCCTATGCTATCATGTAGTCATGCTATCATATCCTATGCTATCATAAGTTCTTTGATTGACCTAAAATACCATATACCAAAAAAGGGTACAAACAGTAAGCGAACCACTTCGTGAGTTGTCACAAAGTGAGGAAACATGTATTACCATCGTCCTAAGATTAAAGTCACGACGGGAACCTTGAACTTTGAACTTCGCCCCTCACCCATTCTCTTTCCAAATGATCACTGCTTCTCTCTCACTCAGAGCTAACCACTGTCCTGATTTCTAACATGATAAATTAGTTTTCTTGGTTTTGAAACTTAAATACATGGAATAACAGAGAATAAATTTGCAACTTGTTTCTTTCATTTTATATTAGAACCAAAACAATCACGTAAGCCGTTGTATGTAGTTTGTTCTGAACATAGATTTCATGCTCCCTTTGGCAGCACATATACTAAAATTGAACATAGATTTTAATGTCTTTTTTTATATTTTTTAGATTTTATTTATTTATTTGAGGAAGAAAGAGTGAGCATGAGCAGAGGGAAGCAGAGGGACAGGGAGGAGCTTGCTCCCAGCTGAGCAGGGAGCCCCACATGGGGCTCGATCCCAGGACCCTGGGGTCATGATCCGAGCCGAAGGCAGACGCCTAACTGACTGAGCCACCCAGGTGCCCCTATGTAAGCATTTCTTTTTTTTTTTTAATTTTTTTATAAACATATAGTGTATTATTAGCCCCAGGAGTACAGGTCTGTGAATCGCCAGGTTCACACACTTCACAGCACTCCCCATAGCACACACCCTCTATGTAGGCATTTCTGATGAGTATATAACTAGTGGGGAAATGATCAATCACTGGGTATCTGTATGATAAAACCAATCAATTTTCCACAGTATTTGTACCAAATTGCACTTGTGCTATACACGCATGAGTTCCAGTTGCTCCTTATTCTCATCAAAACTGGGTATTGTCAGTCATTTTATTCTAGGGTGAGAATAGGAGTGTCTCCCTGGGATTCTGATTTGCATCTTTCAGATGATTAACTGTTATGAATCATCAGATGCTTAATTAGTGAACCTCAAATGCTTAGTTGTATGAAATCTTTTATCTAGGAAGATTATATGAATTATATGATTTTTTCTTATTTTATAAATACAGTAGATTGCATTGATTGATTTTCAAAAGTGAAACCAATTTTTCATTTCTGGAATAAGCCCAATTTTTGATGATCTTTATATTTTGGTTCAATTTGATGTGATAATTTAGAGCTTTGTACCTATGTCTTAAAAGAAATTGACTTACAATACTTTTTCCTGTAGAGTTCCTAGGTTACAATGACACTATAAAACAAGATTCCAAGTGTTAGTGTATCTCTTCCTTCAGTGTTTGGAAGGACTCATTGGTAGGGACACCTAGGCTTGAAGTTTTGTTTTATTTTGCTTCGTAGGAGGGTTTTGCTGCTATTGTTAACTTCTTGGGCAGAACATTAGGAAAGCGCTCATAATTACACAGCAATACATTTCCAAACTGAGTATAAAGCCACGAGGCCAGCTCCCAGATTGAGAAACACAATCAGAACATAATCAGCACATAATCAACATTCCAGTGGCGTTTTCTGGTCTTATTCCAGCCATTAGCTCCCTACCCACGGGTAACTGCTCTCCTGAATTCTGAGACCATTATTTAGTTTTGCAGTATTGGTACTTGATTGGATATCTGTTGAGACTTACTTTTTGATTCAGTATATGGTTAGTTTTGGTATTGTTTTGTGTTTGCTTAAAAAATAAATTGCCTATTTTGAAGTTGCTGAAAGCAGTGTCCTATGTGTCAAGTTAGTCAAGTTTGATAATTGTGTTGATCACATGTTGAGCAGCTTTCATGCCCAGTTGTTGGCTTGTTCTATCGGTCAGTGAGAGAGATGGGATAAAATCTCCAACTATGCAGACTTGTCAGTTTCTCCTTTCGGTCCTATCACTTTTGGCTTCTTATATCTCGAAGTCATGTTACAAGGTTCATAAGATTCAGAATTATTTTATTTTCTTGGTGGATTGAACATTTTACAGCTATGAAATCTCCCTCCTTATCTTCAGTAATGTTAATTGTCTTGAAATCCATTTTGTCTGATGTTAGAAGTGCTTTACCAGCCTTGTCTTTGGTAATGTTTGCAATGACTCATTTTAATCTACCCTATTATTTAAATATTTTGGTATTAAGAGTTGCCTCTTATAGGCAGCATATAGTTAGGGTTGTGTTGTTGTTGTTCTAAAGATCTTTGTCTTTTAAGTCATGTAATTTGTCCATTTGCAATGAATCTAATTCCTGATGTATTTGGGTTTACATGTACCATCTTACTGTATGTATTATACTATGTATCCTGTGTTTATCTCTTTTCTTTTCTTTTTTTGCTTATCTCTTGTCTTCTCTTCATTTTCATTAGTTAGATTACTCCATTGCTTCCCTTTTATTAACTTGTCCTACATGTTCTGTACCATTTATATCTGATAGGATTTCAATTCAGCCTGAACAATTTCCTTTAATATTTCTCATACTACAAAACTGCTGGGAACATATTTTCTTGATTTTCAGTTATCTGAAAATGTCTTTGCCTTTATTTTTGAAGGATATTTGCACTGAGTATAGAAATTCTGGGTTAACAATCTTATTATTGATTTTAGCTTTCTGAAGGTATTGGTCCAAGGTCTTCTCGACTTCTTTGTGTTTGATGAGGAGTGAAGGTTACTGAAATGATTGTTCTCCTGTATGTAGTGCTTGGTTTTTTTTACCCTGCTACTTTTGTGATTTTCTTTTTCTTTAGTTTTCAGCAGTTTGACTATGATGTGCCTAGGCATGGTTTTACTCGTATGTATCTTATTTCAGGTTTCCTAAACTTCTTAAACCTACAAATGTATGTGTTACACTAATTTGGGGGAAAATCTAGCCTCTGGTTCTTTGTGGGTTTTTGGTTTGTCTTTTTTCTTTTTGTCTCATTTTTCCCATTTTTTCCATCTGAAACTCCAATCATACGTATTTTAGATCTTTGCTGGTGTCCCATAGATGCATGAGTTTCTATTCATTTCTTAAAAATTTTCCTGTTTTTCATATTGGATTAATATTCATTAATCTATCTTCATTTTTATTGAATCTTCTTCTTGTGAACTTTTAATTTGAGATATTTTGTACTCCTAGAATTCCCATTTGGATGTATTTTATAGTTCTTATTCTTCTATTGAGATCTCCCATCTTTTCCCTTCTAATGACCACGTTTTCTTTTATGTTTTTAGCCAGTCATTATATCCACTTTAAAATTCTTATCTGCTAATTCTAACATCTGGATCACCTCAAGACCAGTCTCCATTGATAATCTTATCTTCTGAGATTTGGTTATATTTTATTGATTCTTCATAAGTCAAGTAAGTTGGGGTTGTATCCTGGACATTGTGATTGTTTTGTTGTGGAAATTCTGTATTCTGTTATATTCCTCCAAAGGGTGTTGGTTAATTTGCTTAGGTTCAAATAGCAAATTCTGTCCATTGTGTGGCACCTCACATTTCAGTAGTTTGATCTTTAGCTGGGTTACTGGCAGCCTGCCCTGCATATGCGTGATTCAAGGATTGGCTTAACATTTGGACAGAGTTTATGTGCAGAATTTGGGATTTCTCCTTCCTGGCTCTGTTTCTGGGATTCCCCTTCACTTTCTAGAGGATGTGGTTGCCCTGAAATCTGATTTCTGGTTATTAGAAAGGCTGCAGAGTTTCTTAAAGTTTTACTCATCTCATGTGGTGCAGACTGGAGCATCACAAAAAGCTAAAAAGCTCAACTCAACTAAAAGCTGTCAAAAATGAAAACCTTTTTCTGTGCCATTCTCTTAACTCAGGTGTCAACTAACCTTCAGACTCTGCCTGTTTTTGCCTGCTCTTCAGTGTTTTCAGGTCATTATTTGTTTTTAATTTATCTCTAGTATTTTATGGTTTCTACTTTAACATGTGGTTGCTTTTTAAGGTTTTCTGTCTCATTTATTTGAGAGATTTTACTTGTATATTGCTTTGTATTTGTCCTGCGTGGGTCTTGAATTGGGGCCTCCTATTTTCATTAGTTTAGGAAAATTCTTAAGCATTGTTTTTAAAATATTCCCTCTGCCATGTCCTCTGTCCTCTTTTTCCAGGTCTGAAATTATTGGTATTTTAGACCTTTTCACTGTGCTGTAAATCTCTTGACTTGTTTCTATGTTTTCCACCTTTTTTTTTTTCTTTTTTAGTTTCTTGGTTCTTCAGTCTAGATTTTTTTTTTTTAGTCTAGATGTTTTCTTTCTTTATTTTATTTTATTTTATTTATTTATTTGACAGACAGAGATTACAAGTAGGCAGAGAGGCAGTCAGAGAGAGGAGGAAGCAGGTTCCCTGCTGAGCAGAGAGCCTGATGTGGGGCTCGATCCCAGGACCCTGGGATCATGACCCGAGCCGAAGGCAGAGGCTTTGACCCACTGAGCCACCCAGGTGCCACAGTCTAGATGTTTTCTGATGTATTTTTTATTCATTAATTCTGTCTTGGTTGGGCTTATTACTCTTCTGTGAACTCCTATCCTCTGGGTTATTAATTTCATCTATTAAAATTTTCAGTTCTATAATTTCCATTGGATTCTTTTTTTACAGTTTCCACTTCTCTGCTGAAATACTCTCTCATAAATATAATTTATAGTTATTTAAAGGCCACATCAGTTAATCCTCATATCCAAATTTCTTATGGGCCCTTTTTCTATTGTTTTTTTTTTTCCTTTCTTAATAAAAAAGTCTAGCCCCTTTTTGTAGGTTTGGTTATTTTTGAATGATTAACATTAAATAATATTGTGTACAAGAAATCATAGATATAGTGTAAAGTTCTGTATGATATTTCTTTAATAAAAGAAAGATCACTTCATGGTTTCAATAGTCTTACAGATACTGGATATAAAGAAGTGGAGCAAAGACAGCTGGGAAAATGGGTTCTGGTCTTGCAACTTTGAGGACTAAAACTGCTCCATCTGTCTTTCAGGGAATGGCACATCTCGTAGTTGCTTCTTACTGATGCTCTGTGCCAATCAGCTTTTTACTTATTGACATATAAACAATGTAAAATGACAATCTAGGAACACCTGGGTGGCTCAGTTAAGCTTCTGCCTACAGCTCAGGTCATGATCCCTGGGTCCTAGAATTGAGTCCCACACCAGGCTCCTTGCCCAGTGGGGAGCCTGCGTCTTCCTCTGCCTATTCTGTCTGCCATTTACCATGCTTGTACCCTGTCCCTCTCTAACAAATAAATAAATCATAAATAAATAAATAAATAAATAAATAAAATGACAATCTACCCCAAATCATCATGATATTATAGATCTCATACCCATCTGTTTCCTCCTGTCTGTTTCAGTATATTTCCATTCAGATTTCTGAAGAAGAGAGTGCAAGAGGCTCAGTGAAGTCTATGGATTGGTACCCACTGGGACAGGTGCGTACCATGGGTTAGTCAGTCATAGCAGTACCATAGGTGTGAACTCACATATTCAAAAAGGGCAGAAGGACTTACCGAGAAGTAAGTCTCCGCAGGCATGCCTGGGTGGCTCAGCTGGTTGGGTGTCCGAATCTTGACTTCAGCCCATGTCACAGTCTCAGCGTCATGAGATGAAGCCCTACATTGGGCTCGATGCTGAGCATGGAACCTGCTTAAGACTCTCTCCCTCCAAGGTCCCTGGGTGGCTCAGTCATGTAAGGGTCTGCCTTTGGTTCGGGTCATAATCTTAGTGTCCTGGGATTGAGCCCCACGTCGGGCTCCTTGTTCAGTGGGGAGCCTCTTTCTCCCTCTCCCTCTTCCTGCCACTACCCTATTTGTGCTGTCAAATAAATAAAATCTTAAAAATATGGAGCACTGGGTGTGGTGCAAAAACAATGAATACTGTTACGCTGAAAAGAAATTAAAAAAAATATATATATATATATATTCTTACTCCAGTGACCTCAATTTCATGGCTGAAGTGTAACCAACCCATATGTTACCACTTCTGAAAATCAGCTGATCCCTGAACTCTGTGTTTCCCCAGGATTTGATAAAATTAGCAGAAGGGGGGCACCGGGAAGTCCATCAGAGACCCAAGCAGCATACATAGGGCTTACATGCCTCACCCCTCCTTGTGGCAACCTTTTCTCCATATCACATGGCCCCCTACCAAGCTGCTGGAGGTGGAGACATCTGCCCGAGTTTAACCCTCACTCTCCCACCCTCCAGCCACGTGACTTAGCACAAGCTACGTAAACATTCCAAACCTCAGCTTCTTTGGTATACTTCCCATGATTCTTGAAAGGTGTCTCAGGAGACCAGGGTCAAACACTGGTGTTTACACAGTATAAAACCTCACTAGTTGCCTTCTCTTCTGAAAGGAGTTAAATATGGTCAGGTAGCCACCAACTGGCCTTCCTGTCTCCTACCTCCCTTGAATCCGTTACAGTTTGCTAGCAATTAAGTCTCAAAATCCACGAGTACATACATGACATCAGTGTAGAAGGTAGCAAAGATGATTGTGTTGAACCAGAAAGTCTCATTTATTTTTTTCTTGCTCATTGTCACGGGTCTGTCACCTGCAATGTCATCTCACTGTGGTCAGAACTGAAAAAGTACTTGACCTCAAAGACCCTTAAAAGCCTGCTCCTTTATATCCCCAAATCTCCATGCCGGAGCAACAGGGAGAGAGGGTTGTAGGTGCCTTCTAGCAACTTACCCTGAGGATGGCGGTGGGCTAGGGGGGAGACCTAAGTCCTCCAACTGCTTAGCTGCAAAGGTTGTGACAATTGGACAGTACTGGGTCTCTGCTAGCCCACGCTCTCCCTGCGCCTGGGATTGGGGTCTCTGGAAATCTGTCAGTAGGGGAACTGTTTTCCGAGCACTGTCTACACGTTGGCCCTGCTTCATGGCTCCTCCCGCCGCCGCTGGAGGTTCCCCACCCCTAAATCTCCCTGCCACCCTGTCTGACCCTTCATCTCCCAGCACTCAGCTTCCCACTCCCCTTGCAGAACCCCTGGGGGTCTTCCTCCCATGGGTGTCCTCCCCTCTATGAAAATGCTTAGTGGCTGGGCCTGGGGAAGGATACTCCTGGAAGACTGACCTCCCATCTCTCTCTTGTGGGGAGTGGGCTGGGGTGCTCTGCACCTGTCACTTCCATCTGGTGAGTGGACAGGCTTAGGGCCAGTCTCCAAAGGAAGGCAGAGGGTGCCTGCCTCCCTCCAGGAGAGGGAAAAGAGGGCATTTCTCACTGGCTAGAAGCCTCGCACTATGTGGGAGTTTTGAACTATAGTCGGATGTCCTCAGAGTGAACTCTGGGGATCTGGGAGGCCATTCCTCCACGACGGAACGTGCTTTACCATCTCCTGCTTGATGTAGCTGCCTCGGTATATTTCATATCCTTTTTCCTGAGATATTTCTTCTGTTGGCATCTTTTTGGTCAATTACATATCTCTTCATGACAACCACAAACTCCCTGTCTTAAAAAGCCCAGTCTCTCTACTGTCCCTATATCCTATCTCTGTGTACACTGTAGCACCTAAGAGTCAACCCCCGCCGAGTCCCCAGCTATCCCTATAATGCCGTATTCTCCAAAGGATCTCTTGGCACCGGGTGTCTTTCTGGTCTACCACTTATCAGTGGCTCATGCCACTTAACACCAATGGGCACAGACCCCCACGCCCAGAGATCCTTCCAGATTTTTCAATCTGTCGATTTTCTATTTATCCCAGTCCCCCACTCTTGCACACTTAAAATTATTTTAATGCCTCTGTTCCCAATTTCACATAAGAGTTGTGCCTAACGTACAGTTGAAGTCTGTTGCTACAATGATCGCACTGCAAATGTGAAAATCAACCTCGATGAGAGAAATATAGGAGGAGGAATTTGAAGCATTAGTGAGCACTCAGACATGCAGAATAGGGTGCTAAAAGGCACGTATTATTCTATTAGGATGATCTGTGATGGAGTCATAACTCCTGTCCAAATCCCACTCTCAAGAAGGTGTGGGTAGCAGCCCCCACGGGTAATGAAGCCAAAATAAAAAATAAGCAAGTAGACGAAATGGAGTGGCTTTTTTTTTAAGAGATGGAGGGAGGGAGGAAGACAGAGAGAGAGAGAGAGAGAGAGAGAGAGAGAAGTGGGGAGGGGCAGAGGGAGAGAATCTTAAGCAGTCTCCACGCCCAGCACGGAGCCTGCTGTGAGGTTCAATCTCACGACCCCGAGACCTGACCTGAGCCAAAATCAGGAGCCGGACGCTTAACTGACTGAGCCACTCAGCCGCCCAGAAATGCGGGGGCTTTTAATATACTATTGAAAGTTGGCCACAACTTTTTGGTGAATGAGTTCACTGATTCTGAGTACAGCTGCAACTCTCATCATCACATTTATCCCGAGATTCCTAGAAAACACTAGTTTGAATTTCAGATATTCAAATTTCAGCAATTCTGAGATGTCTCGGCTACAAAGTGCCAGAGGCAAAAAAATAAACAAACAAAAAACAAAACAAAAAACCCTCCTCAGCTTACCTTCTCATCGCCCCGGCTCTTCACAGCCCACATGCTTCAGAGAGTGATTGCAAAGGCGTTATTTCCAAAGGACTGAATACATTTCCTCAGAAGAGATTACATTTTAAATGATGTTTTTAAAAAATTTCCATTTAATTACTGTAGACAATTTGTTCTCAGTTTCCAATTATTATTGTCAGCATAGCCCACTTACTCACTATAATTTCTGAACAAGGACTTGTACACAGGGGACGGTTTTGGGTTTTGTTACGGCAATTAAAGATAAATGTTACGAACAGATTCTGGGGGGAAATAAACCCAACTGTCTGCTGCTGAATGTGCCAAGAGCAGTGAGCGTGCTCTGTTTGGGATTCCCTTCTGCCCCAAGGGCTTAGGCTAGTAAACAGGGCCAGGAAGCTCTTGTATCATTTCCGCACGCGTTAGGTTTTTCCCCTTCCAAGCTGTCACTAGGTTCCATGGGTAATTCTTCTCTAAAGGGATCACAGAAGCTTCTCTCTCATCTTCTACCTGGAAGTTCTTCTTCACACAAAGATATGGGGAGAAGGTTCAGGCGAGTCAAAAGGGGGGATGTGTGTTGCTCCATGGGGAGCACGTCCTCCTGCCTCCCTGTGGGTTCAGACGAATCAAGAAAGGTGCTGTCCAGGAGCTCCCTCTCCTTCTCACCCCTCTAGCTCTGGGGTGGAGTCCCTGATCTTCCATCTTTTCCTGCAGGTAATGTTTTCCATTTTCCGTTCACTGTGCCTCTTTGTCCCATTATTTCAAAGAGCTGTCTTTAAAAATGTGCTTCCAGGGGCGCCTGGGTGGCTCAGTGGGTTAAGCCTCTGCCTTTGGCTCAGGTCATGATCTCAAGGTCCTGGGATCCAGCCCCGAATCCAGCTCTCTGCTCAGCAGGGAGCCTGCTTCCCCCCACCCTCTCTCTGCCTACTTATGTTGTCAAATAAATAAATAAAATCTTTTTTAAAAAATGTGCTTCCGTTGGAGCAACCATCCTGTAACCTCTTGCTTTCATAGGTCTGTGGCAATGCAGCTCAAGCTGGGTGTGTGCATGTGTGTGTGCGTGCGCGTGTGTGTGGAGCAGGCATTAGTCATCTATTCCCTCCCCGGAGCATCCTGCTCATTACATTGCTGGAGAACTTCATTTCAAGGACTGGGGTTTTTATGCGGACTAGTATTGCCCAGAGAAACCCACCTCGTGTTCCTGCTTTGTAGGGTTGCACAAAGTGCCTCGTGACTTTCTGCTGTTCCCTGTGGCCCAGGTTGGGCCCGTCCTACCGCTGGCCCTCTCCCAGTGCTTGCAGTCCATATAGAATGAAGCTTTTCCTTCATCTCCACCAACTGTCTCTGTAGGCGTCTGCAAGAGGATTTTCCAGAGTTGAGCCCAGCTTCGGTCCAAATGATAGCGGAAAGCCCATCTGCGTCACCAATTTAAAATGGTGTACCTGGAGATTCTGTGTTTTAGGAACCTTGTCTTCTACCTCCTGTCTTGCCTTCAAGCTCCTGGGAGTCTTAAAAAGTCTGGGTCGGTCCTTGTGGGTTCTCTGATCTTTACATGAAGTTTCTTAGGTCCTCACGATTTTCTGCCCTGCACGGTCTTGTGACTTGCTTCCTTCTACGTGCATTTTCGGGGCACCTGTGCTGTGCCAGAGGTCCTGCCATCGGCGAGCTGATACTCCACCATCAGACAAGTTCAGAGTGGTAAGCGGGGCTGATGCTTGCTAGAGACTAATTGGACAGTAGTACCAGAGGCAGTGAAGTGGGCACTTCTGCCTGGCTCTGGCATTTTCCAAGCACTCAATTATTAGCTCAGAGTTTTAGAAATCCACAGCGTATGGTTGCATATCTTTTTAATTCACTGTCTGGCTGAGGGTTTGTACTGTACCTGGAACTGTTCCAGATTAAGAGACTAGAGAGAGGCAGGACAGCTACGTATGGTGCTTTTCCCCGGATTATGAATAAAATTGTTATCAAGGCCAATATTGGTATGAAGAGAGAGATTTTAATCTAGACTGTTTATTAGGTTATAGAACTGTATCAATGTGAAATTTCTTGAGTGTGATCATTGTATCATGGTTCTTAAACTGTCCTTGTTTCAAAATACTAGGTATAAAGCATCATAATGTAATTTACTCTTGGTTCAGGAAGAAAAGTGTATCTATCCACAGAGAGAAGTGTACGTATGTACAGACACACACACACACACACACACACACATACTCAGAATGCCACAGAAAAGGTGGCAAAACGTTGACAAGCAGAAAATCTAGGTGATAGGTATATGGATGGGTTGAAGTTCATTATATTTCTTGAATTTTTTTTCTGTAGCTTTGATTCTTCGGTATAAAGAGTTCGGTGGTGGGGGGGGGTACCAAAAAGTAAAAGAGAAAATACTTTAAAACTACCTTACGTGGTTTTTGAAGCAAAATCCCAAGAAGAGAAGAAAGAACTCACGAATCGGTTCTGAAACCAAACACAAATACTTTTTATTTATGGGATATCATTTTACATCAATTCCATTAAAACCTAAAACCAGTTTGCTGTACTCAAGTTAGGTGGCAGAACAGGGTTTCAGTTAAGCTGGAGTCACAGAACTTGCACGCGTCTATGGGCGGAATGCAGACACTGACCACACAAAGCGTTCACAGTCACAGGCTGGCTGCCGTCCGTTTAACAGTAACCCCCCAGGGAAAGGCCTTAGGATGAAAAGCAACCCACGTTTTGGTCTCATTTACAGACACCCAACACTTAGTTGGTCAATGAATTTTATACATTTATTATACAACATATGAAAGAATAAAAGATAAGGCTTACAGAGGTATTTTAGCAGTTGTAAGAATAAAAACCAAGGGCACACACTAACTCGGAAAGCTTTCCGTATAAACTTCAAAAGCACTGTTAAAATGGAGACGGACAGGCAACAGATGTGTGTTGTTAAAAGAGAAGGTTAGAGGCTTGTCTAGTCGGATTTGTAAAAACTTAATTCAGAGTTCATGCTTTGAAAAGGCTGCATGTAACATTATAGTGGGTGTTTATGGCAAATCCAATCGTGAAATTTCTGACCTACCAGTAAACACCGCAAAGTTGTATCATGACGATGGAGTATTGCAATGTGTAGTTCAAGACACCGTGGGAAGAGAGAAAGGGTGTAGACAGGTAAGAAAGAAAAACCAGAAGAAGGCACCCTAATTTCTTGAACATTAGCCAGTAAGTTAAGTGTCTGATGACTGCTCAATTTTATGTAACTTAGGGACATTTTTTAAAAGAAAAGCATCTTGTTACTCGTTTGGCCCCTTTTCGTCTCCCTAAAAATAACTGCATAAAATCAAGAGCCAAGGGCAAGCAGTCCACAGGCACAGAGGCTTCTTTTTCAAGGGAGCTCGAAAACCATTTGGAGTCTTCTAAATGTACGAGATCGTCACTGCTTGGGAATACTTACTTTCCATATTCCAGATCACGAATAGTTTTCCCTTGGGTTTTTCCCCCCGATCATCAAAATGTTCACAGCGGCTGAAATGGACCATCTCCCCGTAACCATCCTCTTATGTTAGGATTAGCTGTGCTTAGTGTTCCCGAACATTCTCCAGTACTAACCATAACTCTGAAAATAATTTCATCTATGACTTCTACTTGTTTAAACAACACTACAGCAGATCGAATCTAAGAACTGTTGCCTTTAAAGTGTGATTTATTATTATTTTTTTTTTAACTTTGCGGGATACTTCTGAAAATGAATCGAGTTCTTCACAAATTCACACCTGCCTCTGGCCCATCGCCTCGAACACCAGGCACCTGCTGGGATGGAACAGATTGGTCCCAAGGGCTGTGCTTGCGTCAACACCTTCTCTTCTCTTCGGTTATTAACTTGTGCAAACTGGTATGAGGTTGTAAGGTAGAGAGACGAGTCTACCATTCCTAAGCAAGGAATGATGAAGTCTGCTTAATCATTACAGAGTTTTTCACACTTCTGGTTTATTTCACAGCAAACCAAACCTTTCTTTTTGGTAGAAAAAGGGAGTGATTTCATTCTACCGCATCATGATTTTGTATATGCACACACACCATATATACATACAAAATTTCTGTCTTTGGTGGTTCAGTTAGGGAGAAAATAATATGAAAATCTGAACACTGTTTGCAAAGAAACTGTGACATAGTGGTCAGGAGTAGCATTGTCTGTGTGCTTTTGCTCATTTAATGCCATTTAAAGGTTCACATTTAGTCCAAGAGATTTTTTTTGGCCAGATTTTGTGATAACCCGAACCTCTTCCAATCATTATTCCATCATGGATCTTGCTCATACCTATAGCATGCACCTGTCCAAATGCACCATTAGCTTTTTATCAGTTTAAATCATTAGACTTTTATGTTTTCACAAAACTTTAGGGACTAAGTTAGTCATTCAATAGCACCAGATAGTTGAGGGGGAAACAGGTTATCTATACATTTCCTCAAGAAGGGTAAGGCAAGGGGGAAAAAAAAAAAAAAAAAAAAGAAAAAAAAAAAAAAAAACCAGACATAAAATACAAACCTAAAAATACCGTCCTGTTTACTCTTGTTTCCTCATCCACATAAATAATGGCTATCACCTTTCTGTACAAATTACTCGGGTAATGAATGACAAGTGGCCCCTCCAGGAAAGGTCCTACCGTGTGATAAAATGAGCTCAATGCTGGTGGTTTCGTGTCCATTGCCTGCAATGGACATTCTGCCAGGAAAAGCCTAGCATAAAAGAAAACGAAACAAAACACCTCTCACTTATAGTATAGTTCTTTTTCCAGGAAAACTAGAAAATTAAACACCATGAAAGCTTAACTAAAAATCTAAACCACAACTAAAGGTGCTTTGCGGTTACAAATTGCCAGCAAACCATCAGGTTTCCACGGAGCAGGCAAAATCAATGTTACCTAGAATGGCACGGGAAGCATCGGGAGACCCAACACTGACAAAGAGAAGACAAAAGGGAAAACCAAAACCAAAACAAAAAAAACCCAAAACAAAAACAGCAAAGGAAGTTTACAAGAGTTTCAAACTCATTTAAAAAAGGTGCAATTTTAATTTGTTCATTTGTACCTATATTCAAACTACTACGGCCTAACATCAGAGAATAAAAACCTACACCCTGCGTGGTGGAAAGCATCTGTGGCATGGTACGTGTCTAGATGTTCAAATAATTGTACCTTCCATCATTTAAAAACACTCACATTGAAGTAAACCAAATTATATTTGGCATGTGCCTCTGCGAAGGTCTGACTCGCACCTCTTTCCACAAGTTGGCCTCTTAAACGATGAGGTTAATTCTGGCAACATTCGCTTATGGTAAAGGTTGTTCTCTCTTGTGTTCTGAAATGCTACACTGGAGACCAAATAGAGTATAACTGGTTCGTTTGAAAAAAGGGACTAGAAATATGCCACAAAAATTATTTTTACAATACAGTTTTGCAGAAATAATCTCTAGGTGAAGCTTTGTCTTTTTATACACATATACAAAATTTAAACAGCAATATACACATCATCACAGTGAGGGCGCTGGCAAAGTCACCAATCTGTAGTGTTAGGTACAAACTGCAAAGCAGCCTTCCAAGAGGACGAGGCTACACAGCAAGCTGAGCCGGCCCGTTCAATAGCAAACACCAAAACGTCCCTGCAAAAGGGAGACAGTGCAAGAAAAGCAGCATGCGCTTGGATACAAACAGCAATTTATGGCTAATGGTTGACAGATCTGTGGTAACAGTGACTCTCTCGCTGCTATGCATAAAGTCCTAGGACATCTGTTTGTCTTTATACCACTCCACAAACTCGTCCAACAACACTGGCCCTGAAGAGAGAAAACAAAGGGGCTATAAGGCTCTTCCCAGTGAGAAGGGTGTGCTGATGGATGGGGCGGGGGGGGGGGGGGGGGGGGGGGGGCGGGGTTGGGGTGTGTGTGTGTGTGAGAGAGAGAGAGAGAGAGAGAGAGAGACTGAGAGAGAGCGAGCGAGCGAGCACGAGCGCGCACCCAGTGCCCGGTACTTACATGCTCCGTCTTCGTCGTAGTTGCTGAGGTCAAGGTTAATTGTCCTGCTAAACTCTAGCACATTGCACCACTGGTCTTTGTTAATAACTTTATATTTTGATTGCTGACGGAGGGAAAAGTGACATGAATTACTGACACTTACAGTGAACAAATGACACGGTTTCAACTGCTGTGCGCGTCAACTTAATAAAGTTCACGAAGGTTAACTCTTTCATTTGAGGTATGTTAAGCACCAATCTAGGAGAAGGATGAGAGACAGCAAGAGTAGAACTGAAGATGACAATTCCCATTAGGAAAATATTATGAGGGCTCAACACAAAATGACAAGCACATCAAAGAAACATGATTTTTATCCCTAGAAGTGAAATTTCTAGACTGCCAAAGCCCTCATTAACCTACTTCATAGAGATCCTGCAAGAATTACAAGAGATAATTTATGTAAAGTACCTCATTCAGTGCTTGGCAGAAAGCAGGTGCTAAATAAAGAGGAGCTCCCCATTAATAATCCCTGGCCTGATCAGCACGTTCACTGTCAAGTACACACACAGCAGGAAGTTACTCTCCGGGAACTGACGAAGGGCTAGCAGCGGTCTCAGAGCTAGGTGCTCTAGCTGTTGGAGAGAGTTACTGCTCTAAATCACTCAAACCTTGAATCTTATCATAAAAGTAATAAATCAGAACACCCATGAAGTAGTTCTCCTATTCCACTCAGACAAAAAATATGCCATAGGTATTTTTTTTTTTCAAAGTACACAATTCCTGTATAAAGACTGAAAAATTAAAACTCAGATTCAACAGTTTTTAAATCCTACCCACTAAAAGTCAGGAACACTGGGAACCAATACGAGGAGGGGAAGAGCAGAGAGAGCTGAGCCCACGGTTTTGAGGGTGCAAACACAAGAGAAGCTCAAAAGAAACGCTCGCTGTGTCCTTTGAAAAGAAAAAAAAAAAGCCAACTAATGTAAAAGAGGGAACAAAGCACAGGCTACAAGTTGAACTTCTGAAGCAACTCAAAGCAAATATCGGTCTTGGAAACAGCTGAAGATGCTCCTGGAACCATGCAAAGTCAGACTGGCTTGCGGCAAGGTCTTTCAGCTACAAAACTCCTTGCACCGGGGCTCAAATTCTGCTCTACTCTGAGAACAGGACCTATTTCTACTCATTTTTCGAAGAAAGCTAACATTTCATGGGACGGCCAGAGAAATTAGAACAGATCACTTGTAGCCACGGACTGTCACATCAATAAATACTTCTTATAGTAAAAACTGTATCTTATACCCGTCTTGAGGAGTCCTGGTTAGTGACCGTTAAAAGCAATTTTTAGTTACAGTCCTCAAAGAATCAGATCAGCTCAAAGTTTTTCTGGATCACTGCATAAAGTGAGCTGTAAGAAAGATTAAGGCGAGAATGAAGCTGGAGTCAGGGTAGGGCCCAAGTTTTTCTCAAAGACCCAGGACCCTCGTCCTTTGAAGCAAAGGGCACTTTTTAAGGGGTCTGGGTCTGGAGGACAAGAAGGATGCCGTCTGTGACAACCCCCGAAGCTGAAACTTACGTCTCCGTTACTTCCAGGTCCTACAGTATCACAGGGCATCAAAACCAGCTCCGATAACCAGCAGCTCAAAACGTTTGATCATGAACACTTAGAGCAAGCAAACCTCGGTGGAGTCAAGCTCTGGACATTTTTTCTAACGCAAACGCAAAGGAAATGGAAACTGAGGGAGATGCTGCCAGTGTGCCTAACCCTTAGATTGAGCTAGGTGCCCGCATTCTTGGAGATAAAGAGTAGAGAACAGTACAGGACCAACTCCTATGATAAGAAGGTGGACAGCCGCTTCTGAACCTTTGCTTCATAAGAGTGGAAATTCATCTACAGCCACAAAAGAAAGTGAACCTTGTTTTACTGCTGTTATGCAGAGCAGGATATCCTAGCGGAGGTCAAGGGGGGCAAGAGAGCGGGAAGGACAGAGCCATGGCCGTCTCCAATGCACCTGCACCCAGAAGTGATGCGGCACATACACCCCGCCCCCCCCAGACAGCCCCAGGGAAAACGGGGAACTGCTCACAGACAGCGATTACGTCACCATCATTCCTATAGGCAGAAAAGTACAACAAACAGAAAATTATGTGAAATGGTTAAATAAAGTAGACTTGGTAGTTCTAAGCAAGCAAACATACATTCCATAAAATAGCAATTTGGTACCTCTAAGAATTGGTGAAAAACTGGAAAAAGGGGCCAGATTTTTCCTAATAACAGTCCCAACATGCACTTGGCAGTGTTTATGTCTAGGCTGCGCTGGTCCTTTTCCTGTTTAACAAACAAAAACAAGGATGAGCCAGATGCCCCCAAATAATAAATTCCAATAATCCAAATTTCTGTTTCACTTCAACACAAAATTAGTAAACAGCTCATTTGTCATACACCATAAAAACCCTGAACCAAGCCTCAGGTGGGGGAGGGGGCGGTTCAAACGCAAGGAAGGGCTTAATCAGTTCGGTGCCGTATCAGTTTACCGTGGGCAAGATTCATGTCAACTGAGTGATCGCCCTAATGCAAGAGCGATTAGTTATGTAGTCACGGTATCTATGATCATTTCACGGGATAAAGAAAAATCTACAACTCGATCACTTGCTGCGACATTTACAATAATTATCCAAATCATAATTATGGACCCCAAAGCCTGTAACTTTACTAAATGGAATTTAAAGGTTTCGATTTCCATGCTTAGGAATCAGGTTTCCTTAAGAAAAATCATTTTTTCCCACAATTTTATTTCACTGCTAAGTGTTTTTCATTGTTTTTCTTGAACCTAAAAAGCTGGAATTAAATCAACTCCTAATAAATGCTGGGGCTCTGGAGATTCTGAGAGGATGAACGCATCCGCGCACTGGGGGGCAAAGTGTCTAACGTGCTGCAGTCCTCCTTACCTTGGATTTATTAGATGTGGAATCTCTTAGCAGAACACCCCTAACTAGTAGCCAAGGGAAAGACAATATTTTATAAGGAAACCAGAAAAGCAAGAATACATAAACCTGAATATGGGCAGATTAAGTTCAAATTCACTTCTACTTGCGATGAAGGATCCTACTTTCTCGTTCTCACCTTTCACACAAGTTTCCATTCCAGACATACAAACAGGCTGTTTCTAAGTAAAGGGACTGAGGATCTGGGCCCATGAGCGGTAACCTCACATATCCGAAGCTAGCCTCCTTGTGGTATTTTAAGTACAGCGGAAATGTGCAAAAGGATTTTCGACAAAGGGAGAGTGAGAGCCTGGCCATCCCGCTTGGGACGGAATCTCAGTGTTCGTCAAATTCAGGGATGACACTGGGACTACCACGGTCAGCCACGTATGAGCCACACATACCTTCCGACCAAATTAACTGTTACCTCGAGGACTCTAACACTGAGGTGCTCATTAGTACACACGGAATTTCTGGCCATGACACTGGATTTGAAAGTGAAGGACTTGAACAATACGGCCCATGGGAGGGCCTCGCTCAACAACAGCAAACAGGGCAGATGCAGATACAGGAAGATGGGCAACAGGTCTGTCTTTGGTCCCAGTCGCAAAGGGTTAAGGACTGTTCCCCGACAGACCAGGTCAGTTGGTCCAAGTCCCCCTTCTCCATTACAGGCCACGCAAACTGAGTCTGATGATGGTGGGGGCCCAGCTCCACAGTTCCATGCAAACAGGTGGGACCTCCTTTCCACGGCGTTCTCTGCCTGTCTCCTGGCCACGCATACGCTCTTGCTCAGGGCTGCGGGACTCACTCCCAGGGAGAGTGCCCGAGACTGCCCACCTCTCGCCAACCACCCTCCTCCTTTGCTGCATTTCAGGGGCTCACACTTCTGCGATGCACTGTGCAAGCAAAGGGACAACTTCCCCTTACCCTGTAACATGGGTGTGGCACACAGCAACAGCACACCACACTATAAAGCAATCCACAAAAAAATAAAATAACGAGCAAACTGTTGAAAAACACACGCGGCACCACGGGACGGGGCTCAAAGTTCATTTGCTGAACAACCGCTCAGGTAGCACAGGGCTGAGGCCACCGGCGTCCTGCACACCCTTTCCCCCTGAGGAGTTTGTAATCAATCACTCACTACGCCTAACGTCGCTAGTCTTGCCTTGATACAGTTGTGCCTTCTTCCAACATCAATGCCTCTGTCCCCATCACGATGGACATACACTAAGGTGACAAAAAAAAAAAGATACAAAGGACCTGGACAGACTCTTTGCAACAATATAATCATCTGACAAACTGATGATCATGAAGGAATTTCAATGCATGTGTTCGGCAGTGATGCCAAAACATGGAGGAAAGGCATCAGACTCACAGGACCGGAAGCTGAACAGCACTCACTTACTCCTGCTCTGCAAGGGTGCCAGCCGGCAGCTCGCAATCACTAACACCATCTTCTGCCTAGCAAATAAGAGAAAGATATTATGGACGCACTCGCGGTCTGAACAGTGGCATCTCGCTGAAAACCAACATTGCCAGTGGGGGGATACAGACTAAGTGCAAATGACCATGAATGGAAACGCTCAAAGTTCCCGGGAACAGCACGGTTGAGAGCTCCCACAGCACACATCTCCTAACCAGCAAAACTGGAGACACGCCCAGGGGGTTCTCGGACAATGATCCTAATGGCAGTCTCTGCAAAAGGGCTCCCAATCAGAAGTGAAAAGAATCTTCTAGGATGCTATGAGGCAGCCATCGACATCATGGGCAGTTAAAAAAAGAAAAAAAAAAAAATCACCTTAACAAATTCAAGGAGTACAGCAAAGACATACAGGAGCTCCTTGAGAGAAATTTGAATAGTCCCCTGTCAACAGTGACCCATGACCCTCTGCTCTTAGAGCAACCAAGGAGCAAAGGACAGATTTCTGCATCTCAAGGTCAGAATCTAAGCAGAAAGGACCTTGAGGCAGTCTGTCAAGAGTCCGTCAGCATCCCCCAAAGGCCCATCAAGGCTAAAGGAGAAGAAACCAAACTTCCCTTCCTGCCTACTCCTGACCCAAGAAGTGGGGGTATCTCTTGGCACGCACTTCCATTGTCTAGGAGAACAGCTTAGAAAAGAATTTTATTTTTCAAAGAATAATAGGAACCAAACAGGTTCTAGACACCAAAGATACACTAACTCCCTACAACACACAACTAGATTCTGCCTTGCTGTCTTCCTTAAACAGAGATTTTTATTTAAAAGCGCAGTTACAGACGAATCGGGCCTCTTCGTGGGGCAGCCGTAAAACCAAAAGAATTACTCTGGAGATCTGAGGAAGTTATGTGTCATCTCTGGACTAAATGCATTCCTCAAGCTAAAGTCTAACAACAGTGAATGTAGAAAGTGATGACGTTTATCAAGGTCTGATTTAAAGTTGTAGTATCTATTTACATATATTCAATATATACATAAAAAGTACCTTTGTTTATGTAAGACTGTTACAGTATAAGTCTTCTTGTAAAATATGAAAATTAAACACTTTTTTTCTTAACTAGCTCAAATGACTTAACAATAACAGAAACAAAGCAATTCAAATATGTAAATACGGTATTACAAAATGAATCTGTCACCACCTAGGTATCTAGATATTCTGTACAAGAGGTTCCCAACTTCCAGATTCTCTGTTTCCAATTTTCACGAAGTGTTAACAGCTTAAAACTTGTATGAGAAACGGGGCGCCTGGGTGGCTCAGTGGGCTAAAGCCTCTGCCTTTGGCTCTGATCATGATCTCAGGGTCCTGGGATCAAGCCCCACATCGGGCTCTCTGCTCGGCCGGGAGCCTGCTTCCTCCTCTCTCTGCCTGCTTCTCTGCCTACTTGTGATCTCTGTCTGTCAAATAAATAAATAAAATCTTAAAAAAAAAAACAACTTGTATGTGAAAAGGGGAACCCCAAGTTATTAAAAGTATAAAGAAAAAAAAAACCTTCAAAAAAAATCCCTCTTGTTTTCAAGAGAGACTAGGTGAACTCAAGAAACCAACTGTGACTACAACTCACAAACATAAATGGCAAATACCAAGGCAGAAATTGGTGCGTGAAATCAAAAGGCCTAAACTGAAGACCTATGACACACACCCTGCAATTCTTCTAGGTCACCACTGACATTATAAAAAAGAAAGCGCAAACGCAGTCCTCCTAAACACAGCTACCTAAGGGAACAAATGCAAAGTAAAGACAGTGCTAAAGAACTCGAGTTTTGATATGGTTTTGTTTTTGAAACTGATAATACAATAAATCAGTTTTTCAAGGGGGAGTCTTTTTTTTTTTTTAAATGCATGTGAAAAAACAAGCAAAATGTCAAAAAACCCAAGAGTGCCCTTCCACTGGGAAAAGTGAAAGAGTTTTGCTCTTAGAACTTACCCAGCATTCATTAAGATAACAGTGTTTGCAAAACAATTACTTAATTAAGCTAAATTATTGACACTTCCTTTAAAACAAAAGAAAAAAAAAATCTGCCAACAGTCTTTCCTTGTCATTTTACTTGGCACAGATTCTCTGACTGTAAGCACTACTCTTGGAAAACAAGTCATTATTGGAACTTGAGGTTTGCAGACAACCTAAATCATGTCAGTGTAGAATAACTGAACAGCTGTTCCTAATTCTATAGGGTAATTTATGGACTACTTCAACCGCACCAAAAGCTGTGAAAGGCGCCTTATACTTAAACGCATTTAATACAACGACTCTGTTAGGACAGGCGTTATTATAACCCCCACTTTATAAATAAGGAAACTGAGGCACGGGGAGCTGAATGACAGTCATCAACCAGTCGGTCAAGTCCAAGCCTGAGCTCTTCGGTGAGTAGCGCAGCACCTCCCTGAAAAAGGTTCAGAGGCAGCGACGTCCCAACAGCTTTACAACCAGGGGCTGAGCAACCGTGTCCGCCCCGCTGACGGGATGCTCAGGGTAAGGAACTCGGGATGAGTGCACTACCCCTCCTTCCTACTTGCATCCTCCCCGGGGGGGACCACCCCCGTTTTCTTCCGAATTCACAATGAAGAGAAGGAGAAGAAAGTGGAGGGACGGCGGGCGGGCGGGTGTGTGCGGCGGGGGGCGTAGACAGGGAAACTAGGCAACTGCGCCGCTGACGCGCGGGGAGACTGACCCACGTGAGCAGAGAAGCGGAAGCGGCTCCCGAGATCGCAACAGACTCGCGTCAGCGTCGCGTCGGGCCGAATTCTCTGCCGACACGGGCTGCTGAGCCAGGCCTGGGAAATGCTCCTTCGCAGCTTCTGTAGGTGACACTCACGGTCATTTCGGGTTTGCAGGGAAATGACTCAGCGGCTGTTTTCACTTAGAGGAAGACAACACCGGAGCTTTGCGCTGTGTAACCTCTGCCATCTCGCCCAGGCGCTGCGGCCCGCCCCCTGCAAAGCGCGCACCGCCAGGGACCGCCGCAGGGAGCACTGTACCAGCCACCGGGAGCACCCTGCCAGCCCGGGAGCAGCCTGCCGCCCACTAAGCCCGCGACCGCGCCTCCCAGGAAGAGGCGCTCGGGCTCTTCTGCCTCCACGGAGCCCTCCGGTGCCACTTCTTCAAGCTGGACCTCCAGGAGTGCGGGGTCAAGAACTCCCGCCAGAGAACTGGCCCGCTCTTCCCGGCGCCTCGAGCAGAAGGCCTCCCTGCTTCCAGCCCTCGGTCTGTCCCTCCGGATCAGCTCCGGCACTCTAGGAGGCCCCCCACGTGCCCTCTCTCTCCTTTCTGTTCCGGGACGGACGGGGCCTGCTCCTCTCAGGGCTACGGCGGGGCTGCGCGCCCCCCTCGGCCCACCATCTACGCTCCTCAAAACTCTGAGTGTCCACTCGCCCCGTGACTGCAGCTGGCTACCTGCCTCTGCCATAGAAAACAGGAAAAACCAAATGTAACATATTTAATAACTCTTCCCAGATCAACACAAATTACTATACTTAGTCTTTTACCTCATTCCATTTGTCCAATCTTAGTCTCACTAGATCCTTAAAAAAAGAAAGGAATCAAGAAAAAATGGCTGTTTTATTTTAAATGAGTCCATATACTTGTTTATGTAATAATATTTACACTTGGGGGGGGGACCCTTCTGCAAAAATGCCCACTTGTATGAAAGAACTGGCCATTTCAACCCCTGAATGTGTGTGTCCCACCATCTTCCTCCACCAAGACACCACAAGACGGTGACAGTGTGAAGTCAGGGAATGCAGTGTGGCTCTGCAAGAGCCCCGTGCTGTCCCCTCCTCTCTGGCTTCCAGGCTCATCATCTGCATAATGACGACACTGGACCACGTGGTCTCTTGTGGTTTCTTTCAGCTCTAAAGTTTCACAATTCTAATATATCCATGAGACTATAAAAATAAGTTCAAGTCAAAAATTAAGTTAGAAAAATAATGACAACTAACCACTATTTTTAATTGGCTACAAGTCTGAAAGTGAGGGAAAAAACCATCACATTCATAGGGCTATATAATCTTGGTGGAGAGATGTCAAAGAGGTCATCTTGCCATTTTCTGGTACTGTATCATAGCTTCCTTCCTCATATATATTAAAGTATAATTGAAAGTATTTAACATAAACCATTGTTATTTATAATAGGGAATATTTAGGATGTTGAAACAATAAGAAAGCTTAATTTCTATTAAAAGTTTGGTTTTAAAAGGTCTGCTGTGTTAATTATATGTTATTACTTCCAGGAGTCCTTTCTTAGTAAGGAAAAAATAAATATTAGAGGGGAAAAAAGAGGAGATGGACTTTTCCCAACCAAGATGGAGTTAGAGAAATCAGATTTCCCCTTTCACTTTGAAAAACTGGGAAACTGGACCAATTATCTGAAATGATGGCTGTCACACGATGGACAACAGGCAGCATAGGACCATGACCGCTAGAAGGAGATAGGACGGAAGGCCTAGGGTGATACCCTCTCATTGTTCTGAGGCAGGTTCCAACCCAGAACACAGGAGGAAGAACCCAAACCAAGCCCAGGGGTTCTTGCTGAGTTGGAAAGGACACAGGCTGTAGTTCAAGGAGACAAAGGTGATTATGATTTGTGGGACAAAATACCAGAAAGGGGGGAGCTACACAGAGAGGTATCTAGAAATCCACAAAGTGTCTCCCCTAGTCATTGGCCAAGGACTTATCTGTGCAAGTGTGAGAAGAGACTGAGTGCAGGGAAGGCAGCAACCACTCACTGAAAAGGAGTAAGAAGAAATTCCCAGACCTCCGCAGGGCTGGGGAAAACCCTGTGTTCCCACCAGCTACAGTGGAAAGATCTAATACACATGGCCTTGGGTAGAATCCTCAAGAGACTTACCAGTGGGGCTGAATCATCCCAAAACTGAAGGTTGCTCCAGACCAGGACTTTCAAAGGATGGATCAGTCTGGTTCCAAGGAACTATAACTGTACACCTGGAAAATGCTTAAGCTCAATCTTATTTAAAGGAATACAACAAAAGTCAGGAACCAATAACATCTGGCATCCAATCAAAAGCCAAAAAAACAAAAACTACTAAGAATGCAGAGAACTTGTCAAATATGATCATAATCAAGACAAAAATTAAGGAATAGAAAGATACGTAAAAACGACTGACGTGATGGTACCAGGAAAGAGTTTTTAAAACACCTGTCATAAACATGTTCTAGATGTTCAAGAAGGTAGGAGAAGATATTATCACATAATGAGGAGAGAAATGGATAGAAAAAAGGCTCAGATGGAACTTTTCCAGCTGAAAAATACAGCACCCAAAATGATAAATATACAGGCCAGGATTAATAGCAGAATTAGACACTGAAGAAGAAAAAAATCATTATTAGCAGACATAGTAAGAAATATTACAAAGGATAAGGGGAGACCCCAAAACTGAACATGGAATCACTGGCTCGTGGGACAAAATCAAGCTTCTAACACAGGTGTTAACTGCTGTCCCAGAAAGACAGAAAGGGGGAACAGAAAAAATGCTGAAGAAATAACAGCTGACAAATTTCCCAATGTAATACAAACTAAGTCCACACATTCAAAAAACTGAACAAACCCTAACCAGAATGAACAGAAGGAAAATTATGCCAGGGCATACTGTAATCCACTTGCCAGAAAGGAGGGAAAACGAATAAAACCAGCTACAAAACAAGACACTATGTTCAACGGAAAAATGAACATCGGACTTATCGTCGGAAACTATTTAAGACAGAAGACAAGGGAAAGAGATCATTTAAAGAATATTAACAGTCAATCTCTAATCTTTTATCCAGAGAAGCACCTCCTATATCAAAGGCAAATTAAGTTTAGAGAATTCACCGCCAGAAAGTCTGTACTATGAGGAACGTTAAAGGGAATTTTTTTAGGCAGAAGGCAAAGGATACCAGGAAGAAATGTGGATCTACGTCAAAGAGCACAAACATGGCTAATAAAAGATATTTTTGTCTATTTAAAGAAAAAGTGATAACAATGTATGCTATGGTCTGATGTCTGTGGCTCCCCCTGAATTCGTATGTTGAAATCCTAACCCCCAAGGTCACGGGTATTAGGAGATGCGGCCTTTGAGAGGTGGTTAGGTCATGAGGCTGGAGGTGAATGCCATTCTAAAAGGAGACCCCAGAGAACTCCCTCTTCCCCTCTGCCACCCTCTGCTGAGGGTACAGCAGAGAGCCATCTAAGATCAGGCTTCAGGTGACCACCAGAGACCTAACCTGCTAGCACCTTGACCCTGGACTTCCCAGCCTCCAGAACTGCAAGAAACAGATTTCTGTTACTTATAAGCTACTTAGTCTCTGGTATCTTGTTATAGTAGCCTGAACAGACTAAGACAATATACTGTGAGATTTATAGTACAAGGACAATGTCCCCCAGCAGCAGCAGAGAGTATGGGAGGGCAAAAGGAAAGTCTGCTATTGTAAAGGTTCTTGCATTATACATAAAGTGGTAAAATATTATTTGTAGATTGTGAAAATATAAAGATGTATACGTCAAGCCTAGAGCAACCACAAGAAAAATGAAACAGAGAGACAGCTATTAAGGCAATACCGGGATGGAATGATTAAAATGGGACCATTTAAAAAAAAAAATACCTCAATCCAAGAAATCATGATAAAGGGGGAAAAGGAACAAAACAGAAGAGACAAACAGGGAAAAAAATACTATAGGAGACGTAAGTTTAACCATACCGATAATTACATTACATGTACATGGTTTAAGCATCTCGAGAGGGTATTTTCAGACTGTCTATAGGCTATCCATAGGAAACTATATCCTATCTGTAAGAAACCCACTTTAAACATAAAGACACGAATGGGTTTAAAGTAAAAGGGTGGAAAAAGACAGATCCTGCAGACTTTAATCAAAAGAAAGTAGGAATGGCTATCTGTATCAGACAAAGTAAATTTCAGAACAAGGAACATTACTAGAGATAAAGAGACATTTCACGATGCTAAAGGATCAATGCTTTAAAAGGCTGTAACCGTATGAACTGTATGTACACCTAATGTCTGCACTTCAGAATACGTGATGAAAACGACAGGGGGAATAAAGCTGGAGAGTTCAACGCTCCTCTCTCGGTGATGGACAGAACCTAGAAGGCAGACAACGGGAAGGACAGAGAAGACCGGAACAACACTATCAACCAGCGTGACCTAACTGACCGTCATAAAACACTTCACCGAACAGCAGCAGGATACTCATTCTTTATGTGTTTTACACAAAAACACATTCATCGCAGCAGACTGTATTCTGGACAGCAGATCAAGTCTCCACACGTGTGGTGAACTGAAATGATACGTGCTGTATGTTCTCTGACCACAACAGAATTCAACCAGGGATCACTGAGAGGATTACTTGGAAAGCCCTAAATATGTGGAAAATAACACCAACGACACGTTTCTAAATAACCAATGCGTCCAAGAAGAAATCACAAGGGAAAATGAAAAATTTCTTGAACTGAACGCCAACGAAAATGCGTACAACATCTCAAAATGGCGGATGCAGTGAAGCAAACCAAACCGAAGGGTCCAATGACAAAGCCATCCCAGAGCGTATTTTGGCCCAACTGAATGTGTCTGGTGAGGATTAATATGGGTGGCAGTTACTCATCTTACCTACCAGGGCCTATGAATTCACTGGCAGCGCTCAGTAAAAGCAAGGATCTCTGCTGGCTGCTACTGGGGATGCAAAGAAGGAAAATGCCGACTCCCCGGCTCCATCCCAGACAAGGCAGGCCTGTGCCCAAACTCCATAGCCGCGCTGGAGGAGGCAGGGGCAGGATCCCTGAGGTTGTGAGGGCAGGGGAGGCTGTGGGCAAGGGGACAAGGGGATGCGGGTGGCTGGGCCCAGAAGCCCGAGGTGGCAGAGAGCTGTGGGAGCACAAGCAGGGCTCCGGGCGGGGGGCGGGGGGGTCTGATGACGAAAGGCAGAAAGCAGAAAGGCCAGGGCAGGTTCAGCAAACAGCGGGCTGGACGTCACAACACAGTGTCCTGTGAGAAAGGAAACCCGCGGGACCCGTGGCCTGGACGTGGGACCAGAACCTGGGTTTGAGTCCCTATCTACTGCTGATGGATGGCATGGTCCATGGTCATGGTGCGATGTCTCTGCTTCTCCGTGGCCCACTCTCCTCCTCTGTGAAGGAGGCTGAACCCACCCCTGCTCGTCACGCACCGTGTGTGGGGGGAGAGCCATACCGAACACATGGCGAAGCACTACGTACCCTGAAGGCCCAGGGGGCGGAAGGAAGGCTCTGCAGAGCTGGAAGGTGGCCCGGTGACCCTGGGGCTGAAGGCAGACGAGGGACACCCTCCTGACGGGACGCTGGATGAGAAGTGACAGGATGTGGAAACAAGGTGATTGCGGCAGTGCAGGCCTGGAGTAACTAGGGCCTTGAGTGGCAAGGCTGTGGTGGAAGCACCAAGGAAGAGGCCAGCCAAGGGGGCTTCTGAGACAGGCCACACTGACAGGCCACGCTTATGGGCCACACTGACAGGCCACACTGATGGGCCACAGATGAGGCAAGCCGGGGCGAGGAGTAAAATGGAACTCGGGGCTAAAGCAGCGGGTATGTGGCAATCTCTGACCCCCAAACAGAAAAGCTAGAAAACAGGGCTTATTTTGGTGAGAAGCTGTAATGCTTTGAAACACACTTTGCCCATACAGTAAGAACAGCGGACTCTGGGAGGAAACCGGTCTCATGTAATAAAATGTAATAAAATGTAATAAAATCCTAAAAACCACGTATCTATTCTAAAAGCATCTGGCAAATAACTCCCATGTACAATTTCACAAATGCCATTTAGTAGAACACTGTGTCTGAGCTGCACCATATCATTTCTAACATCTATAAACTTTGATGTGTTGTGATTTTATTGGTAGGTTATGAAAATGCAAAAATTCACAAATGAGGACATACTAGAGAACTACTAATGTGTTATTACAGATGCACCAGAATTCACCATCAAGTAAACCCCTGGGGCTGACCTACCGGAGTCAAAGCATGTAAAAAGGGAAAAAGATCAGCATGGGGTTATGTTAAAAAAAAAAAAAAGTTCTCTGTCCCTGAACTCTCTGCTTTAAAACCCAATCAATCAAGGGACGCCTGGGTGGCTCAGTTGGTTAAGCGGCTGCCTTCGGCTCATGTATTGATCCCAGCGTCCTGGGATCGAGTCCCATATCGGGCTCCTTGCTCGGCAGGGAGCCTGCTTCTCCCTCTGCCTCTGCCTGCCACTCTGTCTGCTTGTGCTCACTCTCGCTCCTCTCTCTCTCTGACAAATAAATAAATAAAATCTTGAAAAAAAAAAAACCAATCAATCAAGAAAGCCTTGTCACCTGAATCCACGAAATGCACAAGCCTAACAGAGACCACAACACCGTTCCTGAATGGAGTATAACCGTATGGGCCGTGGGCTGTGTGTGAATGAACACAGCGCCAGCCCGAGCCTCGGGACTCCCCACCCACGGTGACTCGGCTGAGAAAACGAGACTTCATTCACTCCAGCAGAACCACGGTCACACACTCAGATGGGCCTCACCACGTGACAAACAAGATTGCTCACTTTTCAGCACGATGACTAGAAACTATGTCTGAGTCACGTTCACTGGAATCCGCTCGGGTCTGAACTTCAAACGACTCCCAAACACAACACAGCACCCAGAGGGAAGGTGGATTCGATCTGAGTGGTTTACTCCGGTAACTCAATGGGTGAAGGTCTGCTGTTTCACGAGAATGACAAGCTTTCCCAAGCCTGTCTCAAAGACATTTAAGAAAACGGTCTACCGCATGCCCATTTGTAAATGACTTCTAAGCCAATCTCAAGAACGACTGAAGGTCTGCCATCACAGCTTTTGCTAACACGCTACATTTTTGCCCAGAATCAGTTAGTTTAGAAAGCGTACATGTAGGAAGAAGTTCTAACTAGCATCCTGGGAGTAACTTACTCAACTTTGTTGCTTGCAGCATGTAAAAACGAACCTCAAAAGGCAGTAAGAAAAGGGGGGGGGGGAGGGAAACATCTGGATAGGCTCCAGAGAACTCACCCGTGCAAAGTCAAATGCATATCTGTAAATAAGTTTAAAGTTTGTAGAATCATTTAATAATGATCTTAAGTATTCCAAAGTATTTCTGAGTTTTTCTGTTGTATCACATCTAGAAAAACAGAATAAAGGCAAATTATAACCTGAGTTTTTTCTTAACTGGGTCGTTACATAAAACAGAATACCTAAAGAACACATTCATGACGATCTTATTTTTCCCACATTTTTGACTTAAAAAAATTTCCAATGTACAGAAAAATGGAAAGGATAGTAAACAGGCACCCACATACCCTTCCCCTAGGTTCATAGCAAATACTGTCAGATTTGCACTTTCTCACATACAGGCACTTTTTTTCTGTACCAGCTACTATTTGAAAGTAGCTGGCCAACATTACGACACTTCAATCCTAAACATATGAATACCATCATCACTCTTAATATTTTACCAATGTCAACTTTCTTAGCTAATGTACAACCCATATACAAAACTTCCAATTGTTCCCCCAATTTTCTTTATAGATGCTTTTTCTTGATCCAGGATCCAATCAAAGCTCATGTACTGCTTTTAGCTGTTTATCTCCTTAGTCTCTAGAAGGGCGTCCTGACTTTTTCTGTCTTTCTTGACAATGCCATTTTCGAAAAAAGTCGTTTTGTAGAATCCCAGTTTGTCAGATAATTTCCCTAGGATTATACTTCAGCTAACTACTTACGGTAAGAACACTGCTCATGATATCCTTCTCCCTGTGTCCCATGGGGAAGCTCCTAATGTCAGTCTGGCCCATTGTGAGTGATTCTAAATTGTTTCATTCAATTTAAGTACCTTCCCTCAGATTCTCCACTAACAGGTACTTTCCCTCCTCTGAAATGGTATATAATTTATGGGCTGCTATCTTGAGACTGAATCCTGTTCCTCAACAACTTTCATCTGGTAGCTTTAGCACCCACCTGCTTGAATCGACCTTAAATTTGAAGATGTGAAATGGTGATTTTTCTGACTCTCTCCTGCTGTGACACTACCGGCTGGAGCTCTTCTATAAAGAGAAGTTCTACTCACCCCCTTTCTTCTCTTCTGGACTTAAGGATTTTTGCTTTTTATTCAGTGTTATAATCTTGCATTGCCTTTCGTCTTTGTGATGCACAAATTGTCCTCATTTGGTCAGCAACCCCTCCAAGCTGGTGCCACTGTCCTTCTGATTTGTCCCCGTCAGTCTCTGAGCACGTCCTTGCTTCTGGCACAAGACATCCTAGCTCACTTTGTACTATCTCTACCCTATACCTGAAATCAGCTATTTCTCCAGGGAGCTTTGGTGATAAAAACCTATTTTTTACAGGTAAGTGACACACGGTTTATTTTTCCTAAGGAAGTAGACTAATTGGCTATTTTTACAATTTTCTGTTCCTAATATCTAGCCCTTAAAAAGGAGAACCAAGAGTCACCACTTCCACCAGTGATATTAACCTTTTCAATGCTGGGTGTGCTTCCTACTAAGTATAAATAATACATACTGTAAGTCTTATCAATGTAAACATTTTACATACTTTATAAACTATAATATGGTTCATACTAGAGCACACTGATCTATTTTTAGCAATAAATCTCTAAAGGTTTCTTTTTTGTAGCTAACTACAAAACAGTTCCCATAATCTAAGGAGATAATAAAATATTTAAAAGCCAAAAATTAGAGTAAATGCTTCATTTCTATGAATCTACAACAATTTAGAATGTCCTCTATTTCTTCCTGATGTTTAGAAAGTAAAAAAAAAAAAAAAAAAAAAGATAACAATTAGAGTATTTTAGAAGTCAGAAAAGGCTTCTTGAAGGGACTGAAATGTTTGCTGACAGTTAAAAGCAGACATCAAATATTTTTAGCAGAGAGAGTCTTTCAGATAAAAGGAACAGCACGTGCAAAGGCCCAGTGGCAGAAGGGGGCATGCCAAGTTAAGATGAAAAGAAAACCACTGTGACTAGACAGGATAGATGAAGAGGGGAAGTGAAAGGGAGGTGGGGCCAGGCCTTGTAAAGGGTTTTGCTGTCCAGACTGTTTTGTTTTTTTAATTGAATGCTAGAAAAAAAAAATGGAAGCCACCCTCTACACCAACACCATGGGAAAGACCACAATAACTGGGCTTGGATCTTGAAAAGCCCACTCTGGATCTCTATGGAGAAAGACTGGGGAAGAAAAGAAAAAAAAAAAAAAAGATGCTGATAGCCTAGATAGAGATCTAGTGTCAGACCCCAAATGTGGGGTGAACAGTTGCTCAAAAGACATACAAGTGGGGCGCCTGGGTGGCTCAGTGGGTTAAGCTGCTGCCTTCGGCTCTGGTCATGATCTCAGGGTCCTGGGATCGAGCCCCGCATCGGGCTCTCTGCTCAGCAGGAGCCTGCTTCCTCCTCTCTCTCTGCCTGCCTCTCTGCCTGCTTGTGATTTCTCTCTGTCAAATAAATAAATAAAATCTTTAAAAAAAAAAAAAAAAAAGACATACAAGAAAGCAGTAAGTGGGAGTCTAGGAAACAGGAGGAGAACAAGCTATCTCTGCATTGGGCATTCTACTGTATGGTTTGATTTTTTTATTGTTTATATATACATAACTAATAATATTTTATTAATAATATGGGGGAGGGTCAAAGAAGAGAGCAACCAGCTAACCCCAAAACATTTAAGGCCGAGGTCTCTGCTCTTCACTGGAAGGGCAGGTGAAGGACCAAAGCCACAGGACATCAGCCAGATATGGGCAGGTGGTTTAGGGGACTCCTGCCCAATGAAAGGAAGAAGAAAGATGTTTGTTGCAACAGATTCGAGGGCAGGGACCACTCATCCAGACAAGAGCTCTGGCGGCACAGCTAACAGAAAAGAAAGGAGCTGCGAGTCTTCAGGCAGGACCACGAGGCCAAACGTGAATGAAGCTCAGTGCCTGCCTGGGAGTCCTGCCCCCACCCCGGCCAAAGACATCCTTCTGCTTGAAAGACACCCAGAGCTCCTGTCTGGAGTGTAAAGCATAAAATGCCCAAAGTAAAATTTTCACTTCGTGGATGGACCAAAGACAGTGACGTGGTTTAGGGCTAATATCATCAATAAAGGGTTTAATCTGCTTAAAAAGGGGCCCTGATATGTACGCCAGTGTTCGCAGCAGCAATGGCCACAATCATCAAGCTGTGGAAAGAGCGAAGATACCCTTCAATGGACGAATGGATAAAGAAGACATAGTCCATATATACAATGGAATATTATGCCTCCATCAGAAAGGATGAACACCCAACTTTTGTATCAACATGGACAGGACTGGAAGAGATTATGCTGAGTGAAATAAGTCAAGCAGAGAGAGTCAATTATCATATGGTTTCACATACATGTAGAGCATAAGGAATAACACGGAGGACATTGGGAGAAGGAAAGGAAAAGTGAATTGGGGGAAATCGGAGGGGGGAATTGGGGGAAACCATGAGAGACTGTGGACTCTGAGAAACAAACTGAGGGTTTTGGAAGGGAGGGGGGCAGGAGGATGGGTGAGCCTGGTGGTTGGTATTAAGGAGAGCACATATTGCATGGAGCGCTGGGTGTTGTGCCTAAACAACGAATCTTAGAACACTGAAAAAATAAAATAAAAATAAAATAAAATAAAATTTAATTTAATTTAATTTTAAAAAGGGGGGTCCTGCCCCACAGTCTCTAGACTGACCCCCATCAGGGAACAGGCCGCTGAGCCACCCTATTCGAGCCACAGATCGCCATCTAGTGGTCACTCCACAAGATCACGTGCAGGGCCTGTGAAGAAACCGGTTTGGGGCACTGAAGCAAACCTCCAGAGACTTTCCAGAAAGCAGCCACATCTTCAGCCCATCTTCCCTACTTTTCGGTGGAGCACAAGTGAGAAAACTCCTATCGGCCCAAGCCCAAGAGTGACAGACCATGCCACTCCACTCAGGGATATCACCTCCCAAAACAAAATGTGCGCTTATTGTGGGATGGTTTCTTTTGTGATTTTGCTCCTGTAACAGACTCAGAAGCACCAGAAACTGGAACAATAAGCCTCAAAGGTTCTGAAACCAAAAGTAAATTCTCTATTACCTGGGGAAAGGCCTTTACCCCTTCACTTAGCCATAGGTATTTTTCTAGCCCCTCATCAGTTCTATGCTGAGTCAGCTACATCTCTAACACTGTTTTGTTCTGTTTAGGGTAAACATCCCTATAAGCTTAATTCATCAGAAGTAACCTAAAGCCTACATGTTGGAAGAAGGCAATAAGCAAAACAAAGAGTCGACTGAAATGAGCTGTGCCTTCTGACTGAGAATGATCTACAAAGCTTAGCAATGACTGTCCCCCACCAGCTGCTGTCACTCCTTCCAGCACTCACGAAACATAGCCCCGGTGTGTACGGGCAGAGTTCTGAGAGCTCAGGTGTGAACCACAGCGCACCACTCCCCCTTTCTGGTTCGAGAGGCGCTGGTGGAGACACCCAGGAAGTGGTGGAGCTCATTCAAACCTCTGGTTCCAAAACCCATGGGCTGTCTGTCTCTGGCACATTCCCACTATACAGTTTTTTTTAAGCTTAGCATTTTCATCAAATATACTAATATGTTATAAATACAGGTATTGTCATATAACTTTAATTCCAGTTTGAGTTCAAAACACTTCCCTAGGCACGTTTAATAAAACTAAAAGAGAGCAAAAAAGAAAAAAAAATCCAAAACAGGTCATTCAGAAGATGGACTACTTTCCGTCTTTCCAGCCTATGAATGATTAGTTTCCATCCTTATTTACTTCTTGTCCTTATTTACTGGGCGTGCACACCGTATAAACACAGTACTTACTCAATTCAAGAAGCCTAGAGAAAAGTGGCCTTATTACTTTTAGATCTTTTGCCTGAACTTTGCTTCCGAGCCCCTGCCCTGAACGGACTGTCTTGTTCATGGACTTTGTTTCCCCAGGATGTAGAAACACTGCCCTTGACACGTCACGGCCATTCAAATACTTGCTAAACAAATGATGCATCTATGGAGGCCCGAGGGAGGGGGAGTGGAGGTTCTTAAAACTCGATGTTGGACTAATCCGAACTATAAAGAACCTTTAGAGGTTATTCTGAGTAATTATCTCTTCCTCCGTCATGAGGAAAGCCGTCTCAGAGCTCCACAACGAGGAAAGAAAGCAGGCTCCTCAATGTCCTGAGTGGGTCGGGCTTGTCATTCCGCCCCAAACGGCAAGGACCAAGTTTCGTACAGGAACGCATCTGCCACCAAGTGTGTCACACCAAGTGTTAAGCAGGGCTCCCAACGAAGGACCAGCAGGGTTCCTGCATCCCCCTCTGCACCCCCCGAACATACGCACACCTCCTCCAGGGAGCTGCGCACTTCCCAGGGAAGGTGGCCCCCACATGGGAAAAGCCTGGCATTGTGTAACTTTCTTTGGTAAAGGCAAACGTCAAGAAGAATCCAGAATGACGTAAATTGGATATTCTACCCTCCCTCTTAAGACAAATGAAAGTGTGTCTGAAAAATATTAACGGTGCCTCCTCTGAAGCCTTGAAATAAAACCTTGATATGGCCATGCCTTCATCAAGACAAGGACCCTTATAATGGCGTAGCCATCCTGTGCCGTGTTCGGAAGGCAGCAGAGAAAGACAGCGAGGAAAACCATGAAAGTGAGTAGATGTAAAACTGTCAAGGAGATGTGCCCAACACCAAAACCACAATTTTTAAAAGAGATTTCAGAGGACTTAATCCCTCAAACTCTAGGCACCATGCTATTGACTTTTACCTAAAACTCATTCCCTATCAGACAATAGTTGATACAGGAAGAATGTGACTTAAGAATCAGAAGTCTGGGGCTTTCTTCTCCTTTCTGCCACTGACTTTTAACACATCATGTACCCCTGCTAAGCCTCAGTTTCCTCATTTGTAAAATGTGCAGGAGAAAGCCTGATCTGTCTTCTTCACCAGGCAGCTGTGAAAACCGTAATCAACTACTACAGCCAGGTGCAAAGACAGCATTTTTATCAACAACAAATGTATGACACTAGTAAGTTGGCAAGTTCCAAATTGTTTCAATAAAACCATAAAACCATTTCCACTCCAATTTCAATCCAGTAAATATCAAAGTCTATTATTCCAAGTTGAAGTGCAAAAAAAAAAAAGATCAAAGTTCCCATGTTAAGAATCAGCACTTCACCTTCTAGGACCACGGAAATATTTACGTACCCGTCCCAACCGTATCCTTCAGTGCCCAGCAGAGGGGAACAACTGTTTCCTTGAATGAAACTCTTAGTGTGTGCTCTCCCTCACTCACACACACACGCATGCATGCAAAGTGAACTCATAAAACCATCATCATAAAACCACTGGGTTTTTTTTTTTTTTTTCCTTATTCTGGCTCAGGTAATACAAATAGAATCATTATTATTACTTTTTAATTACCAGCGTAATGAGGTTCCAATTTTTCCCAAAGCTAACATGAGAATATAAAATAGAAGATATCAAATATTTTCATTTTTAAGTTAAACTCAAGTCAAAGTCTTCCCCCTACCTGAAAGCCAGATGCTATTACGCCTTTACTGTTTAAGCTCTAAACCTGTGCTGATAGGACAGCCACCAGACACACGCGGCCACCGAGCTCTTTAGATGCAATTAATGCAAACTGAGGTGGACCAGAAATGTTAAAACATGCACCAGAGTTTGAAGATTTAATATGAAAAAAAGAACAGCTCATTAATTTTTAAAATACTGATTATATGTTAGAATAATAACAGTTTGGATATTTGGAGTTAAATAAAATATATTAAAATTAATTTTACCTGTTTCTTTTAACCTTTTTTAATGGGACTATTAGAAAGTTTAAAATGACAGACTGGCTCACATCTATGAGAAGAGGCTTCTATTGGGCAGATCTGCTCTAGAAGAATACTAAAATAAACAATATACATTCCATAAAAATTTTAATTTAAATTCATGCATAATGTCCTCTTCACCATGTAAAAATGGGATTTGGTCTTTACACCTGTGGCCACAGATGAAGTCTGCCAGATCACCTGGCTTCCTCCAGTCACCCAGCCCGGGCTCCCTAACCTCCCTTGGAAACAGCCAGCTGGGAAGTGCATGGAGGCCTCCCCCACAACTCCACTCCCAGGGCAGCCTTGGGACTTACTGTAGAGAAGTCATTCCTTTCAACCATTCCTGCAAAGTGAAATAACCCATGTTTTGTGCATCCAATTTCCAAGCGAGGACAAGCATAACTACCTGTATAAAAACAAACAAAAAATTAGAACGACCAATCAAATCAGAATGACAGATCTTAGGAATTAAAACATATCAACAACTTTCCCAATGCCTGTGTTTACGGTAGTTTAGTCACCGAAATATGAACAGGGTAACTTCAATGATGCGTTCTAGTTTGGAAGACATCTAAAAAATAGTTTGATCATTCGTCTGTTGACAAAGGCTTGGAGGAACATGAACTCTTACAATGCACGATAGTGGAAGTGTAAAGCCATTAACCACTCCAGAGTGCAATTCTGCAATATTTACCAAAATTAAAACCAGTTACGACCCAGCAACTCCACTCATGGAAAGTTACCTTACAGATACACGTATAGAAAGATGTTATTATTCAACAATATTTTCTGCAGTATTACTTATAGTAGCAAAAGCCTGAGAACAACCACACATCTATTAATAAGGGCCTAATTAAATACTTCCTTGTTGAATGCTTTCTGCACAAAGAAATACTATGCCACCATTAAGACAAATGAAGTAGAGCCATCAGCAGAAATGGGGAACAATCTCCAAGGTTTATTAAGTGAAAAGAGCAGGTGCAGAGCAGCGGGCTACAAAAATAAAAAGGTGGGTGATGGGTCATATGTAGTAATGGAGTCGTATCACAGATACACAATAATGTTTGTGAATTTAACTGTATAGACTGGAGGAAAATTATCTGAGAGGAGCCCAACATTCCACTCTAAAAAGCGTGGTGCCTGGACCGAGCACAGGCTGAGTGGCCCAGCCCGATCACTTCTCAGTGGGGCACTACTCTGGCTTCTAGGGAACCTTCGGAAATGCGTTATCAGGAACCGTGACAACTCTAGTTTACGGCACAGCTTATCACTTAGCAGCTTTAGAGAAAAGACGGCCCACAGATCCTGATGGTGAGCTTAATAAATCCCTGAAGGTGTAAAGTCAACGTTTCAAAGGCATGTCCAGCTTCTAACTATCCAGGGCTCCGCACAGCGACAGAGCTGACCCTGCCCATCCATGAGTGTGGAAGAGGAGGAAGCCTTCCCATTTCGTCTACCTCAAAGACCCAACATAAGATGAGGAGTAACTGAAAAGGAAAGGAGGTCATCCCTAGACAGGTAAAGAAGAGGGATGGGGATTTGCTTGGACCACCCCACCACCCTGTGGGGCTGGTTATCTCTGGACAGTTGTCCATACCTAAGGGACACCCAAGTCCTGAACCGGGGCTATACACTGACAAATGGCTACGTGTCTGCCTGTTGTAAGAACAACAACAAAAAACAATGGGAAGAAAACATATGTTTCTGCAAATGTTGGCCAGGGACTAACATGTTCCATGTTTGGCAGTTAATCTGATTTCTTTACACAGGACTTGAAGGCTTCATTTCAGTTACCAGAAGAACTTCCCCAAACATCAAGCCACCAGCCATATGGACCCACTGGGTCCGACAGTGATGGTGGTAAGAGGATGACATAACAGGAAAAAAGTAAGGCAAGCAGTCAATTAGAAATCGCTTGAGATGATTTAATTAGCCTCTGAGAGCCAACACACACATTAAGTACTTCAGAACAATAGTATTTAGGAGATGCAGCAAGTCTGTCCTTTTGTTCGCCAACAAGCTAGTTTGTAGACTAAAAATGTCCAGTTTTGTCTAATTTCTAACTGCAAGATTAATGAAAAGCTTTCTCTTCATGCTGACTTTATGGTGAAATTTCCACCTTAGAAATTATTATCTGTGAGAACTGATTCTCTAAGCCCTTTCACCAAATCTCAATTAAATCAATACATGTCAATTTTTAAAGTTACTACGTTTCTTAGATTAAAAAATCTAGATTACTAGGTAGATTACTAGAACTGATTAGTAAACTAGTATTTCCACATACCATGCATATCATCACAAAATATCATCGCTTAACAGGTTAAAAAATTTTACCTTAAGAGACCAGGGGGCTACTCAGAAGAACTTCCCAAAAAGAGCTTACATGTTCTTCCAAATATTTACACAGTAGAGGATCTCTCCCTAACCCTTAGCTTTTCTTGGAATTTTGACTCTGGCATATCAATTTACCTAGGTGAAATGACCCACATTTTCTAATTCAAACTTGGTATCTTCTCACAGAATATCTATACTCAAATCCTCTACTGGAGAGATTTAAAGTCCACATAAACACTTGTTAAGTTAAAACAATGGTTAGGACACACACACACACACACACACACACACACACACACTAATATGCAAGAAATGTGGCTAAAAAACCAAGTCGATATTTGCGATGAGTATTTCTTTACACAAAATGGACTTTTTCTTATGGTAGCTTATCAGGATGCTAATTACTTAAATAAAGGATTTTGTTGTTGCCTTAGTAAATGACAGCACATTTGAATTTTACGAGCCTGCTTAAATTTTATAAGCTGTAAGTCTCAGGCAAGGTGAGGGCTTTACAACATTTATTTTTTTTTTTTTAAGATTTTATTCATTATTTATTGCTTCCCACTGAGCCCCAATGTGGGGCTCGATCTCAGAACCCTGGGATCATGACCTGAGCCGAAGACAGACACTTAATGACTGAGCCACCCAGGTGCCCTACAACCTACTTTTAAAGTGTTTTCAAGTGCTAAGTCAACAGAGCATGACAAGCCTTTAAAAAACTATCTCAACACTTATTTTTCAAATGTTAACACTTCCGACATTGGGATGTGTTCACAACTGATGCATATCAGTTTACTTAGCAAATGTTTTTCTTTCTTAGTGATGATATAAAATATAACTTCTATTGGTGCCTTAGAACTGACGCACGGTAATAAATACTTTAGGATAATATTCTGAATTCGGTCTCCCGGTCTTCAGTGTGATTTCACATTTCAAGACTATTTCTTTTCCTACAGAAATCGAGAACGAAAGGCCTCATCACTGCTCCACAAAAGGATACTAAGAGCAGCTCTCTGTAGCTGAGGACAGCTATCTGAAGAACTAGAATCAAGGGCAGCACTCCCTCCTCTCCAACAGGCCTTCCCTGCCCCGGGAGTAAATGCTCCCACAAAGCCTCTCGAAATGCCTCTCACATTGGCGGTCCTGATCTCCTCCCTTCCTGGCCCTGCTGTCCACCCCTCCTCCCATCCAGGCTGACATCTGTGCTCCTTAGGTCTGCTCTCAGGCCCAACTCACTCTTACCCCTCTTACCATTCAGTCCAGAAAACACTCTGCCAACCTCAGCCCAGCCACCATCAGGAAATTTCCTTCATAAAGCTGGTGAAATATTCTTTTCTGTGTCTATGACTAGTAGTCTATGGGCCTCATCAGGCAAATACTCTTTATTGGCCCAGTTGTCCCTAAACCTTTAGAGCAGGCTGAATAATTTATTAAGATCCCTGAACTAGATCACATTAAAATAAAAAATATAAGGACAGAAATCCATGTAATGAGCTAAAAGCTCTTTAGAAAAAGTAAAGCGTTGGGGGGAGTTGGGGCAGGACAGAGGCATAGAAATGTTAAGGATAAAGAAAAGTTTTAAGAAAAAGTGTGACGTCTTCATTTCTAGTTGTCTTTAAGAGCATGAGCACCAGCGATCTTGCCAAGAAGAGTCTGAATGAGAGGGACGATCTCTTGAGATCTCTTCTAGATCATAAATTCATTTAGAAGCTAAGACATGTTTGTTAAATCGGAGGCTAATGCGGTATCAGACTGCGTGGTTAATGAGCCAGGGCACTTGTATAGTATCGTTTTTCATGTTAGTGTAAGAGAGACGATGTAGGACAGGAAAAAATGTTCAACAATACCATGATGATAAGACTTAAGAAAAAATAATTAAGTGTATAAAGTAACTTCTAATTAAAAATTTTTAAGGACATACTTAGGGCCTTTATATATTAAAAAGTAATCCCTGTGTTAAATCTGATCAGAAGTGGAAGAGCTATGAAAAATTCTTGATCATTACAACCTACTCAAAACCCTGATGAATAATTAATTATTCAAAGATCTGGACAAACTCTACATTGGGCTGGAATGACTACAGAGGGGGACAGATAGACTGTGACTCAGTCTCCTGACTGATCCCCACTGAAGGTACACAGGCCCATACCACTTTTTAAACATCTAGCCTAATTACTTTATTATAACCAGGCCTTTCAAATACAAGAACGTAAACAAGAAAAAAATGACTAACCAGTCACACCATACCAATTGCAATGAAAAAATTTTGCTTAGAGGGGCGCCTGGGTGGCTCAGTGGGTTAAGCCGCTGCCTTCGGCTCAGGTCATGATCTCAGGGTCCTGGGATTGAGTCCCGCATCGGGTTCTCTGCTCAGCAGGGAGCCTGCTTCTCTCTCTCTCTCTCTCTCTCTCTCTTTCTCTCTCTGCCTGCCTCTCTATCTACTTGTGATCTCTCTCTGTCAAATAAATAAATAAAATCTTTAAAAAAAAAAATTAAAAAAAAAATTTTGCTTAGAAATCAAATTAGATTGGAACTTGTTGCCTAGATTGCCTCATAAAACTAACACACACCGTTACTTTTTTACTGTTGCTTTATTTGTCAAGGGACAAAAGAGGTAAGGAAAATAGTCAACTGATTTGCCTACCTTAATAGGCTACACTTACATTTTCTGGTTCGACACCAATGTCTTCACAGAATTTCTCCATGCCTTCAGGGCCTACGATATCATCAGTACCTGTGATGAAATGAAACCTTATATAAATTTAATCTTACCAGGTACACTATTACTCCTATAGTAGTGTTATACAGTTAAAATATGATTAAAGGAAACTAAAATCAAGTAACACAGGCCATAATCCTTTCTGAAAAAAAGAAGTCACCAAGTATAAACTAGAAAATATTCTGGAATTTCCATTACTTTTTAAAGAATTCGGCTCTGCACAATGATTTAAGTCAGTTTATTGCCACGTCTTCCAACCTGAGGACACAGGCTACAAATAATTTGCGTCTAGAGATAAGGCTACCTGAGTTCAACTCCTTCTCTTTCAAGGAGCTCATAGCTCTATCTTATTTTGGTGATAATTTCAATATATACAATAATCTCTGGAAACCCGAGAACCACATAACATTCTTTACAAAATTAACTGGGAAATAACATAATTGCTTCTCTTCCGTAGGAGAAAAGCAAGCAGTCTTTCTGTTCTTGATAAGGCAATAAAGCCTCTTTCTTCCCACTCTGGCTTCAGCTTTGTTTCCTCCTAAAAGAACTGCCTACATGTTCTAGCTCTACTTTATTGCCCATTCATTCTTCAACCACTGCAATTTAGTTTTTGCTCCTCTCTCTCTATTGAAGCTCTTCTTGCCAAGGTCACCAACAACACCTTCACTGCCAAATCTAACAGACAACTGGTTTTTATCTGAACTCTCTGTGCTATCTGAAACTTTGGAGCTCTTTCTTCACAAAGTTTGCCTCTGCCCACAGCTTCTGGAAGTACCCTCTCTCATCTGGTTTTCCTCCTACTTCTCTTTTGGCCTCTTCATGTGTTCCTTTGCTTCCTCCCAACATGTTAAATTTGACGTGTGGAGTTCCATCTTGAAACCTTTCCTAGTCCCTTCTATACCTTCTGCCAAGGAAGTTGCAAGGGCACTCAAGCTCTCGGGCCCACGCTTTCCCTCTTAGCTTGGGACTGTCTACCACGTCCTGTCGAACGGCCACAGATGAACTCATCTTCTGCCCTGAGCCACCTCCTGCATTTCATTTTCAGCCACCACCTCACTGACCAGATCATCTCTCCATGCCACGCCTGCTTATCCTCCCGTAGTCCCTCTCAGCTGGTGGCCCCACCAGAAAACAGAAACCTGGGAGTCATCCTTGACCTCTCCCTTCTTCCACATGCTCCACGTCCGGTCAACTAGCAGGTGCCATGCCAATTCTGCTTTCCAAATATTTCTGAGGCGCACCTATCCTGTGCTAGCCTGTTCAGGCTTTATTCTCCCATGCAGATGACCACAGCAGTCTCCTTGGGATTCTCCTGAATTCCATAGCCCCGCATCCCCCGACCCACCCTGCGCACAGCCACCTAAAGGAGCCATCCCAGACATAAACCCCATGCTGGCTTCAAGCCCTTCAGTGGCTCCCCACTCCCCGAGGATGAGGTCCAAAGTCTGGCATATCCAATAAGGTTCTCTAGGATTTAGAGCCTCCCTTCCTCTTCAGCCTCCCATCTCTCCACCTTCAGCTCAATCTTCTTAGAAAGAAATGAATCAATAAGCAGTCCTCAATGAATAAAAACTGAGACCCAGAAACACTTACCTGTGGTTTGCTCGGCACACATGTCCTGCCACACACCTAACACCAGACTGTTCTCTGTGGCCTCAGCCCGTCTTCCTCTCCCCCTTCCCAGTGTTAGCTGGCCGGCTCGTTCAGTCCTGAAGACTGAAACCAGACAGGGAGTCCTCCACTCCCCCCCACCGCACCCCTGCAGAGACTGGGAGGGGCAGTCCTCTGTGACCCTGCCATCCCAGGAGCATCTTCTCACATGCGGCCCATCTGCGTTAAGTCCTGGCTCCTGTGTCTTTCCCTCGTGATTCCTCCAAAGTAAGAGCTATGTACTTCCAAGGGACCCTCAGCACCCCACCTGTCACGGAGCAGGTGCTTTTAGAAAGCGTACTGGATGAATGAGTGAAGAGTGGAATACAGGAGTCCCTCTACAATCTCTGCACAGCCCCTAGATCTAGCAAGCCCTGCAGAATCCCACCATCTTCATAGCTCTGTTTCATCCAGGTAACACTGACCTGACACACGGTGGACCTTTGCTAAAGACGGAGAAAACATGGGCCCTGCCCTCCAGGAAGGAAGACAGAGCATAGGAGTAATTCCTTTTTTTTTTCTTCTTTATTTTTTTTTTTTTAAGTAATCTGTACACCCAACATGGGGCTTGAACTCACAACCCGGAGATCAAGAGTTGCATGCGTAACCACCCGAGCCAGCCAGGAGTAATTTCAATACAAAATAATGATATACAGAGGTGCCTAGGGGGGCAGGATCCACGGAGCATGCAACGCTCGATCTTGGGGCTGTGGTCCAAGTGCTACGTTGGATGTAGAGATTACTTAAAAAAAAAATAATAAACAACAATAAATGTATAAGGTTGCTGTCCTCAACATAAAATGAATATTAAAATCACCTAGAGGGCTTGTTGGAAAGTCTTATGTCATTTCCCTGCTTCAAAGCCTTGGCTCCCCTCAAGTCAAACTCAGGCCCTTCCCTTGTAATGTGGCCACCGCAAATATTTTCTCTGCATGTTGTTATTCTCCTTCGCATCACAAATGTGCTGTTTTGTTACAAAATGTTTTGTTTCACATATTCAAATCCGTTCCCCTTTTTGGGGATTTTCTTTTTTTCTCTTTTTATTTTACACGTTTTTCTTTTTCTTTTTTTTTTTTTTTAAAGATTTTATTTATTTATTTGACAGAGAGATCACAAGCAGGCAGAGAGGCAGGCAGAGAGAGGAGGAAGCAGGCTCCCTGCTGAGCAGACAGCCCGATGTGGGGCTCGATCCTAGGACTCTGAGACCATGACCTGAGCCGACGGCAGCGGCTTAATCCACTGAGCCACCCAGGCGCCCCTTTACACGTTTTTCTACATAGTCCTAATTTACTTATCTTGATGACTGGGGTAAAAGCTATTGTTGAAACAAAAATTTAAATACTGAAATCTTTAAATAATACTTAAATATTAAGACAATAATAAAAATTATTATCCAAATAAAAGAACTGCATTTCTAATCCAGTTATGTTTTGCTACATTAATACACACACATGATATAAAAGTTCATGTCAAAGTGAAAGTGAAAAAAAATTAGAAAGCAAGTTTCCCCTCCAACCCTTCCCTACTCCTCAGAGACAATCATTTATTAAACAGTCCTTTAAATAGCCTTCCCGAAATAAGTTGCTTATAGAATTCTACAGGCATGGAATAGGTCCATGTTTATTTGCTGTTTCTGTTCGTCCATGAAGTTCTCCGTGGCTTTCCAGGGAGAATCTGATCATTTCATCTCCAGCCAATGTTCGTTTTTGCCTGCTCCTTTCCAATGACTTATTCCCCATTCTTTCCATCTCTTGTCTAACAGCACTGGCTCATCATTTCCAAAACATGGGCAAATAAGCATCGCCAGGGGTGAGAACCCTTATCTCTCTTCACTCAAATGAAAACACATTCAGCATTTTACCACCTGACAGGCTGCAAGCTCTGGCTTTGAGGGTGTGGACACCCACACGTGGGCAGCACGTAAATATTCTGCAAATGACACAGGAATACAGCCACATGGGAAAACGCTCCAATAGACAAAATCAGGGCAAAGGAGACTAAAAAGAAAAAGGTGTTTTCTGCTCTCAGACTTAGGTATGAGCAAATACACAATGAAATCACTTATTAGTTTGCTGACACACAAGGGTTCACACTAGGCCTGTAAATCCTGCCCCTCGCTTTGGTCCCCGTGCGTACCTGGTGGTCTGCTCAGGCGAGGACCCGCACATGCGCTCTGCTAGTGGCCTGTCTTCCGTCACCTCCCTGCACGGAAGCGTGTGTACGGGTCACTGTCCTGGCCATGGTTCTACTACTGTAAAGATTCCAGCGACAAGATCCAAGAAGAGTTCTTCTTGTGAGGAAATATCCACCCATTCCTATTATGCTAAGAGGTTTTGTTCTTAGGAACAGATGCCTTTTTTTGGTCACTACTGGGAGGACCCCTTGAGAGGTAGTTGCAGATGTGAAAGAAAAAGTTACTTTATAATTCATTTAAAATTCCTGTCTTTGGTTTCCATTCCTCCCAACTGGAAAGTGCTCTTCTGCCGTAACCGTGAGCCTTGAGCCTTGTAAGGTGCCTCCTTTTCCCCAGGCCTGTGCACAGGCACTTGGTGGGTCCCGGCTGACCTTGTCCACCCTCCAGACTGGCCACTGACGCCTCTCTCTGCCAGTATTCAGCCCAAAGACGATGCTTCTCGGGTCTGTCTGTTAGCCTGAGTGCACCCCAGAGCCTGGCACCCAGCAGGCCCTCAGGGGAGGTTTGCTGACATATACCGCGCGGCTATCATGTTAAGTTCTCCAGGGTTCTTCCTTTCCTCCAGATTCTACGCGATGCCATTGTCCTATTACCTACAATACTTGCCTCTGTTGTCTCTAAAGAGCAAGTTTTAACCATATGCCTTGCAGGGGCATGACTCTGGCCAAAGTAGTATTTTATCCTAAAAACCGTAAAATATAGCTTGTCAATCAACATTATTTAAAAGATACCCATAATTCTGCTACTTAAAACAATTTTTCTCTTTTAGCCATGGTCTTTCTCGTGCATGCACTGAGATTTAGTTGTAATCACGCTGCTCGTTGGGATCAGGAATTTATCAATTCACACGTAGAATTCAGCCATCTTAACTCCACCATTAAGAACTGAGAAGTCTTCATTCTGAATACAGAACTGGCTGACACGAAGTGGTTAGAGGTGAAGCATGAAGGAGATGATTTTTAAAAGTTGTATCGAAAATCCTAAGCTGTGGATTGCCCTGGTAACAAGCCAGTGGAGATATATCTGGAAAGCAGATATACCGACAACGCTCTAAAAACAAAAGTAGCCCCCCCACTTTCCCCACCATCCTAAGCAGGGGCCCCTCATAAATATATTTAACCTTTTTCATGGTGGCCTCAGGCCCTCAGGGGAAAGCTTCCATAATGCCATGACCCTGCATCCCTGAGGCAAATGAGGCCACACTGTCCCTTACCTTACCTGTAACCTCTGTTCCCTTGCTGACAGATCACTTGGTCACTTAGCATCTGCTCCTGGTCCTTAATCTCATTCTGGTAAACCCAAACACAATCCTGTCATAGAACTTAATCCAAAACAGAAACTAAGGACCTGGAGTCAGGACTTGGGAAAACTTCTATGGTTTACATATATGTGAGCTTCCTTGTAACTCTGACTTCGACAATGGCACGTGTTTGGCTTAATTCCTTATTCTTAGATAGACTTCAGAAAGTAGACGTTATCAGGTCAATTGCTCAGGTAACACTGGTTATTTTTCATCCTAATGGAAAGAGCTGGGACTCCTGTTGCAGATGGAGGTCTGCCATGGGCAGTGGGGGACAGGTAATCTCAAGCACTTTCGTCCAGTGACAACCTGATTAGCAAGGCCCTGTTACTGAGCAGGGGGCAGTGGAGGGCACCCCAGGAACCACAGCATGTGTACCAATGTTAAAAAACCCCTTCTCAGAGCACCAGGGGAGCTTGGCCCTTACCAGCCAGGGGTCCACTCTGTTGGCTCTCGGTCCCCCACCAACTAACCCCTGTAGAGGAGCCGCCAAGGCCTCCAGAGGCACCAGGGAGGCGAGCTGGACTGAGCAGATGGTAGTTTCTCTGGCTTTGATTTCCCCAACCCCACAGCCGAGCCACACCGCCGGAAAAGATGGCCAGCCTACCCCTTCGTGGGCGAGACCTGCAGCCAGCTGGGATGTGGCTTTCAAATGTTCCCTAGTCACAGTGTAAAGGAGGAATGAACTCTGGGAAGAAGGGAAGAGGCACCCCAGTGAGATGACTACACCACAAAGGCCCCTACCGCCCCTCTACCCACCCCAGATGAGAGTGCAAGGAGTCAAGCCCATGCCAGTTGCTCTTTCCCAAGGAAACAGAACTCACCATGGGTGCTAAAGCCTTCCTCTTGCTAGTTAGTGCCCCAATCCCCTCCCCTGCCCCACCACAGCCTCCTAGCCTGCCATCCCCCCACCCCCCCACCCCCCCGCCCCGCAGACTCATCCCACAGCACCACCTGACAGTCGCCCTGGGTCATGTCACCATTTGCTTTTCTTGAATAATGATCTACAGCTTTTATTCATGTGCATGGGATATTAGAAGGGAAAGCAGGTATCAGCTGGAGCTCTTCATTAGACCCAATTTCAAGCCATTTTCCCTACCAACACAGGAAAAGAAGACAAAATGGGGGAGGGGAGTAAAAACAGGGATGGCCGCACCCACAAAAACTGTTTGCAGAGATGAACTGCAAGGAACCACCTGGCAGGGATTTCAAGGAACCTAAAGAATGTGGCTTAATCTTTATCCCAAATGTCACCTTCCTGAGCCAGAGAAAAGCAAACAAGAAGGAAAACTGTAGCCTGCCCTTTTTAAAGGACACAGAAATGTGGCCATACCATGAAAAAATGATGTTTGCTTGGAAAGACACACACACACACACACACACACACACACACACACAAAATAGCTATGCTCTGATGGCAGAATTAAGTGTACTTTTTGTCTGTTTAAAAGACAAAACTTTTTCCTTTTCATAACCTATTTCCATAAAAATCAATGTGAACCAAGACAAGAAAGCAAAAAACCTTCATAATCAAAGTAATATAAATATGAAAAGACCACATTCAGCACCCAAGTATCAAACACCTGGCAAAGGGCCAACCGCTTTTCCTAGGAATACAAAATGTCTTCGAGAGATTCACTTTCTCTCGATGTAACATGGAAACACATACATTCTAATACTATGTAAGTATTTGTACTAAGGTCCATGCCCTGCAAACAAAATCCAGCTCCAACTAGTTCAAGCAATGAAGGAGAATTCATTAGAAAGATATCGGAGTAGCTCGGGAAAATCAAAAGACCTACAGGGAAACAGGATCATGTCCTTTCAAGTCTACCACCCAGGAGAGAAAATGCTCTTCTCCTAGCTTCAATCTGAAAATCCCAGGGAATTTGATCAGATTGGCCTGGCCTGAGTTACCTGCCAGCCCCTGGAACAACTTCTGTGGCCAAAGGCACAAGGTTCTTAATAGAAAACGAACAGGGTGAGGTAGGGGATGGGGTGCAGGGGGGCGGGGGGCGGGGGGAGAGCAGATCAGACCAACAGGAGGAACCCTCGCTTTGACACGTAATAAAAGGGTATGTGAACCAGTTATGAAAATGTCCTGGGTCAGTACAAAGAAGGCTATTAAGCTAATGACGAGGCTTCAAAGATGACCAGCAAGAGCTGTGAGATGTCAGAGCAGAGAGGAAACCCTCCAGGTGGAGGGATGGCAGCGAGTCCGGGAGCGGTCTTTTAACCTGCAGGGAGCACGGAGTTTGCAGCAGGAGGTGAGGCTGGAACGGAGTGTTAGGGAATGACATGTCCGATCTGCTCAGTTTTTTGTTTTTGTTTTGTTTTTTAAGTAAGACCACAGGAGGTCCATGAAACCTAGTTGGGAGCAGAGACAGAGGACAGGAAAATCGGTTTGAAAGGGGCTGAAATTGTCAAATACGCAGGCTAGGAGAGGGCCAGAAACACAGCAAAGAGGAAGGGGAGGAGAGCCTTCAGCTCAAACTCGTCTGGAAATACTCCTTTTCTTTTTACCCTGCACACAGCCACAGTGACAAGCCACCCTGGATTTCAGTCTGATATTATCCAACCAGTTATTGTGAGCTGCAAAAACAGGACGGAATTTGAGACACTTTAAATGACAAAACAAACTTTTGCCAAATGAGCTTTCAAAATAGACACTTAATAGAAGAAATTCCATTGCACATAAGGGTTCAAAGCAGCAAAGCTTATTTTAACTTTGATGTACAAACCAAAGAGTCACCCACCACCAGCATTCTAAGTAGGTTTCCTAGCAATCCCGAGTATTTCTCCCAAGTGCATTCATCTTCTCAGTTCCCTTCTAGTGTTCTGAATTCTTTGGCTTAGCTGCTGGCTATAAATAGGACATTTGGTGACTTGTTTCGACTATGTTCCCTCCCTCAAACAGGAAGAGACGGCACACATACCACATTAGAAAAGTACACATTTTTAAATTCTTCACTCTTTCCTAAGGCAGTCCTTACAGCCTCAGATCATCTGAACGAGGACCTACCTGCATATTCGTAGAACCACTCTAAGCATCTCTTACTTGAAAAGGCTTCTTCTTCCGTCTTTATTCTGGTTGAATCATACTTCCTATACATGCTAGAAATGGAGAAAGGAGTCTGCAATTATTTAAAGATGCGGAGTTTCTTTTAAGTGGCAGACAGTTTTTTCCTCTTTTACCCAAACCAGACATCTATTCAACCAGTATTTCCAGTATATTTTAAACATTTTGCTTCCTGCACGTGGAATCTTCAGCTTTTGTAACTACACTTTTAAACACAGTCAGACCCAAAACAGAATTAAATGGTAAATACTTGATACAAGTTTTGCTCTGATTAACAAGTACTCAGTAAGGACTGATTTAATATACTCCCCTCTACCTCACGAGCCAGAACAACCTACAGAATGATATAGTGAGACGCAGCCAGAATTGGCTAAGGTGTTTCCTCCCAGCAATGACCCTACAACTCACTCCTGTCTCTGCATTAAATTCTCCTTCCAGGTCTTACAAATCGGGGGGGGCACAGAACGCAGTCTAAGGAAGAACCCGTCGGTATTGGACACGTCAAGGGAATATTAAGCAAATAAAAAGAAACATAAAATTATGTCCAAGCGCCTAAGGGGAAAAAAACTCAGAAGAGAGAAGTACAGGAGCCTGGCTTCGGCCCCTCTCCTGTCATGCCCCATTGGTATGGAAACATCCAGCATAAGCTGCAGAACCAAGTCAGGAAGCCCAGCAGCCTGCTCCTACAATATTGACTCTGCAGGAGTTCTGTATTTTGTGACGACTGGGACCTAAGAACCAAGATGTTCCCCATCTGGGGAAGGGAGAGAAGGCAGGATCTTTAAAGTAGTCCTTTCAACAGAAAATTTCCGACTATATACCTTTTCTTTTCCTCATCTATGTATAAATTGCCTAAACACGTATGTGTATGCATATATATATATATATATATATATATATATGTCAACACTTAAGAATATAGTTTTAGTTTACATATTATATATTACAAAGATCATACACAAGTACATTTTAGTAAGAATTTATTCATGACCTAGACATTCACCAGAATATCTGTATACACCCGATTAGAGATTCTGGGTTTTCATACGGAGCATGGCTGTAGGGTATCAAGATACTGAAACAGCAAACCCCCCAGTTTTGTATCTCTTCTATAGGCCACACTACCCAGAAACAAAGGTGGGACTGGCCAATGGTTCAAACAGAGAGCTTCCAATCCTGGGCCGAGACATTCTCAGCTCACGGACTGTAACCGATCAACAACATGGAGACCTACAGAGGACGCTGCCATGTTTGAATGGCTTCGAAGTACTCTACATAAAAAAGGGCAATTGAGGTGGTATCTCATTGTGGTTTTGATTTGTATTTCTGAGATACCACCTCACACCAGTCAGAATGGCTAAAATTAACAAGTCAGGAAATGACAGATGCTGGCGAGGATGCGGAGAAAGGGGAACCCTCCTACACTGTTGGTGGGAATGCAAGCTGGTGCGACCACTCTGGAAAACAGCATGGAGGTTCCTCAAAATGTTGAAAATAGAACTACCCTATGACCCAGCAATTGCACTGCTGGGTATTTACCCTAAAGATACAAACGTAGTGATCCGAAGGGGCACGTGCACCTGAATGTTTATAGCAGCAATGTCTACAATAGCCAAACTATGGAAAGAACCTAGATGTCCATCAACAGACGAATGGATAAAGAAGATGTGGTATATATACACAATGGAATACTATGCAGCCATCAAAAGAAATGAAATCTTGCCATTTGCGACGACGTGGATGGAACTAGAGGGTATCATGCTTAGCGTAATAAGTCAATCGGAGAAAGACAACTATCATATGATCTCCCTGATATGAGGGAGAGGAGATGCAACATGGGGGGTGAAGGGGGTAGGAGAAGAGTAAATGAAACAAGATGGGATTGGGAGGGAGACAAACCATAAGTGACCCTTAATCTCACAAAACAAACTGAGGGTTAATGGGGGGAGGGGGGTTGGGGGGGTGGGATTATGGACATTGGGGAGGGTATGTGCTATGGTGAGTGCTGTGAAGTGTGTAAACCTGGCGATTCACAGACCTGTACCCCTGGGGATAAAAAGATATTATATGTTTATGAAAAATAAAATTAAAAAAAAAAGGGCAATTGAGTACTATTTGGTAAATAAAAGATACCGATACATGTGATTACATGAATGAACCTCAGAAACAACATGCAAAGTCAAAGAAGCGTGACACAAACACACCGCTCACGTGAAATGCCCAGGAAAGGCCAATCTGTACACGGCCGCTAAATGGGGGGTTGTGGGCATCTGGGGGTGAGAACGGGGTTGGGGAGGGGGACTGTGAATGGGCCTCAGGGATCTCACTGGGGTGGTGGACATCTTCTAAAACTGGTTTGTGTGATGGTTGCGTTAACTCTTAACTACTTGGTAAAAATCACTGAATTGTACACTTAACGTGGATGAGAGCTACGGTATGTAAATAAAGTTGGTTGTTTTTTTTTTTTGAAAAGACCGAGAATGAAACTCAGCCAAAGCTACAGACCCCTACCCCTTGGGTGGCCAGTGAAATGCTATCCTATCGGCAAGAAGACATCACACCCTCCCGCAATGCAGCTACCGGTTTCTAAGCAGCTTTCTCATACGGAGTTATCCCAGCGAGTGGTGAGAAGTAACGAGGGCGGTGGACAGAGTCACAAACTCCATGTGACTATTATCATTTAACAGCTCCATGACCAGAGCATCAACACCACCAAAGAAGTATCAAGTGACTGGCTTCCCAAAGCTGAAAATCACTGGTCGAAACCTTGCTGGTGATTGTCTTAGTCACTGCTACCTTCTTACAGATCACATTTGCTGCTCATCTGGGCTAGGACGAGGGATGCCCATTTTCAGAGTCGAGTTCTTTATCCTTCCAAATGAGGAAGAGCATATTAAGTCCCATGGCAAGAAAACAACAGAAAAATCTCATCTAAATCCCCTTGGTTCATAGATGTGAATATTCAGGCCCATGAGTGAAGTAACCTACAAAGCCAGAATGGAGGAAAGTGGAAAAAAGGCAGAAAAGATTGAAATTATGATGTCTGTTCCCAATGACTCATGAAAATCCAGATGAAAGATTAAAGATGCCTAAGATAAACAAGTCTACTGACTTTCGGAGTGACCAAAACCACTTCTGTGAAAACCAAAACCACTTCTCTGAAAGAGAAGTGGTTTGCAGGGTCTTATTTTTCACGGTTTCTAAAGAAATTCTCACTCATCTGAGACTGGTCTGCCCGGCTAACACTCCAAGCAGGCTCAGAGCGGCCAGGCCCCCGGGCGCTCCCCCAGCCACTGGGCCCTGGGGGCCCTCGTGAAAGCAATTATGGATTCCTGTGATTGTGTTTGGTGAGACCCTCTTAGAGGACAGATACGTACCAATCCTGTGGTCCTCAACGGGCACAGACGGCAAGCCCTTGAAAGGAAAGAAAGAGACTCTACACCAGTTTTGGTGGCTCAACGGACCGAGATAAAAGTTCAATTTCTAAGAACTCGACTTACCTAATTTGGATTTCGTTCATAAACCCACACGTAAAATAAATATCCCAAGATAATTACACTCTGAAAGTGTGCCTCTTTGATACACGTCATCGAGTCTGATCTACTGGCTCTGCGACATACCCATCGTGTCTACTTTTCTTGGCGGATAAGTCATCTCCGGACGCGGGTCTTCTCTTTTTCCTCGGTGGCATCGCTTTACTAAAGCAGTCTGAAGAGCTGCACGAGCGCAGGCTTCCTAGGGACAAAGGGTCACAGGGCACAACAGCCAGTTTAGCAACATCCCACATCCCCAGAGCACGCCACCCGCCAAATTAAGAACGTCCGCGGTTATACTGTAAAGGGTTTTGATGTTATTTGTAAATGTTCTAAGGTGGAAAAAAAAAAGGTTTTTGGTTCCTCTTTGGGAAAATGTTATCGTCAAGAAATAAACCTAGCGATGACTCGAATAAGTTAATATCCCCCGCCCCGAAAAAACACATTAGAAACGGAAGTTATCATGATTTCCATTTACTCTCCAAAAACACTAATGTAAATCATCAAAGCTTTCGGTCTCTTTCACAGGTCAGTGTTCCTTCAAAGGGAACTGCACTGCTATCTCATTTGTGTATTTCATTGGGCAAGGTCAGATCAACCAGTAACCTTGAATCTAAAACACAAACAAGCACATTAGTCCCAATACTGTTAAGCTTCAAGGGATAGCTGATATCCGAAAAACAAGATTTAGATTTTTTGGACAGAAGCCTGACAGGATCTTGAGCAAAATTTCCATACTGATTTTTAGTCTGCTTCTGCCACTTTTGGTCAGGATTTTCAGAAGCAAACCTTCATTTGGTAAAAGATACTAAAATGTACTAACAGATGATCCCAATAGGGAACACGTACAGGGACCTAAGGGTGAGCCAGGCCCGGTTTCTAACACTTAAACGATGTCTTCACTTGTTAACCTCCTACCTGGCGGCTTATGAAAAGAGAATCCTCATTACTGCCCACGCCGATAAGAGAATGGGGGGCAGGGAGAGCTTAGGTTAAGTGGCAAAATTGGAGTTCAAACCCAGACAGTCTTGCTTTGGACTGTCTAAAGCCATTACAACTTACAAAACAATTATAAGATAATTAAAATGTGTCCATCCTGGCACAGGTGCTACCAGATATGCCATCTGGGTCCCACACTAACCCCGAATGTCAGTCTGGCAAGGTAGAGATTGTTATCTCTGCTCGACAGATGGGAAAAACCAAAGCCTGGACATTCAAGTGGTTTTCCAAGGTCCCCAAAGCGCTGAGGGGTGAATTCAGGACCCCCACGTCTCTCCTCCTGCCACTAGTCCCTTGGTAGAAGGCCCTGGGCTCTCCCTGAGTCAGAGGACAAGAGGGAGCTTAAGGAAGGGTGCTGGTGTTCGAATGATCTGCGTTCAGTGAGTAAGTTTATGTGGCTTGGTCCATCACTGACCTATTCTGGTTCACCATTTTAAGAGCAAGAACTATGATGCCTCCCTCCTGGGACTTTCGTGAAGAAACACACGCCCTGAAAGTGCTTCGGTGCCAAACACTGTATGTAGAGAGACGGCAGGGGTATAAACAGACACGCGTTCTAACGGCCGGAACGGAGGGATGTCCGCGCTGCTCAGGCAGACCCCAGAGCCCCGAGTGCTTGCAGCGACCATGGATGTAGGCATGGCTGGCATCCCCATTTTCACAGATGAAGAAACTTAATGAAGATTAAGTCCCAGCCGGAAAGCAGCAGGTAAAGCAGATGACAGAAGCCAAGCAGCTGTGCCACGAAGTCCCCGCGCTCAGCCACTACGCAGTGTCGCCTCTCTGAGGGACAGAGCTCCAGGCGAGGGTGGATGCACAAGGGCTCAGAAAGACCTGGGCGGGGAGAAACACTCCGAAAGCATCAAGACTTACAAGCCAAAGGAGGAGAGCAGGTTTGGAGGTGTGGTCCAGGGCAGCCGAGGTCAGCTCAGGAAGGAGCGGAGGTCCCCACCGGACTGAGGGATGAAGGGCCCACAGCAGCAGGGGGCGAGGATGGAGGTCAGGCTCTGGCGGGCCTGGCTGCAGAGGGATGCGGGTGAGGGAGCCCGCACAGGGCACACGGCAGCTCTTTCTAGAAACCTGCTCTGAGGGCAGGGAGAGAGCTGTCCGTAGCTATAGGTCACAGCCCCAAGAAGAGCGCTGATCAGGACTGGAACCTCAATCCTGGTTCACAGTGAGGCTCACACCTGGTGCTAGGTTCCCAGGGCGACGTGCTGCAGGCACCAAGCGGCCGAGAGCACCTCTTCTGTCATAAACCATGACCACAGCCCGAACGGGGCGGCTGCCCAGTGCCAGGCACTGAACGATGCATGAGCTCAAGGATCCTGCCTCCTCCTCTAGCTCAGAAGCAGACCCCAGACAGGACGAAAAAGACAACCCGCAGTCACCCTTCTCCAGCTCCCCAGATCCTGTGCAAGGATGGCAACGGAGAATTTTTTGGAGACAAAAGGCAGACGGTATCTCTGACCCCAGCAACAGCAGCGGCAACTGGAAGAGGAAGGTGGGGAAAGAGCCTCCCACCACCGCACACACCCCGTCTTCCCTATAGAATGGTCCTGTTTATAAATAACACTAAAGCGTACAAAAAGGTCCAAAGAGTTTCACAGTGACCCAAGCTTTAAAAAAAAAAAAAAAAAAGAAAGAAAGAAAGAAAGAAAGAAAAAAAAAGATTTATTCTTGTCCATGAACGCTTTGGGGTAAGGTCTGCAGAGTGTAACAGTGTGTCCCGCCTGGCTGGAAAGCCAGCCACACGGCTTGGAAACAGTGTGTCCAAGGAAGAGCGCATGTTGGCGAGGACATGGCGCTAACAGGACCATCGTGCACTGCTGGTGGGCAGGTAAGCTGGTGCAGCCACTCTGGAAGACAGTACAGAGGTCCCCCCAGAAATTGAAAATAGGAATATCTACGACCCAGCAATTCTGCTGCTGGGTCTTTATACCCAAGAAAAACAAAAACACTAATTTGAAAAGACTACATGGACTCCAATGCTGGGTGCACCATTATTTACAACAGCCCAGAATGGAAACAACTTTAGTGGCCAGGAATAGATGAATGGATAAAGAAGATATGGGGTATACATACAGTGGAATATTATTCGGCCATTAAAAAATAATGAAGTCTTGCCATTTGCAACGCAGATGACCTGGAGAGTATTATACTAAGTGAAGTAAGTCAGAAAAAGACAAACACCACATGATTTCACTTATATATGTAGAATCTAAAAAAATTTAAAAAAAATGAAAAAACAAACAAACAGAAACAAGACTCATAAATAACAAAGAAATTGGTGACTGCCAGAGGGGATGTGGGCTGGGCGGATGCGCAAAGTAAGTGAAAGGGATTAAGAGGTACAAACTTCCACTTATAGGTAAGTCACAGGGATGCAAAGTAGAGCACAGGGAGTAGAGTTGATAATATTGTAATAACCTTATAAGGGTGAGTGATGGTAACTACGCTTATCCTGGGGAGCCCCGTGTAACGTATAGAATTGTCAAATCAGTATGTCGTCCACCTGAAAATAATACAACATTGCATGTCAACTACACTTCAATTTAAAAAAAGAAAGGAAGGAAGGAAGAGTGGTCTGTCTTAAACCTCAAAGCTCACTTTCTGCTCCTTGATGTCTATTTATAAAGAGAAGTCGGGGCGCCTAGGTGACACAGTCTGTTAAGCATCAGACTCTTGATTTCAGCTCAGGTCATGACCTCAGGGTCATGAGATGGAGCTCTGCATCTGTTTTAAGATTCTCTCCCTCTCCTCCTGCCCTTCCCTGCCCCCTTCCACTCTGCTCAGTTTCCTTCTCCCTCTTAAAAAAAAAAGTCATTTCCAACCAGTACTGGGGATGGGTTGGTTCTAAGCACCTCATGCGGCAATAACCACCCCTTTACACCAGTGTCTGCGGAACACGGAGGAAAACGCACCATATCCCCTCAGCCCACGAATAATGCACACTGTTTACAATAATGTCTCCACCAACATTCACCAATAAAGGTTAAGCCACTAGCTCCTCTGCTATCTGCTTCCTCGTAGACACACTGGCACAACGTCTAGCTTCGCTGAGGCCTCCTTTTCAAGGGTATCCTATTTTCGGTAAACATACAAACATCTTAAGTTCACTTGTTCAACTTTCTCTTATTTTCTTCCTTATTGCTGAATGTTTTCTGTGAAAAGTTTCACGTTGTGTAAAATGCACTCCTATTTGAGCCCCAATTCGGCATTTTATTCTTTGATTAAAATTTTTATCTTCTTGGGACGCCTGGGTGGCTCAGTTGGTTAAGCGGCTGCCTTCGGCTCAGGTCATGATCCCGGCGTCCTGGGATCGAGTCCCACATCGGGCTCCTTGCTCATCAGGGAGCCTGCTTCTCCCTCTGCCTCTGCCTGCCCTTCTGTCTGCCTGTGCTTGCTCTCTCTCCCTCTCTCTCTCTCTCTGACAAATAAATAAATAAAATCTTTAAAAAAAAAAAAAAAAAATTTTTTATCTTCTAGCTCGGCTTTTGCTTAGATCGCTCTAGTCTAATGACCAGCATAGGCGAGTGGCTACATGGGGCCATCTTTCACCAAGAAACGTCTGTTCACCTTCCCAGTGCCCTCACTGGCTCACTGACCCATTCACCCCGCCCCAGAGGAAAGACGTGTCAAACTCATCCCCCAGTGTAGATACAAAGGGCCATAAAGCATAGCTCCAGAGGTAGAACCCTAGACCCCGTAATGTCAGGGAAAAGTTTCAGGCTACATGAAGCAATTTTTTAATGCTGAGGAAAGCAAGTTTACTTACAATACACTTTGCCACATGAACCAAATCAACAAAATACACAGAGAGCACACAACTCAAGGCTTATGTGCGCCAAACCTGCTTCCCTTCCCCCTACCCCGACAGAGCTCCAGGGAGTCTACCTGAGCAAGGGCAACACCGAGGGTTTGTAAGTGCACACACAAAGGTACATGCTGGCTTGGAGGGCCCCATCTGGTTCACCTGTGCATACACAGCAGCCAATATATACATTACTGAGAACCCTACAGTAGGCTCTCAATAAATAAGCATTCCTAAAACATGTGTAAATCAAATTCTATTTAAAAAGTCAGTACAGGGGCACCTGGGTGGCTCAGTGGGTTAAGCCTCTGCCTTCGGCTCCGGTCATGATCTCAGGGTCCTGGGATCAAACCCTGCACTATGCTCTCTGCTCAGCAGGGAATCTGCTTCCTATCCCCCCCGCGCACCCCCCCACCCCGCCTGCCTCTCTGCCTACTTTTTAACTTTTTCTTTTAAAAAAAATTAAAAAAAAAAAAAAAAAAAAAAAAGTACGTTTCCTCAGTGCCTTTCCAGATATTTAAAATACCAATGAATAGACAGTATATCATCATTTCAGAATTTTTTTTTCCATTTGTCAATAAAATAAGTACTCAACTTTAAGTCGCCTGGCAAGTAAGACTTTTTTTAAACAAAAATATTCGAGAATGTTTTTTTTTTTTTTTTTTTAAGATTTTATTTATTTCTTTGACAAAGAAAGATACAGCAAGAGAGGGAACAGCAGGCTCCCTGCCAAGCAGGGAGCCAGACATGGGGCTTGGTCCCAGGACTCTGGGATCATGACCTGGGCCTAAGGCAGATGCTTAACGACTGAGCCACCCAGATGCCCCAAGAATGTTTGCTTCTTAAAATACCTCTGTAATGTCTTTTTATAATAAAAATTATAATCACTTAAATGAATATTTTATAAATTTTTATTTATTTGTGTCATTAAAATTTGGCTTTACTGACTCAGAATTTATATCACTTAATCCACTTCAATTAAACTTTAAACTAAAAAAACAACTTATAAAAATGTTATGAAATGTTGTCTACTTCAAATAATGGACTATTTTAACCCCCAGAAGTAGCTATGGAAGTACAATCAATGTGACATTATCGATCGAGGCAAAATGTAAAGGCGGACATTTTAAAGAATAACTCTGAAGCATTTTTAAAGTTATCCTCACAAGTCTGAGAGATATTATTACCGTCCCAATTCTACAGATGAGAAAACTGACCTATAGAGTTGAGTACCCAAAAGTTCCTAGATCAATAAGTGCTGAACAAAGAAAAAGCAACTTCCATAGAGGAACTTTAAGAAATCCCAAAATTCACTTGAAATGATCACAGGTACAAGTTTTCATTCTTTGCCAATCATCCAAGAGAAAGCACTGAATGAAAAAGATTTTAAAGATCCATCTTATATCATGAGAAATATTCGGCAGATACACAGGAAAGAAAAGCCTTTTGATAATAATAATAATAAAGAAAGAGGAAGAGGGGGAGAAGAATCTCAACTAACAATCACAAACTCTGACATTCTTTAATATCATCTTGATGTCCTGGCGTTAAGTCTCAGTATTTCTACACTAGATGGACAGTGTGAAATCCACCCTGATGCTGGGGTGTGTGTCTGTGTGTGTGTGTGTGTGTGTGTGTGTGTGTGGTCCTTAAGAAGGCAATAAAAATTGCTTGTATTTTTTACCCAAGGGTTATGACTTGAGTTCAGGTTCACTTATTTTTGATTTAGTATTAAAAGAACTTCGGATCACTAAAGTGGATCCAAAGTGATCTCAGGTACTAAATAGAACAAATGAAATCTTCTATTCACTGTCTATATTTTCAAATAAATCGGGTAGTCGGTGAAGTCTTTTCACATTAAACAATCAGAAATACTGCCAACATCCTTCAGCTTATTTAATAGTTGGTCCCACAAAATCTATTTTAAACAGCAACTCGAGTTCACCTGGATCAGACCAAAGGCTGTTTAATGACTATCCTGCTTGCTGTTTTGAGGATAATTTAGCTAAACTTATTTTTTTTTAAAGATTTTATTTATTTATCTGATAGAGTGCACAAGCACAAGGAGGCAGAGAGGCAGGCAGAGAGAGAGGGGGAAGCAGGCTCCCCACTGAGCAGGGAGCCCAATGTGGGGCTCGATCCCAATACCCTGAGATCATGACCTGAGATGAAGGCAGAGGCTTTACCCACTGAGCCACCCAGGCGCCCCACTTTTTTTTTAAGATTGTAATTATTTGAGAGTGTGTGCACGAGAGGGAGAAGCAGACTCCCCACTGAGTAGAGAGACTGATGCAGGGCTAGATCCCAGGGACACTGAGATTATGACCTGAGCCTAAGGCAGACACTTAACCGACTGAGCCACCCAGGCATCCCTAAACCTGTTATTCTTAATAAACAGTATCTAAGTAGGTGCTCCACTGCCTTTTCTTTTTGAATGTTTTTGTTTTGGGGCCTCAAGAGATCCATAAAATCAGAGAATTTGTCTGACTTTTCCTAACAGCATAAATGCATGTTCTAACACAAAAAAAATCTCACTAATTTTTCGTTTTATTGAGTTTATTATAACCTTGTTTCACTTAATAACATTCAAAGCTCATTCTGCCACTTCAGTACTTTTCATATGGCTGTTTCGCCTCACTTGTCACTGAACAATGTCACAAAGACATAGTGATTTCGGTTGATAAACAGATTACATTTCAAAACACCTTTCTAGTACCTAATATTTTCTTTCATGTCCTTGAACAGATCATTGAACTACTCGCTTGCCTGAGTGAAACTATTTGTGTCTAAATGGGAAACTTTTTCCCTATTTAAGACAAGAAAATTTTGCCGTTCCTTTCTAAATACTGACTTTGGATATCTGTCATCTTTCTCCTCATTCGTTGTTTTTTGTCCCTTCCATTTGGTTTTTCTTATTCATTCCCTATAATCTGGATTTGGGGCTACTTGTCCAAGATGAACTCTGTCTGTCTCTCTTTTTCTTTTTTTGGTGGGAGGAAGACCGAAAGCAGCAAAGGAAAGTGTGAGAAGAGACAGAGCAGGAAGACAACAGCCTCTCTTGGACTTAGGACTGGCTCCTCCATGTACAGTTTCTTATAGAGACTGCTGAGACTATGGCTGAGCCAAAAAGATTCAAAGCAGCATTACGGTGATTAATGTTCTCAGATTTCCAAACATAACAGATTTAATGTCTGATTTTTAAAGCACATTCTGTCAGGTATGGTAATCACAAGTGATGCTATAACCATATGGGGAAATGCTAATGAAATGGGACTATTCGAAGAAATTACTAATGCTAATTGACACTGACGGGCACGTACGAGGTACCAGGCATTGCACCAGCATGTTACATACCAAACAGCACACGTATCCTCTGTCCCCAAGGGTGAGAGAGGAGGCATGAGGCCAGATACATTTTCCACTTTCATTTTCTTAATTATAGTTTCCAGTTTTTAAATTGCCACATTCAGGTTAAATATTTAGACATAAAATTACTATAGTAACAATACTCATTTGAATCTAAAGTTCAGAGTTAACTACATAATGTACAAAATTCAGAACTTAAGAGGTTTTATTACTTCTGCTAAAGAAGAGACAACCTCAAGGCTGTACCAACACAAAATTCAGTTTTCAATCAAAATTGCGTGAACTCAGAAGTTTAAAAAACTCCTCAGAGCCCACCAATGTATCAGTTCAGAATTGGAGAGAAACGTGCTTTACTTCTGAACTATTAAAACTGGCCCTGAAAATTTTATTTCAGCATAATTGAGAGCAGCCGAGTCAAAGAGACTTAAATGTGTATCAGTAGGAGGCTGCAGAAACATTATGATAGATCCACGAACTTTAAAAATGCAGAGACATGAAAATATAAAGCAGATGCTTTATAAATGTGCTACTAGAAAAAGATCAAGATACACTGAGTGACAAACACAAGAGGCACATATAAATATATACTGTTAGGGGGGATACCATCATCATTGGGGAGACAAACAAGAATCTAAGAGTTACCCCTAGAGAGTCAAATGCAGACTGCTAACAGGGGATGACAGCTGGGGTAATAAAATGGAAAAGAAACTTTCATTTTTTTAGTTTATACCTTTTCGACATTTCTTTTAAAACCACGTGCACACGTTGTTTTCAAAATGTATTAAGCAAATTGCTTTTGATTGCCCTTGAGTTGATTTACTGACACAGAAAGATCAGGTGAAGAGAGCCTCTGTGGCCTGGCCTTCTAGAACACTCCTAGCACAGACTCTGCCCCCCACCCTCACCCCCCACCCCCCACCACCTCTCTCACTCCTTGCCCTGGAAGGAGGAGTGTCTGATCTAATTAGTGGTCCAGGGAGAAAGAGCTGAGCAGAGGGGCCCAGCCCCTTCTGAACTCCCTTTCACACTGGTCTGCTGCCAGAAGCTCACACTCCTCCGCTGTCATAACCGGCGGGCCGGAGGGGGCACAGCAGGTGCGCCGGCCTGGGCTCATCTGGCTGTGGCGGTGACTGGGCGTCAGGCTATCTCACTCAGGTGAAACACAGAAAAGCCTCCGCCTTCTCGCTGCACACCAGAGCTGTGTTCTCCAACAAAACTGTTACTTCAATCTCCATCTTACACCTAATTTTCAACTGGTTTTAACCAACCTGGAGGAGAAGGTAGGAGAGTTCTAAATCCCCAAACCTCCAAGATATACCATTAAATGAAAAGAAAAGCAAGATGCTGTGTAATATGTACATTATGATCTTAGAGATGCTGAATTTTTAAAGTACTATAAAAGTATATGCATACATAAAATTGTCTGAAAGAACACATATTAAACGGCATAATGGGGGAAGGCTGGACTGGGAGACGAGGACTGTCACTTTTTATTCCATTCGCTTTTGTGCTGTTCAAAATTCACCAACAAGCCTGTACTCCATGGTCATTTTCAAAAACTTTAAATACATTTTAATGATTTTTGCTGGGAGATGTAGTAACCACAGATCAAGTCCAAGTTTCTGAACCTTCAGATTAGCAACAGTTTGGGGAAGTGGTTCTCAAAGGGCGGTCTTCTGACCAGCTGCACCAGCATCATCTGAGACCTTGTTAGAAATGCACACTCTAGGGGCGCCTGGGTGGCTCAGTGGGTTAAAGCCTCTGCCTTCGGCTCGGGTTATGATCCCAGGGTCCTGAGATCGAGCCCCGCATGGGGCTCTCTGCTCAGCGGGGAGCCTGCTTCCTCCTCTCTCTGCCTGCCTCTCTGGCTGCTTGTGATCTCTGTCAAATAAATAAATAAAATCTTAAAAAAAAGAAAGAAAGAAAGAAAGAAAGAAAGAAAGAAAGAAAGAAAGAAAGAAAGAAAGAAAGAAATGCACGCTCTGGGGCCCCAGCCCCAGTCTACAGAATCAGAAACTCTGGGGGAGGAGATTAGCAATCTGTTTTAACACGCCCTCCCTAGAGGGCTATAAGCTAGCTAAAGTTTAAGAACTACAGGTCTAGAGAACTGTTTGTAATTATTAATTTCCATTTTCCAATTCATAAATCCTCAAGACCTATACAACACATACATCCAACACTCTACTCATCTATCAAATGATCGGTCATCTCCATTCAATAACCATTTGTGGGATACTTTTCGAACCGCATCACCGTAGTAAGTTTTTAATATAAACTAAAATACTTGAGTAAAGAAACAGTACTGTGAAGCCACTAGGGAGGATTCCCAGCCCCTTTAAAGGGACTGAATTACTCTGACAGAAGCCAGAGCCCCACAACAGATGCGCTGCTGGGAGGGAGCTAGAACATGGCTTCCCCTCAGACACCCTGAGAAACATCTCAACCAAGTAACAGCTTGTTGGTGTATTACAACACACAGCATTCTCGGCTCGTCCTTCTCCTTCATAACTTTATATTACAAGGCTTATTTAAAATTAAGTAGTGTAAGCATTTACAGATACCTGTTGGGTGATCGTCTTGGCCAACGTCTTCTGTTAGATTCTGCAAGAAATATGTTCACTATTACCGAGAAATCACACACCACACAGCAAGTATGAAAATTCATAAACATTTTCATAAACAGCCAGTATCTTCATAATCTTCTCTAAATTTTTACCAAATACACGTAAAACAACTACTTTAAACAGCTGGTAGTTTTGTCTTTAAGAGGTTGACTTACTAGCTTATTAAGGGTGTGGTAGATCTTATGAATATTTGCCAGTGTTGAGAGATGAGGGTTCAGCTGGAAGTCTTTAAAAGAAAAAGAAGAAAATTCAGTGTCATTTATTTCCCAGGCTGCCAAAACAGTGTAAAAGAAGAAAACTCAGAAGTGAAGAAAAACAAATGTTTGGATACCACTGAATGGTATTCTCCATTAATTTGATACTTATTAAATAAAATACAACATGCAACTACTGACCTATCTCTTAGAAATAGAGTCTGGCAATAAAGTCAAATTCCCAACCGAATGTTTAAGTTCATGAAATTTTCATGTGAACAGTAAGGAAAAACAAAAATCCCTCAGTAGTTGTAAAATCCTACCAGCAATGAACCTGAATGTAAGAGAAAAATGTCAATAATGTTAGCGAATTAAAGTCACACAAATAGAAGATCTCAGAAGAAACATGTTCACTTTCTCTTTCTCTTTCCTTTTCCCTTTCTCTTCCCCGGAATTACTAATACAGTATCAAAGCAAGCTCCTGGACAGGAAAGTACAGAAAAGCATCTCAACCATTTGGCATTTCTTGCAATATATTTATTTTGTTGGCTCTTATACAAGAGAGAGCAAAAATGGAACCTAAGTCCCTCCCCTACCATCAAACGAACACAGACAAATCAAAGGACTCCACTGCAAGCTGAGGCCAGGAGCCCAGAGCCCAGGGATGGAGCCTACAGTTACTTGCACTGCAAGATTAAAAAATGCCACAAACCCAGGAACGCAGAAGCAGAAATCATGCTCATAAACCTGTCCAAATCCAAGAACGTTATCCCCCATCGTCTCTAATAATTTCAGGATCACATGCTCAATCATATCCCCATCTTAGAATCCCACACAACATAAAACGTTCAACTGTTAGGCTTTTGAATCTCTAAGTTCAAATGTTTCTTGTCGCTTGCACACATATGAGGCTACATAAATATAAGTTAAAAGTCTACAAACCATTTTATATTTGAATAAACATCAAAGAGTATTTTCATAAAATATCAAGATTTATACTAGTTCCTTTACCATCAGAAAAGTTAGTCTGAAAGTAACCTTGAAAAGATACTGTAACTCCCCCAAGTTAGGCCATTCTGATAAAAAAGGGGGGAAAAAATCGCCTTTCACTGGAACAATTTCTTTGGGACATGTATTAGATGCAAAGAAAAGACCAAAGAGCAGACACTACAAGTTGTCTGTGCTGGGCTGGACTCTGGGCTGCTGCTCGGAGGCTGGAAAGCAAGCGGACTTCCCTGCCAGTATTTAGAAAGCTTTACTTTCTTTTCAAAATTGTGCCAGGAATCCAGGTCTGGGCAGGCCAGTAGAGCAGAGCCCCTGGCATTCACAAGTCACTGTCAGGAGCAGCAGGCACGTACGTACACACACACACACACACAGGTGTGCTGCTGGACCCACCTGGTGGCAGTGATGGCCAGAGGCTCTGCTCACAGCCATCAAGAACTGCCCAACTAACCAGATTTTTTGGCTGAGAGACAACCAGAGCAGGGCCTCAGACCCTAAACGGGCTTGACTAAAGGCAAGTGTTACTTGTTTAGCATCTGAATGCTTCAGCCATACTTAAGGTAAATGATGACATAATGTGGCCCAGAATCATGATTTTCCATCTTAATCAGTGCAGTTGCACAGAAAACGTTTAGGAAAGCATTTGGAGTATGTGAACATATGTGTGTGCGTTTATTTACTTATGCGTATATTTAGTAAACATTGATGGGGTCTCTAAAGCTAGGAGCAACCGTGCTCTCTGATCCACAAGAGGCTTTGGGGGGCCTGAACACAAAGAGCCCCACTCTTTAATGTGACTGACCCACATTATCACCACACCATAACCTCCCCTTCTTCGTACTCTCTGTTTCAAAATCAGAAGACAAATGATACACTCCATCATCATCTCTGCATTAAATCCTGAAATAAACTCCTGCCCACCCCCCCCCCCCCAAAAACTAAAATCTGAAGAAATTTAAGGATCTAGATTAGATTCTCTCTTCACTGAAGCCACACCGGGGTGGGGGGTGTCACAGAATAAGGGGCTTGCCAAAGATCATTCAAGCACCCAGGTTTCCAGATGCCCCACCCCCATGCTATACTTTTTCACCACTCTGATGTTAATTCAACTGTTGAAATTCACATAAAAGAATCTAAATGAGGGACCCCTGGGTGGCTCAGTTGGTTAAACATTTGACTCTGGATCTCTGCTCAGGTCATGGTCTCAGGGTTAAGAGATCAAGCCTGGCATCAGGCTGGGTGTGAAGCCTGCTTAAGATTCTCTCTCTTGGGGCACCTGGGTGGCTCAGTTATTAAGTGTCTGCCTTTGGCTCAGGTCATGATCCCAGGGTCCTGGGATCGAGCCCTCTATCAGGCTCCTTGCTCCGTGGGAAGCCTGCTTCTCCTCCCATTCCCCCTGCTTGTGTTCCTGCTCTTGCTATCTCTCTCTGTGAAACAAATAAATAAAATCTGAAAAAAAAACAAAAACAAAAACAAAAAAAGAAACACCAAAAAACCAAACTCCTCCCTCTCCCTCTGTTCCCCCCCTTAAAAAAAAAACAAAAAAAAACTGAATGAATTAAAATTTCTAAATCCTTCTACACACACACACAGAGTCCTGTACTAAAAATCACAGCCAAAATACCACTTCGATTTACGACCTCTCTGTGAAGACCAAAAGCTGATGTGAATCTCAGGTCTACCAGTTATTTAACCTAAATCTCACCGCTCTTATCTATAAAATGAGATTATGATTCCTAGATATGGCAGACATCCATTATAATGCCTAGACCATATTAAGTGTCCAATAAAAGAGACCAATTATCACTACATTCGCTAACATCATTTTCCATATCACACCGCTATCTAAAATGGTCCCTAATTTCCATTGGTCCAAGTCAAGCCCCAAAACCCCAACTCCCAAGTTGGGGCCACTTCTGTGATTGAGGCATGTGGCCTGGTACGTCTTTACAGCCTATGATGGCATTTCTATATTCATACGCCATCAACCGGTGTCCATGATGACAGTCAAAGATAACCTTGATATAGTGGAAAAAAAAGACCATTTAAGACTAGGTTCTACATATGAACTTTCAGTTCACAGGCAATGTGGCTAAAAGGTTTATTTCGCAAATCATACAATACAGTCAGGGATTCTCCATTTCCACATCCACTGTCCTCATCACCTCATCACTGCATCACCAAAAGGAAAAAGAAAGCAGCAACACGTATACTTTCTCTTTAGCTTCACCAAGGAAAGAAGCAGCTAAGGAGGAAACACAAATTCAGAGAAAAAAAGACCAAAATGCCATTAAAAGATAAATCCACAAAAGTTAACACATATTGAATTTATGGTTCATCTGTTTAGTGCTCAGGGCAAGTAACAGACCTTGAAATCTAAAATAGATTTCACATCCTTAAGGAATAGATATTAAGGGTAAAAATCAAATGCTTTCCAGAGAACGTATTTAGGAAAGCACTAACTGATTCATAAAAATTTTCTTCTGCTCATATTTCAGTTCCAAAGGATAAATGCTAGGTTAAGTCACCTTTATTCCATGATCAAATGACTCTCCACAGTAAAGCACTGACTGGGTTTCACTCTCCTCTACGACATGCAAACCCTATTATCCTGTATTAAAAGCCAAACCTGGCTGTGCAAAAAAGGCATAGTCTGCTTAATAAACAGCATGCCTAAATGATCTGGTATTCTTACAACCATCAACAGAGGATGACTGGGATAAAGCTTCCTGCGTTTTTGTTTGTTGTTTTGTAATTACCATTTGCTGTGACCTATATATGATAAAAGAAAAAAATGAGTAACAAGTGGGGGAGGAGGCAGGGGAAGGGGTCAAAGTCCATGTCCCCAACCTACCCTAGGTATAGAGTACCACGATAAAACAGGCCCAAACATTAGGAAGGAAACAATTATGTAACTTCAGACAATGACTATCAACCAAAAGAATCAAATTTTAAAAATTAACAGTCCTAATAGGAGTTTGTTTCCAGAAGGTCAGAAACAATTTCAACTCTTAAAAATCAAATCCTTCCCTCATACCATAGTCACTTGTCAAAGACAGCAGGGAAATGATCTCAATTACAATAGCAACAAAAAGCAGTCATACATACAAGAATAAACAAATATGGAACATACAAATGAAAAAACCATGAAAGTTCACTGAAACACACAAATGTGAGATATCAGAGATATTACACTACTGGAATGCAAACACTCAGTATTATAAAGCAATCACTTTCCCTTTGCACTAAACTACAAATTAAATGCAATCAAATTCCTACTCTTCCTGCCTTCCAGATCTCCACCCCAAAAGAGGTGGAGAAAAGGAAGGGAGTCAGGCAGATTGATTCTAAAGTTCATCTGAAAGAATAAACACGTTGGCCTTGCCAAGAAATTGTTGAAAAGGAAGAATGAGGAAGAACGTGCCCTATCAGATAGCAATACACAGTATAAAGCAGAAGTTGGTCAATTCTTTGTAGAGGGCCAGATCGTAAACATTTTTAGCTCTGTGGGCCATGCCATCTCTGTTGCAACTGCTGGTGCCATTAGAGCGCAAAGCAGCCATAAACAACACATAAACAAATGAGGGCAGCTGTGTTCCAATAAAACTTTATTTATAAAATCTAAGTAGTAGGCCAAATTTGGCCCGTGGGCCGTAATTTGCCAATGCTGGGTATAAAGGCACAATAATTACACCACAATGGTACATGTGCGAGGAGATAAATCAATGGAAGAGCGCTGATAAACATATGTACATCTGTGTAAACACACATATGTAATTAATATACAATAAAATGACACTCAAATCAATGAGGAAGAGAGAATCAGTAAAGAGAGGGGCAAATAGCTAGCATATGGAACAGACTACAATTAATTCCAACCTCACCCAAAAGTTACAGATGGAAGGGGAAGGTGTTCGAGGCGAAAGAAAATCCCTTCTCTTGGGTTCGGGGCCCTGCACGCTCTGCCTCTGCCCGTCTCTCCGATCTCATCTCCCACCCGTCCTCCTCTGGCTTATTCACCTCAGCAGCGTGAGCTTCCCGCTGTTCTGTGAATATTCCGAGCACACTCCAATCTCAGGGCCTTCACTCGTGCTTTGCCTCGAGCCTTCTGCTCTCTGAAGAGAATACGGCTGCCCTTACATTTCACGGGGCTGCACCACCAGGTGCCTTCTTATACAACCTCACCGGACCAACAAATAGGACCCCTTCTTCGATCTTTATCACTTTCCCATACGTTCCTTTCCTTTTTCTTTTCTTTGTATCACAGCTTTGTCATCTTCTGCCCCCTTTAAAGGGTAAGCTTCATGGAAGCCAGGACTTGGTCTTGCCCACTACTGCATCCCTAGTACCTAAAACGATACCTGGCACATAACAGGCACTCAATAAATACTCAATGAATGAATGCAGATCAAAGGCACCAAATGTTAATTTCAGTACGTTCAGGGCATTTCAAGGGCATCCACACCATTAGACCTTCAGATGTGAGAAGCAGCATGGTAAAAGACGAAACTCATAAAGAAGGCCAAGGTCAGAACATGAAAAATCTGTGAACCCTGCTTACCAGTCTAGATTTACTCTCTCAAGGCCCAGTCTCCACCTGGGCCACCTGGGGGTATGCCCCCAGACAGACATGGCACATTCAAGCAGCATCAAACCTACTCAGGAGTAATTCACCTGAAACAGTGTTACATGGACACAAAGGAGTACGGCACAAGACTTCGAGGAGATGTCACCACACTGAGCTCTGCTGCCGGGATCCTGGGGACGCTGAAGTCACTGAACCTCTGCCAGAGCAGAATGTCAGCGGAGAACTCTGAGGAGCACTGCTGTGGGTCCAGGTGCTGCAGTGTTCAATTTGGGAACTGTCTAGAAGGATCACTTGGCAGCAAATGCGTGGCACGGACGGTGGGTGGCCTGGCTTCAGAATGGCCCCTCACAAAGACCACCGGAAGTGACTGAGGCGAGGAAGGATTAGGGCCTGATTTGAGATGGGGCAGGACCAGTGGAGAGGAGCAACACTGAGTACAGTGGGGCCTCCCCATACCCGCAGGGAACTCACACAAATTCGACCTCATTCACTTGGCCAAAAAAAAAAGGAAAAAGAAAAAAGAAAAACCAAAAGAAAGGAGGAAGAGAGAAGAAAAGAAACTTCACTTGTCCCATAACCGCTGTCCATTCTACTGAATGAGCCGGAGACAGGCACACAGATCCCATAGCTGCTCGGTCAGTCCGTTCCCACGTGCTAGTCACATTTTGTGACTCTCACAACACTGGATGAGTCTAGTATTTAAAAATGTATTTTCCATAAAACATGTTCCCTAAATGCAAGCCAGCTGCTTCAACTGGTGCTCCGCTGAAGAGCCAGAGATCTGTTCCAGCGCCGGAGGAAAGAACCAGCCGTGCTGGGCTGATCTCAGGGAACCTCCAGCGGGGCACCTTCTGAAAGCATTTCCAAGGGACGTTTTTAATACAGGGGGTTTTGACCTTACTCAGGGAATCAGAACTATCGTCCAGATAAAATGTGATCGCACTATCGGGAAAAACCACTATGACTGCATTCAGGAGACGGCACGGAGGAGTTCAGTGTTTCGTGTCCATCTGTCCAATTCTCCCTTTACTGGCTCAGGCAGGATCGCACAGCTGGCTGTGGCCAAGCGGGGAGTGATTCACAGATCTACGAATTCCCAATTCGGAGCCCATTCCTCCATTCTAGCTTATTTCTAATCAGAGCGAGAACGGATCAATCTCCAGGGTCCGTTAAAGGAAAAAAAAGCAACACTCTCTCCCACTCGAAGTTGTTAAAAATCAAGTACACAAACTTAGACTAACATTTTCTTAAAAGTTACTAAAACTGGCTAAATCTAAAACAACTTACCAACTTTTTTTTGTTGTTTATTTTAGTGGGGGCAGACGGAGATGGAGAACTTAAGCAGACTCCACACCGAGCTCCACAGGGGCCTTGATCCCACGACCCTGAGATCAGGACCTTGGCCCAAGCAAGAGCCAGACACTCAACCAACCGCGCCACGCAGGGGTCCCCACCACCTTTCTTTAAAGAGAAGAGATGGGCAGACAAGATACCACCAACACCACCAATGTTATTTGACTTCAGGTACACCTCTTTCTTCTCAGCACTAACAATCAATAAAAGTATTTCATTATTTTTCTAAAGATTTTATTTATCTTAGAGAAAGAGAGAGCACACGCATGCCTGCAGGGGAAGAAGAGGAGCGAGCGGGACAAGCCTGACATGCGGCTCCATCCCAGGACCTTGAGATCATGACCTGAGTCGAAATCAAGAGTCAGACGCCTAACCGACTGAGCCATACAGGTGCCCCTAAAAATATTTTATTATTAGCTAGACTCTAGTTGGCCCATCAGTGGGCCATGCGCCCAGGTATAAAGGATTTTAATGCAGCACTGTGCACAGGTATGTGCTTAATAAATGCTTCTGGATGACAATGAAAATGATGAACTAAAGCAGTAAAGGCTCTTGGGGAGGGAAGGGGCAGAATAATGACCATGTTAATGACAAAGAAGTGAGACAAAAATCAGACAAAAAGTAAAGGTTATCAAAATCAGCATTGGTCCTGAATGTCTCTCAGACAGAACCAGAACATGAGCAAGCAGAGCCCGGCCTCTCTAACTGGGGTACGGAATGCTCAGGGGCTCTCTAAGTTACAGGTTATATGGCCCGTTCTCCTGAAATGTCAATTTTACTCAGTGATAAGGAAAAAGAAAAATACTCTGTTGTCAAAGTCAAGGGTGTATGGTAGCTGAAATGTATTCTTTAGGTTTGCCTTGTCTCCTTCCTTCTAGAAGCAGGAGCCCTCTTTCCTGTGGGCTTCAGACAGAATGAGAACGCCAGCGATGCCAAGAAGAGACCCCTACCAACCTATGAAGAGAACACGTAACAATGTCTGATTTCAGTCAACAAGATTTCAGATTTGTTACTGCAGCATAAAAGAAAAAAAAAAAAAAAAACCCTAAGTCTTCAACAAGTCCTTACAAGGCCCTACATGATCTGACCTAAGTCATCTCATTCCATTATCCTTGCTCACTCCATTCCAGCCACTCTCTTCCTTGAAGACTCACGTGAATTCCTACCTCAGGGCCTTTGCATTTAATCTGCCCTCCGCGTCGATGACTCCCGGTGTTCACAAAGCCTCGCAGCTGACTGCACCACCTATTCAAATGTCACTTCAGCAGAGAGGTCTCTCCCGACTCCCTATCAAAAGCAGCATCTCCTCCCCCCACCAGCTTTAGATTTATTTCTCTACGTTTGTGTGCTAGATTTGTGGGTCCGCTTCATCCGACATGCCCCTCTTTGCTAGGAAGTAGGAATCTCTTTATAAAATGCCTAACAGCGCCTGCCTCATAGGGATACCGCGAGGCCGGAATGAGTCAATGATGTGATGGGCTTAGAACAGTGGCCGGCGTGAGGTAGGCACTACCCGGGATGCACTATCGGCCCAGCGCCCTCTTCCCCACAGCCCAAACCAAGCCTGCTAGTGAAGCCTCTTTCAAACTAATCCAGCAGCTGCCCACAGAGAATCACCTGGGAAGCTGGAAAAATCGGCCAGGGCCCCCATCCAGATGGAAGTGGGGTCACTGATTTTTCAGCAGCCCAGATGATTCTAATAGGCAGCGAGAGAAGGGAGCTCTAGCCCCACTCTTGACTCGGTCCCCAGCCTGCAGGCAGCCAACCCGCCAACGGGACAAGCTCCGCACGCTACAGACCAGAATCTAACTCAGTCATTGGTACCCCACCAGCGCACTGAAAAGAACCAGAGCGAGATCCAGGGAAAAGATGACGAAACTGAAAAGCCAGGTGAAAATGAGAAACCAAGTAGCAGCGGGAAGATATTAGCATCTCTCTCCTCATCAATAAATATTTGCCACTTTACAAGGCACAAAAGCCAGAAGGTGAGGCATGGCAAGGGGAACCTGGATAAGGGGTGGGAGACAGGTCATTGTGGGTGGCTCAGCATTTTCACGGAACGCTCCAAAATGAAAGCCATCCAAGCATACCACGGCTGGCTTTTTCCTTGGGGCTCTCCCAGGACCCATAAAAGAGGCTGCGAGGAGAAGCCATCCGGCACAGAGAGGCGGCGTGCCACCTAGCTGCGTCATCCACTCCGTGGCCTGTGCCTGCCAGTGCCATCTCAAAGGAGCCGGCCACTTCAGGACACCCTGCGTGGCTGCACTCCAAGTGTGACAAGGTACAAGGGGCCCTAGATTCATTCCCTGTGCCCCGCCTCACCCACTGAGGAACACAGATCCACTCGACAGTTCAGAGGAAAAATCATCCTTTAATCTCACTGATGTGACAAGAGTTCTGCTGCTCTGGCGTCAGAAAGGCCTGAGCTAGAGTCTCAGCTCCGTGACATTCCAGCTGAGTGACCCTGCCCGTGACCCAGTCTCACTGTGCCTCAGTGTCCCCATCTGTACAGCTGCTCTAAAGGGCCCCTTTGCACAAGGCTTCTGCAACAGTGAAACGAGATGGTGCCTAAGAAGCACGAGCAGAGCACAGGCCCGTCCCATGCGCCCATAAGGTGCACTGTTTTACTCCCATTATTATCAGAACGTAAAAGAGACTAAGACACACTGAAGCCAGATCAGAAAGTAAAGACAAGGCAGAAGGGATGACAAGGTGACGGGTCATTAAAAGTATGACATCAACAGCCAGCTGCCTGGACTTGAATGTACAACCATCTTCTTCAGCTTCCTGTTTAATTAAGAACAAGTAATCTGTGGTCAAATTTTGGGAATGGCATTTGAAGAAAGGGATATTAAAGCAGAAAAGGACTTAATCTCAACTACAGAAAAAAAAGAGAAAAAAATAATTTCAAAGATATTATATGAAAACACATTAGTAGTTCTACTAAAAGGTAAGGGGTTTGGGTTTTGTTTTTGGCTTTTTTTGGTTAAGGTTAATTTACTTATTTGAGAGAGAGCATACCAAGAGGGGAGAGTGGCAGAGGGCAAGGGGAAGAAAATCTTAAGCAGACTCCTGGTGAGCACAAAGCTCAATGTGGGGTTCGATCCCACGACCCTGAGATCACCACCTGAGCCAAAACCAAGAGTCAGACACTTAACCAATGCGCCACTCAGACACCCCTAAAAGGTAAATTTTATGTTTTGTAGCTTTTCTGCAATGTTGTCCGGTATCTTCTATATTTAAAAATACTACAAAAAGTGTACTTAAAAAGTAGTTAACACAGGTCTGTTTAAAATTAAGACCCAAGAAGACTAAAATGCCAACATCACTAGTGAGTTAAGGAATGCAAGACTTCTCTTTGCCATGATCAGTTCCCCAGTTAGAATCAGTTTTTAAAGCCTACTGTCATTGAGGGGAAGATGACAGAAACTAGGGGACAGGAAGGATGGGAAAGAAGGAATTCCTCCTACATCCTGATGCTACTGGGGCCCATTCTAACAACAAAAGAACCAAAAGCAAAATGGAGATGACCACATCTGCTGGCTCTGCTATCAACATTCATAGGCCAAAGACAAAAATAGAATGTTGAGTTCACTGGCACTGGTGGGGCCCCTAGACCCTGGAGTCAGAATGCCCGAGTTAGAATCTCAATTCACCACTTAGAAGCTGTGTGACCTTGAGAAGATTAATTAACCTTTCTGCACCTCAACTTCCTCATCTGTAAAATGGGCATACTAACAGTACACAATCTGCTTCTGTGGGTTGTTGTGAGAACTGAAGGTATTAACAAAGGCAAAGCAGCTGGAACAGCCCAACAATAATCACCAAACATGTGTCAGCCCCTCCCCACTCCCCCTTGTTCCTCCACACTCCCTGCGCCCTGCCTTATGGCTTTTCTCCTCTCCTCTCTCTGGTCCCTCTTCTCAGCCTTTCACTACCGGGTTCCTGCTCACCCTCCACCTTATCCCCTTTCACCCCAGCCTACCAACAGCCCCTTCTCCAGCCCCAGTTCTCAGTACTTTGACCCTTGCTGTCTCTTCTCCTGGGAAAGCACCCTCCCCCTCCCCCACCGCGGGGGGTAGGGGGGTGGGCACACACAAAACTCTTTCCTGGGGGGGGGGGAACACTTCAGAAGCGAAACCCACATGATAAATGCTAACCCTTCCATGAAGTCTAATTTTAATGACTTCCCGTTTGTTTCCAAAGCACTCTGGGCAACCCAACCAACCTAGCTGCCATCGTGCCATACTTAAGCTGTCCATTACTTCTCTGCCTGCACTGCTAAAGCCGCCAGAAGAAGCTCTTTGGACACGGGGCCCCAACCCCGAACCCCCAGTCACGTGTGTTACGGCACTGCCTGGCAACAAGAAACCCTCAAATGTTTGGTGAATGACTAAGTGAGGGAATGCCTCATTTGGTTCTTTCTGATAACCTCTCTTCCTCTCCAGGGTCTCCTTTTAAAGCCTAACGAGGACAGCGTCATTACACAGCAATCATTAGCAACTAAAACAGAAGAGAGCCAAGCACTTCTCTAAACTGTGGGGGTTTTTTTTCTCATTTAATCCTTGGGATCACTCTGATTTCGCCTCCTACCTCCTCCTCTCTGCCCAGCTCCCCACTCCACTCCAAGTCCACCAGCCTCTATGGAATTCCTACCACAGGTCTGCTCCTTCCCCAGAGCCCCTGCTTTCCTCTTCCCGCCGCCTGGAATGCCCCTCACTCCCACCAGTGACCCTGCTATTAAAAACTACAACATCCTGGGGCGCCTGGGTGCCTCAGTGGATTAAAGCCTCTGCCTTCGGCTCAGGTCATGATCCCAGGATCCTGGGATCGAGCCCCGCATCGGGCTCTCTGCTCGGCAGGGAGCTTGCTTCCTCCTCTCTCTCTCTCTGCCTGCCTCTCTGCCTACTTGTGATCTCTATCTGTCAAATAAAATAAAATCTAAAAAAAAAAACAAAACTACAACATCCTCCACTCCTCTCCCTTCCGTGCTCATGCACCTGTGTGCCCCACCCCCTGCTTTATCCTTCTCTACAGAACTTCCAACCGTCCACCACACTGTATGGTTTACGGGCTTACAGGCTCCCTCCCCTAAGCCAGATTGAGAACTTCACAAGAGGCAAGAACAGGGCCTGGTACATGGTAGATAATCAGTAAGCAGTGTAGACCGAACATCTCCATACTCTGTGGTAGGTACGTACATTTTAGGCGTGAGGACGCAGGTGTGCGTGCATAGGAGCTGATGAGTAACTCACCTGCGGTCACACAGCTAAGACATAACAGAGCAAGGATGTGAATCCAGGCAATTTGACTCGAGGGCCAACTCTGAACTATTAACTGTCTTCCCAACCTGACCCAGATAATAGTTAAAAGGCATCATCACATTCAGGGAGCAAATGCTAGCCGTCTGTGTCTTTGGGTGGTACAGAACAGCCATCCACTGGAAAACTTGAAAAGGACGAGTAACTTCACTCTAGACAGTTCCATGTGGTAAAGCACTACCGGATTTATAATTTATACTGCACTGACAATTTTTCTCTAGACTTAATAGTTCAGGAAAAAAAAAAAAAGGAGGAGAGATTTATCACACCTTTTTATACTGTAATATCCCGATGAACAGCAAGATGACAAATCATCAACTAACATGAAGGTGGCTTCCGATGACATATACGAAAAGCCAAAAGTTGTGGTAGGAGATGGAGAAGTACAGACTGCAAGGGAACACAGGGGAACCTTTGTGGGGGTCAAGAAAACATTCTGGACCTTAATTTTAGTAGCGGTTATGCCGGTATAGATATTTATCAAAATTCATCAAGCTGTACACTTAAAATAGGTACAATTTTATAGTATGTCTAGGATACTCAGTAAATACTAAAAAGCAATCAAGACTATCAGATAGAGTTCTACCCAAAAAAAGGCACAAAGAACATTTCCAGGCTAATACTCCCAAATTAGATCCAAAAAGACACACCAGAAGTTAGACATTATTAGCTCCTGAGCATCACACCTCTCTCTCTCTCTCTCTCTCTCTCTCTCTCTCTTTTTTTAAGGACAAAGAGGTGATTGGAAAAAGACAAGCAGTGAAGAGCTCCGTATAATGAGATCCAGCAGGGCGGCTGATGTGCAGCTCAGAGCCTGACTGACCATTGGCAAAGGCGGCGCCCACAACGGACATTGACTGTGTGCTCCTTCAGTCCTTTGGGTAACCTCAGATCAGGACCCTAGGACCCTGAACAGAGAGTCCAGTCGGGGTAGTAAGGCACATCGCTGCCCGTCTCTTCCAGGGCCTCTGCCACATCTTGACCAGTGACAGGTACGGATGTTCAGTCTGTCAGGATTCTGAGTTTCGAGCATCAGAAACCAACCAGCTAATAGAACAGGACCGTGATTTCTTTTTTTAAAGAGCCATTGGTTAGTTCACAGAAGGCCTAGGAAATCTTCGGATTCACACTCTGGTGGGCGTGTCTGAGCAGCCTGGCCTGCAAAGGTAGGAATTTCCCAATCAGGGAAAGAGCCAGGGCCCTTAAGACGGAGGACGCCCACCACGAACAGAAATGGATGACACGCCATCTTTGGGAATACTAGTGATAGCAAGTAATAAAAGGTTTTCAAAAAATATTTACAAGAAAAAAATTCCTCAAAGAGGGAACTTAAAGGAATCATAACCACAGGTAATGCTACTTGGGGAGGGTGGGAGTCTTTTTCATATCATTTAGTGTTGTACTCAGTCTATTAGTTTCAAAAACTATAAGCCTACCTTCCTAAATTGAAAATGACTCATTAAGAGTGTTTTCTAATTAAGAGAAAATTCAAATCCAGAGTAGCAAATACTTTGTCTGCTAGAATAAAGGACACAAGAGAAAAAAAGTCCTTAGCTCTGAAACAGGGATGTGATAATCGCTAAAATATATGATTCTCCTTAAAATGCATTTCAATATCTTTTTCTACTTAAAGCATATATTTATTTATTTTTTTAAGATTTTATTTATTTATTTGACAGACAGAGATCACAAGTAGGCAGAGAGGCAGGCAGACAGAGAGAGAGAGGAGGAAGCAGGCTTCCTGCTAAGCAGAGAGCCTGTTGTGGGGCTCGATCCCAGGACCCTGGGATCATGACCTGAGCTGAAGGCAGAGGCTTTAACCCACTGAGCCACCCAGGCACCCCAGAGCATATTTTTTAAATGTATGTTCTGCTTAAAAGAATAATTCTCAAGAGGTACTTCTCCTAACCCCAATCTCAGAATAAGAAAAAAGAACAAGCTATGAGAAGCTATTAACACTAATTCAAGATGACCAACTATAGAAAGATATCTGCGTCAATATCAGATAATCAGAAAATCCACCTCCAACTAACAAAGTTTATTTTCTAAATGAAGAAAGCCTTCCAGTGATCTCAATGTGTAGTTAACATGAAATAAACCCTACGGACCAGAATCTGGCCATAAAACAAAAAGACAGGGAACGTCAGACCTGCCAAGCCCTGCCTTAGCCTTCTCTACACAAGACTTACACACCAGATCCAAAATGGAAGCACGCATTTTCACACACAGACTCCAGGGCCCTTAGTCCATCAACAGCATTTTACTTGCTCCTTGAGAATTTCTCCATGCCACAGACATTCTTCGAAACTGGTATCTTTGCACGTATTTCAAAAGAACTATTGTTTAAATTGGTTTGCTTATGGCTGACTTTGTCAAAAAAGACCGAATGAATAAGTGAGAGTTTGTAGTCCCTGAAGAGACAATCTGAAGATAATGAAAGACGATTCAGAAGCATGCTAAATAGCACGAGGGAGGACTAAAATTTTCCAGATAATTCACTATTTAAGAGTTGACCATTTAAGTGCAATTCAATACCTATTTGAGGCCCTAAACAAAGTGCCATCGTGGATGAGAAATGGATACTAAACAGACAGTCCTAGATCTCAAGGAGGTAAGACTCTAACTGGGAAAGGGACAAGTAAGCGAGCAGCTATTGCTATATTAGACAGAACTGAGAACAGAGGTAAACCCAACTTTGGAGATTCAACGGAGGGAAAGGATGAGTCTGTTAGAGAGGGAACAGGAACCCAGTAAAGAACAGTTCTGCAGAAGGAGCGCGGAGGGCAGTGGGCAAGGAGGCCGCAGTGGGCAGGGGGTGGGAGGGGGCAGAAACGGAGCTTAAACTGCACAAACCAATTCACCTCCAGGTTCCAAGGAGTCTGCATTTCATTAAGCAAACAGGAGCCCTTGAGGTTTTGTGTGGGGCAATCCTAAGGACAAAGGTGATTAAACTGGTGATGCAGAGGACAAAGTGAGAGGGGCTGAGGCTAGCAAAAGGATTACTGCAGATTAACAACAAGATGGGTGAGCCCTAGGACGGCAGCCACAGGTAGGAGAGAGTTCCATGGGGGGAGGATAGGCAGTCTCGCTCTCACCACCAGCCAGGAAAACGAGAGGATGAGGAATGACTTAGTTTCCAGCTTCAGTTATTAAATGAATTGCGAATGAATGAAATTAGTCTTGTTTTCCTCTTTGTTTTGACTACTAGGAAGCTCAGAGCCAAATATATGACTTATTTCTAACATATGGCAAGCAATTATGTGCAGCCTGTAAATCTATGGTTTATTTTCCTTCTGTTTTTTAAATTTACTTATGAGAGAGAGACAAGAGAGGCAAAGAGGGAGAAAGAGAATTCCAAGGAGACCCCATACTGAGTGTGGAGTCTGACCCTGGGATCAATCGCACAACACCCAGATCATGACCTGAGCTGAGATTAAGAGTCGGACGCTTATCTGACTGAGCCACCCTGGCGCCCCTAATTTCCTTCTCTTCCCAGGCTTTTATCTATACTTAGTAAGTCACCTTTAATTATTTTTAAATGAAGCAGAAAATAAATCAGCATATTAAAAAAAGATTGAGACCAAGCCAGAGATAGCTGGACAAAGTAGCTGGATCAGGGATATAACCAGTAGGCTGCCAACCCAGAGTGTTCTCCTCACTGCTCTACCACTCTAGCGAAGGCCACATCTCCCAACAGAAACTGAAAAATGCCAGACTTCCAGTTTTTCAAACTTCCTTACAAGTAGCAGTGCCATGAAATCAGTTCTCCCCAACAAAAGTGAATGGGAAGTCTCCAAGGTGACCTTCTAGAAGACTCCTCTCTGCTAAGAGGGCGTTATAAGAAAACATCTTCCATCCTTCCTTCCCTGTCTCACACAGGCATGATGTCTGGGGCCACAGCAACCACATTGCCAACGTGAAGCAATGAGCCCGAGGCTTTCCATAAGCCAAAATACTAAAAATAGAGGAAGAAAAGGATGCAAAGAGACTAGAGTCTTCAAAAACATCATTCAGACACTGCACCACCGTTACAACCAACTATTTTCTACACTTCTTGCTACTGGACAATACTAAATTCTGTTATCTATGCCATTTTTTGCAGTGTATTGTTACTTCCCAATGACGGATACAACACTGGTCAAATCATGAGGTCAGTTTCTGACAGGCTGATTTTTATTCTGCTGAGTTAACAAGATCATTATTCTTGAGATGAGAAAATGCAAACATGTATTACAAACACATATTGCAGTCAAGAAGAAAGCAGTAGGGCGCCTGGGTGGCTCAGTGGGTTAAGCCGCTGCCTTCGGCTCGGGTCATGATCTCAGGGTCCTGGGATCAAGTCCCGCATCGGGCTCTCTGCTCAGCGGGGAGCCTGCTTCCCTCTCTCTCTCTGCCTGCCTCTCTGCCTACTCGTGATCTCTCTCTGTCAAATAAATAAATAAAATCTTAAAAAAAAAAAAGAAGAAGAAGAAGAAGAAAGCAGTAACCTGTAAGAGCTGTTGGGGGCAGCTAAAGATAAAAACAGAAAGGGATGTAATGATAAATAACATTTGAAAAAGCGTGATCAAGTATTGATTGACAGGAGCACTTCTTGGAGGCAGGACCAAAGGAAGGAAAGAGTGATGTACAGAAGTCCTCTAAAATGGAGAAAATGAGGGAGACTTTCTCTTCTGGCAATGTTATAAACAAGATAACCTAAAAAATCCTTCCCAATATAAAATAACAAAAAATTCTGTGAAAAGTAGAAGAAACATGTTTAAACACATATCTTAGTTCACATGAAAATAAAGAACCTCCCCAAAGACCAAAAATCAAAGAAGAACCCGAAATCCACAGCATAAAGTAGAAGCTGATCATGTTTAAAAACCTAGGGTCTGGGGGACTGGAGGAGAGGGGGATCGTGTGTGTGTAAAGGGCACCTGATCTTTGCGCTGTAACAAAAATAAAAAGAGAAAGAAATTACTAGCCTAATATTTTCTTTAAAACACCATCTTGAACACAATTATAACTAGTTTTCAACCTCGGACACTTCATGCTTTATATAAACAAATTCCAGCATTAAGTGCGTATTTTAAAAAACATGTCCATATTACATACTTACATATCACAACAGGCTTCATGAATACTTCATCATAAGATTAAGTAAAATATAAGATGAACAGAAATGTTTTCCTGAAAAAACCATACATTGCCCCATTTTTCGGCCACGATTTAATCATTAATCACTTCATCAAGTTCAGTATATCTGTAACCACACTAAAAGGTTTCCAAATTTTAGGACTTTTTGATAAAATTTTATCATTACGGTCATTGTAATATTCTTCTAGCGACTAAGCTACCAATAGTTTCATAATACCTTATATATCACAGAAAAATAGTCTGTCATCTTTGAGCTAATGTTATCGCCCTCTACATGACAGATTCTGCAATGTTCAAATTCAGCATATAAATGGTAATTCAGCATATAAATAAATTGTAATAGGAACTGGCAAAGGATGTCCCGTCTGGGGCATCTACAGAGAGGAAGGTCTCTAATATTAAAGAGGCCAAGAGAAAAGAATTACACCCTCAACTTAAAAAAAAAAAAAAAAAAAAAAAAAAACACAAAAACCTCTTAAGGTCGTCCACTGAGTTTACCTTCTGCTAGCCTCATTTGTTTCCCACCTTCCCTTTAAAATTGAAGACATCTTATATTCCCTTTGCTCAGCTTTATGCGGGGTTTATGAAAGGGCACAGTTCCACCCTAAATTCCACTAAGCCACCTTCAATTACTCAATTCATTTCAAGGCCATCTTCTTTCAGGAAGTCCTATCTTTGGGCAGTTCAAAGAGCCCAGGAAATGCAAACACATAATCTATATTATCGTCAGAAGGGTTCCAGGGGTCTCCACTGCATTCCCAGATTTACCTAAAGACGAAACCTTTTAACCTTCTGTTTAACGCTGGATGCCACAATAAATACAGCATCCTAAACTCTGCTTTGGACGGTGCTGCACCCTGAATGTTTCTCCAAACCTATGTGCTATAAGGCCACTAAACGCAGGGGGAAGTAATCAACTCGGGAATCAAGAACCCAAGTGTGAAAGGACTGCGTTTGGCTTGGTTCTCCCCCTCCCGCCGACTCAGGGAGAAGGTCCAGTGAATCGCTCCAGTCCCAGGGGACGAGAGAGGCTCCCAAGGGCTCGCTCGGGTCCTCCGGGAATAAACCACGAGTTAGCAGCGCCGGGAGGCTCCGAGGGGCGCGCTGCATTCTGGGACTCGTTTCCACAGTTACCCACGTGCACCCAACCCAACCGCGACTCCGCGCGGCGCGGACTACACGTCCCAGAATTCCGCGCGACCGCCTTTCCCCTTCACACCCGGCCACTGGAGCCAGACCCTAAAGGAAACCCCTAAAGCGTCCTCCCCGCAAGCTTGTCAGAGGTCGCGCCCCGCGAGCGCTACGTGGGGCCTCTGGCCCGGCCCTCCCTGCAGGGAAGCGGGTCCCCAGGCACCAGAGTCCACACCTGACGACCAGAAATTAGACAACTGCGTCACAGACTGCCAATCCCACGGACTGCCTGGGACCCCAACACCTCCCCTGCGCAAAACCCCCCACCCGGTCTCCAAGGCCCGACCCCTCCGGATCCCACCACGGAAAACCCGCAGCCCGCGCCCCGGCCCCGCCTCCCAGTCCCGCAGCCGGAGCCCGCGCCAGCGCTGACCTCGCTTCCCGCCGCTCTGGGGGAACCGCGGCCAGCGCCAACCTCAGGGCACCTCCCCGCCCCCTCCACCTCAGCCCCGCCCCCTCCACTCCCCACACCCGAAGCTCAGGGCTCCCCCTTCCACGGACTCTGTCTTGATCGGGGGGAGGGATCCCCTCCCAGAAAACATAGTCTGACACCTCCCCCCCACCCCGAGCCCCGCACGGACCGAATCTGGACTTGACAGTCCTCCCCCTGCCCTGGCCCCTCCCAACCCCCCTTTCCTCCCAACTAGCTCTACACCCCCACCGCACCTCCTCTACCCCTGCCCCCATCCTGTCACCCCAAACCCTCCCCTCTTCCCTCTCCTCTCACTCCCAATTACCCTCTCTTCCCAACACCTGCTCAATCCTATTACCCCAACGTCTGCCCCCTCTCACCACTCCCAGTTACCCCACCACCCTTCTATGCCTCTCCAGCCCAGCGGACTCCCCAACTATCCCATCACACCCCAATCCCTCCCACCACCTCGCTCTCCCGTTACATCAGCCCTCATCTCCGTGCCCGCCCTCCTGCCCCGCTCGGCCGCTACCCCCATTCCCCCACCGCATTGTTCCCCCCCACCCCCGCCATCCAGCCCTTCTTCCCATTGTCCCCGCCCCCGCGCTCCCCTCGCACTCACCCGCCTTTCTCACGGAGCCGCCCGCACCGCTCAGCCCCTAGGAAATCCTCACCCCTGCGCCCCGCTCGCTCGCTCCCTCGCTCTCTCTTCCCGCGCCGGTGCCACCCCCGGCCCTGCCCGCTAGCGCCCGCCGCCGCCTCCACCTCCATTCACCCCAGGCACTCCGGTCCCAGCCCTTCATCGCACGTCCCGCCCCCCCTGCCCCCAACACTGAAAAGGAGCCAGTCCCCACCCCCCTCACCTCCGCCCTCCCCCGGCAGGCCGGCCCCTTCCCCCCCCACACGCCCGCCCCCGCCCCGCGCCGACCGCAGCGTCACCGCCCGCCGCGGCCCCGGGAGGGGAAGGGGTGGCTCCCGGGCAGGGGCTCCCGGCGCGTTTCGGGACAGGAGGCGCGGGGCGGGGACTGCGGGAGCGGAGTGGAGAGTGTTGGCAACCGCCCGGCCCCGGCCCGCTCGCTCTCTGTTACTCACTGACAGCGGCGGCATCCGAGTGCATTTTCGGGCAGCTCACACCCCACTCTCCGCCCAGGCTCCCGCGCTCGCCTCGCGGTCCCCCCACCGGCTCGCCGCACCTCGGCTCGGAGCTGAGGACCAGCCGCCAGCACACCCGGCCCGCCCACCTCGGCTCCAAGCATTGGCTGAACCTCGGCTGCGGGACCGCCCCTCCGCGTCTCTCATTTGACAAAAGGAGTGCGGGGGGCGCCGGTCTAGAGCTGGCAATGAGGCCACGCCCCTTGGGCTCCAATGCGATTGGCCCCGGCGCCTCGTCCCCGTAACGCCCCTGGCGGGGGCCACGGTCTGGAGCAGCAGGTTGGACCCAGCTGCTGTCACTCATCCCCGGGGGTCCGAAAGCGCGTGTAGGGGCGAGGCTGGGGAATTGGTCCACCTTGACCCTGAAGCCCCGCCCCGTCACGGGCGGGATTGGTGGAGCTGCAGACCAACCGAGAAAGATGCGTCGGCTCTGAAACAAAGCACGCGTGGTGTTCCGCGAAGAGCAGAGGAGGGAAAGCGCAGTTGGGGCAGCTCGTGTCCCGTACAAGGAGTAGGGGAGTCCCCCCCTACTGGGATTCCCCACTTGTCTCGCACGCCTCCGAGCCGTTCTCAGCAGGAGCCCCGTCCGCGCGGAACTTGGACTGGGACTTCTCTTGCGAGGTGTTTCCTACTGCTGGAAACTGGGTAAAGAATCGCCCCGTCCTCACTTCCAGCAAACCCTCGGGTGAGGAATAAATTCCCAATTCTTGTACAACAATTACAACAATCTGCCCGCTCCCCGTTTTCGAGATGCACATCTCGAAATCACACTTCTTCCCCCTTGGTCACGTAAGCTTTTCTAAAGGCTTCGAATGCTACAGGCATTGTCCGTCATGCACACATCTGTATACGCCCCACACCGCATACAGGAAATTAGGGCCACGCTCTGAGCTTCCGTCCGGCACACTGGCAAGTCCAGAAGGTAGGTGCTGAGCCCTCAAGGACACCTAGCCTGAATCTAACTCACTGACTCTGAGAGGGCCTCATTTGGCTGTTACTTGGCAAAAGAAGGTGTTAATGTAAGTAAATTCGTCGGACCATTGAGCTTCCTAAGTCAAGAATTCGCACCATTTTCATAAGTTGCAACCACTTTTTTCAACGCTTCCCAACCATCTCATCACACTTAACCATAGTGTAGCAGAATGATATTTTGAGATATTTAGGAAGGATAGCCCCCTCCCACCCCAATCACAGGATACATACACCACTTATCTGTATCCCAAGGCCCTACCCTAACCTACAGCCAGAGCATTATATAATCAAGGAATAGGATTACATCACATACAATTGGTAACAAAACATTAGTCATTTTGGTTTTCGATTTCTTCAGCCAATGCTTTCGAGTTTCAGGGTTCTGAAATTTAGGTTTCAAATCGGGATAAATGTCACACCATAACCAAGGTATTTTTAAAGAACTGGATCAAACCAGTTCCTCTGTCCCACACCACTCCTGTTGTTGTATACTTCGTCCCTCTTAATCCCTAATGTCTCATGGGTAAATTGCATCCTTGTAATTGTATATCTATCATACTTCTATCATTTGAATATTTATGAATCACTTCACCTAATCATAGAATCTCAGAATTGACCTGAATTTATCCACTGTAGGTTTCTTCTCAAGATTCTCATCCATATTGGTGAACTTTAACAATGACAGGTTGGTCAGCTGGGCCTTGCAGAGATGGTAAGTACTTCTAAACTCTGAAAGAGGCCATTCCTTGTTGGGTAGATCTAACTCTAAGAAAGTCCCTCCTTACTCAAAATGGAAAAGCTGCTCCTGCACTTTATCCCGTTTATGTTTGCAACCTTTTCATTATCTAGGAAGTAATAAATTCTGTAGAACTTAAATCATAAAATTTTATATATATAAAACGTATGTTTTTATTGATCACGGTACTTTAAGGGCCGAGACACAACTGTTGTTTTGCACAGAAATGGGTTTGCTTCTTCACACCTCCAAATTAAAATAAGCTCACAATTAATTTGTTTTAGGTAGCCATTTACTATATTGATTTATTTGCTGCAAACTTGGTGATAATGTATGTAATGGGTAAGTTACATGAGCGACCTGCCCGCTTCTTTGCCCGTAGCACCCAGCTCTTTACTGGCTCGTGGTGTCCACAAAAATATATAGAATATTTAACCTTTGTTATTTCTCAGCATCACTTTCAGTGAGGTCACTATGGTTATTTTCAAATGAAAAATAGACTTAGAGAGTAATTTAAAACATCTTTTTGGTAGGTGAACTACAGCCTGAAGATCGAGGGGCTAAGCTTATTCTTAGTCTGCTAAAACTCAGGGCCCCACATGTATGAATAGTAAAATAGGTGTAATTGAGTGATTACATAATACTCTGCAGATATCACCCCATCATTTTAATAATCCACAAGACTATAAACCTTTGAGGGCAGGAATTTTCTTATATTTAGCTTTATGTCCTTAACATCAAGTATAGTGCTTTCAAATAGTAGACACAACTTAATTGTTCCTTAGAGTGAACTGAATGTTGACTGTAATGTGAAATTTTAGATCTGAGAGGAGCCTTGGGAAAATCCATCTTCCTCATTTTAAGCATATGAGAGTTGAGGTCCAAAGGAGTTAAATGTCTAATCCAACTTACTCAATTAGTTAATTACAAAGCAATAACTAAACTCAGGTTTTTCAACTCCTAGACCAGGTCTTTCCCCCAAACCCATATCAAAGCCTCAAAACTCCAAAGATGGGTAAATTACTTTTCCTTCCCATTTAAGAGTTGTAATAGGAATCTAATACAAATCCAATACTTCCTGGCTGGAATACTGCCTTCCCTTTTATGAAATTCAACAGGAAATTTTTTCAATATGTAATAGAACATTTAACTTTTTTCTCATTGGTACCATCTCCAAATAACTTGATCTCTGTGGGGGGGGATGTTTAGTAAGATAATAATGTTACACTTCTGTGCCTTTATATTCAGATCCTTGGGGGGAAAATTAATAAGTGTCTTGGGACTGTGATGGTAGAGTAACACTTTTCCCCAAATTCCACACATCCCACCATAGCATGCTGTTCTGCATATGTTGGGAGATGGGGGCACAGAGTAGAGAATAGCATAGTCTTAAGACTGAAATAAACTCAAGCCTGCTTAGACAAATCGATAAATAAGCCCCTGATAAAATTGGAAGAGAGCTGGAAAGAAGTCATGTCAGGGAGGAATTAATTCAGCCTCAGATTGAAGTGAGAGAGTGTATAGAGCTCCACTAGTTATCAAAAGTCAGGCTAGGGGTGCCTGGGTGGCTCGATGGGTTAAGCCTCGGCCTTTGGTTCAGGTCATGATCTCTGGGGTCCTGGGATCAAGCTCCGCATCAGGCTCTCTGCTGAGCAGGGAGCCTGCTCCCCCCCCACCCCCGTTCTTTCTCTCTCTGCTTGCCTCTCTGCCTACTTGTGATCTCTCAAGTTGATCTGTCTGTCAAATAAATAAATAAAATCTTTAAAAAAAAAAAAAGTCAGGCTAGATGGGATTACATGGAAACAGACAAACCAAAAAAAGTAAATCTATCAGTAGAAGTCAGGATAGTTCATTTCTCCAAACTCATAACCAACTAACAGTTTGCTTATCCAAGTGATTCCAACTTTTTTTTTAGTTGCTTCCCATGTGGTAGGCATTACTCTTATACTCTTATAGTGCTTTCCTTGTTAAAGTATTCCACATAACCTCAAAACACTCTAAGGGAGGGGCGGGGGGGCGGTTACTAATATTATTCCCATTTTACAGATAAGTTAACTGAGGCTTAGACCTTTCAGTAACTTGCCACCTAGCTAATAAGGAACAGTGTACCTAAGTGGTCAAACTCCCTGTGTTATATAATATTCCGTCTCTTCTTAATCAGGTTAACGTATGCCCTCCATGCCTGAGAGATTTACTTAAGGATACAATAATATGGAGGTGAATGTGTTTTTAAAAGATAGTGAAACTTGGCTTCTTTCTAGAGTTGAGTATGTAGACACTCAGGCTGCCTTTATTGATATATATTATGAAAAAAACGAGTCTGAAAGATTATTTCCAGGTGACTCCGTCCTTCTTATCTATTTTAGCCTTTTGACCTTATTTCAATAACAGCTATCGACTTCGTGGTATATTATTAATGAGATTATTTATCTAGAGTATCCAATGAGGCACTGCTGAGTATAATTTCCCTACTCTGATAGATGAGTGGGAGGGGGCAGCCCCTTCAGCCCACGGGAATTAGTCTTTTAACCGTTGAGGCCTGTGCTACTGGGAAACGGTTTCAGCTATCTAGCTTTTAATTTCCTAAGAATATCACCGTAACTTTTCACATATATACATAGAACAGTATTGCAATTAGCCACTTACCAAATGCTAATAGGGTAGATAAAATGTAGGTTTTGTTTTTCAATACCTATACATAATCATGTTCCAATCATTAGGTGAATGGAAAAGCATAGAAGTAGACATTTTCCTCCAGTGTCACCAACAGGGACAGTCCTTCCTCAAAACTGGTCATGACTGGCAAGCTGAAAAGATGGCATCATCCTCTCCTTTCATCAGCTTCCTTTTCCCCTGCCCCTCTTGTGCTAGAGGTCAGAAACCGACAATGCCACACAAGCAAGTGACCTCTTTATAATCACTCCAGGTTATTTCATAGAATTGATATCCTGTCATGTGCATTTATAATGACATTAAAAGGTTTTCTTTCTTTTTTTTTTTTTTTTCCATCAACTTCTGTTGGGGCAATAGTGTAACTCCCACAATAAAAAAGAGACCTTAAGGGATGGAACTTTCTGGAACCAATGCTACACCGAGCATTGTTAGCCATGGCAACACTTTTGATACTTTTTTCCTGAAGCAGAACATAGGCTTAATTCAGATGGCCTGGATTAAAGACCCATTGGCTTAAGAAGACAGTGCATCATTTAAAAGAAATTATTTCACGTCTCTGTGTGTTTTGGTTTCCTCATCTGCAAAATAGTGAAAATAATAGGAACTACCTTATAGGTATGTTGTGAGAACTACGTGAATGAGTCAGTGTAAGTAGAGCACAGAAAGGTACCTGTCTCCATACCTGTTAGCCTCAGTACTCACCATATCCTTGAATCAATCCCTCCCCCACACAGCCAGCTTGTCATCCCAAACCTTCCTTTTCCTCTAAGCTGGTCCCTGCCTCCACAGTCACTGTGTTTTATTAACTTGGCTTCCTTTCTCCTTTCTAGAGTTTACAGTGAACATTGAGTTAGGGACAAAATCGTTCTTCACCAAGACATGCCACCCATATGAAATTAGTCTAGTTTGAAACTGAAATGTGAGATTTTACACAGTAAAGAAAAAAAATGAGTACCCAGTATCAATGCTGTGTCATTCAAACTAACTAGCTTAGAGAAAATTGATTGATACTGGAAGTTCAGATGTACATAGGAAATTCCTAAGCAATTAAACAGATTGTAGTAAATTACAGGGGATTCTACATAACTAGAGGTACATATGGTGTTCCCATAGTGACTAATTTCTCTTCCTCGTCCTTTGAAGTCATATTACCCTTCCCTGAGTGACGCAGTTACTGGTATAAAAGATTTTTAATCTGCTGTACCAGAGGCAAAGTGTCTTTAAGTATTACCTTTGGGCCAGCCTGGGATAAGATGCAGACCCTCCCACTTAAGGAGGCATTAAACTTGTTTGGGCCTTAATTCCTCCATCTATAAACATAGGATTAATATATTCTAGGGATAAATATGATAACATATGTACAAGCACTTATAAAAGGAGACAGAAGCAGGAATAAATGCATGAGCCCCAATTATGTGATGTTTTCACATACTTCCTTGTGAACTTCATGCAGTTGTGTGAGGTACGGTTTAATTTTTATGCTTGGAGCTATTTCAAGTAAAAATGAGTCTGTGTTTCTAAGTTATCTAGAAAATCCAGGTTTCCTTCTTTATGAACTGCCATTTTAGGGATCTCTCGGAAAAGCTAAGAATTTTCTAATTCTGCTGAGATTTGACATCAGTGTTTCAATTTCAATTTTTTTGTTGTTGTTGTTAATTTCTCCAGCACAACTATAGAATGCTTAAACTGGAGTTTTTATTTTCTTTCTTTCTTTCTTTCTTTCTTCTTTTTACCCAGGGCCTTCTATTTTTCAGAAATCATACCTGCCTAGGGATTTAACAGAGTGTTTGAATAAAATTGTGTTCATTACCACATGTTCTTTTCTGAATTGGGTATTTTCACCTCATTCGCATCGAGCTAATCAAGTCCTAATGATGTTGCATTAAATTCGATCTCAGAAGGTATAATTTTCCAATCAAATCTAAACAATGCATGAGGTTTATAGTGACTTTCATAAATATACCATTGCTTCACTTATTCCAGCTAGCAGGGTATGGGCAGAAAAAAATAACCATTTTACTTGTACAATGGCTTCTGTGTGCTGTCAGGCTCTTCATTTCTCCTCGCCTTTTCTAGCCTGCTTCCATGAATACAATGTCTTTCTAACATCCCTCTCAGGGCAGTACAGGAGGCCCCATCCATCTCCAGACGTCGGTGGCTGCACGGCAGCCGAGCATCTCATTATGGCAAAGTGAAGCATTCTGGGAGAGTGGGTAGAGCCGGCAGGCAGCAGTAGGCAGTGGGGGAGGGAAGAGGAGGACAGGAGCCGAGGAAAATACATGCTCACTTCCTTGGTGATAACATGTTATGGAAGTAAGAACTTCCTGTTGTAGAAAGGAAGAGGATGTAGGATGTCAGAAACCTGTGACTAAGCAGATTCCCACTCCTACAAGCTGGTTACATCTGCCTCAGTGACCACAAGCCCCCGACACACCTGAAACCCACCCCCCACCCCGCAACTGAAGTTACCACAGAAGCCATGTTGTGGGAAGAAAGTAATGAATCCAAGTATTTCAGAAAAAGATCTATCGTTACAAATTAGAAAAAGGAAAGAATTTGGAGGCGTGTGCGTGTGTGCATGCGCATATACACACGTGTGCAGACCCACTTACACACATATATATCACTGATTTGTCCAATTGGAAAGTATTTCCTTCCAGCTGACCTGAATATTTACACTTTAGTTTGTTATACTGCCTTAGCCAAGATAGGTTAAAGGGAATGCTCTTAACATGTTGGGAGTCACAGGACCCCTTTAAGAATCATTGAAAATGATGACTCCCTGTCAAAGGCCTGAAATCCCCCTACATCCATCCCATCACCCCCTAAATTAAGAACTCCTAGATTAGACATTCATTTGAGTTCACAAGTATTTCCCTTTAAAAATCCAGACACTTGAGGGACTAGTCCGTGGCCATCGGAATTTGTTGGCAAGAGAGGAGTTCCCCAGTCTGACTGTCATCTGGGCCTGTGCTCAAGTAATGGGAACTGGTGGGTGAGGTGAACGGTTTCAGACTGTAGAACAGTAGGAGAGGAGGGAAGCCTTGGCTCTGGGGGGGCAGCAGTTTCAAGGCAGTGTGGTGTATTGGACCATTGGACAAAGAGCAAGAGAGAAGCAGTGCTCTTTGGAGAGGAGATGCCAAAAATAAACTCCTGTTTCCAAGTTTCGTTCACCTCCAGTTCCAAACTGGGTTGCAGTCAAAGCTGCTTTTTCTGCAGCCACCCCCAGCCAGACTCTGGGTCCTCCCCTGCCCACAGTCACCCTTTGCCTTCCCTCTCATCTAATTGTTTCATTTTCTTATCCCCTGATCCCAAGCCCTGAGCAGCTCCCACTGGGCTGGGGCCCCGGAGCCACCTTGCCCCACCCCCATGGTCTGGTCAATTTCCTGGGCAAGTCTGACCTTGACTCCCTGCACCTACTTTCATCTCATTCTTCATCCCTCCACCTCACAGTCACTGGTTCTGGTTTCAAAGCTCTGTCACTACAACCTTGATCTGTTCTAAACCTCCATTCAAATTTTAGATAACCGTAGCTTGGGGAAACATTTCCAATTCACAGATAATAGACTAGGGGCTATAAATACTGTACGGGCAAACACTTAATTTAAGTACCACTCACTTATTACCAGGCACTATTCTAGTGTTCCTGTCAACTCGTTTAATTCTCTCAACAATCCCGAGAGGTAGAAACTTCTGTTAAACTCGCTTTACAGGTGAGGCGACTGAGGCACAGACAGAAAGTAACTTCCCCAAAGTCACACAGCTAGTTAAGGGCAGAACTGGGAGAATTAAGCCCAGGCAACCTGGATTCAGATCTGTATTTTTCATCGCTTTGCTGTGTCGCTTCTTCATATGGCCTCGTACAAAGGGCTGTTTGCTCACCCTGTGCAACAACCGCCCCCCCAACCCAACGCACATTCCAAGTCCTTTATTGTGGAAACTATACCTATTTTTCTTGTACCAGTAGGCAGTCAAGCCCAGCATAACTCTAGGGGGCCAGGGCAAAGGTCCCGTGTTCTCTCTGCCCATCGTCAGTGGCAACATGAAACATGGTTTCCCTAGTTCTGGGGTGTGGAACTTTATTCTCTTCCTTGTTAAAACAATCTGGGGATCTGGCACCAAGACTACCCATTGCGGGATATAAGAGTAGAGCTCAGGGGCACCTGGGTGGCTCAGTTGGTTAAGTGTCTGACTCCTGATCTCAGCTCGGGTCTTGATCTCAGGGTCGTGGGTTCAAGCCCCATATTAGGCTCCAAGCTGGGCATGGAGCTAACATTAAAAAAAAAAAAAAAAAAGAGTAGGGCTCAAAGTAGCAGAGTATGGTTACAGGTGATTCAGCTTTAAAGGATTACCACTGCTTGGGGGTCAAAACTCTGCCACTTTGATTCACAGACCTGTACCCCTGGGGATAAAAATACATTATATGTTTATAAAAAAAATTAAAAAGTTTAAAAAAAAAAAAGCCTCTGCCACTTGCCCCCTGCTCCCCACTAGCCTTCTCTCCCTTTTCCAGCTCCCCTGCCAGGAGCCCAGGGCTCCTGTCATCGTGGTGCTTGGTGGCCAGCCCTCCTGGACAAACCCCTGCCCTTTGTAGAACGAGGTCCGTCCTCAGTGAGAGAAGGCGAACCTCTCTATTCCCTAGTAAGAGCAATATTGAAACAAGCTTAAACAACATCCCAGAGGAAAGACACAGAGGAGTTGCCTGAAAATCGGAAGGAGACCAGACTGATGCTGAGAGATCATGATACTCAGGGGCCACAGAAAGGGTGAAATTCCCGAAATTCCTCACTCCATTTTTGGCTTAGGAAATGGAGACACTTCCTTCTCCCCTGCCTCCAAGTCACTCTGCCCCTAACGGAACAAAACAAGGCCCCGCCGCCCCACGGCACGCAGGCAAAATACAGAGCCCGCTGCCATCAGCCTGCTTCACGCACGGCAGAGCCGCATGTAGTCCCTGGGACCTATTTTGATGATCAGAACTTACCTGTCCAATGTCTCGTTCCCTCTGCTCCTTGTGCATGACTGGCTTGCTGTTCTCCGATAAGCTAATCCAGGGGAAATACACATGCGTGAACATAGTACCCCTCACAAAGATATTTACCCTTGAAATAAGACTCCTAACAAACACGTGGCCCAGCACCAACAACATACTTCCCCCAGCCAGCCTCCCACCCTCCCACCCTCCAGCCTGTCCTCCTCCCTGTCTCCATGACAGCTCCGTCCCAGCCCTTCCCGACTCCGCTTCAGGCTCACCTCCATTAAGCCCTTCTTTGCCTGAGGTTGCCCACAGTCATGTCTTTTTCCACTGAACACCTGCCTCACTAAAACGGAACTTGGCAGGAGGGAACAGAACGGGAACAAAGGGGAATAGAATGTTTGGACAGGACAATCTCAGAGGTGAGCCGGGCACATTCCCTCATCCCACAGGTGAGGAGACAAAGACACAGAAGCGGTGGGGCCACTTGGACTTTCTCCTGCCTGGCCTTCCCCTCTTTTGCTAGGAAGACCCCTGCTTCTTTTGGGGGAACTGCTCCCCTCACCATTCATCAGATAAAGTTTTGATAGCCAATCGGGATCCCTCCCACTCCCAGTGGGCACGTGATCTCTTGCTTGCTCATTCATCTGTTCACGAAATAACCATCAGCAAGGGCCTTCCGTGTGCCAGACACTGCCAGGCTCTAGGAATAACACGTTGAGCAAAAACAGCCCCACTTGGTGCCCTCATGGGGCTTATGAGCTTGCAGAGGAGGCATTCCTTAAGTAACCATGCAAGCAAAGTAAAATGGCTCTTTTGACAAGTAGGAGAAAATGAACACAGTTTTTGAGGGCATACAATAGCAGAGCTGACTCAGCAACTTTGTACAGGTGTACAGTTCATGCACTGCACAAAAGAGCACAGCCAAGGGGGCGAAGGTGCTAAAGTACCACTTACAGTCTGCTCACCGACCCATGGACTTGGTGTGAAGCTGCGTCTGCTCAGAGCGGCATCTTGTTCTTCACATCTTGGTGGTCCATCCAAAAGGGTCATCTTTTTCTAATATGCCCCAAAGTCTCAAACAGACCAGCCAAGGCTCTGGTTGTGCCTCAGTCAGGGAAGAGAGTGGAAAGAAGTGAGGCTCCCCTGAAGAGGTGACTGGAGACACACGAATAATGAGTAGTGAATAAACTCAGTGGGAAGGAAGAGGTTTCCAGACACCCGGAAGAGCCCAGGCAATGGCCTCGTCATGATGGCCATCTGGTCCCTAGTTCCAAGCACTTCTAAGGCTTAGCCGATCCCCTGCCTTCCCAGACAATTGCTCTCATGACATTCCACTTCCTATTTGTAGTTCAAAATTAGTTTCTGTCACTTGCACTTGGAGAGCCCTGGCTCACAGAGCAAAGCTGGCCCAGCTCTCCTTCCTCCCAAGTCCAATGGGCCTCCTCCCTCTGCCAGGCCCCATCCTTCCACGCGAGAAACCTCTCCTCTCTCAGGCTGACTCACCTTCAGAGCCTGAACTCTGCCTTGGATGATCTCGTATTGTCTCCAGCATGGAACGGAAACTCAGTAAACGTTTCGTGAATCAAGACTCGATTAACTCTCTACGGGTGGCCATTTTGTCCACTGGGACTGGATAAAGTGGGAATAGTGGAGTACAGAGTAGCTTTCCTGTATGTCTCTCATCTCCACCAGTTCACCCATGGTTTCTAGGGGCCCCGAGCATATGCAGACTCCAGCTTTTGCTTATGTTAACAAAGGGCTCCGGTTTGTCTAGAATTTGGCTTTGGAGAGCTGATGGCCCTGATTTCATAGGGAAGAGTCAGCAGCTTTTACTCTGTCCATGCATGCTGAGTGCTAGGGGACTGCCTTTAAGATCAAGCATTTTCCAGATCTCAAAGTCCATAGCTGAACATTCAAGACGTTTTTCACCCTGTGCTTAATATCAACTAAGGCCTGGTCTAAGGGGGTCAGGCTACCTGAGATGCTCTGTGGTTCTGTCAGCTGAGAACAGTCTACTGTCTCACCGATCTTTGTATTATTCCCAAGTTAAGGACAGTCGCTCTTTTGGGTACATCCTTCCCCCTCGAACTCCAGGGCCTGAAGAATTTCAGCTTCGTACTCTTATCTCATGCCACTGTTGCTCTTAGCTTTGTTAAAGGAGCTGGTATTTGAGGTTTTTTTGAGATTCCTAGCCCCTTTAAATAAGGCCAGCTCTATTGGCTTGAAATGGAGGCTGCTGAATAAGCTAGTGTTTGCAAATAGGGATCATAGAATTAGGGTGCTTCTCTTCACTGTATCTCACGATCCAAGGGTTTTGTCTCTTCTCAATTCATCAGATTAGAAGGGAAACACAAAGATGATGCATCCATCAGATCCTGTCCATATTTTCTTCACCAAGACTCCCAAACCAGCCACTCTACTGAAGCCAAGTGGTAAGGTTGCGAAAGGGTAACACACCAGATTTTGGAAAAGCAGCCGAGACTTGAACATGGACTCTTCTGCTCAACACAGGACACATTATCTAAACTCTCTGGGCAAGATTTCTTTATTTTTAAAATGAGCACAGGAGCACCACTTACCTCACAGGAGTGTTGTGAGGACTCAACAGATGATTCGTGTGTGGTAGGCAGAACATTGGCATCCCAAGCGTGTCCCATGCCCTCATCTGTGGAACCTGTGAATGTGTTCCTTAACATGGGAAAAAGGGACTTGGTAGATATGATTAAGAATTTTGAGATGCGGCGATTATCCTGAATTCTCCCAGTGGGCCCTATGTAATCGCAAGGGTCCTTAGAAGTGAAAGAGGGAGGCAGGAGGGTCAGTCAGAGAAGGAGATGTGATGGGGTCTGAGTGAAGCAGTTACTGGAAAGGGCCAAGGAATGCTGGCATCTTCTAGAAGCTAGAAAAGGTGAGGAAATGAATTCCTTCCAGGAGGAAGAGAGCCCTCACAACACCTTGACTTTATAGCCTCTTGAGACTCTTTTGTACTTCTGATTCAAGAACTGCAGTAAGTATGTGTGGGTTTTTTTTTTTTTAAGATAGTATTTATTTATTTGAGAGAGAGAGAGCACAAGCAGGGGGCAGGGAGGACAGAAGGAAAAGCAGACTTCCCGCTGGGTGGGGAGCCTGGTGCAGGACTTGATCCCTGGACTCCAGATCATGACCTGAGCTAAAAGTTAGACGCGTAACCGACTGAGTCACCTGGGCGCCCCTAAATGTGGGTGTTTTAAACCACTACATTTATGGCATTTTGTCACCAGAGCCATAGGAAACTAATACAGGACATAAAGCGTTTATCTCAGGACCTGCTAAAATACCATAAATTGTTGTGGCTGTTACTATTATTTTTGTTTCCTTGAATCAGATTTCTTTTGTTGTAAATGATAGAAATTCAGCCAATGTGGCTTAGGCCAAACAGGGAGTAATTTTTTTGGCTCCTTTAATCAAAAAAAGACAAAACAAATATAATAAAGGAAGCAAATTTATTTATTAAATGCTGGTCTTGGCATTGAGAAGGGGGGCCCTGGTGGCTGACCCAGGGCCACATAAGGAAACGCTCCTGCCCAAGACTTTACCTCTTCAGAGAATGGTGCCTGGGTGGCTCAGTTGGTTAATCATCTGATTCTTGATCTCAGCTCAGGTCTTGATCAACAGGGTTGTGAGTTTAAGCCCTGGGTTGGGCTCCATGCCCAGCATGGAACCTACTTGGAAAAAAAGAGAGAGGGAGAGTGGAACAGAGGTGCAAGAGTGAATTAGAGATAGTTACTTGACTGTGGCAAGGTTGAGAGTCCGAGGGCAGAGCAAAAAGTTCAAGAGTAGCAGAGTGGAGCACGAGCAGGAAGGGTCTGGCATCCTAAGCACACAACTTCTGTGGCAGGATCTGGATCCGGCTCTACCCTATTTGGCTCTTGCTTCAGCTAGGTTTTTCAAACTTCCCATGCATTCTGTGAGCGTCCCAGTGCTCTCCCACTGAATTCCTCATCTGCGGAAGTCAACCAGAGTAGTTGCATTGTATGCAGTTGAGAATCTTACTATGCTCAGCTGAGGTAGTACAGCTTCGGGTCCACTGGATTCAGGAACTAGAGCTCAACAGGAGGCTTTCCCCACTCTGTCTTGTTGCCACTCCCATCTGTTTTGACCTGTTTTTATGACAGCGGTGGTTTTGTTGGTTGTTTTGCACGTTTCTCAATTTGGTAGGATGCACTCTCTTAAAATTGGTGGGGTGGGGGGATGCTGTCACTCCTTAAAACAGGTGATCTCAGGACAGAACTCTAATTGACAGGGCCTGACTCACGTGATCATACCAAAGCCTTTCCGTGTGGCAGGAGATGGGATGGAATTGGCCAGCCCTGAGTCATATACTGTCTTCTGGGGCCAGGGGGTGGTGGACACTGTGGTATGAAACCCCAAAAGAACAACATGAAGTTAGTGAGGGGTAGTTTTCCAAGCCTGTGTGAGTGTTCTTTCCTGAAGAATAGAGGGAAGGAATGCTAAGCAGGATATTTTTTAGAGATGTCCACTTCATAATCATTATTGTTATAATTTTATAAGAATTCATTTATTTGTTCAAATAATACTTGTTTAGCATTTACTGTGTATCAAGCACTGTCCTAAACTCTGGGGATACAACAATTAACAAGACAGATAAGAATTCATCTCTGGCAATTCAAGGAACCCCAAATAGCCAAAACAATCTTGAAAATATGAATAAGGTTGGATGACTCACTTCCTAATTTCAAAACTTACCACAAACTACAGTAGTCAGGGCGGTGTGGTACTGGCATAATGGTAGACCTGCCGATCAATAGAATAGAATTGAGAGTGCACACATTAAAATTACAAGCATTTATGTTTAAGTAATTTTCAGCAAGGGGTCAAGACAGTTCAATGGAGAAAGGGTAGTCCTTTCAACAGCGGTAATGGGACAACTGGATGTCCACAGGCAAAGGATAAACTTGTACTGCTTCCTCACATCATTCAGTAATGAGCCCCAAATGAATCATGGACCTAAACATAACAGGTAAAACTATAGAACCCTTATAAGAAAACATAGGCAGAAACCTTTGTGAACTTAAGCATGGATTAGACCATGCTTTCTCAGATATGACACCAAGAACACAAGCAACAAAAGAAAAATACAGATGAATTGGACTTCATCAAAACTAAAAACTTGTACTACTAAGGGCACCATCATGAAAGTAAAAAGACACTCCACAGAATGGAAGAAAATATTGCAAATTATTTATCTAGTAAGCGACTTGTAGCTAAACAACATAAAGAACTCTCACACCTTTAAAAAGTTACCTGTACTTGGAAAATGATAAAACACTGATGAAAGAAATTGAATATGACACAAAGAAATGGAAAAACATCCCAATCTTCCAATCATGGATTGGAAGAACAAATATTGTTAAAATGCCTACCCAAAGTAGTCTACACATTTAATTCAACCCCTATCAAAATACCAACAGCATTTTTCCCAGAGATAAAATGCTAAAATTCACAATCCTAAAATTTGTAGGGAACCACAAGAAACCCCAATAGCCAAAGCAACTTTGAAAATGAAAAGCAAAGCTGGAGGCATCACACTTCTAGACTTCAAGATATATTAGAAAGCTATAGTGATCAAAACAGTATGGAACTGGCATAGAAATAGACACATAGATCAGTGGAACAGAATAGAAACCCCAGAAATGAACCCACAAGTATATAGTCAATTAATCTTTGGCAAAGCAGGAAAGAATAGCCCTTGGGGAAAAGACAGTCTCTTCAACAAATAGTGTTGGGGAGACTGGACAGCAACATGCAAAATAATGAGACTAGACCACTTTCTTTCACCAAACACAAAAATGAATTCAAAATGGACTAAAGACCTAAATGTAAGGTAGGAAACCATGAAAATCTGAGAAGTGAACACAGGCAGTAACCTCTTTGACATTGGCTGTAGCAACTTCTTTCTGGATATGAGCTACCTTATGGTCCAGCAATTGCATTACTAGGTCATTACCCAAAGAATTAAAAAATACTAATTCAAAGGGATACAGACACCCCAATGTTTAAAGCAACATTATCTACAATAGCCAAATTACGGAAATAGCCCAAGTGTTCATCCACTGATGAATGAATAAAGAAGATGTGGTATATATATATATACATGTATATGTATATATGTATACATACACACAATGAAATATTATTCAACCATAAAAAGAATGAAATCTTGCCATTTGCAATAATATGGACGGAACCAGCGAGTACTAATTTGCTAAGTTGAAATAAGTCAGTGAAAAGCAGATACCATATGATTTTACTCATATGTGGGATTTAAGCAACAGATGAGCAAAGGGGGAAAAAAGAGAGGGGGAGGCAAACCAAGAAACAGACTCTTAGCTATAGAGAACAAAATAATGGTGACCAGAGTGGAGGTGGGTGGGGGATGGGTGAAATAAGTGAAGGGGATTAAGGAGGGCACTTGTGATGAGCACTGGGTGATGTATGGAAGTGTTGAATCACTATATTGTACACCTGAAACTATTTTACATTGTATGTTAACTAACTAGAATTTAAGTAAAAACCTAAAAAAAAAAAATACATAACCCAATCAAGAAATGGGCAAAAGATCTGTATGAACATTTCTCCAAAGAAGGTATACAAACGTCCAAGAAGAACACGAAAAGATGCTCAGCATCTTAGCTATTAGGGAAATGCAGATCAAAACCTCAATAAAAGACACTGAACATCTAGTAGGATGAATGTTATAAAAAAAAAGGCAGATAATAACAAATCTCAGCAAAAGTGTTGGAAAATAAGTGTTGAAGAAATTGGAACCCTCCTTGTACATTGCTAGTAAGAATGTAAAACTGTACAGCCACTTGGAAAATAGTTTGGCATTCCTTTTAAGATTAAAAATAGAGTTACTATGTGACCCAGACTCAGCAATTCTTCTCCTAGTTATATGCCCAAGAGATATAAAAACATATGTACACATAAAAACTTGTACACAAATATTCATGGAAGCGTTATTCATATCTATTAACTGATGAATGGATAAATAAAATGTGCATAGCTATACAATGGAATATTAGCAATGAAAAGGAACGAAGTGCTGATACATGCTCCAACATTGACCTTGAAAACATGCTAAGCAAAAGAAGCCAGTTACAAAAGATCATGCATTGTATAATTCCAATTTTATGGAATGTCCGTAATTCCAATTCTGGAAAGTCCAGAATAGGCAAATTTATAGAGACAAAAAGTCAGTTAGTTATTGCCTGTGGGGGGGTGGCAAGAAGGAGAGTGACTGCTAATGGGGAATGTATTGGGGGGGGAGGGAATGAAAATATTCTAAAATTGTGATGATGGTTAGGCAAATCTGATTATTTTTAAAAATCCATTAAATTGTATGCTTAAGTAGGTGTATGCTTAAGTAGGTAAATTGTGTGCTTAAGTAGGTAAATTGTGTGGTATGTGAATTGTATCTCAATGTTAAAAAAAATCCATGCCTTCATGGGCTTATATTTCTGTTGGAAGATAAGGAAAACAAACAGAAATATATAAATAAACATATGGTATTTTCAGTGTTTCTAAAGAAAATTATAAAGCAGAATGGGGGATAGGGAGTTTCAGAGAGTGGATGGGGGCTGCAGTTATGACTAGAGTGTTGAAAGCTTTACAAAGAAGGTTCCATATGAGCAGACACCTAAAGGAGATGAGGGTACAAGCCATGTGGGGAAAGAGTACTCTCCTCAGAGGAAACAGCAAGTACAAAGATCCTGAGGCAGAAGTATCCCAATCATATGGCTTAACGGCAAAGTCAGTGTGGCTTCAATGCGGCCTCAGATATTAGGTTAGTTGGTGTCCTGCCTGTTACTGTTTTAGACCTTATACCAGTTTTTGGTACACAGGAATCAGGAATACATCATCCTATTCTTGAACCTGGACCCTTGGTCTAGAAAAGTGATTCTCAATCTTTTTTCTGCCTTGATACTCCTGAAAAATATGTTCCTGTGAGCAACTTGTTCCACAGACATTAAGATTAGGAGTGAGATAATCTATACCATATAGGTTTGCATATATGTATACTGTTTTTTTTTTTTCCAAAAAGAGAAAATCCTTTTAATCCTTCAGCAAGTCTCTGTGAAAATAGTATGCTTACAATGAAAGTGAGAAGGGAGCACCTAGGATACCCCCAAGAGGCTTGCTGTACCACTCAGCATTCCTGCCCCAGCTCGTGTGTGCGCGGATGGGCCAACAAACGACCAGAAGTCCATTTGACAATAGTTCAGTAATTCCTTTCACCACTGCTGCCAGCTGAAGTCATCATTGCTTCCAAAGACCAAGAAAAAGCCCAGTATAGTTGCAAAGATGACTGTGTTTCCTGTGAGAACAAGTGCACAAGCTCCCCACTCAATCAGATGTGCTCTGGCAAATACGATAGGGAGCCCAAAAGCTGAGACAACAATGCCTGTTGTAAGAAATATGGCAAGTTCCTTACAAGCGTTACTCATAGCATCTGTATCAGATGTACTCATAGCATCAAAATGAAAAGGACTGAAACTAATGTTAGTATAAAGATAATTTTGAATCTATTCAATTTATTTTAAAAAAAAAACCATAGGACAACCTATAGAATGGGAGAAAGTATTTTCTTTTTTTTTTATTGCCACACCTCTAGTTTACTTATTTATTTATTACTTTTTATTATGTTATGTTAGTTACCATACAGTACGTCATTAGTTTTTGATGCAGTGTTCCAAGATTCATTGTTTGCATATAACACCCAATTCTCCTTGCAATACATGCCCAGATGTGGTCCATACACACAATGGAATATTACTCAGCCATCAAAAAGGATGAACCCAGCTTTTGCATCAACATGGATGGGACTGGAGAAAGTATTTTCAAATCGTATTGTCTGATAAAGGCCTGGGGCCTAGAATATATAAGGAGCTTTTACAACTCAGTAACAAAAAGACAACCATGTCAACTATATTCAGATTTTTTTTTTTCATGATACCAATGAGACCTACAGGGGAAAAAGAACATATTTTCTACTGTGTTTGTAACTCTGCATCGTACCCAAATGCACCACATTCATTAGGTTCACAATAAATATTGTTGACAGTCTGAATGATAAGAAAGGGGGGGGGAAGGACAGCTAACTTTTAAAATGGGCAAAGGACATGAGTAGACATTTCTCCAGAGAAGATATACAAATAACCAACCAACAAACAAAAAGATGCTCAACATTGGTAGTCATTAGGGAGATGCAAATAAAAGCCACAATGAGATAGCATTTTATACCCACCAAAATAGCTATAATTAAAAAAGAAAAAAACACAAATACCAAGTGTTGGCAAAGATGTGGAGAAATTGGAACCCTTGTCCATTTCTGATGAGGATGTCAAATGGTTCAGCCACTGGGAAAAATAGTTTGGCAGTTCCTCAAAAGCTAAACAGAATCACCACATGACCCAGCAATTTCACCCATGGGTATATATGCCCAAAACGATTGAGAACAGCTACTCAAACAAATCCACGCACTTGAACAGCAGCACTATTGATGATAGCCAAAAGGTGGAAACAACCCAAATGTCCATGAACGGATGAATAAATAAACTAACTGTGGCATATGCATACAATGGAGTGTTATTAGCCATAAAAGGGAATGAAGTACTGATACATGCTACAACGTGGATGAAACTTGGAAGCTTGGAGACATGTGCCATGTGAAAGAACCCATATGCAAGAGGTCCCATATCGTATGACTCCATTTTACATGAAACATCCAGAATAGACAAATCTGTAGAGACAGAGTAGATCAGCAGTTGCCAGGAACTGGGGGTAGGAGTCAGGGCTGAATAACTGCTTCCTAGGAAAAAGTTTTATTGTAGGATGATGCAAAAGTTTTGGAATCAGATAGTCGGGATGGCTGTACAACATTGTGAATGGACCAACTGCCACTGAGTTGTCCACTCTAAAATGGTGAATTTGATGTTCATTTACTTCAATAAAAAACATCATAATGCATTCCAATGTAGGTCTTTTATTATTGATAAGAAATAACCTAGTAACATATCTGTGAGGACACTGTAATCTAAAATGCTCTACCATGGCAATGCCACTCCCCGCCCTGCCACCAGTCTACTTTGATTTCCTTTTAAATCTCAGCTAAGGGCTTGCCACTGTGTATCACATAGAGATGCATGGACGGGTAGGCAGGTGTGTTCTTAGAGGTGGACAGATTCACTCCCTTCTACATCAGCTGGCTTGTTTTGAGGGGATCATAACTCTTGATTCTCTTGATGACCGTAGTTCACATATCCATCCTGTCTTACCATCTCTTAGGTACCTGTAGGTCTTACTTCCTTGCACTTATTAACATCTCAAGCCCACTTTGTCCCCATGCCACTACGCTAGTTTCTCAAAGTGACAACTGTAGACCGGTTGCATCAGAATCACCTCACCCCAAAGCCAGACCTACTGAATCAAATTATCTGGAGTGGGGAGGGAGAGAATCCCCAGGAATCTGCATTTTCATTAAGCAACATTGCCATATGCTTTTGCATGTAGACATTTAAGACCTTTACCTTTGTTCTGGATTCCCCATTAATAGTTAATTTACTAATTCATTCAACATTGAGTGTCCATCCAGGCAGTAGCCTAGATCTAATGAGGAAAAGAAATGGGAACCCCAATTTGCAAAAACAAACATATAAACAAAAAAATTTAAAAAACCCCATACTTTGATTTTTCAAAAGTACCAAACCATACTCAATATAAACTATCTAAACCCAAATTATTTCAACACCAGTTCATTCAGACCCGTATGTTTCTAGATAAGACTATAGTAACAGTAACATCACATGGATTTATGTGTTCCAAAGACCACAGACAGTTCTAGCAACTGGGCAAATGTACAAATTCTGTCAATTTGACAGAATGGGATGTCCTTCAGTCCTATAAACTCTGTAAGTATCCTTTCCTAACTTCTCTCTTTGGAGACCCTACTAAGACTTTGTCAGATCATGTTTTTCCTTGCTCAGCAACTTCAATAAACTTAGCTTTATAAGCAGCAGGTTTCCTTGATGTTCTTTTTGTTGGGCTCTAATAGCAGGCACAGATATAATATTATTATTTTCTACCATGAATTATTGTTTATCTCCCTCACTATTATTTTGTATTCTGTTTTATGTGATACTATCCCTAGAATCTAAATTTATAGTGTTTCTGTGCATTTTCCTCTTGAGGCACATCAATCAAGACCCAGCCTTTGGCTCTTTGTTCTGTACACCTTGAGAACAGAGTATAGGAGAGTTGTTTCAGGAGTTGAGTTACTGAAGCAGTAGCAATCTCACAGTCTTAAGCAATATTGAAATGTGTCTAGATCCAGTAGCAACAAGGACTGTGATTTCTGAAATGTCGCTAGGGTGTCTCTTGACTTGGATTTAGTCTCCTTCATCCTATTCAGGGTTTAGAGGATATGTTCCATTAGAAGATTCCTCTTTGTTCAGCCCTGAAAATTTTTCTTCTACTATTTCTTTATTTCTTCCTCTCTAGTCTCTTCATTATTCCCTTCTACACAAATGCATAAACTTCTAGGTCTATCTACCATGAATCTTAACTTTTTTCCCCCTTTAGCCATCTTCATTTTGAGTTCTAGCCCAACCTCTTGGGTTGGTCTTCCTATTCAGTAATTCACTTGTCAGCTATGTGCTATATAATAACCCATTAGCGAAGGGTTTTCTCCCCTTGTTTTATGAATGTAACAGCTTCTTAGACCTCCCTGAGTTTAGTTGTGGCATGGGGAATTGTAATGGACTGAATGTTTATGTCCCTCTAAAATTGGTATGTTGAGGCCCTAACTGCCAGTGCATTTGGAGGTGGGACCTTTGGAAGGTAATTAGGTCTAGAGGAGGTCTGGAGTATGGAGCTCCCATGATGGGATTAGCATCCTTACAAAAGAGGAGGAGACACCAGAGCTTGCTTTCTCCACCATGTGAGGACAGAGAGAGAGGGCAGCTGTCTATAAGCCAGGAACCAAATTTGCCTGCATTTCGATCTTGGACTTTCCAGCCTCCAGAACTGTGAGAAATAAATATCTGTTGCTTGAAGCCACTGGTCTATGGTTATTTTGTTATAGCAGCCTGAGCAGACCGAGACAGAAGGTGGAGTCCTCTGCTTTCCTTCCTGATGTCTCAATGTATCATGCAGTTGGACAACTTGCTACATTCCTCAGTCCAATCCCATCTGCTTCTGCCTTTTGTGAATTTCTCAGCAATATTTCTAGGAACGCTCAATCTGTAATCCGCTAACAGTACCATCTCTTGTACTCCCACACTATCATGGACTTACCCTTTTAAAAATGTTTTCTCTGCCTTTACAACAAGACTTTGGACAGGAGATAGGTAGGCACACGTGTTCAGTCAGTCATCTCGGTTCTATAGCGGAACTCTGATCTCCATTCTAGGCATGGCTTCTCGCAGTGACTTTGTGAAAGCCTGGGGTGGTAAAAAGGGCATTGATCCAGAAGCCAAGATACCTAGATTTCATTCCCGGGTCTGTGCCTCACTTGCTATGTGATTTCAGGTGAGCCACTCACTTCTCCAGGCTTCTTGTCCTCCTTTGAAACCCAAGAGGGTTGGCCGGATTAGAGCTCTCAACCTTCGGATCCCAACACGTGTCGAAAAGCCAGAAATAACAATGGTTTAAGTAGGATAGAAATAAAGTTCTCTATATTGTAAATAGACAGCCCAAGGATCTCATGACAGCTCCAGCATCTTCAGGCACCCAGGCTCCTCCTCCTTGGCTTTCCCTTGCCGTCCTCAAAACTTGCTTTCCGCACCATAGTCCAAGATGGCTGCTTTAGCTTTCATCTCTACATTTTGGCCACAGAAGGAAGGAAAGGGCATGACCCCCTTTAAGGACCCTGTCTGAAACTTGACATGCCACCTCTTTTTATATCCTGTCACCAAGAACTTGTTCCTAACCCCTACAATGATTGCTGTAGCTGCAAGGGAGGCTGGGAAATGGAGCCTCCCCCACTCCCCCACCCCCACCCCAGGTGTCCATGTGCCCAGCTAAAATTTGAAGGTTCTTACAGAGGCCCAAGGAAAAGAAACATCGGGGGACAGCCACAGGTTCTGCCACGGTGATGTGCCAGTGGTGATTTGTGCACCAGGAAACCTAGTAATTGAGTAATTAAGTACTCAAGATTACTAATGAATTATTTGAAAAACCATGGGTGGATTCAAGGTCATCCCTATATTAACACCTATTCTCTCTTCTTTATATGTTGATGAGTTTTCCTTTTAAGGCAGTGTTTAGTTCAACAGTAGGGAACTTAGTGAAACACAACCTTTTCAATGCCTCGGTCTGCAGTGAATTATTGCAGCTGATAGGGAGTCCTTACCAACGTTTGTGGTTTTGTCCAGTGTGAATACATTAATAAGAAAGTGTCATGTACTTATCTTAATGGCAATCACGTTGGCTTTTGTGAAGGGAAGAAGGTTAAGAAATCTTACACTAAGTGAGCTCGGAAAGGGCTTATCATCTTGAAGACATGTGCGATTCAGGGCCTATAAAATCTCTTCTGCACGAACCCCTTACAGTCTTCCACCTGGGAAGCTTGTTTGCAGTACAGTGAACAATACAGTTCACTGAACAGTTCACAGAACAAACACAGCTCACAATACAGTGGGTCCCCGGCCTACTCATACCATAGACTAACAATCTCTGGGAGTGAGGCCCAGAAATGCACCAAGGGCACAAGCTCTCTGGGTGATTCCTAAGAATGCTGGAGGTTAGGAGTACTTATAGGGGTCTTGGGAAGAGCTCTGGCCAGCACTTTTCCCAGTCTCCCGTGCACTCCTTGCCCTGCGTCTGGCTGCCAGGCAGCTCGGGCAGCTGGAGGCTGAGGCCCCCGCCTTTCTGAAGATGATCGGTGATGTCGTGGTTTTACCAAGCGTCCCTCAAAGCACGAGGTTGAACCGCTACAGTCTCTAGGCCCATCCCTGACACGGCTCTTCTTCGCAGCTTAAAATTATAAGCAGCTCTTGGAAGGTCAACACGTCCAGTAAACTCATTTGCTGCCTTCTCCACCTGTCTTTCTGGTCCAGGCTTCACCAAGTGTAATGTACCAGGTTGTAGCCTGTAGATATAAGAGATCTTTTTGGCTTCTGTACATACACGGATGGGCTTGGGACTGATAGATCTCCCCTAGCAGGCAGAAAAGCATAAACCACTGGGCTGTGGGGTCTACAGCCTTACGGGGGTGGGGGGGTTGTAGAGAAAAAGCGAGCATCTGTTCTGTGCTCAGGGCTCACCATGGGTTTCTGGTGTATGCAAGCTCATAGGACACCCCTAACAGTCCCACGGGAGAGTGATGTCTCACTTGATTCTCATTCTCCGGAGTGCTTAAGTAACCTAGGCTTCATCTCACCCAGAAAGTACAAGAGGCTAACTGACCCTCCTTGACTTGGGGTTGATTAGCAAAGTAGAAGAAAAGGGACAAGGATATCTGTGGTTCTCAAATTAACACATTTCCGCCACAGCATATCTTCAAACGTTTGTGTTTGCCCATCCCCGCAGGAGAAGCTTCCGAGTGTGTCTCCTGTATGTACTTAATTATAAATATATATATCAGAAACCAGTCTGCTCTTCAGATGTTAGTGGGTGCCAGCAGCACCTGTGGTGTTCAGGCACAGCTCCTCCGGCCCCCTCCCCAGAGCACCAGAGATGCCATGGTTTGAGATGTGACCCAAGAGTTTGTACTTTTAACGGGTTCCCAGGTGATGTCAAAGCGGCCTCTGATGGACCTGGCTTTCAATAGCATTGCCATCACGATAACCCCAAGGCAGAAATTTAAAGCACTAAAATATGACAGAATAAAATCGTAATTCTAATTAATATTTTTCCTGCACCCAGATAATTGTCTTAGGTGGCTCCAGGAGCCAGAGATCCCATTTTGGAAACCGGGGCATTACACGGAGCCACGCTGGCGTTCCCTGCCAGAGAGGCAGGCCAGGTGGTACTTCAGAAATCACAGAAATTCCCCAAACCTCAAGCGTTGCGAATAAAGGAGATAATAAAGGGACACATCAGATGGCCACAGCTCTTGGGCCCACTAATATCCCCCTGTCGAGCTCAAGCACTCTGCCTTTCATCTTCAGCTAACTCTACTCCTATCATCTTTCCTCTGCCTTAATTTTTTTTCCCTTTGTGATAACAGCTACCATCACTTTCAGGTAACGCAATCTAGCACCCCTGTTGTTCCTTTTATGGAAATTCTAGCCACTGCAAGTACATGTGGTACTTGATATCCACAAAGCAAAAATGTTCTGAGTGAATGATGCTTTGATTGAACTTTAATTTTGCTGTTGCTTTGAAGTCCTGGCCCTGTGTAAGTGATGTGCTGTTCAGCCTGGTTACTTTCATAAGCACTTGGAAGGGAATTTTTCCCTACTCAACATATGATGTAGATTTCCAGTGTGCCCTGTAGATTTCTTCAATGCGTTTGCTGTTTTGGGTGAAAAATGAGGCAGGCTTAAACGCAGTAAATAAAACCAGTCCCAGCACTTTGAAAGAGAAGAGACAAGGTATTTGCAAAAACTTGGTGCATAAATTTAAATCGAAAGGTTATTATATAGCAATGGGCTATAGTAGCAAGAGGCTATTGTAGGAATATGATTATATTATAAATAATATCTGACATAATTAGGATATAAATATTATAAATTACAGCAATAGGCTGTATTATAAAAGAAAGTTGAAAAAAAGTTAATCAGTGCTTCAGCAGATGAGAAAAGAAACATCTTTTGAAATTTTGACATAAAGGCAGCTGGAAGCGTAGCTTATTGGTAAAGACAAAATGCCTTCTTCCAGAAATAATCCCGGAGTTTCCTGTGACCAAATCCGAGCAAGAGAGCAAATGTCATGGACTGAGAGGAGCTTTGCAAAGAGCCATTTGCGCCACACAGGAAGACCGCTGTGACCCATTGCTGGCTTTGGTGGAATTAAGTCTTGATTAACCGTCTTCCACTTTCTCCTTCTTGCCGCTCGCCTCATTCCTGCCTCAGACAGGAAACAGGTCAAACGGGAGAAGAGAGGCACTGGGGACATGCACCAGCAGAAACAGAACAGAAGGCCCATCTGGGCCTCGGATGCCCTGGACGTCTCCAGTGACTTTCCAAACAGGAAGAGCAAAACAAGAAGCAGTGTTTGCATATTGTGTCCCTCAGAAAATATTTATTTGAGTCCAGTAAGGTGTCCTGCAATGTATGGACACCGGTCTTAGAATCAGCAGTTACTTAATATGCTATCCTGGGCAAGTCAACTCAGTTAGCCTGAGTATGAGTTTCCTCAGCTAGAGAATGCAGAAGACGCCTCCTGAAATCTAGCTGTGGTGGGGTAAGGATGGCCACACATTTTTTGACACCTTTCCTATTGAGAAGTGGAGTCTTGGCTCACGATCTTTGAATAGTGAATAGGATATGGCAGAAGTGACATTATTCCAATTTCCGAGTCTAGACCTTATTTTTTTGGAAGCTTCCATTTTCTATCAAGAAATACTTTGGGAGCCCTGAGCCACCATATCTAAAGTCCAACTACCCAACAACATAGAGAAAACAGCTAAAGGGCTCAGCTAAATCTAGCCTTCCAGCTGTCCTCATCAAGGCACAGTCATATGGGAAAACCACCTTGGACTCTCCGGTCCAGCCCAGCCACCATCCACATGCCGGCTAGTGACCCCAGTCAGTGCCACTTAGAAGGACTGCCCAGCCAAGTTCTGCCCAAATTTCTAACCTGCAAAATCATGAGACACAAGTTATTATATAATAATAGGTAATCCGTTTTAGACGATAGTGGGGCTCAAAAAGAGATTATAGATGGAAAAGGACTTGTCAACTGCAAAGCAATGTGTTTTGTCACTAGTACAGAAAAGAACAAGTTCAGTCTCTGAACACAGGCGTTTACTAAGTAGTGATTTTGGTGACATTCGCCATTACTACTTAAGGATGCAGTCACTTGCCATCAGGTGACAGTAGTGGAGATGAAGAGAAATACCTTCAGTGTCTAGATATTTATGTTGGTAAGGGCCAAGGCTCTGTAAGTAAGGGACACTAACGCAAACTCCAGCTGAGCAAAGAATATACCGTCAAGCTTCGAGTTATTTATTTGGTAAAAGAATTGGGAGCAATGATTTCTTTTCTTTTCCTATGATATATTCACTTTAGAGTATTTTGAAATAATCAAATCACTTAGCCAGAATACACGAAGACCTAGTACTGTATCTGAAAATTCCATCAATGCTTCTCGTTGCCAATCTTTCCAAAATGCCATAATAGCTTTCTTGCCTCAGTCAGTTGTTCGGGAAATCCAAGATCTTTGAAAAGACTGTGAAAAGTTACCTCATATGTTGAGTGTTTGAAACTTAAAGTGCATTTTCCCCCCGAAATACCCCTATAAATGAAAATAAGATTCCAAGACACAAAGCCAATAGAATTACCAATGTTTTATAAGGCTGCATAATTATGTATTTTAAGGTTTTTTTTTTAAGATTTTATTTATTTATTTGACAGACAGAGATCACAAGTAGGCAGAGAGGTAGGTAGAGAGAGAGGAAGGGAAGCAGGCTCCTTGCTGAGCAGAAAGCTGATGCGGGGCTCGATCCCAGGACTCTGGGATCATGACCTGAGCCGAAGGCAGAGGCTTTAACCCACTGAGCCACCCAGGCGCACCGTATTTTAAGGTTTAAAAAAAAAATGTCCCCAGCAAATTCCATGCAGTGATTTCTTTAAACCTCATAAAATAGGCTCCACCTTATCAAACTCTTTACAGTCAGATCTAAGGGAGTCTGCAGGATGTCAGAGCCCACCCAGGAGGGCAACAGCTTTAGGGAGGTAGCGTCTGCTACCTTCGGTCTCTCTGCCCAGGGCTCAGCAGAGAGCCCAAACCCGGGAAGCCCTCAGTGGCAGTCTGCTGTTGACCCCAGAAGAAGCAGGTACAGCGACTAAAACGTGGTTCAAATCAGAGAGACCGAGCTTGAATTCTGCCCTGCCTCTGGCCGGTGGTGATCATGAACTGAACTCAGGATCCATTTCCTCAACAATAAAATGAGAATCAATAATGCTAACCACATGGTGCCCCTGCAAGAATTCCATGGAACATTTTAACGGAGGCCTTGGTGCCATACCTGGCACACAGGAGGTCCTCCAAAAGGGGCCGCAATTGTTATTACTACTCCTGAACGCCAACGTGTCCCATGGTGTGGCTCCATCCACTGCCTAACTCTGCAGTTCTGGGGAGTGGCGGGGGAGGGAGGAAGTGCAGGGAGAAACTATTATAACTTCTGTGTTTATTTCTTTTTACCCCAAAATATTGGAGGGAAATTAAGCTTTACTTATATTTGATATATGAATTTGTAGGCAAACATATATGTGAGTTACAAATAGATACATCGAGAGTATACACTGCATTGCTCCATGTTTAAATTCTAAATAATGCAGCGGTACACATTAAAATGTTCAAAGAGCCCTGGCCTGATCCTTCAGCTAAGTCACTGGAGGGGAACAAGGGCTGTGGTAGTAGACCCTGACCTCAAAGGAGCCCCGCCGTGGGTAGAAGGAGCTAATGTCCTTAACCACAAGAGGGTCCTTGAGTCTCTGTCCCCTCATAACTTCCAGCAGAGGCAAAGTCCTGCCTCCTTCAGGTGGGAGTGTTGTTGGAGGGGCAGAAGACAGAGAGAGAGTAAGGGAAAGTGGGATGAACTCTAACCGCCAGACAGCCAGCAGGCAATCCATTGGTGACCAAGTTTGCCAATGGGTGGACATGGCTTCCCTCTAGTCAAGGGACCTCACAAGATGGAGGAAGTAGAGCTTCCACAAGGTGGTGACACTGGGTCTGACAAAGTGAAGGAGACACATGAGGTCAGAGGGGTGGCTGGGAAAGAAATCTGCCCCTGAAATGTGGGCCCTGCCCCAGTGGGAGATCAGCTCTGCCCTAGCAGGATGGCGAATCCAGGACTAGGGCCCCGTCTGTGTATCTGAGACATTTGTAAGTCAGGCAGCCGTAACTCAGTTTGGAACGTCAGTTTTCATAGTAAAGAGGTTTGGACTATGCATCAGATCTTCATGATATTCCCTAGAAATGCTTTTCCCCAACAAATTATACAAGAGGCAGGATCCTGAGGAAGGTGGAATGCTGGGCCAGGGAGTCAAGAAAACTGTAGGGGCACCTGGGGGATTCAGTGGGTTAAGCGTCTGCCTTTGGCTCAGGTCACGATCTCAGGGTCCTGGGATTGAGCCCCGAGTTGGGCTTTCTGCTCAGCAGGGAGCCTGCTTCCCCCTGTCTTTCTCTGCCTGCCTCTCTGCCTACTTGTGATCTCTGCCTATCAAATAAATAAATAAAATATTTTTAAAAAAGAAAACTGTTCTTGTTCCAGCTTTTCTACTATTTAGCTGTATCCTTCCATCAGTCACCTAGTGCCTCTGAATTCTGTCTTCTCACCTGTAGAGTGAGAGCTGATTTACCTGGGTCCTGGAGTCCTCTCCAGCCCTGTGATGATGAACTCCAGGATGCTGAAATGGGCAAATTCCCTTAGGATTTGCCTAAATCCTAAATTCGATCCCAGGGTCCTGGGATCGAGCCCCGCATCGGGCTCCTTGCTCAGCCGGGAGCCTGCTTCTCTCTCCCTCTGCCTGCTGCTCCCCCTGCTTGTGCGCACTCTCTCTTTCTCTCTCTGTGTCAAATAAATAAAATCTTAAAAAAATTTAAAAGAGCATACTGATGTTCGAAAAGCAAATAAGAGGGGTGCCTGGGTGGCTCAGTGGGTTAAAGCCTCTGCCTTCGGCTCAGGTCGTGATCTCAGGTCCTGGGATCGAGCCCCACATCAGGCTCTCTGCTCAGCAGGGAGCCTGCTTCCTTCTCTCTCTCTGCCTGCCTCTCTGCCTACGTGTGATCTCTGTCTGTCAAATAAATAAATAAAATCTTTAAAAAAAAAAAAGCAAATAAGAAATGAGAGGCAAGAGAATACAACTCTTGAATTACTAGATTCCACTAAGTGAAAATTTGGTTGGAGAGCAAAGAGAGAAGAAAGGCAAGCCTGGTCTCTGGAACAGAGGAGACATCAGCTATTACAAGTGTGACCACTGTCAAGTAGGGACAGAGATTGGGATGTTTCCGTTTCTCCCCACTGGACTCCCTTCCTCTCTACTGACCACCCCCACCCCAGGTTGCATCACTGGGTTATCAGAGCTGTTCTAGTCTGTTTGGGCCGATATAACAAATGACCATAGACTGGGTGGCTTCAACAAACAGCAAATACTTCCCACAATTCTGGAGACGGGGAAGTCCAAGATCAAGGGGCCGGCAGACCCACTATCCAGTGAGGGCTCTTTTCCTGGTTTGTAGATGGCCGTCTTCTCCTTGTATGGTCACATGGTGAAGAGCAGAGAGAGACAGAAAGCTTTTGGGTCTCTTCTTTATAAGGGCACTAATCGGATTCATGACAGCTCCACCTTTGTGACCAGATTTCCTCTCAAAGGCTCTACCTCCTAATGCCGTCACATTAGACAGTAGGATTCCAACATAGGAATTTTGGGGGGCACACAGTCCGTCCATAATACCTGTCCCCTTAGAGGCATACTGAAGAAACAAGTGAATTCTCATCTTAAATGTAAAGGGAATCTGGAAAAAAAAGAAAGAAAACAAAAGCTATAGTCAGCATATTGCTAGATAGCTAAAATTTTTAAGGGAAAAAAATAAATCCAAGTGGAAAACTGCCAGAAATGTTAGAAAATGTTTACAAGGATATTGTTAGAAAATTTCTGTTATGGCAAAGAAAATGTTTATATAGTATCTTACTCTGCCAGGAAGCAGTACAAACATGAGGAATCTGTCCACTTTTCCTCTCTACAAAGTAAGCTACAATTGAGGAGGAATTAGAATTTCCAGTCATCCTGTAGCCAATTATAGAGTAGGAACTCTGGTGCTATCATTAACAGGAACCCCAAATTTCCATAGAATTGATTTAACTTCTAATCCATAGATTTCCTCAGAGCCCCTAAAAATAAGGAGAGCTAAGAGCATGTTGTATTTCGCGGGGTTGCCAGCTTATTAATCATTTCTAGTTTAGCCACCTTCTCGAAGTCTCCAAAGCAGTCCCCTTGAGCTCCCTCCCCCCAATCTACCACAGGTCCGAGCCTTCTACTCCAAGGCAGTCCAGCAGGTCTACTCAGAGGGCCCAGAGTCAGAGAAGTTGTGGTCAGCCACACCCTCAGCCCACCCCAAACATCAGGGCCTTTATTTTACCTCAGGACTCAGCAATGGCAAGCATGTGCCAGACCACATGGTTAAAGGCCCTCTGACTAAACTCGCATTGGAATAACAACCATCAGGTTAAGGGGGATTACATAATACCAGGGTTCTATGTACTTTCTGTTAAAACTATTGAAGGGTTATCCTTAGGCTTGCACAGAGCACATGACTTTGAAGCACACTAGTGTAAAGGTGTAAAGAGATTATTAAATGTGTTTTTTTTTTTTAAGAGTTAGGGTTAAGGTTGTTAAGAGTTAGGGTTAGGGTTGTTGACCTGAGCCAAAGGTAGAGGCTTAACCCACTGAGCCACCCAGGAGCCCCTATGGTTTTTCTTTATGTGTAGACCAAAGATAATGTCTTTGCAAAAATAAAATGCATGCATTTGCCTTTTCCCCTTATCTCTATTTCCTGGGAGACTTCCATCTCTGGACTTGAGTTTCTTCTTACCTATCTTCCAGTTCTTCTGCTAGTTTTCTATTCTGGTATTAAAACATTTCACTGAGGGGCGCCTGGGTGGCTCAGTGGGTTAAAGCCTCTGCCTTTGGCTCGGGTCATGATCTCAGGGTTCTGGGATCCAGCCCCACGTCGGGCTCTCTCCTCAGCAGGGAGCCTGCTTCCTCCTCTCTCTCGGCCTGCCTCTTTGCCTACTTGTGATCTCTGTCTATCAAATAAATAAATAAATAAATCTTTAAAAAAAAAAAAAACATTTCACTGAGGGCACCTAGGTAGCTCAGTCAGTTAAATTCTGACTCCTGGTTTCATTTTAGGTCGTGATCTCAGGGTCCTAAGATCAAGGCCTGCATGGAGCTCCCTGTTCATCGTCGAATCTGCTTGAAATTCTTTCTCCCTCTCCCTCTGCCCATACCCCTGCCAGCTCTCTCTCTCAAATACATAAATAAAATCTTTTTTTTTTAAGATTTTATTTATGTATTTGAGAGACGGAGATCACAAGTAGGCAGAGAAGCAAGCAGAGAGAGAGGAAGAAGCAGGCTCCCTGCGGAGCAGAGAGCCCGATGTTGGGCTCGATCCCAGGACTCGATCATGACCTGAGTCGAAGGCAGAGGCTTTAACCCACTGAGCCACCCAGGTGCCCCTCTTTTTTTTTTTTTTTTTAACATTTCGCTGAATTCTTAATTTCAAGTATAGTTTTTTTGAGAATTCTAGAATTTTTTTTTCAAACCTGCCGCGTCACTTTTTATGGTCTTCATTTCCTGTCAGAATATTCAAGCATGGCTTTTATGACCTTGAACACAGTAAGCATAATTTTTGTAGTCTGTATCTGATAGATCCCATACCTGAAGCCTCAGTGTGTCTGTTTCTGTTGTTTCTGCTCATCATGGTTTACGGTGTCCTATCCCCTATTGTGCTCAGTTATCTTTGGTTATGTAGTGGACATTGTGTGTACGAATTACTTGTAGAAATACTTTGAGATCTATTAGCTCCCTCCTAAGAGGATTATTCATTGGATTTTATTTTATCATATTTTATTTACTTATTTTGCCAAGAGTCTTGGTCCTTCAGCCATTCGGAGTCACCTCAGTCTCAGTTCAGGGCTTGAGATTTTCTTGGTCCACCAAGATCAGAGCTTCTCCAACTGACATAACTTGTGGCTCTTGTTAAAGTGAAAATTTTGATATAGGAGAACTGGGGCAAACCTTGAGAATCCACATTTTCCAGAAGGCCCCCCACCCCCAGGGATGTCAGTGCTTGTGATGGTTAAGTTTACATGTCAACTTGACAGCCCAGAGGATGCCCAGATTAAGCATCATTTCTGAGTATTTCTGGGAGGGTGTGTCTGGATGAGATTAGCATTTAGATCTGTGGACTCAGTATATTTCTCTCCTCATATGGGTGGACGACATACAGCTTAGTGAGGGCTTGAGTAGAACAAAAGGTGGAAGAAGGGGGAATTCACACTTTTTTTCTTCCTGCCTGGTTGCTTGAACTAGGATATAGATCTTCTCCTGCCCTTAGCTCTCCTGGTTCTCGGGCCTTCAAACCCAGACTGGAATGTGTATCATTGGCTTTCCTGGTTCAGGCCTTCAGATTCAGACTGAATTATACCACCAGCTCCTCTGGGTCTCTGAGGGTCTCCAGTTTGCCGATGGTAGATTACAGGACTTCTCAGCCTCTGTAATTGTATGAGCCAATTTCATATTATAAATCCACTTATATAGATGGATTTATCTATCTCTATCTATCTATCTAATCTCCATCCTATTGGTTCTCTCTCCCTGGAGAATCCTAATACAGGGCTGATGGTCCATGGTTCCATACTTTAAGGAGCAAGGACTTAGAATGACTTGAAGCAGGCTTGCAGTTCTTTTGAGTGATGACTTATTCCCAGTTTCTCCTAACGTGGGTTTTCCATTTCATTTCTGCTTCTAGTAATTCTAAATGTTTATTTGTAGATTCTGGTGGGTTTTCTTGCATAAACAAATCATGTGGTCTGAAATAATGACAATTTTATTTTTTCTTTTCCAATTCTTATACCTTTTATTTGTTTTTCTAGCCCTATTGTTCTGGGTAGGACCTCTAGGACAACCGAAGTAGTCATAGCAGGCATTCACTGACCTCATCAAAAAAGCCATGACTGGGAACAACTGTGTGGTTGTGTCTGCCTTCGGCTCAGGTCATGATTTCAGGATCCTGGGATCGAGCCCCAATGTCAGGCTCCCTGTTCAGTGGGGAGCTGGTTTCTCCCTCTCCTTCCTCTTGTGCTCTCCCTTTTGCTCTCTCTCTCTCTCATATAAATAAATAAAATCTTAAAAAAAAAAAAAAAAGCCATGCCGGATCTCAAGAAAAAAAAATTTTTTTTCAATAGTTTTCTCAATAGTTTTTTTTTCAATAGTTCAGTGTTACCATGTTCATTGTAAGATTTTGTACATATACTTTATTAAGTTTTCTTTTTATTCCCAGATTGCTAAGACATTTTCTAAAAAATAGTGAACAAGGGATGCCTTGGTGGCTCAGTCAGTTGGATGTCCAACACTTGACTTCATCCCAGGTCATTATCTCAAGGTCATGGGATTGAGGCCCTCGTGGGGCTCCACACTCAATATGGAGTCTGCTTGGGATTCTTTCCCCTACCTCTCCCTCCCCCTCTATTCCTCCCTTTGCTCGCATTTTCTCTCTCTCATTCTCTTTCTCAAATAAATGAATGAAATCTTTTAAAAAATAATGAAGGATATCAAGTTCTAACAAATGGTTTCTTAGATAAATCTTTTCATATATTGCTGAGGTGGAGAATTATATTGGTTGACTTTCAAATGTTAAACTGAGACTGCTTCCCTGGGATAAACCTAACTTAGTCATAACATATTATCTCTTTATACAATGCTGGATTTAGTCTGTCAATATTTTGCTTAGGAATTTTGCATCCATGCCCATGATAGAGATTGGCCTATAATTTTACTTTCATTTAACATTTTTTCCATTTTGGTATTGTATTAGTCTGGATTCTCCAGAGAACAGAACAATAGGAGATGATAGATGATAGATAGATACCTATATAGAGCATAACTACAGATACAGTTATATCTGTATGGATCAAATGATGCTCATTAACAGAAAGTAATTTTGGTAGAACACTTGGCCCAATAGAGGGTCAGTGGTCTATTAAAGTCACCTGTATCTCTCAATATGCCACATTTTCATTACTATTTAGTTCAAAATATTTTCCACTGTGAGCTCTTCTTTGACCCATGGGTTATTTAGAAGTTTATTATTCTATTTCCAATATTTAGGGATTTCTCACTATCTTTTTGTTATCTGTTTCTAGCTTAGTTTCGTCATTAGAGAATATGCTCTGTATTAACTTGATACTTTGTATTTGTTGAATTTTCGTTCTTTGGCCCAGTACATGATCAATTTGGGGAAATATTCCATGTGCACTTGAAAAGAATGAATAATTTGAAGTTGCTTTGGGGCACTGCTCTATAGATTAACTGTGCTAGGTTAAGTTTAACTGTGTTGTGCAAACTTTCTGCTTATTCTGTCATTTACTGAGAGAGGAGGATTGACGTCTCCACCTTGGATACCCATTTGAGATGTAAGTAGGTCCTGAGAGCTTGATGAATGAGTAAGAAGGAGACCAAGAAAAAGAGATAATTGGATCTGCATTAGAAAGTAACAGATATGTGGGGTGGATGCGGAAACCAGAAAAGGTTAAGCGAGAGATTCCTAAGCTAGATGATATGGAGAGCACAAAAGATTTGTAAAACAAAGGAATATCTATTCTATTTAAAGTTGTTTTGGGTTTCTATAACGTAAACTCCTCCCTGTCTTTCCAAGATCTTCAGTAAAATAAGCTAATAAACCCCATGGAGAGAATGTTTTGTTTTACTTTGTTTTGAGGAAGTCAAGGAAGACTCCGAGTTCTAGGTGTGCTTGTCACAGTAGAGAGGTGGCACTTGTTGTCAGTGTAGACCTGCTTCCTCAGAACTTTGGGAAATACTGAGCGCCTGCTGAGGGCCCGGCCCCGGCTAGGTGTATTAAATACACTCTCTCTACTTTGCATTGTAGCCTCCTAACCCAAGTCAGAAATGCAAGAGTGAGACCAGCTATGAACTGAAATATGACAGTGGAAAGTAATTGAGAGAGACCATAAAAACCTGAACCTTGCTCTTTAACCTCCCCACAACTCACAGAAATCTTTGGGGGGGTGGGGACCACTGCCTCTGGGAGGAAGTGGAAGGAGGATTCAGGCCATCTTTTTTTTTTTCTTTTTCTTTCTTTCTTTTTTTTTTTTTTAAGATTTTATTTATTTATTTATTTGACAGAGAGAGAGATCACAAGTAGGCAGAGAGAGAGAGGAGGAAGCAGGCTCCCCGCTGAGCAGAGAGCCCAATGTGGGGCTCAATCCCAGGACCCTGAGATCATGACCCAATCCAAAGGCAGAGCCACCTCAGATGCCCCAGATTCAGGCCATCTTACCCAGAGCTGAAAGTAAGGGGACCTCAGTTAGCAACTAGGTCACATAACTTAGCTGTATTTCCGTCAGGAGATAAGGTTGCTAAAGCACTTGGCTCAGTAGAGGGTCAAGAGTCAGTAGTTACTATTCAAGCTGTTTCTGTATCTTTCTGTCCCCCCAAATTGGCAGTAAGGATCCAGAGAAGAGGGCAGTGGTGTTCCCAGTTCAGGGAAACCTCCACCACCACCTCGTGCTAGCACAGAATTGTAAGAGACACTAAGTAATACGTTTGCTGTTGTCAGGTTCTCGAAGTTCCCCAAACATGATTAGGCTCAAGGGCTGAATTAGTGATTTACTGATGCACAGCAAATTGCCCCAGTCCACTGGGGTTTAAAACACCAGTTACTGTCTGTTAAAAATTTTGGAGCAGCCAAGCTGCATGGTTGGGTTTAGGTCTCTCATGAGTTGCCGTCAAGATGTCAGCTGGGGCTGAAGCAGAGCTTGAAGCTTGGCTGAGGCAGGAGGTGCCAATGGCTGAGGTGATTCACCAACATGGCCGCTGGCAGGAGGCCTTAGTTCCTCAGCACCTTTTCCTCACGGCTGCTTATGATATGGCAGCTGGCTTTCCTCAGACCCAGGAGAGTGAGACGAAGGTGGGAACCGCAATCTCTCTTACAACCTAAGCTTGGAAGTCGCATGCCATCACTTTCATTGTATTCTCTTCATCAGGAGTCACTCAGTACGTCTCTCCCACACTCAGAAAAGGAGAGTTAGGTGGAGCCAAATCACTCGTAGATGTTTTATATTTTATTTAATTACTTTTTTTTTGGAATTTGAGTATAGTTGACACACAATGTCACATGAGTTGCAGGTGTGCAACATAGTGACCTGACAAGTGTGTGGGGGCCCTCTGTCCCCATAGAGCACTAGTACAATTGCATTGACTATATTCCCTGTGTTAGGCCTTTTATTCCCATGACTTATTCATTCCATAACTGGAATCTCCCACTCCCCTTCACCAATATCTTTTCACCGTGATAATATTATTTTATTATTGTATCTACTATTTACAAAGTAACCAAATAATGCACCTAACCTCTACCAGGCATTTGATTTGTTATAGAACTGATCCCATCAACAATCTTACATTATAGATCCCTTCACCAATATTTTTACAGATTTTTAATTTATTTATTTAAAAGAAAGAGAGAGAGAGAGCAAGCGTGAACTGGGGAGAGGAGCAGAGGCAGAAGCAGGCTCCCCATGGAGCAGGGAGCCCAAAGCAGGACTCCATCCCTGGACCCTGGGATCATGACCTGAGCTGAAGGCATATGCACAACCAACTGAGCCACCCAGGTGCCTCCCCCTTCACCTATTCTGTCCAACCCCTCTTCCCCCTCCCCTCTGGCAAACATCAATGTGTTCTCTATATTGATAGGTCTGGTTCTGCTTTTTGTTTGTTTATTCATTTGGTTCGGTTTTTTTAGATTCCACATATGATGGAAGTCATATTTTTCTTTCTCAGTCTGACTTACTTCACTTAGCACAATACCTTCTAGGTCCATCCACGCTGTCCCAAATGACACAATCTCACCCTTTTCTATGGCTGCATAATATTCTTGTGTGTGTGTGTGTGTATGTATACATATCCCATCTTCCTTACCCATTTATCTATCCATGGACACTTAGGTTGCTTCCATATCAGGGCTACTGTAAATAATGCTAAAATTCCAAAGCAGTGATTCCATTTTCTTTGAGCATATACCCAGTAGTGGAATTGTTGGATCATATGGTATTTCTATTTTAATATTTTGAGGGACCTCCGTACTGTTTTCCGCAGTGGCTGCACCAATTTGCATTTCCATCAACAGTGCACAAGGGTTCCTTTTTCTCCACATCCATATCCTTCATTCACTGTGCAGAAGTTTTTTATTTTGATGGAGTCCCAATACTTTATTTTTGCTCTTGCCTTAGGAGACATATCTGGAAAAATGTTGCTACATCTGATATCTGAGAAATTACTGTGTTCTCTTTTAGGACTTTTACAGTTTCAGGTCTCATATTTAGGTCTTTAATCCATTTTGACTTTGTGTGTGTGGTGTAAGAAAGTGGTTCGTGCCCATTCTTGCATGTAGGCGTCCAGTGTTCCCCTGTACCATTTATTGAAGAGATGGTCTTTACCCCACTGTATAATCTTGTCTCATTTATTGTAAATTCATTGGCCACATAAGCTCATATGTATGTCTGGGCTCTCCATTCTATTCCATTGATATATAAGTCTTTTTTTGCATCAGTACTATCTTATTTTGATAACTACAACTTTGTAGTGTATTTTAAAATCTGGGAGTGTGGTACTTCTAGCTTTGTTCATCTTTATCAAGACAATTTTGGTTATTTGGGGTCTTTTGTGATTCTATACAAATTTTAGGATTATTTGTTGTTGTTCTTGGTACTTTGATAGGGAATGCAGTGAATCTGTAGATTGCTTTGGGTAGTATGGATATTTTGCCTATTAATTCTTCCAATCCATGAGCATGGAATATCTTTCCATTTGTTTGTGTCATCTTCAGTTTCATGCAAGTTTTATAGTTTTTATAATACAGGTCTTTTACCTCCTAGGTTAAGTTTATTCCTAGGTATTTTATTCTTTTTGGTGCAGTTGTAAAGAGAACTATTTTCTTAATTTCTCTTTCTGCTACTTTGTCATTAGCATATAGAAATGGTATAGATTTGGGAGTATTAACTTTGTATACTGCAACTTTACTGAATTCATTTATTACTTCTGGTAGTTTTGGGTGAAGTTTCTAGGATTTTCTATGTATAGTATTATGTCATCAGCAAATAGTGACAGTTTAGTTCTTTTTTTTTTTTTTGCTTCTATTTTTTGGGTAATTTCATTTTTTTTTCAGCATTCTAAGATTCATTGTTTATGCATTACACCCAGTGCTCCATGCAACATGTGCCCTCCTTAATACCCAACACCAGGCTCATCCAACCCCTCACCCCCCCTCCCCTCCAGAACCCTCAGTTTGTTTCTCAGAGTCCACAGTCTCTCATGGTTGTCTCCCCTCCAATTTCCCCCAAGTCACTTCTCCTCTCCTTCTCCCAAGGTCCTCCATGTTATTCCTTGTGTTCCTCAAGTAAGTGAAACCATATGATAATTGACTCTCTCTGCTTGACTTATTTCACTCAGCCTAATCTCCTCCAATCCTGTCCATGTTGATAAAAAATTTGCATATTCATCCTTTCTGATGGAGGCGTAATACCCCATTGTATATATGGACCATATCTTCTTTATCTATTCATCTGTTGAAGGGCATCTTGGCTCTTTCCACAGTTTGGCAACCGTGGCCATTGCTCCTATGAACATTGGGGTACAGGTGGTCCTTCTTTTCACTACATCTGTATTTTGGGGGCACATACCCAGTAGTGCAATTTCAGGGTCATGGGGAAGCTCTATTTTTAATTTCTTAAGGAATCTCCACACTGTTTCCCAAAGTGGCTGCACCAACTTGCATTCCCACCAACAGTGTAAAAGGTTTCCCCTTTCTCCACATCCTCTCCAACACTTGTTGTTTACTGTCTTGTTGTTAATTTTGGCCATTCTAACTGGTGTAAGGTGGTATCTCAATGTGGTTTTGATTTGAATCTCCCTGGTGGCTAATGATGATGAACATTTTTTCATGTGCCTGTTAGCTGACAGTTTAATTCTTTACCAACATAGATGCCTCTTATTTTTCTTTCTTTCTAGTCTGATTACTGTGGCTAGGACTTCCAGTAGTATGTTGAATAGAAGTAGTGAGAGTGGACATCCTTGTCTTATTCCTGGTCTTAGAGGGAAAGCTTTCTCAGTTTTTCACCATTGAGTATGATGTTAGCTGTGGATCTTTCATATATGATCTTTATTATACTGAGGAATGTTCCCTCTACACCCCCTTTGTTAAGTTTTTTACATAAATCGATGTTGAATTTAATCAAATGCTTTTCAGCATCCATTGAAATGATCATCTGATTTTTATTTTTTATTTTGTTGAGGTGGTGTGTCACATTGATTGATTTGCGCATATTGAACCATCCTTGCATCCCTGAGGTAAATCCCACTTGACCCCGATAATCCTTTTAATGTATTGTTGAATGCAGTTTGCTGATTTTTTGTTGAGGAATTTTGCATCTATGTTCATCAGGAATATTGGCTTATAGTTTTCTTTTTTTGTTGTGTCTTTGGTTTTGGTATCCGGGTAATGCTGGCCTCATAGAATGTATTTGGAAACTTTCCTTCATCTTCTATATTTTTGGAATAGTTTGAGAAGAACAGATATTAGCTCTTCTTTTTTTATTTAAATTCAATTAGCCAATGTATAGTACATCATTAGTGTCAGATGTAGTGTTCAGTAATTTATCAGTTTTGTATAACACCCAGTGCTCATCACATCATGTGTCCTCCTTAATGCCCATCACTCAATTACCCTAACCCCCAACCATGCCTTTCCAGCAACCCTCAGTTTGTTTCCTATAGTTAAGAGTCTCTGATGGTTTTTCTCCCTCTCTGATGACTTCCCATTTTGTTTTCCCCTCCCTTCCCCTATGCTCCTCTACCCTGTTTCTTATGTTCCACATGTTAATGAGCCCATATGATAATTGTCTTTCTCTGATTGACTTATTTCACTCGGCATAATACCCTCCAGTTCCAGCTACAACAATGTAAATGGTAAGCATTCACCCTTTCTGATGGCTGAGTAATATTCCATTATATATACGTACCACTTCTTCTTTATCCATTCTATTATATCCATAATATTCCATTATATATACATACCACTTCTTGGGTAAAGAAGAAGTGGTATGTATATGTATACATATATATATGTATCTTTGTATATATGTGTGTATATATATGAATATACATGATATATGATATGAATATATGTATATACACACATATATAAGAAGTGTATATATATATATACATACCACTTCTTCTGTATCCATTCTTCTATTGATGGACATCTTGGCTCTTTCCATAGTTTGGCTATTGTGGACATTGCTGCTATGAACATTGGGGTGCAGGTGCCCCTTTGGACCATTACATTTGTATCTTTGGGGTAAATACCCAATAGTGCAGTTGGTGGTCATAGGGTAGTTCTATTTTTAACTTCTTGAGGAACCACCATACTGTTTTCCAGAGTGGCTCTACCAACTTGCATTCCCACCAATAGTGTAAGAGGGTTTCCCTTTCTCCACATCCTCGCCAACATTTGTTGTTTCCTGTCTTGCTAATGTTAGCCATTCTGATTGGTGTGAGGTGGTATCTCATTGTGGTTTTGATTTGTATTTTGCTGATGCCAAGTCATGTGGAGCATTTTTTCAGATGACATGATACTTTATGTGGGAAACCCAAAAGACTCCACCCCAAAATTGCTAGAACTCATATAGGAATTCAGCAATGTGGCAGGATATAAAATCAATGCTCAGAAATCAGTTGCATTTCTATATACTAACAATGAGACAGAATAAAGAGAAATTAAGGAATTGATCCCATTTACAGTTGTACTAAAAACCATAAGACACCTAGGACTAAACGTAACCAAAGAGGTACAGGATCTATACTCCAAAAACTACAGAACACTTATGAAAGAAATGAAAGAAGATACAAAGAAATGGAAGAACATTCCATGCTCATGGATTGGAAGAACAAAATTGTTAAAATGTCTATGCTACCCTGAATAACCTAGACATTCAATGCAGTCCCTATCCAAATACCATCAACATTTTTCACAAGAGCTGGAACAAATAATCCTAAATTTTTTATGGAAAATCTTTTATGGAAAAGACCCTCAGTAGCCAGAAGAATGTTGAAAAGAAAAGCAAAGCTGGTGGCATCACAACGCCAGGCTTCAAGCTCTATTACAAAGTTGTAATCATCAAGACAGAATGGTAGTGACACAAAAACATACCCATAAATCAATGGAACACAATAGCGAGCCCAGAAATGGACTCTCAAGTCTGCAGTAAACTAATCTTCAACAAAGCAGGAAAGAATCCAATGGAAAAGGGACAGTTTCTTGAACAAATGGTGTTGGGAAAACTGGATAGCCACATGTCGAAAAATGAAACCAGACATTTTCTTACACCATACATAAAAATAGACTCAAAATTGATGAAAGACTTCAATGCAAGGCAGGAATCCATCAAAATCCTAGAGGAGAACACAGGCAGCAACCTCTTCGACCTCAGCCACAGCAACTTCTTACTAGACATATCACCAAAGGCAAGGGAAACAAAGGCAAAAATGAACTACTGGGACTTCATCAAGATAAAAAGCTTCTGCACAGCAAAGGAAACAGTATGCTGCCTCACATCAAACATAAAGACTCAATTCAGACATAAAGACACAGACTGAAAGTGAAGGGAAGGAAACACATTTACCATGCAAATGTAAGCAAATCAAAAAATAGAGAGTAGCAATACTTATATCAAACAAAACAGACAGAATCAAACAAAACAAAAACTGTAGCAAGGCCATTTACATGATAAAGGGATCAATCCAACAATAGAGTATAACAGTTATAAATATATATGCAACCAACAATGGAGTACCTAAATGCATAAAGCAAATTCTAACAGGCATAAAGAGAGAAACTGATGGTAAAACAATAATAGTAGGAGAATTTAACATCTCACTTACATCAATGTATAGATCATCCAGGCAGAAAATCAATAAGGAAACAGTGTCTTTGAATGATACTCTAGACCAGATGGGCATAACAGATATATAGAGAACATTCCATCCAAAACGACAAAATAAATTAGCAGTAAAACTTTCTTCTATTACCCCATATTCTATATTTTATCAGAAATTTAAGAAAAACAATTTGGTGAAATGCTTTTACTTGGCAATATATTTTATAAATTGATAGAATTTCCCATTGCATAAATGCCATATTTTTTTTCCAAATTGAGGTTCTTTGTGTGTAGTTCCCCACTTTCATTCATCTCTTCTTCTTCTTCTTCTTCTACTTTTGTTTTCCTTAGACTTGCTCAGTCAATGAATCCTGTTTTAAATAGCCTATAAAAAGTATTTGGGAGTACTCATATGAAAATGATGATTATTCTCATAATGGTGTCCTTCTTTGTAGGATCCAAATCTAAAAAAAAAAAGTAATTGACATGTAAAAGCCATTCAGAAAGGTACATTCTTACATAAAATTTCAACCATAATCTATTATGGTTTTAACTTATCTATTATAAAACCAGGAGAGATATGATCAATTTACAAAACAGCAAATGCAGAAATAAAAAGGGATTCATGCACATGGGAAAGGCAGACTACACATTTAACCTTCAGAGTCCTCTTTCCGTGGTTATGAATCATTCCAAAAGCACAACTGTTTAAGAATTATTGGCTGATAACATTGGTGGAAAATAAGTCCGGATTTTTCTCTAGTCTTCAGTTTGAATAATATCCATTTTATGGATGAAGGGATCATGAAACCTGAAATGTTATTTATGTCATATTAATGCATATGTAATCTACTTTGGCACAATTTCAACTTCTAAATCTTCTATAGGTGCTACAGATGAACTGCTCACTTTGCTGATGAATAATTAATTAATTATACAGCTCTGGTTGGGATGATGAAATACAAAAGGCACTAGAAAGGAAACTAAGACCTGAATAAATGAAGCCACTGACTTCCTTTTCTTCATCAGCAATTGCAATATCCACATAACCTCCAAAATACAGATAGATAGGAGGTCTGGGGTTTTTTGTCATCTCAAAACAGTAAGAAATATTAAAATAACACCTCTGATCTGCTATTATCTGACTAGAACTGAGTCCTAGGGAAGTAATCAAGGATATGCCCAAAGATATAATAAGGAGTCCTCAGAAGACTTCTTATAATAATGAAAGAATAAATGTGTAAAAACAACTAACTTGGTTTGCTATATTTCGTATATCCATATAATAGAATATTATGCAATCATTTAAAAACATTTTCAGAAAAATACATTATTATGGAAAGAGGCTCATCATACGCTTTTTGGATGAAAAAAATGAGATTATAAATAGAATGACTATACAGAATCCCTTGTACATATAAGTTTCACACAATTCTAAAGCTGAGATGACTGTGTGATATATAGATATATGCGCACATAAGAAGCAAAGATGCATCCAAAACTGTTACCAGTGATAACTTTGAATTGCTTAGCTCCCCACTAGAACATAAGCTCTGTAGGACAAAGACTTGGTTTTATTCACCGTTTTGTCCTCAGTATCTAGCACAAGGCCTAGCGTAGGGATGACGTCATGGTACTCACTGAGAACCTGTTGAATTAAGGAATGGAATTTTTGATGAACTTAGTATTCTTTGACTATTTTTATCTGATAAATGTTCAATACATATATATATACACACACACACATATATATGTTCAATACATATATATACATATATACATATATATAAATGTTCAATACATATATATACATATATGTGTATATATACATATATATGTTCAATACATATATATATATGGAATTTTAAAATTAAGACAAGGTTTCTACTTATGCTTCTGCTATTTTCATAATTACCCTGAGTGGGAAAGCAGATCTAGCTCCCTTCACAGGTGGTTTGGATCAATCTGCAGTTGTGATTAGCTAAAAATATCTTATTTGGACTTCTCCACACTCTTTTTTTTTTTAAGATTTTATTTACTTATTTGACAGAGAGAGAGACAGGGAGAGAGGGTACCCAATCAGGTGGGGTGGGAGAGGGAGAAGCAGGCTTCCCGCTGAGCAGGGAGCCCGATGCGGGCCTCGATCCCAGGACCCAGGGATCATGACCTGAGCCGAAGGCAGACGCTTAACAACTGAGCGACCCAAGTGCCCCTTCCACACTCTTTATGTATGAGAATAAGGAAATGGGGGAACCTTTATCTTTCCAGATTTTCAAGCTTCTGTGTAAGAAGTCACCTCCGTCAACCAAAGGAAGAAAACTCTGGGTTTCACTTCAGTGACTACTACAATGTTACTGTTGCTCTTGTATCTACCGCCTACTCAGCATTCACCATGCACTTCTTTTTTTTTTCCCCCAAACAACTTTATTGAAATGTGCCAAGAGTACATGTGTAGCACAAAGATAATGAACGGGGTGAAAAAAATCACATGTATCACCAGGGGCTATTCTAAGAGCACTAGCTTTCGTTTAAACCTTAAATTATCTTAGGAGGGGAGCACTACTGCTTTTCCCATTTTGCAGGTGAGAGACTTGAGGCTTAGAGAGATTAGCCAAGTTGCCTGCAGTTCCCCAGCTGTTTGCTGGCAGGCGTGAGGACTGGAACCCTGTCCCCTGCGGCTCTCAGAGCACATGTTCTTTACTAGCGTATCACACACGCAAGGGGTGAGATCAAACACAGTGATACAAGCAGTCAAGGCTCGGTGTAGCTCTTCATGCATTCATTCCCCACACTTTGGCACAGCTTTTTCTTGTTGTAAGGAGAGACAAGGAAGAAGAAGAAAACAGATACATTCCACCATCCCTCCCCCCATGCCTCCACGCCCCAGGGAGCAAATCAAATGAAGTCTGAGAAGCTTCTAGAGAAGTAAGCTGGTAAAAGTAATAGAAATGTCAGATAATAGTAATGTACATGATATGTTCTGGGTTTGGTTTTATGCAGACATTTCTTCTCATTATCTAGTCATGGGAAGAAAAAAGAGCTCCTCCTCAAAGTACATAATTTGCTGCAAATAGGCTTCTCAGATAACCTCTATTTAGAACTAAACAAAATCCAATATATTTCACGTGCTAGAATCTCAGCAGTGGAAATGAGTTTTATCCACTCTACATAGCCTCCGTCCTAATCGCACATTAGAGTAACTGGGAATGATCTTTTTTTTTTTTTAGATTTTATTTATTTGACAGACAGAGATCACAAGTAGGCAGAGACGTAGGCAGAGAGGAGGAAGCAGGCTCCCCACTGAGCAGAGAGCCCGATGCGGGGCTCGATTCCAGGACCCTAGGATCATGACCTGAGCCAAAGGCAGAGGCTTTAACCCACTAAGCCACACAGGCGCCCCGGGAATGATTTTTTTAAGACTCAGAGCCAGAGGTGGGGCTCTCCAGGTGAGTCCTTGTACAGTGAGAGCTGAGACCCTCAGCAACCCAGCCCTGCTGACAGCTCCCACTTCGGAGCTCTGCTACTCACTAGCCGTGTAACCCTAGTGTAGTTACTTCGTTTTCCTCAGCCTGAACTTCTTAGCTATAAAATGAGGATAATGAGCGTACCGACCCAATGGTTGTCCCAAAACACCCAGAACAGATCCGGGACACAGAACCCTCAAATATCTGCTATCACTTCGGTGCTGATGATGACAAAGATGATGCCCGCGTGATCTTTCTCGCCTGACCCTGGGACCGTAACCTTTTACTCTATCCCAGAACGCAGGGACCTATCTTCAACCCAGCCAGGATCTTATCACTCTGACCGTGAGCAGCCTTCCCTGAACAAACCTCTAGAACCATATTTACTTCGGAACTCGCCACGGGATAATAATATATTTAGGTCCGTAGAGGGGAGACAGGCGCCTCAGGGAGGACTGTACTCACCTAGGATTGAAATGAATTTCCTTTGGAACTTCCCTCGGGTCTGTGACGACTTTCTGGTTGTCTCTGTAATTAATGGGGTCATCAGGGATCCTGAATTTGGCCATCTGAATTTCAGAGTCACTCAGTTGAGCACGGGAGATTCTTGCATAACCCAGTCTGTGGCAGAAATAGAAACAGTCTGTAAAGGTTTTATCACCGTACAGAAATCTGAGGAGACCTAATAGACATCACCCGCGTTATTAGGCCAATTTCCCCATTTATGACTCTACCGGGTACATCGCTAGAATTAGCTAGATTTATTACCCCAAATATTTATCTAAATACTGCTCTTATTATATGAATGAATAAGAAACATGCACACATTTAATCAACGAAACGCACACTAATGAATATTCTGGTCTCGACAAATCACCTATCACACAATTACGTTCTGCATCAGGAACAGGAGTTCTCCAGAATGACAGGAGGATATGCCTAAATGCTTTCTTACCTTTCAAATACCACCTGTTTTCCTCCACATTTACAAGTCTAAAATAAAAGATTCTGTATGTCTGAAAAATAAATTGCACATCCTGTTTTTGCTTAGAGCATTCAGTTCTCCATGAAATCAGAGCATTTTATAAGAGGCCCAGATGGGAAACGGGGGAACCATGGGCAACCAAGAATTCATTTTATTTTATTTATATTTTGCCTCTTCAAAAAAAAAAAAAAAAACCCTAGCTGTGTCATTCATTCACTTATTCAGTGAACAAATAAACATATCAAGTTTCTACAACACGCAAAGGCATCGTTCCAGATGTGGGGATAAACAGAGAACAGAACAAAACCCTTGTCCTCAGAGAGCTTTCAGGCCAGTTGGGGAGAACAAATCAAGTACGTACGTACATATGAAATCTATCAGGTGGTGAAAAGTACCCAAGGATCCCGGGGGAATCGGGTAGTGGCAGAGGTTGCTAGTTTATAGCAGATGGTCGGAGCGGTGACAGGGAGCAAAAGACTGAACGGAGTAAAGAAACAAACCAGACAGATGTCAGCGGAAGGGTGCTCTAGGGAAAGGGAACAGCAAATGCAAACGTCCCGAAGGAGACTGGGCTGGACTTTTCTGAGGGCCAGTGACAGGAGCGGAGTGCACAAGGGCAAACACTGGGGGAGATGAGTTTGCACGCATGTCAGGGATGGCGGATGACGCAAAGCTTTCCGTGCTGACCGCTCGAAGGACTTCCGATATTCTTCCGACAGTGAGATGGAAATCCGAGCAGTTCTGTGCAGAAATGCAGTGGCGGCCGTGTAGAGAACAGACTCCAGGGAAAAAGGGTGGGAGAAGGGAGACCATTTGAGGCCACGGCAGTGATTTGGGTGACAGGCGGTGGGGACTTGAGCCAGACAAGTAGTAGGAGAAAGATTCAAAACAAAAGCTGTAGCTACGTACAAAATAGAGACAGACAGAAACCCAGAGCTGGGGTGCATGGAGGTAGCAGGTCTGCCCACCATGAAGGGAAAGAGATCTGTGACAGCATCAGAATAAGGTGTCTGACAGGCTGAGCTATTTGTCTAAGCTCAGGTCCCAAATCTGTGACGTTCCCTGTCATTCTAGGTCACTGTCTCTAGTAAATCTAACTTTTGTTGTTTATCAAATCTCTAAGATCAGAGTTCCAACTCATGTCATAGATGCTGCCTTCCAGGTCCTTCTAAAAGTCCTTGAAGTTAAGGAACCAGACAATCCAAATGGTCTGCTAAAACCAAAGAACCTCTTATTGTCCAGTAAGTATTTATTAAGTGCTTATGAAGTACACGACCTTAAATTAGGTGGCTGAGATCAAGTTATAGAATTGGTTTTATAGACAGAAATAAAAAACAATAATCCCCAATTAATTAATTTGGGTTTTTTAAACTTTAAATTCCAGTTATGTAACATACAGTGTAATATCAGTTTCAATATAGTGATTCCACACTTCCATACATCACACAGTGCTCATCACAAGTGCCCTCCTTAATCCCCACCACCTATTTCACTCATGCCCCCCACACCCCCTCTGGTAACCATCAGTTTAGCTAAGAGTTTCTTGGTTTGCCTGCCCCTCTCTTTCTTTTCCCCTTTGCTCATTTGTTTTGTTTCTTAAATTCCACATATGAGTGAAATTATATAGTATTTGCCTTTCTCTGACTTATTTTGCTTAGTGTTATCATCTCTAGCTCCATCCATGACATTGAAAATGGCAAGATTTCATTCTTTTTATGGCCGAAAAATATTCCACTCTGCGTGTGTGTGTGTGTGCACGCGCATGTGTGTACCACTTCTTCTTTACCCATTCATCTATTGATGGATAGTTCAGCTGATAATAATTTGGCTATTGTAAATTATGCTTCTATAAACACAGGGATGCATGTATCCTTCTGAATTAGTGTTTTTGCATTTGGGGCGTAGATACCCAGTAGTACGATTCCTAGATCATATGGGAACCTCCATACTGTTTTTTCCACAGTGGCTGCACTAGTTTGCATTCCCGCCGAGGGTGCAAGAGGATTCCTTTTTATCTATAGCCTCGCCAACACTTGTGTTTTTGACTGGAGCCATTCTGCAGGTGTGAGGTGATCTCATTGTAGTTTTGATTTGCGTTTCCCTGTTGATGACTGATATTGAGCAATTTTTGGTGTGTCTGTTGGGCCATCTGGATGTCTTCTTTGGAGAAATGTCTGTTCATTTCTTCTGCCCATTTTTAGTAGGATTATTCATTTATGGAATGTTGAGTTTTATGAATTTTGGATACTAACCCTTTATTAGATATGTCATTTGCAAATACCTTCTATATCTTCTCCCATTCTGTAGGTTGCCTTCTGGTTTCGCTGACTGTTTCCTTTGCTGTGCAGGAGCTTTTTATTTTGATGTAGTCCCCATAGTGTATTTCTGCTTTTATTTCCCTTGCCTCAAGATATATATCTAGAAAGAAGTTCGTATGGCCGATCTCCAAGCAGTTACTGCCTATGTTCTCCTCTAGGATTTTCATGGTTTCCTGTCTCACATTTAGTTCTTTCATCCTTTTGAATTTATTTTTGTGTTTGGTGAAAGTGGTCTAATTTCATTCTTTTGCATGTGGCTGTCCAGTTTTCCCAGCACCATTTGTTGAAAAGACTGTCTTTTTTCAGGATTTTCTGTTCTGCTTTGTCAAAGACTAGTTGACCATAGAGTTAAGGGTCCATTTCTGGGTTCTCGATTCTGTTCCATTGATCTATGTGTCTATTTTTGTGCCAGTCCCATACTGTCTTGATGACTACAGCTTTGTAATAGAGCTTGAAGTCTGGAATTGTGATGCCTCCCATTTTGCTCTTTTTCAAGACCACTTTGGCTGTTTGGGGTGTTTTGTGGTTCCATATAAATTTTGGGATTTTTTTTTTTTTATTCTAGTTCTGCTACCTTTTCCATCTGTTGTAAACTAAGTATTTGTATCATCCCCCAAATTCACAAGTCAAGCTATAACCCTAGTGGGCCATATTTGGAGATGGGGCCTCCAAGGAAGTCATTAAGTTAAATGAGGTCATAGGGCTGGGACCCTGATTCAGTACTGTAGCCACTCTGGAAAACAGTGTGGAGGTTCCTCAAAAAGATGAAAATAGAGCTACCCTATGACCCAGCAGTTACACTACCGCGTATTTACCCCCAAAGTTACAAATGTTGTGATTGAAAGGGGCACCTGCTTCCCGATGTTTATAGCAGCAATGTCCACAATAGCCAAACTATGGAAAGAGCCCAGATGTCCATCAACAGATGAATGGATAAAGAGATGGTATATATACACAGTGGAGTATTACTCAGCCATCCAAAAAAATATCTTGCCATTTGTGATGACATGGATGGAACTAGAGGGTATTATGCTAAGCAAAATAAGTCAATCAGAGAAAGACAATTACCGTATGACCTCCCTGATATGTGGAATTTAAGAAACAAAACAGAGGATCATAAGGGAAGAGAGGAAAAAATGAAACAAGATGAATTCGGAGAAAGAGAAAAACCGTAAGAGACTCATAATCATTGGAAACAAACTGAGGGATGCTGGAGGGTGGAGGGATGGGGGAACTGGGTGATGGACGTTAAGGAGGGCATTTGATGTAATGAGCACTGGATATTATAGAAGACTGATGAATCACTGACCTCTCCTTTAAAACTAATAATACATTACATGTTAACTAATTGAGTTTTTTTAAAAAGATTTTATTTATTTATTTGACAGAGAGACACAGCAAGAGAGGGAACACAAGAAGGGGGAGGGGGAGAGGGTGAAGCCAGCTTCCCACCTAGTCGGGAGCCTGATGTGGGGCTCAATCCCAGGAGCCTGGGATCCTGACCAGAGCTGAAGGCAGACACTTAATGCCTGAGCCACCCAGGCACCCCAACTAATCAAATTTAAATTAAAAAAAAATTTTTTAAAGAAGAGACACCATACAGCATATGTGCACACACACACTCTCTTTCTCTGTCTCTGTCTCCAGAACAGTGAGAAAATAAATCTCTGTTGTGCAAGCCACCCAGCCATATTAGCATATATATGTAAATATTTATATATTAAAAATCTGCCACCTCACTCTTCCAAGGGGAAGTGATAAAGGTCTTGGGCCACAAGTATACAGAGCCAAATGATCAGCTATTATGGGCACTGGTACTATAAATATCACTGTTCCTTAGCAACTCACAATATTTCCAACTTCATTTTATACCTACTTCAGTATATATCACAGTTTTTTAGAAGTTCTAATATCTGCATTAAAACAACCAGTTTAATAGGAATGTAAACAGAAACAGTGTTTGCAATCTGGTATCATATACTTTTTAAAACTAACACTTTAGCATCTCCCTCCCACCTTAACTCTTTGGAAACACCAAAATAATAGTCAAGCTATCTGTCCTACAGCCACATGGGCATGTTCTGGGCCTTTTGGAGTTCATTAGTGTAATTATTAGTGTAACCAGAACTATCTTGGCAACTCAAGGGTCTCCCTGTCTCCTCCCAGTAACCAATAAGGGTCACCATTTTATTAAGTCAGATCCAAAGTTCTCAGTAAGAGTCCACGTGGTCTGCTGCCTCCCTTCCCTGCCCATATACTCCCCCTTACCTCTTCTCCCACCTCCTTACCCCTGCACACATGCCAGCCCTACCTCACTTTTCATCAGACACATCTGCCCTCCTGCCTTCGAGCTTCTGCACAGGCCAGCCCCTGGAAGGCTCTTCTCTCCGCCACGGGGCCCACTCTTTCCACTCTCAGCTCCAATGTCACCTTCTCGTGAGACCCGCCCAACCCCCATTTACAGCGGCACCCCACCTCCATGCTCTGGACGCTCTTCCCTTGCTCAGGTGTTTCCCACCATACTCACCACCTCCTACACTACGACACCATGGAAGTGCGACTTTCTTCCCTCCGCCAGGGCAGGGATCCGGCTCGGTTTTGTTTACTGCTGGTGCCTGGCATATGTCATGCCCCACCAGTGCCTGTTGCCTGACGAATGCGGCGAAGAGGAGTTGGGCAGCACACGGCGCTTTCGCTAGACTAGGACTCCGGACTGAGCAAGCCGGGTCTCCGGGGAGAGAGGCTGATCCTGTCATTCCGTCTCACCCCTAGAAGCCAACCGTGTTCTCTCATAACTGGAGACCACAGATCTTGCAGTATAAGGCTACTTGGGGGTGATGAGTTCAATGTCAACCCCTAACTTCAGGTAGCCGATGCCAAGACACCCCCGGGTGATGACCTGGTCTGTGTGGAGAAGGGACTAAGGCCCAGAGAGGCCCAATCCTAGAAGCTCACACCAGAGTTCCCAGCACAGTCCCGAGGAGAGTAGTTAAGAGCCATCAGGTCAAATATCCCCCAAAGACTGTGTGCTCGCAGGACGAGAGCTGTGAGTTTCAGGGACTGTCTCCAGCGTGTTCCCTCCACTGACGAACCCTGTAAGTGGAGGGACCTGTGACTCAATCCACTGTCTGCATGATCTGTCCCCACTCACCTCTCTCACGTCCCCTCACTCCCATCACACTCTACTCCAGCCACGCCGGCCTCCTCGCTGTTACCAACAAATACCAAGCATGCGCCACTCCGACTTCTGTACGTGCTCCTTCCCGTGTGGACAGCACTCTTCCTGGGGTGGACGCAAATGACCGCATGCCTCTCTTTCGGGCCGCTGCCTGTCCTCTGGACCCTAGCGCAGCCGCCCCCCCAACCCGCACTCCGCATCCCCATCCTTCCTCCCTGGCCTCATCCATCTTTCCATCACATCACCACCTGTCACTCTCTTCTGCGCTTATTTTCCGTCTCCTTCCACTGGAACGTAAGCTCCGTGGTAGTCAAGGATTGCGTTTTGGTCCTGTTAGATCCCCACTGCTTAGAACAATGCCTGGCACATGATAGTAGGTATTTAATAAATACTTGTTGAATGAATGAATGATTGAAAAAAATGAATGATTGGTCCCTTTTTTGGTATTAAACTGCTTTAGCTTTGTTTTAGGAAATAGGGCCTACAAAACAGATTTACACAGTTACAAATTTAATTTTAAGATCCTTTAGATACATTATATATGGATATATATATTCACACTAATAAATGCATATGTTATATGGATATTATTCACTTTCTTATATCCGGGATTTTTTTTTATAAAATATAATTTACCTAGAGATCTCACCATAATATAGTAGTGATTCCAACAAGTGAGTTAGCCTACCCAAAATTACAGGACTAGAACTTGGCAAAGCTGGAATTCAGCCCAGGGCTTTCTTACTCTGTGATCCGTGTTTCCACCATGCCCTCCAGTCCAGACTGGTGCCCTTCCTAACATGTGCTCACAATTATGTGCTTATCATGCCTAATAACTTATACAGTATCCTTTTTATATAATTAAGCTTAATTTAGCATTTAGTCTTTCTTAAATGATTAGGTCATGCCTTGGGGAAAAAAAATGTTCAACTGTGTAACTCGCCAATGTTTATAAAAAGTAACAAAATTAATTGCTTCTATAAAGTTCCTCCTTCCAGGAGAGACCCAAAAGATCACAGTGATAGTAGATAATAAAACAGCAGCAACCAAAACCCTCTGCTCACCTGATCAGCCCTCGGTACATAATATATTCACACCATCTGTCTTGATCTGTGCGGTCAATATCCTAAATAAAGAACAGAGGAGAGAACGTTTAAAGCATAAAAAACAATGCCTTATCCTGAATCGCCAAGCAAATGTGTGAAGGACAGTAATAAACGTACATTTTGTGCACACTGTTTTCTCTGCCTTACTCCTAATGATCCGTTAGGATCCCAATTATTTATTCATTCTAGAGATATTTCTGGAGCACCTCCTGGGGGCCCATCTTGGCCCTGTACTGGGTGCTGGGGGTACAAAGGTGAGGGTGGGCTGCAGAGGCGGGCCAGAGAGCTGGCTCCCACCAGCTTTCCAGGTCTCTGACTCCAAGCAGAATTTACTGCTCACCCCCTCACCCCGGGTGATGCTGCACAGTACTCTGTATACACCAGCTACACCCTTCCGCGTAGTTGTTTCTACGTCTCCAGCCTCCCCTTCCCCAGCAGAGGCCTCTTAATCACGCTGGCTCCCTGGTACTTAGCATGAAGCCTGGCATTCGGCAGGAGCTCAGTCTGGGTTTGTTAAATTGAATCATTGGAAATAAACACATTTGGGGAGTAATCATGAGTCTTTTTGATGTTGAGAGCTGAAGACCAGTGTTATTTTTCATCAGAGAAGCAGAACATAAACATATTCTTTTTCTGTAATGTGCTGGGAAAACTCTAAATATGGAGCTTTTACACTGAACAAATTTCCATTTTCTTCTTTTTAAAGAATCCTATAAATGAAAAAGAGACCTGACTCTTGATCTTTTCTCAATTTTACCGTTAAAATTTAACTTAAAGCAGGTTTTTAAATCGCTAAAACGCTATTATCTCTTTCTTAATTTTTTCATAAGCTTAATGGCGAACACAGGGTTACTTGTCCATCTGTATTAGGATGTACATGTCACACTTAAATACACACATGTACGTGCCTTGGCATACATGGGAAAATGACAATACATTTTTTAAATTAAACTTTAAAATGTTAAGGATGAAAAAAGCAAATAAATTGAAAGAGTACTATCTGGTTTGCCTTGGAAAGAAAGAAAAATTTAGTCATTCCCTTGTATATACAAGGAATAATAAACAATGAATACATTAACGGTCACGTTTTAGATTTTTTTTAACAATGCTGTCAAATTTGAAGGCTGCAGGATTCAAATACTCATTTCTTAAAGAGAAAAATCTGTTCATCCGAGCATCTATGATTAAAACTCCTCTCTGCCTTAATAAACTTCCTAATAGAAAAAGCTATAGAAGAATCCACTGCCAGTCTTGACACAGCTTCTGACCAAGGCAGTGGTAACCAACAGAGGATTAAATAAAAATCAAATAAAATCTCTCTTCTTTAACACCGTCCACATCCCTTGCACACACAGAGTATAAGAACTCCTTCTCTTATTAGGATGCATTTTTTCCCTTAGATCTGCCAAATATTGTGTTGTCTAACATTCTCTTGCACTTTAGAGACCATGTACTTACACAATTATCTTATTTGATTTTATGTGTACACCCACATGTACGTAATACACACACACAGCGACCATTTACCGAGTGCCTCGTCTGTACAAGACTGAGGGCTCTGAGACATTCTCTTCTATTTTGTCCTCATAACCACCCTGTGATGCAACTGGTATGATTATCACCACCTCACAGATGCGGCCACTGAGGCCTGGAGAATTTCAATAACTTGACCCCAGGTCACACCGCTGGTAAGTGCAGCCCCTGTTGGGCTAGTGAGACCACATGGAGACAGAGGCCCAGCCAACAACCAGCACCAAAGCCCCAGACATATGAATGGGGCCATCTTAAACCCCCACCAGCCACCGCCACCAGCTGACTGCCCGGGTGAACCCAGGCAAGGAGGGAAAACCACCACGCAACCCACAGAATCAAGGGAATCTTAAACCATTGTTGTTTCTAAGCCACTGGGGTTTGAGGTGGTTTGTTATACGGCATTTGGTGACCAATACAACCTCTTTTTATTCTTCTGACTTCTCCATAATCTCTGTTTGTTACACGCTTGGTGACCGATACAACCTCCTTTTATTCTTCTGAGCTCTCCTTAATCTCTCTTCTGAGATAATTCCCTCACCAGCACCCCCCCAACAGCCACATTAAATGCAGCCTTCCCGGGGCTTTTCTCTGACCCGCCTCTCGCACTTCTCCAACTTCGTAACCATGTCATCCACTTCCCTGGTTCCCATGACCCCACAGACGGTGGCAGCAGCTTCATCTCTGTTTCTAGTCCTGACTGCCCTCCTTGATTCCAAATCCGTGTACCCGGCTGCCTGTTGGACATCTCCATCAACATCCCACAGACGCCTCCACTCAGGCTAGAGCTGAACTCATGATCATCCTTGCGGAACTCTCCTTCCTTCAGCATTCTCTGTAGTAACTTCGCCGTCATAAACCCTCTGACGGAAGCCCAAATCGGGAGTCCATCCTGACTTCCCTTGCCGCTTCGCCCACTGTCGCTGAGATTCACTCGTCTCCCAGGTATCTGACTGCCTTCCTCCCCAAGTTGTAGTATTTTTAGCTGTATGTATATCAAGATTTCATAGTGAAGTCCTGACCTCCAATACATCGAGGTGTGGCCATGTGACTAAATTCCAGTCCATGAAATCTAAGTAGATGTGTTGTAGGTTAGTTTCCTGGCATTTGCCTTATAGATGACTTGCATATGCTCTTGGCCCCTTCTTTTTCCCCTCCTCTGTCTTGCTGGCTAGAATGTGGATGCTGCCATCGAGAACCACGAGGCAAACCTGGGAATGTAGGCTCTGTAAAGTGAAGCCACAGGACAGAAGGGGCACATTCCTGACCCCTGGAGGGCACCAGTACTAAAAGCACCTGCCCAGACTTTTACATGAAGAAATACATTGCTCTCCTGTGTAAGCCACAGTGGAAACCCTCATCACACCCTGGTCCTTCTCATCTGTCTTTCCAAGCACTTGGTAAAATGGGTAAGCCTTTTTCTCTGCAAACAGCTCAAGACATGATGTTGAAAGCAAAAGGTAAAGGACCAAGAAATCTATATAGGGCTTAGTGAAATATTACAATTCTATATTTCATGATCAGTTCATGCATTTTAACATTCCCATGCACATATGTCTCAAGGATTTGATTTGTGTGTCAGTTCCCTGGAGCGTGATTGTATCTGGGGACACTGACAAATTGAGGTTTTAGACCCGAACAGGTAGGGACTGATTCCATTACTGAGGCCCTGTATGGCCAGTCAGCCCGCCTCTCTGTATATTTCCTTCTATGTTTTACTCTCAGCATCATAATGAAGTCGCATAAGGTAGCAGATTTTATTTCCTAACATGGCTACAATAACCCACTTTCCACACGGCATTCTTCTAATTTGACTTTGATTCTCCTCCCATGGAGAGATGGGGTTTCTGTCTCTCCCACTTAAATGCGAGCAGGGGTCACATGAGAGCGGAGGTCATGCTACGTAACCCACAAGGCTGAGGTCCTATAAGGCAATACAACTTTTTCCTGATTCTCTGTGGGGCATACTCTGAGAAGCCGGCCGTCTAGAGGGAGGAAGCCCAAGCTAACCCGTGGAGAGAAACCAGGACCGCCAACAGCCAGCACCAACTTGCTACCTGGGAAGCATCTGCAAAGGGGACCCTCCAGCTCCCAGCTGAGCCTCCCAGCTGTGGGACACGGAGATGAAGCTCCCCCCTGCCCCCTGCCCTGTCCACACTGCAGATCCAGGAGAAACAGACAATAGCTGTTGTGTAAAACCAGCATGTCTCTCGGTTTTCTGTGCAGCGGTATATAATCAAAATACCTATTAAATTGTTGCACTGGGTTGTTGGGGTTTTTTTTAACATGAAGAAGAAACATTTTACCGAAGAAATCAGAAATCCTATTAAGATTATGTTACCTTGACGTTGCCGTGTTCAGTGAGCTGTCTATAATCTCTGGAACCAGGTGCTGAAGTGATGTAGCCCAGAAATATCACTTGCTCGGAGCTCCTTTTCAGTAGTTTCGAAACAGCAATTGCCTGAAGTTCCCTGTCAAGGTCATCTCTAAAATGCAAAAATGTACTTCTTTATTGTATTTGCAAGACAATTCTTAAAAAGCGCTAGGTATGTAAGTTCCTGAAGAATATCTTCCCACAGTACGCAAACCCCAAGTAATTCCTACTTGGATGAATGAATTAACGCTATGCAAATGCAGAAGACAGAGACACCGTGCTTTGGCCAGGCAGGCTGACAGACTCTGGACTAAGAACGTGATCTTTCCCCACATATCAGTTGAAGTCAAGTTGATTGAAGTATCTATTCAAAGACAGCATTTTGCTCGGTTTTTCATCAGAAGGAATAGCATCAGTAATCTAAGAGCTGATCACCAGTATTACAGCTAAAGACTAGTAGGCAAAAAAAAAAAATAATAATAATAATAATAAAATATAATTTGGAGAATTGTAAAAATAGAAAAAGAGCCAGAAGTACTGGTAAGAGGAAAATTCCTAATGTTCACAGACCACACCAGCTTTATGGAACCTACTCAGCTCCATCAACCGAACACTTTCTAAAAGCCTCCTTGGCTCTCCTGGTCAAATGCTGACTAAACATGATGCTTTTATTAGGCTCAGCACTGTAGATGTGCCACTGAGATAATTAGGTAGGTACATCATGCATTTGAGGGGCCTAAAGTCAGTCTGTCTGGGGAAAAATAGGGATATCATATTTGACATTATCCAGCCAGGAAAACTGAAACCACTCTAGGTGTTTCAAACAGGCAGAATTTAGTATAGGAAATTGGTGACCTAAGTGATGGGAAGCAGAACAGGAATCATTGAGGCAACCAGAGTTTAGCAACAATGAGAAGCCAGTACCACTGGTCGAACTAGAGAGACAACAGGAGGAAATGATATGCCCAGAGTATGCAAGCCAGCCCTGACTGGTGGGAGATGGTGCTGAGGGGACAGGTGGCCCAGAAGTTGCTGAGGCCACCTAAGGAGCAGTTAGAGCCACAGGAGAGACCCAGCTGCTGCAGAGACAGCAGAGAAAGAAGAAAGAGAAAAAAAAGAGAGAGATGAGAAACTCCTTGTGTTCTGTCCTCCTCCAGCCCTCCAGCCCTCCAGCCTTGCACCAGTGCCTTCCATAGGCTAAACCTATCCAGGAGCCAGAAAGCAACAGACTTGGGGCACCTGATTGGCTCAGTGGGTTAAGCCTCTGCCTTCGGCTCAGGTCATGATCTCAGGGTCCTGGAATCGAGCCCCACATTGGGCTTTCTGCTCAGCGGGGAGCCTGCCTCCCCCCTCTCTCTCTCTGCCTACTGCTCTGCCTACTTGTGATCTCTCTCTCTCTCTCTGTCAAATAAATAAATAAAATCTTTAAAAAAGAAAAAAAAAAGAAGGCAACAGACTCTGGGAAATGTGGTTCCCTGCGATGTTTAGGCAAGAGGGAGACAAGCCAGGAATGGATCCAACAGCAAATAGGCAGTAGAACCCGTATAGGCATCTAGAAAGACAGGTAGCTAATAATGACTTAAGCAAAACAAAACAAAACCACAAATAAATAAATAAACAAGCAAACAATGACAAAGGCAGATAGAGATGGCCAAGAACTGTCAAGATCAGAGAAACCTCACTGAGGTAGGATCTGAAGGCAGAAGTAAGCCTAGATAAGAATGTACAGACAGCTGAGTACTATTAAAAGATGTCTCAAGAAATAGAAGAATAGAAGAACTGCCATTTGTTAAACATCTTTGATATTGAATATTCACAGTGAGAGGCAGGCATTAGCTCTATTTTTAAATGAGGCTGAGGACTGTGCCTAGGGTTATTTTGTAATTTCCATGTCCTGCTCTGTTCTCAGCCCTCCTGTGTGCCCGGGGAGGCTCACCCATGCAGAAAAGCATCTCCTGGGCTCTCTCTTTTCTGCTGATATCCAGTTAGGTTTGGTCATTTGGAGGCACCAGCAGGAGATAAAAAGGTGGGAGGAGAGAGAATTTTGGGTATTTCTTCCCCAGGAGCTGTATTCGTTATGCTTTGTGGTCTCTCTTCCTGACTTCTATAGTATCTCTTATCTGTTCTTCTGACCCTTGCCATCTTGGTGAGTAGTTCCTTAACTAGGTCTGCGGTGAGTTCTGTTCCTTCTGAAACACACAGCTGGAATTCAGATCTGGCCAAGAGAATTCCAAGGTCACTGTACCACAGAGAGTGTTTTCATGCAAATATATTTTAGCAATATATTATTGGAAAAAAAAATCTATGCGTTTGGTTTCACATTTTCTCAGGAGATTAATTTCATTCAGTGATAATAGTAAAAATATGCTGGGGTGCTGGCTGGCCCAGTTGGAGGAACATGTGACTCTTGATCTCAGGGTCATGAGTTTGAGCCCCATGTTGGGTATAGAGATTACTTAAATAAATATGTATTTTTAAAAATAGTATATGTATGAGTATAAAGAAAGGAGAGGAAAGGAGGGAGGGAACATGAGGGGGAGGAGGAGGGAGTGAGAGAGAGAACACATTTCTGTTTCCTTACCTGTTAGTGTTTGATCAGCCCAATAACCCAATAACCTGTTAATGTTTGATCAGCCCAATAACCCAATAATGTGGGCTGGGAAAAATAATTTTATCCAATTCAGCCCAACAACCCTATAATGTGGGCTGGGAAAAATAATTTTATCCAATTCAGAACAAAAGAACTGGAACTCGCTGAGGTTATCTTACAACAGGACTAAAATTGTAACTACAGACAACAAGTTCTGCACTCTTTCTTCTACGTATATTTATGATGTTATAAGAAAAAAAAAGTGGTGATTATCTGGTGACTCAATTAATTGCAGAAAATAACATTAATTTTAGCTATGGTGTACACCTGAATGCTTCTAAGGAATGCTGTGATTTCCTATCTATTGGTGGTAAAGGGGTATTTGTATAGTTGGTAATTTAAAAATTTTTGTTGAATCAGCTAATAACATGCATAAAAATTCCATAATTCACTCCTCATATGACTTCCTATTTGTATGCTCTAATCACTAGGAAATGAAACCTCAATATTTATTCACACTAGTGATTTTTTTACTAGTATTGTAGAAAACAACGGCAAATGGAAACATGTAATGATAGCTTCTCAGTTTATTCAAAGGATGACCGTCTTCACGTCACCTGTTGAGGGGAGCTACAGTGCTCACAGACAGGGCATCAACAGAGCGGTGACTCCCGGGGCAAAGACCATGCCTAGTTCTGTGCCTGGAACACAGCAGCTGCTTGATCTGTGTTTGATGAGGCCACTCTTTTTCACACTATCCAACAGACCTTACATTTAGAGTTCTCTGATTTGGTTTAATAACAACGCCGGTATGAACTAAGCACTTACTATATCCATGTATTTTGCATGAGATAATATCTCATTTAATTCTCATAAGAACCCTAGGAGATCAGTATGTTACAAATGTAACAATGGAGGCCCAAGACAACTAAATAACCTGGTGAGGGATACACCTTCAGTTAGGATTCAGAACAGAGGGTCTGATTTCCATGCTTTCCATGGTCTGGAATTCCATGCTTCTAGCCACTCAAATACACTGACTGCCTCCCTGGAGTTACCGCTCCTCAGGGTTAGCTAGCGTTGTTGCTGCCATTGTCACTGCACCTGTGCACATAGGTGTGCACATCCTCACGCAGGCATGGGTATATGTGTGCATGCGTGTATTACCAAATCAAGTGAACAAGTGAGAACATGGGAAAGGTGTGGTGTTGATTAGAGAGCTTTAAATATGCGGTTGATAGAAAGTTAGAAAAAGTAACCCTTCCCTCCTCTTTTCCAAGCACATTCTGAGGGCTCTCTTTTCTCTTCTCTTTCAAGTCTGTTTACATTTTGGAGGTTAGAAGGAGTTAAACGGGCCAGGAGGAAAAAAGCAAAGGAAAAATGGGAAGGGTTATAGCCAGCCGTTTCTTAGATGAAGACCTTGCAACTTTAAACACAAAAGCTCCTATTTTTTAAAAGCCAAACCCAATGCGATATAAGGTCAGCAGAATGGGTTTTTGAATGCCTGTTCTTGCGACGTGAAAATTGAGAGAAACAGAGGCACTTCTTCAAACAGCTTTTTAAAGCGATATGGACCATCAGTATCATCTGTCCTCTAAACACCCTTCCTATTTCTAAAGAGACAAGCAAGGGTCAAGTGACAAATGGTTCACATTATTACATTTGGTCTCCATGTATTTGGGTTCTTTCCAAATTTCCTCTTGTGATTGAGTTCTAGCTTCAGAGCATTGTGGTCTGAAAATATGCAGGGAATGATTCCAATCTTTTGATAACGGTTGAGACCTGATTTAGGACCGAGAATGTGATCTATTCTGGAGAATGTTCCATGTGCACTAGAGAAGAATGTGTATTCTGTTGCTTTGGGATGAAATGTTCTGAATAGATCTGTGATGTCCATCTGGTCCAGTGTGTCATTTAAGGCCTTTATTTCCTTGTTGATCTTTTGCTTGGATGATCTGTCCATTTCAGTGAGGGGAGTGTTAAAGTCCCCTACTATTATTGTATTATTGTCGATGTGTTTCTTTGATTTTGTTATTAATTGGTTTATATAGTTCGCTGCTCCCATGTTAGGGGCATAGATATTTAAAATTGTTAGGTCTTCTTGTTGGACAGTTCCTTTGAGTATGATATAGTGTCCTTCCTCATCTCTTATTATAGTCTTTGGCTTAAAATCTAATTGATCTGATATAAGGATTGCCACTCCTGCTTTCTTCTGATGTCCATTAGCATGGTAAATTCTTTTCCACCCCCTCACTTTAAATCTGGAGGTGTCTTCAGGTTTAAGATGAGTTTCTTGTAGGCAACATATAGATGGGTTTTGTTTTTTTATCCATTCTGACACCCTGTGTCTTTTGATTGGGGCATTTAGCCCATTAACATTCAGGGTAAGTATTGAGAGATATGAATTTAGTGCCATTGTATTGCCTGTAAGGTGACTGTTATTGTATATTGTCTCTGTTTCTTTCTGATCTACTACTTTTAGGGTCTCTCTTTGCTTAGAGGACCCCTTTCAATATTTCCTGTAGAGCTGGTTTGGTGTTTGCAAATTCTTTCAGTTTTTGTTTGTCCTGGAAGCTTTTAATCTCTCCTTCTATTTTCAATGATAGCCTAGCTGGATATAGTATTCTTGGCTGCATGTTTTTCTCATTTAGTGCTCTGAATATATCATGCCAGCTCTTTCTGGCCTGCCAGGTCTCTGTGGATAAGTCTGCTGCCAATCTAATATTTTTACCATTGTACGTTACAGACTTCTTTTCCTGGGCTGCTTTCAGGATCTTCTCTTTGTCACTAAGACTTGTAAATTTTACTATTAGGTGACGGGGTGTGGACCTATTCTTATTGATTTTGAGGGGGGTTCTCTGAATCTCCTGGATTTTGATGCTTGTTCCCTTTGCCATATTGGGGAAATTCTCTCCAATAATTCTCTCCAATATACGTTCTGCTCCCCTCTCTGTTTCCTCTTCTTCTGGAATCCCAATTATTCTAATGTTGTTTCGTCTTATGGTGTCACTTATCTCTCGAATTCTCCCCTTGTGGTCCAGTAGCTGTTTGTCCCTCTTTTGCTCAGCTTCTTTATTCTCTGTCATTTGGTCTTCTATATCGCTAATTCTTTCTTCTGCCTCATTTATCCTAGCAGTGAGAGCCTCCATTTTTTATTGCACCTCATTAATAGCTTTTTTGATTTCAACTTGGTTAGATTTTAGTTCTTTTATTTCTCCAGAAAGGGCTTTTATATCTCCCGAGAGGGTTTCTCTAATATCTTCCATGCCTTTTTCGAGCCCGGCTAGAACCTTGAGAATCGTCATTCTGAACTCTAGATCTGACATATTACCAATGTCTGTATTGATTAGGTCCCTAGCCTTTGGTACTGCCTCTTGTTCTTTTTGTGTGGTGAATTTTTCCGCCTTGTCATTTTGTCCAGATAAGAGTAGATGAAGGAGCAAGTAAAATACTAAAAAGGCGGCAACAACCCCAGGAAAATATGCTTTAGCCAAATCAGAAGAGATCCCAAATCGTGAGGGGGGAGAAAGGGGATAAAAAGAGGTTCAGAAAGAAGAAAAAAAAAAAAAGAAAGAAAGAAACAATTAAAAAAAGAAAACCAATAAAGAAAAAATATAAAAAGGAAAAATATATATATATATTAAACTAGTTAAAAAACGTTAAAAAAGAAAAGGGTAAAAGTTAAAAAAATTTAGCAGAAGAAGAAAAATAAATTGAAAAAGAAAAAAAAATTAAATTAACTGCTAAAGAATCATGGGGAGAAAGCCATGAGTTCCGGGCTTTGCTTTCTCTTCCTTTGGAATTCCGCTGCTCTCCTTGGTATTGAAACTGCACTCCTCGGTAGGTGAACTTGGTCCTGGCTGGGCTTCTTGTTGATCTTCTGGGGGAGGGGCCTGTTGTAGTGATTCTCAAGTGTCTTTGCCCCAGGTGGAGTTGCACTGCCCTTACCAGGGGCCGGGCTGAGTAATCCGCTCGGGTTTGCTTTCGGGAGCTTTTGTTCCCTGAGCGCTTTCCGTAGAGTTCCGGAGGGCGGGAATGAAGATGGTGGCCTCCCGGTCTCCGGCCCGGAGGAGCCGAGAGCCCGGGGCCCCACTCCTCAGTGCGCCCTCAGAGAACAGCACCGATTTACTCCCGTCACCCTGCCTCTGGCCGCGCTCCGAGCTGACCGAGCCTGCGACCGGTTCAAGGTAACCCCGAGCTTAGAGTCACTCCTCGGCTCTGTCTCTGTAGCCGGCTTCCCCGTTCTAATACCTGCAAGCTCTGCGACACTCAGACACCCCCGATCCTTCTGTGACCCTGCGGGACCTGAGGCCACGCTGACCCCGCGCGGGCTTCACCCCGGTTAAGCCTCTGGAGCGATGTCCCTCAGCAGAACAGACTTTTAAAAGTCCCGATTTTGTGCTCCGTTGCTCCGCCGCTTGCCGGGAGCCGGCCCCTCCCCCCGCGGTCTATCTTCCCGTCGCTTTGGATTCACTTCTCCGCCAGTCCTACCTTTCAGAAAGTGGTTGATTTTCTGTTTCTAGAGTTGCTGTTCTTCTTCTCTTCGATCTCCCGTTGGATCTGTAGGTGTTTGCAATCTTTAGATAAGCTATCTAGCTGATCTCCCGCTACCTGAAGTCGTCTCAGCTGCTACTTCTCCGCCATCTTGACTCCTCCCACATTATTACATTTGGATGGTTTGCTTATGTTACTGAGCTGTGACTTAGCTCAGAAGATATTCAAGTATGACTTCGCAGATCCACAGAATGCTGGGAGAGAACCAGAAAATACGGGGAGCAGACACATTGGTTTTGTTGAGGCGAAGCTTACAATACAGCTGTGTTGTTCTGATGGTCCTAGTGCGACTTTAAAGCTCTGTGGCCTCTTGTCATTGATGTGGACGGGACCTATATGCCCTGTCTCATAGCACTTTAGGTTAGTATTTTTTTTTAAAGATTTTATTTATTTATTTGGCAGAGAGAGAAATCACAAGTAGGCAGTGAGGCAGGCAGAGAGAGAGGCGCAGCAAAGCAGGCTCCCCGCTGAGCAGAGAGCTGGATGCGGGGCTTGATCCCTGGATCCTGAGATCGTGACCTGAGCCTAAGGCAGAGGCTTAACCCACTGAGCCACCCAGGCACCCCAGGTTAGTATTTTCAATTGTTATTACAGAATGTTTAGCATGGCGGAGTATAAATTATGCACTTTTGTCTTTACTTTTATGATATACGGTTAGCATTATTCATGATTTCTTCAGTACGAAGTCACTGGTCGTAAGTGTCATCCTTCGGGGGTCAATCTCACTCCCTAGTCCCCATGTCTCCTCACAGAAGCACTTGCTTAGAAAACCACAGCTGGCCTCTCTCTCTCACACCTTTCACTTTTTGGGAGGACTCTCCTCTAACTAGTTGAGTTTGGCAGAATGAACTGGGTGCGCCTGCCTCACATCCTTCCCCTCTCTTCTCCTTGGAACCTGCCAGCTTGCAGGCAGGGTGCTTCTGGCATATTCTCTCTACCGAGAGGAGAGTTGGACGGGGCAGACTCTGCCTCTCCCGGTAGGTCTGCCTTTAGGGGAGTCAGTTTCCTGTAATGCTGGGGGGATGTTTCAGCAGGCCCGTGGGGACAAACTTAAACCGTGTCACCCACATTGGCTTATCAGAATTAAGAGAGAGTTTGATCTCCCTGCCAGACTGCCCTGCCTACCCCTTAGCAGACTGTGAGAACATGAGGGCAAAGGGGATATTGTTTCGTACCCTCAAATCCCAGCAGTAGTAATCCTGTAGGAAAAGGAAACTTCCTTTTTCTGTAGTCTGGTTTAGCATGTGGCCAAGTACGAGCCAGCCTCGAGCCGGGTCTGCCTCACGCCTTGCTGCACCATCCTGTCTGACAAGTCATCTACCCTCTCTCAGTCCACAGTCTTTATCTGTAAAATGGGACTATAATGGTCCTAACTGTGTGCAATAATGCACTTAGCACAGCACCTGCTCAGCCACTATTGGCTCACATGGGACCCTGGTCACCGCCCTGGACCCTCACTAAGGACTGCCTGCATCTCAAAGGTTTCTATGCCTCATTCTTAAAACGAGCTACAGAAGGAAAAATGCTTGGGGAGTAAATTAAAAAAAAAAAAAGTCAATGCATGGAAATCAAAGTAGTGTGTTAATCATATTTCTTGGGATTCGGGTACTATGAGAAAGACCGAAGAAACGCACTCATGATTCCCAAAGTGTGTCACCACAAAATCCACGAGTTTGCCGGAGATGTTCACGGTCAGCGTGATGGCTGGTGCGATCTCGCCCTCTGGTGACGGAAGAAGGTGATGCTCCGATCGCACAATCGGATACCGGGACAAAACCATGATCCTGCGTTGGAATGAAAAGAAACATGCACATCACTGTGGGTCCCACCACATCACGGAGACAGGAGTAAGCTCAGGTGTTAAAAGGGGACGTGTCGCACTTCAGGCAAACCGCTGAGGGCCATTTAGAGCACAAACGCGCAGTCGGCTAGACAGGGCAATAAATCATTCTTTAACATGTCTCGCTGTGTCCCTAAGCACAACGCCATCAACTCTGCTTTAATAAACGCTACGGAGACACAGAAAGGGCAGACTTAGTCCTACACAAAATCCGTTTTCCTTGCATTGTTACTCTGCCTACATATTTGCATAAACCGTTCTAATATCGATTGGCACATTTGGGAATGTACAGTCTTGCCAGCAAGGACAGAGTAACAATTCACAAAAGTAGAAATTCCAAACTGTCTGATAAAGATATGAAAACATGTCCTACCTCGCTCCAACACCAAGAAGTACGTATGAAAAGGACGAGCAGAGCTCTGGCCTCCGCCAGCGCTCTTCCCCGGCTACATGCGTGCTCTGGCCCCTGATGGAGTCCCTCCAGCAGGAGCATCTCTGCAGCGAAGTTACCCGAATCTACATATGTGTCCAGCTGGCCCTGCCCCATGGGGCCCTCCAGGCTGCACACAGCTGTCTACTACTGGACGTCACTTAACTAACCCAGAGGCATGTCAAGTTCAGCACAATCTGGCTGCTCTGCCCAGTCGGTCCCATCCCATTACACAAGGTCATCTCTACCAGGCATTCAGGTAAAAACACATTGATGTTGCCCTTGTCTCTTCCCGGCCCCTGACACCTAAACCACCAGTAAGTCCTGTCAGCTCTGTTCCAGAGTAGTTCCAGAATGTGCCCCCTTCTCTGCATGCTCTGGGCTCCCGCTGTCACCTCTCACCTGTCCTAGGGCCTCTACCTCCTCACCTGTCTCCTCGCACACTCCCACTTTTGCCCTCAACAGGCTCTTCTAGGAGCAGCCAGAATGAACTTTTTAAAACGTAGATCAGATCAAATGGCTCTTATCTAAAACCCAGCCAATGGTTCCCCATCAAAACTGAATTACTCAGTCCTCAGCATGGACTACGGGGCTCTCTAAGATCAGGGGCCTGCCCTTGACCTCATTTCTTGCCAGCTCCCCCTCAGGCCCCACATTCAGGCCCACCATGCCTGATCCTGCCTCCAGTCTTTACAGACAGTTCTGGCCTTTGCCCAAGGCTGGATCCTGGGTCCTCCTCATGGCGGGGCCTTCCCAGTGACCATTCTGACCATCTCCCAGCCCCCACCTCCCCAGTCACTTTCCTTTCCTACCTAGCACTCACCACCATCCCAAATTCTTATCTATCTCTGTGTGTACGTGTTTGTTTTCTGTTTCTTCACACTGGGACGTGAGCCCCATGCACCCAGCATCGGGTCAGACAGGCTCGGTGCTGAAACCTCAGCTCCTACATGGAATGGTTTATAACGCTGAAGAACTGAAAATATCCAGCAACAGAGACACCTTTCAAACAATCACAGAATGTGCGTATCTTCCACACCTCCTCATCCCCCCAGGAAGTCTCCTGGGACATACTCATAGGACGAAGGTATGACAACATCAACGTTCCACTCGAAGCCAGGGCTGCCTGGTGTTCGGGGCTATGTTCCCAAGGTACACTCACCCCCACGTGTGATCCCGCGTGCTTGGGCCAAAGTCAGTATAGAAACCCAGCTTCTCCCCTAGCCACATGGTTAAGTCATTGTTCCCAATATAAGGCTTAGAGGCATCACTCTCCAAAATTGTTATGAAATCTGCACCTATTAAGGAAAAAAAAATGCACACAGTGAGTAACCACAGCTGTGCAAAAGCAATTAGCAAAACTTTATTCTTAAACTCTTTGCCTTTCCTCCTAAGTTAAAAAAAAAAAAACCCACAAAGTAATTTCTAATGAGTCATTAATGTGAAGCTCATCAAACCTGAGCTATAAAAGGAGATTTCCCCATGTTTAGAATGTAATTAGAACATAGGATACCTCGAAGACATTCAGGAGAGGATAAAAGCATAGTTTCTAAATTTTCAAGTATTTCTAACCTCTTTCCCCAAATTTCAAATAAGCATAATGCCTTTCTCAAATAGCCAAATGACGCTCAGAAATACCAGAGTGTATGCAACAGCATTTCGTCCTGGGTTTTCAGAGCCTGGCCAGAGGTGCCTCGGAGGCCCACAATCAGGACGAAGGTTCATGGAAATTTCTCAGTGACATTAGAATCGAACAGACCCCCAGCAATTTCTCAGAGACGCGGTCATCATTAGGAATAAGCAGCACAGTTTAGTCCTTTCTGTGTCTTGCTCCCCGCTCCGTGAAGCTGATCTGTGAACCAGCTTCCTGCATCTGGGAGAGGATGCTTCCTACATGGATGAACACCCCAGGGCACAGAAACTTAAAAACTGGTGCTTCGGCTCTTGAGAAGAATCCGCTTTACAAATGAGCATCGCTGTGACCCAGTCTGCCTTCTAACCCAGCTGCTTTCTGATCGCCAGCAGTGGGTCCCTAAGCAGCAGAAGCCAGCAGCAGGAGTATCTCTCAGAGTGCAGACAGGACAAGAACTCCCTGCAGATACTCCGGAGCAGACTTTGCTCAGAACCAACTGAATGTATCGCTTTCAAAGATGGATGTGGTCATCCTTCTGCAGCTGTCTCCCAGAGGAAAGCTTTTCTAAGAGATTAGTTTACAACCCAGCAAACCCTCCTCCTATTACTTATGATCTTGTTCATAGTTTTTTTTTAAGATCCTATTTATTTATTTGAGAGAGAGTGAGAACATGAGAGGGGAGAAGATCAGAGGGAGAAGCAGACTCTCCATGGAGCTGGGAGTCCGACGCGGGACTCGATCCCAGGACTCCGGGATCATGTCCCGAGCCAAAGGCAGTTGCCGAACCATATGAGCCACCCAGGCACCCCTTATGATCTTGTTCAAAATAAAAACTAACAATAGCAGTTTCTCAAAACCTGGAACTAATTCCAGGGAAAGACTTACCTGTTTGATTGAGTACTTGAGCCGATCTTTCTAGACTGGACCATCCTTCATTGTCGTAGCCAAACCTAAGAGGCCAGATGGCGGCTGAGACCTCTGTGGTTGGTGCCTGAGGAATAGTTTTAAGGGGAATTTAGGATGACTGTGCTATCGTGAGTGCTGTGAAGTGTGTAAACCTGGTGATTCACAGACCTGTACCCCTGGGGCTAATAATACATTATATGTTAATAAAAAATAAAAAAAAATTTAGGACTGTGAACAATGACAGTTTCTTCCAAAATTCTTATTTTGGCAAAGGAATTTTCTTAGTGAATTTGCCCACATTTAATTCATAAAAATAGGGAGCTATTTGCTAGATGATATTCTCATAATAAATCTTCTGTGCACTTCTAGCTTGAGCTTAGAAGTTAGGAGGAATATTTGGAAAGTGAGCACTTATAACAAGCATTGTTTATAATAGCAATAGAAGCCACCTGGCTGTTGTTTCAATAGGAAAATAGGAAAATGGGTGAGCGAGTGGTGTCACATATGTAAAATGGAATAGTCCACAGCCCCAGTAAATGAGTTAGGGCTGCGTATTTCCATATGGGTGAGTCTTATACAAGTGATTTTAAGTTAAAAACAGTAAGTTGCAAAACGTATGTGTCAGGTAAAGTCATTTACATTTAGGTAAAGTCAAAAACATGGAAAAGCAGTATCATCTGGGGCTGTATCGTAGGTAGTAACAATATAAAGAAATGTATGAAAATGATAAACACTGTATTCCAGATAGAGGCTACCCTTGCACAGGAGAGGAATGAGATCACAGGGGGGTACACAGAGTCCTTCAACGGATCTATAAAGCAGTCTGCTTGTTCCGAGTCACACATGTTGTTATTTCCCTACTGTTCTGACAAGGCCAACGTTCAGGAGCACAGCCCTTTCGGAGACTTCATCTTTTGGGTCCATGGGCTGAGTCAGAGAATCACCGCCCAACCCAAACCATCCATCTCAAAAGAGTACCTAACTGGTCTATAACAGGGATCCTGAGAAAGAGTATGGCAAGAATAAATCCATCACCACAACTGGAAAAGCAACCAAAGTCAACCATACAACTTCGGACTGGGAGAAAGATAAGTAACAACCTCTTTGCAGTGGAGGGGCCGCTATGTAACATAAACAGCTCAGTGTTCACCAGCCCCGTAAGCTGGGCTTTCCATCCTTATGCAGGAAAGATTATTCATTTGAGTATCATATAAAGAGAATGGCACCATCAACATGAATTTCAAGAGGCGTGATTATATTCATCAAGCTATCCCTTTTCGCAGAACTCTAACTACCATTAACGCTGGATTTCATCACTCAAACCCATTATTCTCTCATTCTTCCCCTGTCAATAAATGCCACCACCCTCGACCCAGTCGCTCAAGCCAAAGCATGAAAGTCATTCTTGACTTCCCCATCCAGCAACATCAAATCCATCAGCAAATCCTATCAACTCTACTTTCAGAATATCACTGACTCTGGAACAACATGGGAGTTAGGGGCGCTGTGCCCCTGCACAGTTGGGAATCTTTGTCATCTTTGTCACCTTTGACTCTCCTTTGAGGAGAGTGTCACCTTTGACTATCTTACACTTAACTATTAATCGCCTCCTGTTGATTGGAAGCCTTACCTATAACCTAACAGACAAGTAACACATATTTTGTACATTATATACTGTATTATAATAAAGTAAGCTAGAGAAAAGAAAATGTTATTAAGAACATCATAGGGAAGGGAGAACACATTTACAGTCCTGGACTCTGGTTGTTGATACTGTAAGTTTACATCGTCTGTTTACAGTATGAATCGTGTATCAGTCCCTGTATCACTGCAGATGGTACACGTGTTACTAACAGTAGACGTAAAAAATGAAAAGATAATGTGAAAAACAACTTCATATTTGCTTGCAGCTCTAACAGTTCATACACTGAGAATGAAGAAGCAGCAATGTTTGCTTTATGGTAACCTAGTGTAATCGATATGATTGCTTCACGGTAGCCTAGCCTATATGCTGATGAGTGAATCATTGTAAAATTTTTATGGCACACAGTATTACAGTCATAATTATAAGGCAGTATTGAAAACACTGTTACACTTAAAAAAAAATACATTTCCCTGTAATGATAGATTGATACATAGTTTCTCCAGTTAGGAGAGAGAGAGGGAAAGAGGCATGCTGTACAGTAATATAATTCTTTGAAAGCAGAATTACAGAACAGTAGGAAAATGAAGATGTTATTAATTTTACATTAGATACACTCACCTGCTCCCTACAAAAGGACAGGCTGTCCACTTCCATGTGAGTCTTGTACACACCATTCTACGTGATGAATACTTGGGCGACAACGCCGACGACGAGCTCGAAGGTCTCATACAGTTCTTGCCGTCCGGGTATCAGATTGTCACACAAAGACACACACACGCACAACGGATTTATTAAGTGTGTGGCGTGATGATTATTTTCAATTGATGAAGTGAAAGTGGTGCACCAGAAAGGTCTTCATCCTCCTTGTCTTCACGTCGAGTAGGCTGAGGAGGAGGAGGAGGAAGAGAACAGAGTCATCTTGCTGTCTCAGGGGAGCCAGAGGTGGAGGAGAAGGAAGGAGAGGCAGGCCCACTCGGAGTAATTTTCTGGAAATATACTGTCACTTTTGTCTGGCTTTCTTGCTTTTCCAGTTCTCTAAAAATGTTTCTGTGTGGTCCAATCCTTCTTGGATTCCACCGTCTGCTTTAGCGTCAGTGCCTTTGTCATCAAAGGATGTCTGTCATCAAAGAAATCAAAAGCCATCTTGCATAATCAGACCCCTTTTGCCGGATTGGCTCATGTCGGTCTGTTTTCTGTCGCTGCTGCTTCCAGATCTTTCTCATTGCCTGGCACTGGTGCAGAAGCACCCATCTCCATCCGGCCATCTCCTGGGCATTCCTCTGGTGTGCTGCCTGTCAGCTCTTGAGTTTCTCCAAGATTCGTATCTTGACACCCTTCAGCCTCCGCCATTTTTGCTGTTACCCACAGTCCCTTTCATGATTCCCTCGACCGGCTCTGTCATAAATCCTGTGAAGTCAAGTACGACATCTGGACACAGTATTCTCCAGTGGGAATGTATTGTCCTGAGCTCGATGGCTTTCAGGGCTTTTGCTAAACAATGGCCTCTTCGGTGGAGTAATTCTTCCAGAATTCCACGACGTCGTACCTGTCAGGTTCTCCTCCACAGCGTTGACAATCGTTCACAGACTACTGTGTGTAATGGGCCTGAAAGGGCCGTATGACTCCCTGATCTCTGAATCAGAGACGTGCGTGGGGGCAAGTAGACCTCTTCGATGACTTCAGTGCTGAACTCACGGGGTCCTGCATGGCCGGGGCATCGTCTCCTATTAACAGAACTATAAAAGGCTGTCCGTACTGGCAAGGTCCTTTCTGACTTCAGGAACCAAGCATCGATGGGACCAATCCAGAAAAAGGGCTCTCCGCGCCCAGGCCTCCTTGTTGTACAATCAGAAGACTGGTAGCTGGTGTTTATCTCTTCCCTTCAAGGCTCAGGATGAGCAGCTTTAGGGATAAAGAGAGCCCAAGACTAAGCCCAGCTGCATGTGCACAGAACAAGGGCGTTAGCGCAGCCCTTCCTGTCTTAAATCCTGGTGCTCGCTGCTTTTCCATATTGATAGACATCCTTTGTGGCATTTTTTTTTCCCCACAACAGGGCACCTTCACCTGCATCAAAAACGTGTTCATCAGGTGTCCTTTCTCCTCAGTGACTTCCCGAATGGTGTCTGCGAACTCATCTGCTGCCTCTTGCTGGGCAGAAGTGGCTTCCCCTGTTGTGACATTTTTCTAAGCCAAACCTTTCTAAAATTAAATTCTCCAGCTTTAAATCTCTCACCTTCCTTTTGCTTTGTTGTTCTATAAGGATTTCACTTTCTCTCGAGTCACCTTAGTCCAGAGGTATGCCTTTCTTACAGCAAACCTGCACCCACACAAAAGTTGCATTTTCAGTATGAGATAAAAAGGTATTTTGCCAAAAGTGCAAGGTTTCCGTGCCTGCGGGTGTGGCTGTGGTACACACTGTGTGGTCTATCCGTTTCTCTCCAACTCCACTGCCCACGGCACCCATCCAAACTTCCACGGTTTCTCCCCTGAATTCCCTTTTCTTCTTTTGCAGTGGCCCTTACACTGGCTTCATTTCTCGCAAGATGCTGGTGAATGCAGCGGCAGACCCCGATCTGTAGGATATCCGGCAATTCAACTTTCCCTTGTCATGACCGTCCTCTGCTTCTTGGAGCCCTTCCAGCATCACTAGTGACACTTTGTATGAGTCCCATGGTGTTATTCAAGGTCTACAGTATTGTTTACAGTAAAAAACATGAGAACCACAAAAAAAATCACTTTTTTAAAAGATTTTATTTATTTGAGAGACAGTGAGAGAGAGAGAGAGAGAAGGGGGAAGAGTAGAGGGAGAGGGACAAGAAGATTCTGTCTGAGCCGACGCAGGGCTCGATCCCACGATTCCAAGACCATGACCTGAGCTGAAATCTAGAGTCGGACACTTAACTGCCTGAGCCACCCAGGTGCCCCAAGAGATCACTTTACTGTGATAAGAAATTTACTAGAGAAATGAACTGCTCACCTGGAGATTAGCATCACACCGCATTTTAAGCTGATACAACACTTGAGCCCACTGCAGCAGCAACAGGAGGTGGCCTTGAAATTGTTATGGTAGCACAGTATGTACCACAGCTAATTTTATGCCGTTAGGATTTAATAGTGCACCTTTGTGTTTGTTTACCTTTCTCTCCCCTACAAACGGTGCCATGCAAGGTCTGGGTTTGTGTACACAAGTTTTGATACTTTTTACCTTTCTCTAATAAATTTGTGTATACTTTATTAGTAAATGACAAAATAGACTAGTAGCTATTTTATGCATCCATAACACAACTTTTTCTGAAATTTTTCATTATTTCTAGGTAGTGCGCTTTGCCTACAAGTTTTTTCGAATTGTTACAATCTCCAAATAAAGGTTCCAACACACTCATTGAAAAAAATCTGCATGTAAGTCTATTGGCGCAGTTCAAATTCATGTTGTCCAAGGGTCAACTATATGTTCTAAGTCTATCCGCTTCTCTCCAACTCCACTGCCCACCGCACCCATCCAAACTCCCACGGTCTCTCTCCTGAACAACTGAAAAAGCCTAATAACTTCTCTCCCTGCTTCTACTCTACAATCCATTCTGCACAGAGCAGAATGTGTGTGTGTGTGTGTGTGTGTGTGTGTACACACATATATATCATGTTTCTTCATGCTCCTGCTCAAAACACTCCAGTGGCTTCCACTGTAAGAAAAATTAAATGAAGATGCCTCATTGTGCTCTGGGAGGCCCACTATGATAGGACCCAGCCCAGCCTCTCCTTCCTCATCTTCTCCCACTCTTCCCCTTACTCACCAAGTTCCAGTCACACCGGCCACACTGGTGGGCCTCAGACACACCACGCTTCTTTCCCCTCAGCCCTGTACACACGTGCCCTCTGCCCAAATCTTCTTCCCCTGGCTCTGTGAATAAGTCTCGACTCAAATCTCATCACGTCCTCAGAGCAGCCTTCTCTAACCACCCAGACCGTGTTCCTCTCTACTCCATAATCCTGTCTGCTTCTGAGTATCCTGACCTAACGTGATGGTCTTTATTTGCTCCCCGGAATACCATCTTTCTCCCCTACCAGAATATAAGTTCCATGAGGGTAGGGGTCTGGTCCAACCTGTTTACTCCTATTTCCTTGGAACCAGGCACACAAGAGACATTCAGTAAGCGTTTACCAAATGAATGAATGAATGAGTGAATGAATGAAAAGAACAGGTATTAAATCCAACTGAAATGAATGACTCCTTTTAAAAAGAGTCCCTGGCTGACATTAGGGGTCTTCTTCTGACTGACATTATGTTCCAATAACAACAACTAACAAAGGACAAAAGAGAGAGACCATATAATGAATTACTTACTTACTAAGAAATAGTTACCAAAAAAAGAAAGAAAGAAAGATAAAAAGAAACAGCTACTGAGTTCTGAATGCAGGCCAAGCACTTGTGAGGTGCTGGAATCATAAAGGTAAATGAGAGAAGCCTGGTCTCTGTCCTCGGTATAGCTTTTCATTTTTATGAAAAAAATATGCCTGGTAATACAGAATACTAAAACTCAAAGTTAACCCTCAAATTCTGCTTTAGTCAAAACTATAACTCTGTTACAAAACACATCAGGCTTCACAAGAGCAGAAACCACAACACTGCAACTTAGCCTTCCTTCTGCCCCCCCCTATCTAGAAGAGAAAGGGACCAGAAAGCATTTAAAACTGTAGACAGCAAGAGGGAAAAGGAAGACCGGAAAACTTCCATGACCCATCAATATACAAGCTACCCCAAATCTTCAAATTCAAGAATTATCTATAAGATCGTTTTTAAATCAGGCTCTCATATTGTTGCCTTCAACAGTATCTGCCAAACAGTACAAAAAAGCCCATTATAAAATAGTTCTTTATTTTATAGTTTAGATATGTTAAATCATGGAATATGGAAATATGGAATATATATGGGATATGGAAAATATAATTTCATTCAACAAAATTATTAGCACCTTGCCTTTAATAAATGGGTCTATCCCAAGAACCCAACTTCATGAAATAATTCTATTATGTTATCAGCCTATGACCTAAGGCTTCAAGAGATGGTTTACAGGGCTCTGAAGTCATGAGATGCAGATCTACAGTTCAGGCATAATGAAAAGTGTACAAATATATGCATGTATATACATTCATACCATATAAAGTTCTGTATCAAAAGTTTTCATTACTTACCCCTTTGCCCAATTTCCTCTCGTAGGTTTTATGCCGTAGTCCTAATCCCAATAGCCCCACACCAACAAGCAGCCACAAAACTAAACAGAAAGAAGAAATAATTGTTTAAAAGAAATGAGGTTTGTCTTTTTAAAAATATTTTGTAAATAATGCTGTAATAAACATAAGGGTGCATAGATCTTTTCAAATTCATGTTTTCATTTTCTTTGAGTAAATACCCAGAGAAGGAATTACTGGATCACATGGTAGTTCTGTTTTTAATTTTTTTTAAGATTTTATTTATCTGACAGAGAGAGAGAGAGAGAGACAGTGAGAGAGGGACACAAGTAGGGGGAGTGGGAGACAGAGAACTAGGCTCCCCACAGAACAGGGAGCCCTAGGACGGGCTCGATCCCAGGACCCTGGGATCATGACCCAAGCCAAAGGCAGCCACTTAACTGACTAAACCACCCAGGCGCCCCTATTTTTTATTTTTTTGAAGAATCCCCATACTGTTTTCCATAGTGGCTGCACCAGCTTGCATAGATGAATGAATAAAGGAGATGTGGTATGTCTATTCACAATGGAATATAACTGAGTCGAAAAAGAATGAAATCTCGCCATTTGCAATGACATGGATGGATGTAAAGGGAGTAATGCTAAATGAAATAAGAGAAAGACAAATGTTATATGATTTCACTCATATGTGCAATTTAACAAAACAAATCAACACAGAAAGAAGAGAGAAACAAAAAAATGGGCTCTTAACTATAGAAGAACAGACCGGGGGTGGGGGGGCGCGGTGAATGAAACAGGTGATGGGGATTAAGAATGCTTGTGTGTTGAGCCCTGAATAATGGATAGAGTTGTTGAATCCCTATACTGTAAACCCGAAACCAATACAACACTGTATGTTAATTATACTTAAGTGAAAAAAAATAATTTTATGAAATTATTAAGTCTATTAGTCAAGGATTTTATGCAAAGGAGAAATGTCTAATTCCTGGGTTAGTTTTCATGTGTGATATGTATGCATTACCCACACTTGCAAATCACATTTGTTCTGTTTTGTTTTGGTTTTTTTAATTTTATTTATTTGAGAGACAGTGAGAGCAAGAGAGATCACAGCAAGAGGGGAAGAGGGAGAAGCAGACTCACTGCTGAGCAGAGATCCCGACACAGGACTTGATCCCAGGACTCTGAGATCATAACCTGAGCCGAAGGCAGACGCTTAACCAGCTGAGCCTCCCAGGCGTCTCTGCAGCTCAGGTTTTTGTTTTTTGTTTTTTGTTTTTTGTTTTTTTTTTTCTTAGAGAGGCAGGCAGAGAGAGAGGAGGAAGCAGGCTCCCTGCTGAGCAGAGAGCTTGATGCGGGGCTCGATCCCAGGACCCTGGGATCATGACCTGAGCCGAAGGCAGAGGCTTTAACCCACTGAGCCACCCAGGCGCCCCTGCAGCTCAGGTTTTAAGGGATCTTCCCTGAAAATGTTCCAAGAACCATAAATATATACAATAAGTAATATGTAAGAAAACAAGTCTCCATGAGCAGAAACCAGCAGGTGAAAAAAAAAACTGCAGAATCAAACTCACAAATACTTCAGCTATTGCAGCTTTTAGAATCAGAATACAAAATAGACATGCTTAACGTGTCAAAAAAATAAAAGAGGGTATTCAACAGAGTATTCAGCTAAGAAACAGGAGATTAAATTAACGATTAGGAAATTGTGTGAAGAAATAAAACAGACTTCTAAAAATAAAATTATATAGGGCTGTCTGGGTGGCTCGGTGGGTTAAGTCTCTGCCTTCAGCTCAGGTCATGGTCTCAGGGTCCTGGGATCGAGCCCTGCATCGGGCTCTCTGCTCAGTGGGGAGCCTGCTTCCCCTCGCTCTCTCTGCCTGCCTCTTTGCCTACTTGTGGATAAAATCTTTAAAAAAAAAAAAAAAGGTGGAAACTATGAAAGAGGTGAAGGGACACAGAGACAATACTAAAAAGATCCAGTACAATCCAACTATAGTCAAAAAGGAAGAAGGGAAAGAATGAGAAAGTGGCAATATATGCAGAAATAAAACTGAGAATTTTCCAGAGGCGATAAGAGACATGATTCTTCAGATTCAGAAAGCCCAAACACTAACAAGAAAGATGGGGGGGTGGGGGGGATTGGATGGGGCAAGGCGGAAATCACATTCAAATAGATCACAGTGAAACTCCAGAACACCAAAACAGAGAAATCCTAAGAGGTGCCAGAGAAAAAAGGCAGATGATCTCCAAAGGAGCAGAGATCACATGACAGCTGACGGCTCAGCGGCAAGAACTGGAGCCAGATAACAGAACAGTATCTTTAATGCGCTGAGAGAAGAAAAACAAAACAGAAAAAAATGAAGACAACAACAACAACAAAAACCAACTACTAAAACAATAGAACTTGAAGGTATAATTTCCAAACTAGAAAGAGGAGTAGGAAGGAGGGGATAAGAAAAAAAGAAAACTAAGTCAATGCAAAAGAAAGCAAGAAGAAGAAGAGGGAGAAATATACCTAGAGAAAGTAGAAAAAGCAAAAGCAAAGTAAGATGACAGAAGTAAATAATAAGGCATGAGAAATCACAACAACACTAGATTACATTTTCAAGCTGAAAGACAAGACTGATGGTCCAGAACAGGCAAAACAGTGGAGACTGTGAAACGATTCAGTAGTCGCCAGGGTTTGGAGGAAGGACAGAAGGATGAACAGGTAAAGTATGGGGGATGTTTAACGTAGCGGAAATATTCTGTATGATGATACCATAATGGTGGAGAGATGCCACTAGACGTTTGTCAAAACCCACAGAACATACAACAAAAAGAGTGAGCTCAACTCTAAAGTCTAAAGCTCAAGTCTAAACTATGGACTTGACTTAAGAATAATGCATCAAGACTGGCTCATCGGTTATAACAAACGTACCACACTAATGGGAGATGTCAATAATGATGGAAAGTGGGGACAGCAAAACTGTCCCTGTGGAGGAGTGGGTGTGACGGGGTGTATGAGAGGGAACTCCGTACTTTGTGCTCAATACATCTGTAAGTCTAAAACTGCTCTGAAAAATAAAATCTATTCATTTTTCTAAGAGACAAAGATAGTGGTTGCCATTGGTAGAGGCAGGGAAGATTGGACAGGCAGAGCACTGAGGATTTTTTAAGGCAGTAAAATTACTCTGTATGACACTATAATGATGGCTACAGATCATTACACGTTTGTCCAAACCCACAGCATGTACGACAGTAAGAGCGAGCCCTAAAGTAAACCACGGACTCTGCATGATAATGATAATGTCAATGTACATTCCTCAGTTATAATAAATGTACTAATAGGAGTGCCTGGGTGGCTCAGTCGGTTAAGCATCCAACTCTTGGTTTCAGCTCAGGTCATGATCTCAGGGTCATGAGATCAAGCCCAGCGTCAGGCTCTGTGCTCAGTGCGGAATCTGCTTGAGATTCTCTCTATCTCTGTCCCTTCCACTCTAAATAAATAAATAAATAAACAAATCTTTAAAAAATAGTAATAATTAAAAATGTAATAATAAACCCGGGTCGGGGGGTTACTGGTAGTGAGAAAGAGCTTCTGTATGTGGGGCCAGAGGGTATCTGGGGCATTACTGTACTTTCTGGTCAAACCAAAAGTGATTCTAAGAAATAAAGTCTGTTTTTAAAAAAATTACACAGAACTGTCTAAACAACTTCATAAATAAATGGTTCCAAATGCCTCAATCTGATGAGTGACCTAGAGAGTTCTGGTTCTTAATTCTACTACTGCTACTAATAACAACAACGGCAACAATAAAGACAAAGACTGTCAGGTTTAAAAACAAACAAAACCTACCAAGTCTTAGTTTTAAGAGACATACTAAAAAAAAAAAAAAAAAAAAAACATACCAAAAACATAAGAACACACAATACAAAACTGTAAATTTTAAAAATATCCCCAAAGTTGTAATATAATCTTTTTAAGTTATGATGGAACATATGTAAAGTGTTTACATAATGGTTTTGCTGCTTTGTGACATCTCTCTTAGGAATATATTACAATTTTATTTAGCTTTATTGTTTTCTCTTTACACTATAATATTTTGTCGTCTTTGTAAAAATATCAAGTCACGGAGGATGGAGACCTGTTTTTATACGTCTTCGTATCCTGCATAGTGCTGTGTAGTTACGGAGTGAGCTGTATCCTAATACACTATCTGCAAACGCTGTCCTTGCAATAAACATTTTTACTTAATCCAGCTCATTTGAAATTAGACCAAATAACAAACTCACTTCACTGCTGAATTTCTAATTCATCAATAGTCTGAACGTCACCATATTTAAGCTCCCCCAAAAAGAACAAGAAACGAAAGAAATAGTCTGAAATAGAAATAGTTCTCATAAGAACAAAGCATTTGGGAAATTCTACCTGTGAAATGATATTACCTACATGAGAAGTGAAACAAAACTAATGCAGCGCATCTGTGGTTGAGACGAGAGGCCGTCTGAGATGTGCTTCAAAGCATGTCGCCAAAACCAGCAAGAAGACAGCTGTTGACAACACTGGTAAAATGTCAGCAATCTTTGGAACCGGGTGAAGGGTACTGGAGGGTTCATTACACTCTTTAATTTCATATATGTTTGAAAATGTTGTTATAATTGAGTGCTTTAAAAGAAAGAACGCAAAACTTACAGAGTTTCATGTATTTTTCACTCTTTCTGAAAAGTGCTTTAGGACTATTTTTGGCTTGAAGAAAGTCGAGGCTTTTCTTCGGACCAAATAGCATATTCAGGCCAATAATTAGCATCACTGTCCCTGTTAAAAGAGAAAGCGAGAACATATTGCATTTTAAGCCAAAAATCCTCCCCGTGGTAAATTCGAGGAGCCTAGATTGCATTTCAGTGGACGTACCCTGAAAATTCAGTAACCGGCTTCATTTATCTCAGTACCTAAGCAATTATTCTAGTAGTGCTTTTGATCATTGGGATTGATCCTAAGAAATGAGCTAGGGCTCTAGGAACCCTGCTTTAAATGAGAAGACCCCAGCCCGTTCTCGATGAGGAATGTCTTTCCATTTCCTGAGGGTTTCCCCGTTGCTAGGTTGGTAATAGTGTGCTTTGCTGCTGATTTTGCAGGGGAGGGTGGAGTACAAGAGAAAGGAGCCTTTTGAACTGCTTTGGGGGACTGAGTTTTCAGCACTGAAAAGACCTCGAATGCATCAGGCTGAGGAGTACAAGAGGAAGACAGGTAGATTCTGAATCCGGCCGTGTTTGTGACTAATTCTGGCCTGGGGTGTCGGTCCTCATGGAGCAGACGTCCGAGAACCCCCGCTGAGCCCGTTAGGGCAGGCCAAGGAAGTGGAGTTCCATTTGGATGCATTACGATGTAACTTGTATGTAAAGTTTACATCCTTCTCAAGTCATACAATAAGAATGGAGACAGAGGTATGACTGAACAATATCTAAATGAGGAAATGTCAAATAGAATTTAAACTTCGGTGGAAGGCTGGCCAAAAAAAATTATATGCAACTTGCAGGAAATGGCAGGGTAAGCTTGACAGTAAATGTATTACTAGTTTCTGATTTAATACAGATTCTCTTTAATTCAATTAAAAGCTATGCTAGGGGCACGTGGGTGGCTCAGTGGGTTAAGCCTCAGCCTTTGGCTCAGGTCATGATCTCAGGGTCCTGGGATCGAGCCCCGCATCGGGCTCTCTGCTCAGCAGGGACCCTGCTTCTCCACTCTCTGCCTACTTGTGATCTCTCTCTCTCTGTGTCAAATAAATAAAATATAATCTTTAAAAAAAAAAAGCTATGCTGAACATTACCAACCTGCCTCAGTTTTTGTGGCCTTATCAATGTGTCACTCTTACTAAAAAAAAAAAAAAGTTTCATTGTATGCAGCTATAATAAAGCCATTTCTGCAGTCCCATAAATAGCGAGAAGAAAACTGAAAAAGCATGTCATTCATAACATTCCAAAGAAATGAACTTAGGCTTAGGATGGCTCTTACTGTTGTTCGTTCTCTCCATATGGCAGACCCCTAAGCAAGGTGGAGTAAGAAAAAAGGAGGGCATTGGACAAGAAGACAGAGCAGGACAGAGTACACACACCTGAAAGAAACCAGAAGAAATACACAGTTTGCAAAGCCAAGATTACTGCAGAGGAAATGCAGCAATGCATGTCTCTAAGTGGATGAGAGCACGGGTATTTACCAGAAATAGCAAATTCTCAGTTGTTTTTACACATTTCATATAATTCAAAGAAAAAAAAAGCTTCCAAGTCAACCTTTCCTGCCAGATGCCTAGCTCAGGATGTAAAGAAGTTTATGTGAAAATGTACAGTTGTTGGAAAAATACCGAGGGCCCAAGGGGGAACTACGGGTGGAATTGTAGCACTCACCCCAACTGTAATTCCGTATTTGTCTACTTTTCTGTATGGTGCTGTCCCCACTACGCTGACAGCACAGACTCTGTGTCCCTTCCATCCCTGGCGCCTGGCACTGTGCCTGGCACATACAGGAGCCGTAATTTTTTTTTTAAGATTTTATTTATTTATTTGACAGACAGAGATCACAAGCAGGCAAAGAGGCAGGCAGAGAGAGAGGAAGAGAAGCAGGCTCCCCGCTGAGCAGAGAGCCCGACACGGGGCTCGATCCCAGGACCCTGGGATCATGACCTGGGCCGAAGGCAGAGGCTTTAACCCACTGAGCCACCCAGGTGCCCCCAGGAGACGTAATTTTTTTAATGAATAAATGAACAAATGGGAAAATGCATTTGTTAACAAACAAGGACTGAATCCCCTACGGACATGTTCTGTCTCCTCAGTTTTTCACAATTTTTATCCTGGAAGCATTTGACATGTTTTACTCAAACTAAAATGACAGGCGACATTTGATTTGTATATGTCTGTATTCGTCAGTACTTTCATCCTTGCCAGAAGGCGATTTTTGAAATATTCAACTGAGCTAAGTTTATGAAATTTTCATTTTGGTACATAGTTTTTAACCACCGAAATGGAAAATATTTATTCTATGATTTGGGAATTTATCATTTATACTAAGATTCATGTATTTAAGCTATATTTTATTGGCAAAAAAATATGGTAAATAAAAATCATAGATAGGAATCCTGGGTGGCTCAGTTGGTTAAGCCTCTGCCTTTGGCTCAGGTCATGATCCCAGAGTCCTGGGATCGAGTCCTACATTGGGCTCCCTGCTCAGCAGGGAGTCTGCATCTCCCTCTGCCTGCTGTTCCCCCTGCTTGTGCTCTCTCTCTGTCGAATAAATAAATAGAATCCTTAAAAAAAAATCATAGATAAGATTTGGGGGTACCACAAAAAAGAATCACAATTCCTTTTTATATTTATGAGCCAACACCAAAAGAGCAAGGAGCACACCATGATCATACCTTTTCCTGACATAGCTTGTAATACAACTGTTACATAGTATTTCTTTATACCCTACCATGGATTAAATTTGGTTAAAAGGCCTTTGCCATAATAAGTATTACTGAAAACAAGAGGGGACTGGGGAGAGAGACAAACCAAAGAGACTCTCAATCTCAGGAAACAAACTGAGGGTTGCTGAGGGGTGTGGGGGGAGGGATGGGGGTGGCTGGGTGATGGACATGGGGGAGGGTATGTGCTATGGTGAGTGCTGTGAATTGTGTAAGACTGATGAATCACAGACCTGTACCCCTGAAGCAAACGATACCTTATGTGTTAATTAAAAAAAAAAAGAAAAAAAAGTCAAATAGTTAAAAAAACAAAGTATTACTGAGACTCACTGATGAATTAAATCTTTTAAGTAGCAATTTAGACATTTTTCCAGTTGTTTTATTTTTACCAAGAGATTCTATTTGAACTTAAAAAAAAAGGTAAGATCATCCTAGTTAGCTCGCCAGGCACATAAAATGCTAAATCCTAGTCAGCCTGAAGGGTATTTTCAAGTAGTTACTCTAATCCAGACCTTTCAAATATACTCACCCAAAAGCACATCAGATCTCTCTCTAGCATAGACACCTCCTGGGACAAATTTAAAAGCTGTGCACCACGCACAGAAAAATATCTCTAGAAGATAAAATATCATGGCAGTGGTCATGGCTTTCCCAGGGCTCGCCCCTGAGCTAAGAAGGTGTCCAAGCATGTGAGGCCATACAGACGCTGTGAAGACGGCCAGCACACAGCCAGATACAGCGGCTGCCCCCGTGGGCAGGTACAGGAGGCCCGCAGCTGACGCTGCTCCTGTTGGTGACAGAGAGAGGAAAAGAATCAGTCAAAAAGGCAGAAGAGTCTCTTCCATTTTCTAAAAAAAAAAAAGAAAGAAAGAGAGAATGGGGTTCTAGGATGACTGATCTACAGCTGTTCAAATCCCGAAGGGACCTCGAGGGCATACTGGTCCAGCCGGCAGACTGACGAGCAACAGAGGTCTCACACAGTTACGGGATTCCCTCAAGGTCACACGGCTCGTTCCTTGCACACCTGGAGGCAGAAGGTGAGTCTAGTAATTCTCAGTCCAGAGCTATTTCTTCAGGAGGTGTAGGAGGAGAGAAAAAGGCATTTTTAGGTTGTGCTACGATCCTAATAGCAAAACAAACAAACAAACACCCTGAAATAATCTGTAATACCAAAAATATGTCCATTGAATTTAGCCAGCCAGATCCAAGACATTAGGAAACATGGCAAGTCGGCGTGGTTTCTAGGATGTTTTTGTTAAGGAACTTTCTAACGGACTTCCCATCCGCTTAAATGCTGCCGCTTGCCCTGCAATAGGTAAGTGGGCTTTCCCAAGCACACGTGCCCCAAAGAAGATGTGACCGAGATGGGATGAGTGGGTCAAGGCATTAGCAATTCTGCTATCGGTTCATTCACGACCGGACAGCCTAGTCGGTGTTGAGGGCGATGCCATCTGCTGGGTCCGCTGCAGGTAATTCATAAATGTCTGCTAGTTTGCTGAGCCCGACCTGACCGCATAACATTTCTCCCAGTTCCCATGAGATCAGTTCTGAGACAGCAGGTCAGGGTCTTACCGTACCCCACTGGGGATCCCTCAGGGTAACACCTTTCCGTCGAATGTGACATTCTACAGACGGTTCAGTCGGTGTATAACTGTGACCCATCCTTCCAGGATGTCTCTATCACGATGCCCCAGTCACTGCTGGGGCAAAAACTCCAGAAAAGGAGTGGGGAGCAGGAAGTGGCTCCCACCAGGACATCCCCCCCAACCCCCACCCCGTGCTCATCCACCCGAGAGTCCCACTTGTAACACAGCTGGGCAATGCGGTGGGACTGCCTTTCCCTCCCCGCCCCCACTTCAAAAAGAACATCACCCCGATGAACGCGAGAACCAGATCCCAGAGCCCTCTCCAACCCACAGAAGTTAACTCCACAGCAAGACCTTGTAATACTTAGATCTGACAATGGTTCTTTTAGTAACCAAAAAATTATTTTCTTTTGAAATCAACAAATGTAATGACGATTTACTGTAAAAATTTTTTTAGAATACAGAACTTTAAAGCAGTTAAGGATTGCCTTAAGACCAAGCCAATCACAGCCAATGCTCCTATGTATTTTTCCCTTAAGTCTTGTTCTATGTATATATAAAAGTATTTTTATGATAATGGAATCATACCACATGTTGAGGATGATATTTTACATTTTCTCATAACATTGTTTTTTTTAAACATTTTTTGTGTATATATACTGTATATATACTGTACTCTGGGCAAATACCCCACAGAATAAGCCACCATTTTCCTACTGTTGGCCATTTACGAAGCTTCCAACACTGTGAGGAACACCTTTTTTTGTCAACTAATCTCTTACTCCATTTTTTATCATCTCCTTAAAATACTCTTTTAAAAAGAGACTAAAAGTACAAGTACCATGTCAAGAGATGAAAGCGTTTTAAAGAGCCATTATTTATAGTCAACTGCTTATGAGAGGCTCTTTCTTTCCTCCTCTTTCCTCCTCTATCTTTCCTCCAGAAACCTTGCCATAAGTCTCACCTTGTGAACACTGCCAAAATTATTTCTTTCCAAAAATCTTTGCCAAATTAATGATGAAAACAGTATCACATTGTGAGTTTCGCTTTTCTGATGATTAGTGTGAGCGAATTTTTCCTGTTTACCAGCTTACGAGGGCTGTTTTGTTTTTTGTTTTTTGTTTTTTGTTTTTAAGAATGAATCCTGAGTTGATATCCTAAACGAAAGACATTCTAATGACTGTTGTTTCTGTCTTACCACAAAGAATTATCTGGAGGGGAAGAAAACATCTTTTCAAATTCCCTTGACTGTCACTGCTTTTATTTTTAATTTCTATTTTTAAATGGGCTATCTATTTTTTAAATCCACTACACTTGTATTTTTAAATAGGTTATAAATTCAAAATCCAAAATTCCAAAAGGTGACGAGGAGTCTCTCTGGCCCCGTCACCCACTAGACCCCCCCTAGTGGAGGAAACCATTGTTAGCACTGTCTTTGTCTCTGGATTTCCACTGCCTCTGGATTTCCAAAGATATGCTGATGGATTAAAAAAAAATATATGCGTGTGTGTGCATTTCCGTCCCTTTTTCATACCAGTGGTGGCATTTGACACACACTGTTAATCACTCTGCCTTTTTCATTTAACTCTATATCTTAGCTGTTTTGTGTTTGAGGCTGAGTCCTTCCAAGTAATCTCCTCCAAATCTTTATATCTAAGATACCAAGCAGAATTAAGAGTAACTGAATATTCCAATAATATTTATAATAACTAATGTGTTAGTTTTCAATAGATCAAATTTCCCATACAATAAAATCATAGGACCACTGTATATAGTACACTGGGCTCCTCTCCATGCATTTGGTACCCCTGTTTTTATTTTAATAGGACTTTGATTTTAATAATTTATTTGCCACCAAGATTTAAAGCTCCTGTATCTTTGCATTTGTAAAATTCTATTGGTCACTGCTGTCATTTATTTCATGCTGAGACCCAATGGATTGCAAATTTTAACTGTACAATGAAAACAATAAGATTTATTTTTCTACACTCTGCTTTATGAGACGGTTTCCAGAGGTGGGTCACAGTGAAAAGGGGGCACCACTTCTAGATAATTGTGTGAGCTCCAACTTATTTCAGGTGAGCAGAGGCAGAGCTGAAGCCTGTGAATTGTGGCCCCACTTTCCTCTTTACTGCAAAGAGCCCATTAGAAGCCTCAAATCTGCTTGCCCCTGAGGTCTTTTTAAACTATTATTTAATACTTCAGAGAGACAGCAAAACTAGAGTAGGTCTGACTCTACTTCTCTGGGGATATAAGCATCAGCATATCACTAGAGGTTCATGATTTTTCTGTCCTCTAATGAACAGTTTATATATTTCTGGGGACCTCTTCTCCCATGTTTTAAATGAAACTGCCAATTCCCTGCCCAGGAAGCATGTTGCTTATATCCCATGGAAAAAGGCACGAGATCCGTGCTGAAGAAACTTCCAGTGGGCCTCGCGTCCCTTTCCACGATGGCGTGTAGATGAAGAGGCTGTACATGCTCCCTGCAGATTCGGCATTTACGAAAGTCTCCGGCCCTTTCCTTGAGGAATCTTATGAGGCATCTCTCTGATGAGAAGGAAGCAACTTCTGTGTTCTACTCCTACACCCGTCCACAGACCCCATGTAGAATGTCTACCAGAAAATACGCATTTACTGCAAGTAGAAACAGCTCAACCTGCCTGCCAGGCTTTGTTCCTACAGCTCCAGGAGGATGGGGACCCAGCTAAGCTTGGGAATGGAGCCATTTGTGTGGACTCCACGTATGTCTCCATGCGAGAGTGATGGTCCTCGGGGTGTGAAGAAAGGCTAGCCAACCCGCATCTTCTGTCACCACTACACAGTCTTGAGCCCACACACAGCATCCGGGAACACTCGGGATCGCCTGGTTAATGAACTCGTATGGGGGCCGCTCTCCTCACAGAAACCAAAGATGCTGGTTTCTCTGTCACAGAGTGGGGAGTTGTTTATTCAACACTAAAGCTGATCCTAACTGCTCCTGCCTTTTAACAGGAAGGGAGAAGGGTGGCATGATTCAGTCACAGAAATAAAATAGAGTCATAAAAATTAAGTAGTTGCTCCTCAGATAGGATGGTCTCCATCAGTATTCTGTAATCCTACTGGGTGTGACGGGGAGGAGAGGGTCCCAGCCTTCGAATGAGCAAACGTGGACCCCGAAGCTGGGCAGAGGGGTGAGAGCTAAGGAGGGCATTCCTGAAAACCAGAGAAGCAGGGACGCTTGGAGAGGACAAGAGGGCTGGCAGCGTGGTGATGTCTGAGCGCCATCTCCTCAGCCCCGTGGGAATGCTGTTGCCAACCCCCATGGCTTGTTCGGGAGATGGGGGAGTGTATGGAGGCGTCGTCAGGTAGCAGTAGAGAGCTACAGGAGGACAGAGGCAACGAAGTAGGAGGAAGCAGGGACCTGCAGCCAGCAGGCACTGGGCCCCGTGGTGACATGTGGGTCACAGGGGCAGCAGCTGGTGACCACAGCCCCGTTTGGCAACAGCACAGAATGGTATGGCCGCCTTGGCCATCGGCTTCCACTCCGGACACACATGCCTACACGGAAATCATCAGCCAGAGTGAAATGCCTGACACATCTACAAGCAAACTCCACATACCTGTGGCCCACCAGATTAACCCGGAGCTGGGAAACCACGGACACGCTGAGAGCGTCAGTCCACTCGCCAAGCCCAGGAGAACCACACCTCTGTAAGAAAAGGACATGTTAGGGGGCACCTGCCTTCGTGAATATTTCATTGTGCCAAATATAAAAGGGAAATACATCTCCTACTTCTAGGTATATCCAAGAGACAATATGAGGGTGAAAAAAAAATCACTGAGGTCATGAGAGCCCATTGAAAACCAATATAAGATCCATTTGGAACACAGAAGTAATAGCGCCCAGACTTGAGATAAATGGTATCTTTGATCTTTCATGGTCAAGGTGAAACTCAGCAACTGAGTCTTCTCAGACTGTTAAATTCGAGTCCATATTGGCCAAGTGACATTTTATGGTATTTTTAAAGATTTCATGTATTTATTTGAGAGAGAGAGCAGCATGAGATGGGGAGGAGCGAGGAGGAGGGAGAGGGCCCCGCAGACCCTCTGCTGAGCTCGGAGCCCGCTGCAGACTTTCGAACCTAGGACCCTGAGACCATGACCTGAGCCCAAACAGTTATCTGAGGCCGATGTTTTAAAGGATCCTCCAATCTTTTTACATGAAAGGCTGGGCCTGAACCCAGGAGAAAACAGGTATGCCAAAGATTAGAGAAAGAGTTAATGAGGACCAAGTACATGAACCAACACTTTAAATCAAGATCTGTGGCCTCCCCAGATGCCCCATGGTTGGAGCAGGAACCAGAGGACACAGAGATCCCCCTGGGCTTCCCCCCTTCCCAGAGAACACAGATCAGTGCCCAGACTGCCAGCCTGCTCTCTCTCATCAGGGCACTGTGGTCTCATCCCACCAAATGCCAAATGAGGGGTGTGGAGGAGACAGGCAGGGAATGCCATACCTCCCCTGCCCCTGATATGCTCCTCCATGCAGGGATTCCTCCGATTCCCCAAGCAAGAGCTTCCAGAACCTCTTACTCAGCCATGCACACCCCTCAGCCCTCTATCTTCTGCTTTCTAGCAATCTTTCAGCACAGGGCAAACACCCTTCTGGCTCCTTCCCCACAGTAGGCAGTAATGTCAGGCAATGTTTCTGCTGGGTCGGGAGAGTGGGATGTGATCACCTGGCTGGCACAGACCTAGCAGCTCCACAGAAGAAGTAGTTCCTCCTTCAACCATAATAGCCAATTGCTTGATCGCTGCCAAACCGAGACTCACCCAAACGGGTTCGGATCTGGCCCTGGGTGGGGGCGTCCACTCACTGCCCATCTGGAAACAAGTGAGACCTCTCCAAAAATCCAGTGGGTGAGGAACACGAGACTGCCAAAGGCAGCGCCTGCCAACCACCAGGCAGGCCGGGAGGCCACGCCCTTGGCTGCCTCTCCAGGCTTTTTTCCCTCCGGTTTACAGCAGTCGCCATCTAGGATTTAAAAAAAGGGGGGGGCCGGGGGAGGGGAGTCAGTTACATGTAAATTTACCCTCCACCTTTCACAGACTTTTAGCAAGTTAAGAAATGGTACCCGGCTTCAAGGAGCATAAGCTTCCTTTCAGAAGGGAGGGTGAGACGTGAAACTACAATACGAAGCAGAACATGCTGAGAAGCTAGTTGGTGGGAGAGATGATTTCAGGCAGGCTAGATCAGGAATGGTTTAGAGAGAACAAGGCGGGGCGGGGGCGGGGGAGGCCTGGGTGGCTCATTCGGTTAAGTGTCTGCCTTCGGCTCAGGTCATGATCCCAGAGATCTGGAATCAAGCCCCACGTCAGATTCCCTGCTTAGAGGGGAGGCTTCTTCTCCCTCTCCCTCTGCCCCTTCCCGCCACTCGTGCTCTCTCTCTCTCTCTCTCACACTCTCTCAGACAAATAAATCTTAAAAAAAAAAAAAAGGAAAGAAATGCAACAAGTTATTTACTGTGAAGTTAACAGTTATGAGCCAAAATATGAAGAGAAAAAGAGACTGGTATGTTCAGGGAATACCAGGCCATGTCCCCCCACAGAACAGGGCTCTCATCTAATCTGCTGTGCAACCAGAGAAGCACCAGTTTGCTGACTAAGCAATAACTGTTCCCAGCCTTTGATACGAACTCATTCCAGTCTGAGGTAAATTTCATTACTAGTCCCATTTTACAGATTAGAAAACTGAGGCCCAGAGAGAATAAGCGACTTGTCCGAGCTCATACTGCTGATAAAGAGAGCTTAGGCAGACTGGTTCCTGGGCCTCTGTGCCTAACTGCACCAGATTTCATGGGACTCTTTGACCAAGAGGTCTCATTTCATCGCACCAATGACTTCACGTACAAAAACGTAAGACCTAGACAAAATGCCAGCAGAAGAATTTCTTTGCAGGAATGGACGGCCTGTTGGACAAATGCTTCATGATTCCGTGAAGCTCTCCGCATGGTAGAAGAAAGCCTCAGGGTCTGTCTGTGGGGCTGGCAGCTGGATTTTACAAGGAGGAGACAAGCCCTTCTACTAAGGAAAGAGTCAGAGGAAGGGGAGGAGAGCAGGGAGCCTCAGGGATGATGGGGAGGGCGGTGAAGACGCAGGAGGCCAGGACCTGGAGACTAAGCAGTCTTTAGGAAAGGAGAGACTTAAACTCAATTTGCTAAGTCTGTCACCATGGTGTCCTCTGGTGCGGGACCCCTCCCCCGGGACCCAGCAAATCTTCGATAAAACTACAAAAATGCCTGGTCTGAGCTGATCCTGGGGGAAAAGAGGTGAGGAGTCTGGAGTTTTGTAAACAAGGCCCAGGGCATGAGTAGGAAGAAACCAACAACTGGGTCACATAAATTTACAACAGGCGACAAAGAAGAAAACTCAAGTCAGGAAATGCAAGCGATACCCGGACGTTCAGATCCTTATCAGGCTGTACCTGTGAAATGTGCTTGCTGGAGCTGCCACCTTTAGATGTTAGTGTTTTATAAAACGTAGAGCTTGTATTAGGCGCCAGACCATGTTCTAAACGTTCTAACTAATATTAATGTCATTTGACCAATTTGCTTGCCTGATACCCCCCTGGTTTCATGCCCAAACTGGGGCCAAAGAGGGATTATACTAGCACTTTGTTCATGGTGAGCCAAAACCCTCTAAACTTCCATTAATCTGTGAGATTTCTCCTTGTATTGACAAAGGAACAGTGACTCACTGAGACGGACACAAAAAGCCCCAGGGAAGCTTAACCAGAATCTAGTAACACTTCTCCCTCCTTTTGAGGCGGATCTCAAATTAGCATATGCGCAAACATCCAAGTCGGCTATGGGTATGTCTGAGAAAGTCAGTGCCAGAGAGAGACAAGTGATTTGAAAGGCCATGTAAATAAGCAAGATTTCTTTTTCTTTTCAAACTTCAGACTTGGAGCTTAAATGTCTTCAGACTCCTGGGATGCCTGGCTCTCGATTTTGGATCGTGATCTCTGGATCCTGGGATGGAGCCCCATGTTGGGCTCCCTGCTCAGCAGGGAATCTGCTCATCTCCCTCCCCCCTCCCTCTTGTCTGCCCCTCCCCCTGCTCGCTTACTCACTCTCTCTCTCTCAAATAAATAAATCTGAAAATACATATGTATCTTCAGACTCCCAGAAAAAAAAAAAAAAAGACACAAAACACAAAAAACCCAGATAGTTCTCCCAGCCCTTGCTCACAACCAAATTCTCATAGTGTTAGAGATATACTGGGGTCAGTATGGAAGAGGAGAGATGAAGGGTCTCATCCCGGAAAGCCCTGTCTAGGGAGTAAAGGGAGAAAGACAGAGCTGAAAGCCAGCTGGGAGTCTGAGGCCTGGTTTACCCTCCCATTCCGCACTCATAAGAGCCAGAAATTTTCACCCTCTGTTCTGGCAAGGAAAAGGTGCCTTTTGCTTAGGTAACACCCCACTGGCCCTGCCGGTTACTGTTTCAGAGGGAGAGAACATTGCAATGGAGATATAGTGCAGAAAGACTTTTTATCTTTTCAAGATGTGCTGCATTCAGATAAGAAAAGTAAACTATGCAAGAGAGCAAATTCCTTCAAAAAAAAAAAAAAACTGAACGTATACTGACCTGTGTAAATGCGGTCAAGTGTGGCTATGGTACTTAATGTCAGTATCACTCTGTTGGACATCTGATAACTCCAGATTGGGTTTAGTGAAGTGTACCAGATGCGGAGAACAAGAAGAAGAATCTGTCCTAAAATGAATCCCCAGATTCTGAGGTACCTGTAGATAGAAAATATATTTAACAACTTTTTCTGTGGTTTCAGTGTACTATGTTCATAGCGAATGTCATAATTCAGAGCATGAGTATATGAAATAGTCCAGTTAGTAATTTGCAGTAAGGAACATGCTCTTGGTCTTTATAGGCAGCTTGTTATAATTCCTTAATTCTCAAAACAGGATGGAGACTGACAGCAAGCATTCCCATTCTGATTTTGTGAAAAAGGAAAAAAAAGAAAGGGAGAGAGAGACTTCTACAAGCCATATGCAAAGTAAATACTATTACTTGGGTCTCCTGCTCCCAACTTCCCGCTTGGTAATTGATCACACCTGTTTGTCTACAGGCATAAGAGACGAACCTCTGTCCATAGATAGAAGATGCCATACCTTTGCAAGCCACTTCCTGTCCACCATGTCACAGCATGGACGATCAGCGAGGAAGACACGCCAAGTGCAAGGACCACCAGCCGAACCCTGGCGTTTGGAGCCTGGAAGGAGGCGATGCTGCCTACAGACAAACGAAGGGGAGCTCAACCTTTCTGGCAAATGCGTGTTGGAACTCCATGATCTGCATTTGCTAACTGCCATGTCTGGCACCATCTTTATATTCGGGAAGATCAAGTTAATAAACAATTGTGTGTATACATCTTTTAAAAAATCTTTGCGATGTCATTCATAACATAAAATCCACTATGCTAAAGTGGGCAATTCAGTGGTTTCTAATGTATTCACGAAGCTGTACAACTATGACCACTAATTCCAGAATATTGTCACCACCCCAAAAAGAAATCTATACCCATTAGCAGTCCCTCTTTTCTCCTCCTTCCTACCGTCCCAGCCCCTGGCAATCATTAATCTACTTCCTGTCTGTCTGGATTTTTCCCACTCTGAGCATTTCGGATAACGGAATCATATAATGTGTAGCCTTCTGTGGAGGGCATCTTTCCCTGAGCATAAGGTTTTCAAGGCTTATTGATACAGTAGCGTGTATCAGTGCTTTGTTCCTTTTCACGGCTGAATAATACTCCACGGCATAGATATACTGCATTTTGTTCATCCATTCATCGGATATGGGCATTTGCATTGTTTCCATTCTTCGGCTACTAAGAATAATGTTGCCATAAACATGTGTGAGCATAAACTAACTTAATAGTTAAGTACACAGTAATTCATTTAAAATAATTGGACCATCAGAGGTGATAGCATGTACCATCTCTGTAGTTATACAAAGATACTTTGGGACTCTTTAAAAACAAAGTTGTTTCATTTCCTTAAGAAGCATGTGAAGGGAGTTTTAAAGTAAACCGTGGCTTACAGCAGCCTCTGTTCAGCCTCAGCAAAGCTCAGGGGCAACTCAGAAAAGGACATAGCCGCACCTGTCTCTTTACCCTCAACTCTACATCACTCTCCTACCTCCTCTGTTTTCTCAAATTTAATTCGAGCTCTATTCAAGGTGATGGGTCTTCACAGAGGAAAAGCACCCCAGACACCATACCTACTACAAGCTTAGTAATATCACATCCCTCACAGCGACCAGAAGTTACTGGGCCAGAAGTGGACTCACATAATAAAAAATGACCCCCCGTAACTCTCAGGGGGTGGGCTTTGTGGGTGAAGCTGGCACAGGCAGCACTGAGCAAAGGCAACCGGGGAAGGCCCACTGAGGAGACCGTCCCCGGAAAGCCAACCGAGGAGTGTGATGAGAAAATGAAAGTTGCAACACAGTAACTCATGAAAGGAGACTGAGACCCCCAGGCAGTTTAACTCAGTTACTAGACACTCCATTCGGTGTAGAACATTTCATTTCTATTACTTCTGGAGCTGAAATTTGCACAGTCATTTGACAGGTCCTTCCATTCCTACAGACACTATCTTCATAAAGGGTGCATCTTTCAGTAGTCTTTCCCACTGTTCTTTCCGAGCCTGGGATCCTGAAAAGCCAGAGATCTGCAGCCTCGTAGGAACTCATAGAAACTCACTGCACTTGGGGTGCCTGGGTGGCTCAGTGGGTTAAAGCCTCTGCCTTCGACTCGGGTCATGATCCCAGGGTCCTGGGATCAAGCCCCGCGTTGGGCTCTCTGCTCCACAGGGAGCCTGCTTCCCCCTCTCTCTGCCTGCCTCTCTGCCTACTTGTGATCTCTCTCTCTGTCAAATAAATTAATAAAATCTTTAAAAAAAAAAAAAAGAAAGAAAGAAAGAAACTTCCTGCACTTAACCTTGTTCTGCTTTCTTCAGCGACTGGCCCACAGAAAAGCAGAGGCAATTCCCTAGTAATTCCTGCCACTGTTTCTGAAAAAAAGAGTCAAATGACTGTTTCCGTAGAAAAGGAATATACAGCATGGTTCGTGCACAAATGCCACTTGGAAAAGTCAGAGAAACCAACTGCATCATAACAGAGGCGCAAGACATCCAGAATTCTCAGCCACAGAGCCAAGCGGACTGGAGTCTGCTGTTTTTGTTTTCTAAACCTTCTCTTCCATGACTCCTCCTTCTTTCATTTTTACTACCAGTACTTCTTCAAGGACTCTCAACATCCCTTAATATGAATACTCTCAAGTCTTTGTGATAGTAAGTGTACATTTAAAATTTTTCATTGTTCTGCTTCTCCCTCTTCCTCTGCCCCTCCCCCTCCACGTATGCTGTGTGCCTGGCTTTCTCTCAAATAAATAAATTTTTAAAAAAAATTTTAAGGAAAAAAAGGGGGGCCACCTGGGTAGCTCAGTTGCTTAGCCATCTGCTTTCAGCTCAGGTCATGATCTCAGGGTCCTGGGATCAAACCCCACAGCAGGCTCCCTGCTCAGCGGGGAGTCTGCTTCTCCCTCTACCCCTCCCCCTCCACTTATACTTTCTCTCTCTCAAATAAATAAATAATCTTTAAAAATTTTAATTGCTAAAAAAGCTCACAATTTTTCATTGCTAATTTTTGGCACTGTAACATACTCATATTCAGAATTCCGAAGACACAAAAGGTATATATTGCAAAGTTTCCCTTTCATGCCTATGTTTAGCTAGATACCATATTCAAACAACTAACATGCTATCAGCTTTTTTTTTCTAGAAGGATTTTTTAAATCCTTCTAGAGCTTCTTAATGCATGTTCAATTAGATACTAAATATATTTCCATCTCAACTTTCTTACACAGATGTTAGTACTCTGCACAGTTTAGTGCTTCCTTTTTTCCCCACTTAATATATTTTAAAGAACATCCCATTTCCTTACAAAAATGATGTTCTCTTCTTTTACACAGATGCACAGTATTCTATAGTATTCCAAGTTTCAAAACCATAATTTACTTAACCTATCCCATTTGATGACGTTTAGGTTATTTCTAATCTTGTGATTGTAAATAATGCTGCAATGATCAAATAATCTTGTATTTTTGTGATTTTAACATATATGTGAGTGTATCTTCAGGATATATTCCTAGCATTGGAATTGCTGGGCAAAAGAATATATACATATATATATATATATATATATATATATATATATATATACACACATACACACACACACATATATACAAACACACACACATATATATACACACACACATACATATATGTATGTGTGTGTATGTATATACATATATATATCTGTAATTCTGCTAAATGCTGCTAAATTATCTCTGCAGAACTTGTGCCAATTTATATTCCCACCAGCAATGTCCAAGTGCCTACTTTCCCATCCTTACAATACAGTGTTCCTCAACTTTCCTCTTTGACAATCCAGTATGTGCAACTACATACAAATACGTACGTATGTGAGTGTGTGTTTCATATGCCACACGTTTTAGTATTTTTAAAGAACCAATTATACTTCCTTTTCAGTAAACTGGTCATATTCTTTGTTATCTATTGAGTTGCTAGTCCTTTTTGTTGTTGATTTGTAAAAACTCTATATGTCAGTGAAATTAGCCCTTGACTAAATGAATTGCACATATCTTTCCTAAATTGTTGTTTGACTTTACTTACTACAGTGTTCATCATGCATAATTTTCCTATTTTCATGCAGGAGCACTCAACAATTTGTAATGGTTTCTGAGTTTTGTGTTGTAGTTGGAGAAAGAACACAAAATTTTCAAGAGCTGAAGTGTTCTCCCTCTTCATTTCAGTGATTTTTAGGCTTTTCCAATCTGACAGAAAAAGTTAGAAATATAAGAGGCATGGACCCTTGGTCTAGCATTCCAATTCCACTAAAACTCTTTAAGATAGTAGTAAGAGAAAGAGGAATCTTGTTTCATTTAATTATTTAGCATTCAAAGAACAGTCTACATATTTTCACTTGATTTTTGACATCAACAACAACAACAACAACAAAAATCTTAAAGAAGCGCTTTTAAATCTTACCCACAGTAATGATCCGCAACAGGATTAGCATCCACTTCTTGTTAACCAACTTCCAGAAAGGAGGAAATATTAGGAATACTGGAGAAAGAAACGCTATGCCAAAACCTTCAAGACCAGTGAGTTCCAGAGTTTGCAGGGGAAAGTAATAGATCATCGGTCCCAAGCCATGGCAGAGAGACCAAGAAACATACCCTAGGGACAAACAAACAAACACATGTTTTAAAGGACAAGTGCAAAGGTGTCCTTGTTTCCCACAGTAGCTCTGCCCCTCCACCACCTCCACCATATCTGCTCTGGCCGACCCCCTCACGATTCTGACCTTAACCTGGTTCCACTACAGAATTCCTCCTCCTCCACCATCAGAAAGAGAATGTCCCAGGATAAGAATGGGTTCTGATGTTGTGAGTCCCGTGACACCCCTTATTTACTCCTTTAACCTTGTTCGCACTCCCAGAGGTCATCCCTTTCTTAAAACCTCTTCATCTGGACCATCTGGGTTGAACTAGATGTTCTGTCAGAACCCTAGTTGAAAAAATGTCTTTACCTAAGGCAACCCTTCTATAAAAAGCAGTATCATGAAAATCAAAAAGAGGAACAAACAGGGGTGCCTGGATGGTTCAGTTGGGGGAGCATGCCACTCTTGATCTCTGGGTGTGGTTTCAAGCCCCATGTTGGGTGTAGAGATTATGAGGGGTAAAAAAGCAAACAAAAGAAAAAGAAGGACAAGCAGCATGACCTCCTCCTTTCCTCCCACTCCAGAGTGCACCCAAAGGCAGGTTAGTTAGGCAACATATTCTTGTAAGTAGACTTTTTTAAACCTAAACTTAGGAGAAAGTGCAGGGTAACTGAAATACCAAGATCTGACTCAGGCTCACCTCTGCCCATTATTGACTGCATAATCTTCTACCATAATGATAATTAACTAATGGGCCCTTCCCATGTACTAGAGTCTGTGCTAAGTATTTCCAGAGATCATCTCTTTAGGTCCTCATCCAACTCCTGTCCTATGAAATGGACTCTTTTTACTCCCCTCTTACAAATGTAAAAACAACAAAAATGTCTGAGATTCAGAAAGTAATCGCCAAGATCAAAACGGTAGCACATGGCAGAGTGAACCTAAACCCGTTCCAAAGGCAGCCATCTAACCACCGGGAGTTAACTTTCTCCCCACGACCTTCCCAGCCTTCCTTTCTTCATCAGCAAAATAGCTCTGTTAGCCACCTCACAGGCTTGTGAAGATTACCTGAGATCAAGTACTAAGAGTACCTAGCACACTAGGTACTTACTAAATGTAATTCATTTCACATTGCTGTACTAAGATACATTCGGAGCCAGGGAAAAGATGGGGTGGGGGCGCTTCTGAATTATTAGCAGCTCCCAGAAAATCAAGTTTTTAGGCAGGTGCCCCTCCTAAGCCAAAGGAATGTTTCATAGTGAACAGCGAGATTATAGCATTCTCCCAAACTTTTGGCTGGGAATTCTGATTTTAATCATACAAGTCGGACAGAATTACACCAATAATTGTTCTCGGGACTTTTTGCAAAGCTGCTAAGCGCGCACACAGGACTCGAGTTCGATGCCCAAGCCGTGAGCTGTGCTCACCTCACGCTGCCGGAGGACACGCGGGGCCCCTTTCCTTCAGAAAGTTAAGATCCAGTACTGAAGTTTATTCATTTAAATTAAAGGTTTGGTGGGGCGGGGGGGGGGGGCGCTGTACCAGCAGCGCCGGTTCAAGGCCTCCTCGTGGGGAACTGGGCGCGATCCTAGGGTGTAGTGGGAGCTCGGAAGCACCATATTCCCGCGGAATCCTCCTCGGCTTCCCAGCCGCAGTCTGGGTCTTGTCTTTTTTTTTTTTTTTAAACTTTGGTAGCAAGAGTTCCCAGCGGACGTCTCTATTTGGGGCGCGGGGCGCGCTCCCCCCTCCCGGAGCCCAGGCCCCGGGGGTCCCAGCACCGCGGCTCCGGGCGCGTAGGAAGCGCGCCGCCCGGACCGCGCGCCCGGGGCTGCCTCGGCTTACCCAGCAGGCTCTCCAGGAGAATCTCGCGCCACAGCCAGGGCATGGCCGCGACGTGGAGCCGCGCTTCCTCAGCAGCAGCACGCGCCCGCCCCCCGCGCACACCCGGCGCCCCGCGCCCGCCGCCGCGTGGTTTGGAGCTGGGTCCGCGCGCCCTCGCCCTCGCCTCGCCGGCCGCCCCGCACCGGCCCGCGCGGCCAGCCGAGCCCGGGCGAGGGTGGGGCCGCCGCGCGTCCGCCTCCGCGCACCACACCCAGCCCAGCCTGCCCGGGCCCGCGCCACCTGCGCGCTCCGGCGCCCTAATTGCCGGCCCCGCGACGGCTCCCCGCAGGCTCGCGTGGGCCTCGTACCCCGCCGTCGGGCAAGACCCAGGACGCCTGGCCCGGCCGCAGAGCAGCCCGGGGAGGGAGCGCTGCAGACCCCCGGGAGGGCGGGAGCCGGCGCAGCGGCGGGCCCGAGGTGCCGGGTTTAAACCGAGGCCCACGGATGTGCGCCGACGAGGGGACGCCTGGACGGGAGGGGACCTGCAGGACGGGCGCGCGCGCGCGCTGGGCCGACAGGTGCCAGCAGGCCCTCGGCGTTCTTAAGGCCTGGGCGACGCTCGGGAGGCGGGCGGCTCCCCGGAGCGCGCTACTCCCTCTCAGCCCGGTGGTGAACAAATTGCGCTCTAGAAGGGTGGTCCAAAAATTCTAGAGGCTCCAGCATTTTCTGTGGCTTTTAGAGACGCCGCAACCCTTGCACAGGGGAGAGAAGACAACTGATGTGCGCGGAAACTCTGCCCTCCTCAACGTCATGATTAACGCCGTTTGCGAGCGCCCATCCCTAAGCAGAGAGGCAGAGAAGGTCTAATTAACGATGGAGCCTGCGGACTAGGCCGGTTGTTTCTCGCTCAAATAATACCACACCCCAGAATGTCTTGGGAAATTTTTTTGAACCTTCTCAAAGCAGTTTATTTTAATTCGCTTTAGTTCCTTTGAAGACTTTATCACTTATCACTCTTGGAAAGTTTGTTCTGAAAGGAAACAATGATGAGTCGCCTAAAAGTGTAAGAATCTTTTAAGAGCAATTGTTGTTGTAAGTCTGTATCAGTTTTGAGCAAAGAGATCCTAACCACTTAGTTAATTACTAGTACTCTGTCACAAGGGTAGCATATAGATCAATGAAGCAGAACCAAGAGTCCTGAAATAAACTCCTTTGGGGTCAGATGATTTTCAACAAGTTTGCCAAGACAATTTCCTGGAGGTTAAAGGATGGTCTTCAACAGATGGTGCTAGAACAATTGGATATCCCTCTGAGAAAGAATAAAGTAGGACCCCTATCTCACACAATATGCAAAAACTATTCTAAATAGACCAAAGACCTAACTGTAAGACATAAAACTATAAAACTCCGAGAAGAAAACATAGGAGTAAATCTTCAGGGTCTTTGGTTGGGCAGTGAATTCTTAGAAATGACACCCAAAGCCCAAGTGAGAAAAGACAGAAGAGAGCCTCATCAACATTAAAAGCTCTGTGCTTTAAAGGACACTATCAAGAAGGTAAAACAAACAAACAAACAAACAAAACAATACACATACTATGAGACAGTATTTTCAAATTGTATGTCTGGTAAGGAGTGGCTGTCCAGAATATGCATTAAAAAATATGAGTCAACAATAACAAATGACCCAATTTAAAGATGAACAAGAGATCTGATAGACCTTTTTCCACAGAACCTATACAAGTAGCGAATAAGCACAGACAAGGAATATTCAAATCATTTCACTAGGGAAATGCAAATCAAAAGCACAATGAGATACCACTTCACACTCACTAAGATGGTTATAATAAAAAAAAATCATACAATCACAAGTGTTGGCAAAGATTTGGAGAAAGTAGAACCCTTCTACATTGCTGGTGGGAACGTAAAACGGTGCAGCTACTTTGGAAAATAGTCTGGTCATTCCTCAAATGATTAAACATTAACTTGCTATATGATCAAATAATATTCCTAGGTTAAGTATAAGTATATATACCCAAGGGAAATGAAAACATGCAGAATTTGTACACAAGTGTTCATACAACCATATTTATAATAGGCAGAATGTGGGAACAACCCAAATGTGCAACAAATGATGGATAAATAAACAAGAAGTGGTATAGCCATACACTAGAATATTATTCAGCAAGCAAAAAGGAATGAAGGTCTGATATATGCTATACCATGGATGAAGCTTGAAAACAATGCTAGGGGCGCCTGGGTGGCTCAGATGGTTAAGCAACTGCCTTCATTCAGCTCAGGTCATGATCTCAGGGTCCTGGAATTGAGCCCCGCATCAGGCTCCCTGCTCAGTGGAGAGTCTGCTTCTCCCTCTGCCTGCCGCTCCCCCTGCCTGTGCTCTCTGTGTCTCTCTCTCTCAAATGAATAAATAAAATCTTTAAAAAAAAAAAAAAAAGAAAGAAAGAAAAGAAAAGAACAGATTACTCTAAGTAAAAGAAACCAATCACAACATAAATCACATATTGTACAATTCCATTTAAATGAAACTTTCCAAATAGGCAAATTTATAGTGACCAAGAGTGAATCAATTGCTTAGGGCTGGGGTGCAAGTGGCAAAAGAAAGGGAATGAATGGGTATACAGTTTCTTTCAAGGTGGGGTGGAATGAAGTGTTCTAAAATTAGATTGTGGCTATGGTTGTACAACTATGAATATACTAAAAATATTGCATTACACATGGTAAATGGGTGAATTATAGGTGTGTGAGTTATGTCTCAAGAAGACAGTTTTAAAAATGCAATACAGGGGCGCCTGGGTGGCTCAGTGGGTTAAAGCCTCTGCCTTCGGCTCAAGTCATGATTCCAGGGTCCTGGGATCAAGCCCCACATTGGGCTCTCTGCTCAGCAGGGAGCCTCCTGCCCCCCCCCCCCCCCCCCCGCCTTTCTGCCTAGTTGTGATATCTGTTTGTCAAATAAGTAAAATCTTTTTTAAAAATGCAATACATTCTAGTTACATTTTGTAAAAATGTTTTAGTTCTGTTCATCATTTACTCTCAGCCATCCTTCAAAATGTAAAGGATTTCAGTGAATAGAAACATCAGATCCTGCATTTTCCTTCATCATTTCCCACATACATTTATTTTTCTTGCTCCCATATGAAAAGCATCGTATTTAGTGCTGTGAGTGCCATGTAGGCGCTCTGTAAAGTTTGTCCCTTTCAACGCCAAGTTCTAGGGCAAACTTTGCTTCTATTAAGGATGCATGGTGTTTTCTCTTTTCCTGAAAGCTCGGTTTTTAGTCTTAGTATTTTTTTTTCTCTTTAACCATTTGATCACAACTACCTTCAGGGGAGTCTGGAAAAATGCATTCTAGCTGCTAGCCCAGAAAGGAAAAAAAAAACAAGTTGGGGTGAGCTGCTTTCTGCTTCTGCTATAAACACCTACTTTATGCGTAGTTGTTTTGAGGTTTAAATAGATCGGGTACTAAGGCATTCAGCATGTCGCCTATGGTATTTACAGCATTTAGTAAATGGTAACTTGCATTATTATTTGTATATCTCTTCATAATACTTGACATTATGCTAAGCATATTGTAGGTTAAGTCCTTGCTTGGCCGTTATGTCAATAACCTCTCCATTCTGAGCACATTTTAATTGCCTTCTCTGGGCATTTCCTAATTCATTCTGACTTCCTTCCAACTATAGAGAGAAGAATGGCATCAGTATGCCAGGGAAAATTTCATTAGAGTTTTTTTTTCCCCCCTCCCTGTCTACAAAGGAGTAATAGTATTTCGGTTGTGTTGGCAGTCATTTTTCTGATTGACCATGTTGTCCCTCCGTGGCACATTGTGGGAACATCTATCATGATTCCTTCCTATGTAGCTTATCAGTGTAGCTTGAATTATTGTTCCTCTAGCAGGCTAATTAGGAAGTTGTTTTTAATTTCATTCCCAGATATCCTAAGTCAAAGAGATGAACTTTTAATTACTTTGCTCTCCATTTAATTTCATTGCTATTTAACTATCTTTACTGTGTAACTTTTACTCATCTCCTCCAGAATATAAATTACTAGACAAATGATACCAGTGTTGTCAGCTTGCTCTCCTCTGTGAACGTGCCCATTACATGGAAGTCACTGCCGCTACCTCAATTTTTGTATTTACAATCTGCCTGGTTTTAATCTAATTTCAAAGGCCACGGTCTTTTCATTTTTGTCAGTGTCTCTTCTCTGACCTCCAAATGCCATTTGCATTCTTATTTTACATGGAAATGAATGAAGCTCATTATGGCTGTGCCCACTGCTTCTTTTCTCTCTTCCTTCCCTATTTCTTGGAGCATGAACACGTCAAGGTCAGTCAGAACATAGTGAGACTATTTTTATCAGAAGACAAGAATCTCTTCTACAAGGAGAGAATACTTTTTAGGGAATGACAAAGATCCTCTGGTCTAACAAAAAAGAGAAATGATTTCCTCTGAAAAGGCAAAATAAGAAGGAACTCCTTCGTGTCACTTCAAGCTCTCAATTATGCCCTTTTTTTTTTTTTTAAACATCCAGGCCACTTTAGTATAAGCTGAGTTTGTGTTTTGCAATGACGGATGTTTGTTCCTCACTCACATGACATCTCCATGGTGGGTTGGTTGCAGCTGCTTTTCATCATCATGAATCTGGGACTCGGGCTGAAGCAGCCTCTACCTGCGTGTGTCATCGAAGACTACATCACCCTCAGCCAACAGAGTGGTCAAGCAGACCTCAGTGGGGCAAAGCTATACAAGAGAAGCAAGAAGTATTTTGAACAATAATGCAATCTATTACAATTCATTACATCTGATATATATATATATACACATATATACACACACACAAACACACACACACACAGAATTTATAGTTGTTAGTCCTTTTCATTTTAATTAGTAATTGATTCGTAGGTATTTAATTATTTTGATTATTTTCTTTTTTTTTTTTTGCCCAATACATTAAGAATTTTTTCTCATGGCCATCAACAATCTTCTGAAATGTGACTTTTAATGGCTTTCTGTTATTTCACAGCATGGTTATATATCATTTACTTAACCATTCCCCTTTTGATGGATATGTAGGTTGCTTTGTTTATGGTAATATTCAATAAACAGACTCCCTACCTAGAAAACATGAACATTTTCCCCCCATACAGTTCATTCAAAAGAGAGAGGTTACACGTCTCTAACAAAATGAAAGTGTGATGACCTTCTCTCCAAGAAACAGATGAACGTTGGCTTTGTTTTAGCCAAAGTCTTGAAGGCATTGGATTTTGCTTGAGATCGGCAGGCTTCAGCTTGTGGCTCCGAAGAAACAGAGGAGTGCTCCTCGCCTGCCTCTCTCCACTCTGGGCAGCTAAGTTTCTTTCCTTGAGTGGAAACAAAATGGAAGCTCCCTATGGCAGAGAAGGTTAGCTATCTGCCCAAACATTCCTGTCTGTCCTATGCTGGCCGGAGAACAGAGCTGTTACTGGAGAGGAGCTGCCGGCCAGAGGCTGCACTTCTCAGCTCTCTGGTGTCTTTGTGGGTTCTTAGGTGGCTGGTTCTCAGCAAAGGAGTGTGAGCAAGGGACGTGTCACTACCAGTTAAGGAGGTTGGAGCTGCCTCTCTCCTTCTCTCCTCTTCTGCCGGTGATGAGGCCCTAGGGAAAGGCTGAGCCACCAAGAGGAAGAGAGCCAAGGTCTTTGACTCATTACAAAGAGGAAAGCTAGCCTGTTGACTGGGAACACCGCCCTTGAACTGGTGAATGTGATGAAGCCACTGAAATGCTGGGGTGTATTCGTTATAGAACTAGGATTGCCCTAACCAACATGACCCTACCCATCTTTTTCCCCGGAGGTTAAGGGGGTATAAAAATTAAAGGGGATGCCATTGAGCACTCATTCTGTGCCCTTCTAGGCACAGGAAGGAGACAAAGAGGAATAGTCAGGTTATAAAATGTGAATGTGATGCTTGAACTAATTCTCTGGGCGTTGTTTTGCTGCCCCTCATGAATATTTGCTCAATAAATGCTCTCTAGAGAAATCAGTACAGCCAGGGATCCCGTCTCCTCAGTTGCCAGAGTCTTCTACTAAGTAACTCTTAGTCTTCAACTAAGGTTACCAGGAAGATCACTACATTCTTTTTGAACTGGAAAAATGGGGACCCTATTACAACTCTGAAGAGTGGGGCTTCAGAGAGAACCCAATCTGTATTCAAATCCCAGCTCATGCGTGGACTAACCTACAGCTAAACCAAAAGCCAAGCTGTATTCCTGATCTGTGGAGAAAATCTCCACTGCACTGAGCACTGGCTGCCACAGTTAGCTCCTCTGCCATGTCCTTGTCCATGCTAGGAACTCAACTCTCCTGTGCCCACCACCAACATCAGAGCCACCACGGCCACCAGACCTTGCCTTTTCGGCTGCCCTATCCACCAGTATGTCCAGAGAGGGTGTGTCTGTTAAGGTCCCTAGGGGAGAAAACGCTGGGACAGAATTAGAAGGGAAAGATATCTATGAGGGGAATACCCATGAAAAACAAAAGGGGGAGGGCACCTGGGTGGCTGAGTTGGTTAAGCCACTGCCTTTGGCTCAGGTCCTGATCCTGGAGTCCCAGAATCAAGTCCCACATCAGACTCCCTGCTCGACAGGGAGTCTGTTTCTCCCTCTGATCTCTCCCATCTCATGCTCTCTCTCTCTCTCTTTCTCAAATGAATAAATTTTTTTTTAATCTTAAAAAAAAAAAAAAAAAAAACAGAAGGGGAGGGAGCAGCGGTGGGCAGAGAGAGCCTTCAGAGGGTGATGCAGGTTTGATGGTTGTGAAAAAGAGAATGGGGAGGAAGGAGGACAGGGTGGAAAGAGCCAGAGACTGTGGTGACCTCTGCGAAAGTCTCAGCTGGCCAGAATGGGAATCTGTTGGAGGACCCTGCCCTGGAGAGGACTAGTCCAGGTCCCAGGCATCCCTTTCCCCCTCCACTGAGTGCAGATGCCTGGTTTGAGCAGAGGCATGGGATGAATGAAGGCAGTGGAGGCGAGAGGCTGTTAATATGCCCCTCACAGCAGGTTCTCTTGAGGGAGATCTGAGGGGCACCCCTCCCTGCCAACCAGAGAAGCACTCCAGTCTTTTCCTCACCGCCTCACCGGCTCCTGAATCAAAGTCGGAGGGATAGAGATTAGACCGTGTGCTCCTAATGCAAGGAAGCCCAGGGGAGCAAGTGACTGGCCTTTCAGCACCAAAGGAGGTAATATTCTCCTTAGATACAGGTCGAAACAAATGAGCTTAAGCATGCAAAGCCCTTAGCCCAATGTTTGCCGTGTATCCACTGTTATACTCACCCTCCCCCGCCAAGAATGTCAGGGAAGGTCATGGAAAGAGAGGCATTGTTACCTCAAGCTCTCCGAGGTTCAAATCTTGACTCCAGCTTTCCAATGCAATTGGGCAAGTGTCTTACCCTTTCTGGGCATCAGGTTCCTCATCTGGAAAGCCTCCTTTGTGGAGTCATTGTGAGGATTTGCGTTACCATATGGAAAAAGGCCCCAGGTAGGCTCCGAGGAAAAGAACAATGCTATAAGTCCTTTGTGGTGAGGGGAGTAAAGAGCACCAAGGTTAGAGGGTACACTCCGTGGGGCTGGGCACTATGCCAAGTTTATCCTTATAAGAACCGTGACATATTCTAGGACCTCAATAGATACTTGTTGACGAATGAATGAATGAATGAATGAATGAATGAATGTATTTTTTCTTATTGCTAGATAACAAAGAGAAAGCTACATAAATCCTTTTTTTAAAGATTTTATTTATTTGAGACAGAGAGAGGGAGAGCACAAGTGGGGAGGAGGGTCAGAGGGAGCGGGAGAAGCAGACTCCCAAATGAGTAGGAAGTCTGATGTGGGGCTCGATCTCAGGACCCTGAGGTCATGACCTGAGGCAAAGGCAGACACTTGACAAATGGAGCCACTCAGGCAGCCCTTCATAAATCATTTTAAATTGGGATTTTCTTTTGCAGACTCATTCTCCCTGATAATGTCTTCCCTTCCTATTTTTTCCTAACGTTCTTGTGTGCAATCCCACCTCTCCAAACAGTTTAGGGATTATATAGTCAAATAGTTTTATTTTATTTCATTAATCCAATCTTTATTCTTTTTTTTAAAGATTTTATTTATTTATTTGACAGACAGAGATCACAAGTAGGCAGAGAGGCAGGCAGAGAGGAGGAAGCAGAGAGCCCGATGTGGGGCTCGATCCCAGGACCCAGGGACCATGACCTGAGCCGAGGGCAGAGGCTTTAACCCACTGAGTCACAGGTGCCCCCTCAATCTTTATTCTTTTTGAAGTAGTAGAATACATAGTTTTAAGAATCACAGTGACAAAACATCTTTCCCCTGGAACACCCCTCCCTGCCCTTGAACCCCCCTCCTCAGGGACAACCAGTCTCGATTCCTTAGCTGTTTTTTTTTAAGACCCTCCCCCACTTTATTTTAGAGAGGGAGTGCATGTGCTCATGCATGAGTGGGAGGATGGGCAGAGGGAGAGAGAGAGAGAGAAAGAATCCTCAAGCAGAGTCCCCCCTGAGCGTGGAACCTGATGCAGGGCTGGCATGGCCCAATCCCAGGACCCTGAGATCACGATCTGAGTTGAAACCAAGAGCTGGTCACCCAACCAACTGAGACACCCAGACATTCCCCCCCCTTAGCTTTTTTTGGGGGGGGTATTTATTTCCATATTTCTATGTTGATTTTAAAAAAGAAGACATCACTAATTTTTTTATTATAGGACATGGGAGGTTAAATCTCTTCTCCCTACACATAGACATGCACACACATGCACACACACACGTACTTCTTGCCTTCTTCTATGCAATGTAGTTGTGACTGTTATTTCACAAATCTTTCATAAATCAGCAGGATTATGTTACTGCTGCGTCGCACAAAACACTGCAATTTTATTTTACTTCTCAGATAGTTTCTGTGTCCTCTTAGGATTATAATTAATTTCCTTTTTTTCCTTTACTTGTCTGTGATAACCACAAGTTCATTCCCAAACTATCCCCCCGAGTTGTAAAACCTCACGATCGTCAAACCCATGAGGCCTTCTACCAGTTCCCTTCTTCCTCTGGAATCTTCTCTCCTGGTGGTGCTCTCTACTCATGTTCCAGTCTGGACAGGCTGGTCTTCACACTTGCCCCAGACCTCTCATCCTGGAGCTTCCCATCAGTGCCATTTGAGAAACTGCTTTTGCCCCTCTTCTGTGTCGGACTCCCTGTTTCCAGGATCTCATCTCTTCCCCTTCATCGGTTGACTCAGTGGCTTCCTGAGATAGAGTACCTAGGAAGCAAGTGGGTTTTTTCAGGTTTTATCTGCAAATGTTGTTATCTATCCTGCCAGTACGATCCATTGAGATCGAGAAATTATTAGAATAGAAAACATGTCATGGCAATTATTCATCTCATTGTTTGAACAAATATGATACAGACACAGAGGAACAGTGACGTCAACAAGTTGAGGTGTTGTCCCTCTCACATAACTGTTGGCCTCCGCTGTCCTGGGTTGATATGATGGCTCTAGAGTCATCAGGATCCCAGGCTCTTGCTATTTTGTTGCTCATCATCCTCAACAGGAAGGTTCCACCTCGTGACTCAGAATAAGAGCTTTAGCGCCACACTCCGTATCCTCATTCAAACCAACAAGAATGAGGAAAGGGGAGAAGGACATTTCCTAAAAGTTGCGCACACTACTTCCACTCCCTTCTCCTATGAACTCTGTTGTATAACTGCACTGACAATTCTTTCCTTATTTTATTCTTGTTTTTAACCTTACTTTTTATGGTACCTCACAGAGATTTTATTGTACCTATACCTCTGCCTCACAACTATTATTAGTTTAAGCACATGGTGTGAGGTAAACAAGCATCTTAATTTTTATTACTTTTATAGCTTTAATTTGTGACCCAGATGTGGGGTCTCATCAAACCACCCTTCTGTTTAATAGATTATACCCAGTTTGAAGTACAGCGTCATTATATCCCCCTACAGCGTCATTATATCCCCCAGAAGCAAACCCGCTCCACAATTCAATAAGGATATTTGAAGGTTGGCCAGTTGTGTTCCAGTGGAGCTTTGCCCATGTTGATGGCTTCTTAGCCTCCTTGGTGGATGACGCCAGGCAATGGAAGGCAGGGGAAAGCTGCTTGTTTCCCACCACGTGGAGGAAAGTGGTTTGCAGTGGGACAAATGATGACATGAAAAGAAGGAAAGAGAAGAAAGAGTCTTGGCAGCATTCAGGTCCCTCTTTCCATTTGTTTCTAAGATCCAGCTGCACGTTTTCCCGTCCCATAGTTTGCTTGTTCAATGCATCCATGGATCGTATTAGAAAATAAATCCTCCCCTTTGCCCAAGCCAGTTTGGTTCCGGTTTTTGTCACTTGAAAACACAGTAATCTTAACTGGCTCATATTTAAACAAAGTAGCTTCTTGTCATTGCAACAGAGTTTTCTCACTGGGCACACAGTTGGGATGTGGGGGGTCAGGGAATGAAGGTTGAAGGATACAAAGTTTCTTTTTGAGGATGAAAAATGTTCCAGAACGGGGAGGGAGCAGGTTGGTGGTTGCACAACTCTGTGACTACACCAAAAGCCACGGAATTGTATACTTTGCATAGGGGAATTTTATGGTGTGTGAACTAAATTTCAAGAAAGCTGCTTTTAGAAACTAGTATAGGGGCACATAGGTGGCTCAGTGGGTTGAGAATCTGACTCTTGGTTTCTTCTCAGGTCATGATCTCAGAGTCATGAAATAGAGTCTGACATCCGGCTCCGCACTCCGTGTGGTGTCTGTTTCAGGTTCTTTCTACCCACCTCCCACTCCACCCCTCCCCACTCGCACTCTCTTAAATAAATAAATAAAACCTTAAAAAATTAAAAAAAAAAAAACTAGCATAAGTTGTAGAAGATGCACCTCTCAAAAATTAGCAAGGGATTCTCGTTATATCTACCCGGAGCCAATTTCTACTCAGAGTCCTGTAAGAGTGGTGATCAAGGTGATAACCATCATCCCCACAGGGGACAAGGCAGGTTGTGTTCTTGCAACAGCAGAGCAGGAAGTGCCTGTTCTCAGGAACCAACAGGAACAATTACCATGGTGGGGGGCCAAGAGGGCTCCTCAAAAGAGTGGAAAGGAAATCAATCATGTTGGCCAAAGTAAAGAAGATCTGCTTGAGTGAGCGCTTTCAATACAGTGAAAACAGAATTAGAGAGTCTCAAGAAATATTGAATATATATAATATAAGCAGTAAGTTTCCTTTCATTTAGACTTGTATTCAAAAGCACGATTGTAGCACAGGTTACAAAAAAGAATTACTCAGAAGACAGGCCTGGAAAATCCAGAATCAATCAGGTTTTTCTTCAGTTTGTACATTCTTCCTCATTCATTCTAACATTCCGTGGGGGCCTTCTGTGTGGGAGGGGCTGTCACGACCCATGAGTACACAGAGGGCATCAAGATACCGTCCCAGCAAGGGAGGAGCTCATGGCCCAGTGGTGGAGCCAAAGAGCCCAGCCTGGCCTGGCCTGGCCCAGCATGGAAAGTTCTGCGGTTCCTCATGGGAGGGAGCAGACCTGTGGGCCTTTGCCCTCGGAGTCATGGCTGTTATAGTCTGTTTATACACGGAATAATGTGATGCTCATTTACATGCCTAAGCCTCCATTTTCCCACCTACAAAGAGAGGGTAATTATAGAACATGAAAAATGATGGCATCTACACGCTAACTGGTCTGACTTGAAAGAGATATGGATCAAACGTATCATGCTTTAAGTTAACTCCCTCGGAAGACTGTGAACCGATATATAAATTTCTGGAAACAGTTGCCTAAATACAAGAATTTCATTCGTGTTGTCAGATTTGGATATCATGTATGTATCCGGTAAGTATTTATTGGACATCTATTATCCATGCTTCTCGAACTGGAATATATAACAGCGGTGAACACCAGAGTGACAGTGAATATGCAGACTCCGCAATTCAAGATTGCACACCTTCTCAGAGCATTATGGTTACTCAGTGTAAGCATTTCATCGTGCTTTTATGTTAAAATAAATGTGGATATTACACAGAAGGGTGCAAAAGGCATATGAAGTTTTAGGATCGAGCATTTAAGGCTCATAGTAGACTTCTTTGACATGTCTTCCAGAATTTGGCAGAGGGAATTTGTTGTCTTCTGCCATTATTTGAACCCCAGTTGTTAAATAGGCATCTTAGAAGATGCAAAATAGGGGGCTCCTGGGTGGCTCAGTGGGTTAAAGCCTCTGCCTTCAGCTCAGGTCATGATCCCGGAGTCCTGGGATCGAGCCCCACATCGGGCTCTCTGCTCGGCAGGGAGCCTGCTTCCCTTCCTCTCTCTCTGCCTGCCTCTCTGCCTACTTGTGATCTCTCTCTCCGTCAAATAAAAAAAAAAAAAAGAAGAAGAAGATGCAAAATAACATCCCTCCAAGAACCTGAGCTGAAACAAAATAGTTGAGCGAATGAATCAAATAGATCTCCATAGATGTGTCTTTTGAGAAGGGTTAAGGGATCACTGCTGTGTCTATGAAATCATTTTCTGTTAGACTCCTATATGGCAGAACTCTGAAAGACAAATTCAGGGGCCCCACTAGAGAAACTTCAAGAAGAGAATGAAATTCATCAGGTAGATTATTGAGGAAACAGATTGAAGTAGAGAAAACAAAGGGTCCTTCTTTTTTTGTTTTTAAGATTTTATTTATTTATTTGACAGACAGAGATCACAAGTAGACAGAGAGGCAGGCAGAGAGAGGAAGGGAAGCAGGCTCTCTGTTGAGCAGAGAGCCCGATGCGGGGCTCAATCCCAGGACCCTGAGATCATGACCTGAGCTGAAGGCAGAGGCTTTAACCCACTGAGCCACCCAGGTGCCCCAAGGGTCCTTCTTACATAGAACAAAATCTCACATTACTAAGGTGATCAGGGCAGATGGGCTTGGAGGTATGGAGAGGATGACAAAAGGCAGGGATTGGGAGAAGCCCATTCCAGACAAATGGAGTGACATCTAGAAAAGGGACAAAGTCAGGAAAGAAAAGTTATATATGGAGTTCAGGGAGTGAGCAGTTGATCTAAAACAGAAGTTTCACCAAGCACGCCAGCACAGTCTACTGAAGAAAGCTTGAACCCAAAGACAAAGAATGTGAAATGTACCTGCCCCTTAGCACGTGCTCAGAGGAAGCTTCCTAACTTCTGGGAAAAGGACGGGGCAGATGCGATGATGTACTCCTCTGCTCCCTGGCAAGTTAAAACGGCTTCAGCACCAGAATCAGCTTGAAATGGTTCCAGCCAGCTTCCTCTCCTCTCCTCTCATCTCATTAGCTATCCTCTCCCATTCTGACACACACACACAACACATTTTGCAATCCTGCCCACGCCATTAGCTTCATCACATGCAGTTAGGGCCAGGAGTATGTGATGGTTCAGGGAGAGGAGATCACAGCTTATACTGCTGGATGAAGGGGAAAGAGTGGGCTTGTCCAGCTTGGCAATATGGGACCCATGCGGTTTTGTAAGTTTTATATCTTCGTAATTGCTAGACTGTCCGCTCACCCTGGGAAGGAACACTGTCTTGATGAACATAGTTCCCTGCATCTTGGCACACCATGTAGCAGTTTGAAGGAATTGATAAGTAATCCCATTCTTCCCCACCCTATACCTGAGCCAACTGAGAAATACAAAGGAAGCAAGCAGATGGAGAATACAAACCTGGCAGCTTTGTTACTAGTAAAAGCTGAATGGGAGCAAGCGGTTTAGAGATGCAGCAACAATGCATGTCCTAAAAACAACTCAAGAAGTAGGCAGACTCACCCACACAGCCACCAGCACCCTAGAAAACCACAGGTCTCAACCCATGGGGCAGATCCCTTATTGGGTGCCCAACAGCAGAACAGAGCCTCTGCTTTCTGCTGGTTGATTCCAGAGGGAAGGGCAGAAGGAAGGACTGAGCATTGCATGTTAGGAACTCCTTCTGAAATCAATAGCCCTTGGAGAGACTTGAACAAGGTGCCCTGCTGTTACCTATTAGGTGTTCTTAGGGGCCAAGAAGTCCTTCCCCGGATATGTGGCATTCTGCACCACGTGTACACTGGATCGTCTATGCCAGGGAATTTACTAAGGCCAACTTGGAATAAGAGGCCCATTAAACAGAAGTGCTCAGTTGTTCTAGCTGATCCTCTGTCTGGTGATGGAAGCCGCAGGTCCCCCTCCTTGTCCGGGGAAAAATCATCTCAACAGCCCCTCTTTGTTATGATGTACATCATCCAGGAGGCACTGGAGGAGGACAAAGTTTGCATCAGAAGGAATCCTGGCACTGTTCTTCCCAGAGATCTCTGGAGTGCAAAGCAGGTTGCTGGAGAGAGATGAAATGAGTTTGCACAATGAGCCCAGGGCCTTCTAGGAGAGAATAAACCAGGGACCCAACACTTTGAGCCTCAACACTTGCTTTCAGAAATCTGAGATTTTGCAAACGGCTGGCCATGGTGGAAATAGCATCAATCTTTTCTAAGAGATAATAAAATTTAGGAATGCCAAACAGATTAAAGCAAAAAGGCTTTTATCTTTTATTTAAGTTATTTTTTATAACAGTATTTTTCCCTAGAAGGTGACACATTTTTTAACAATTAAAAAAAAAGCCTAATGACACAACGTTTGCCTAGTATTATATACATATATACATACAATAGTCATTGGACAATATTAAATCAGTGGCAATCACCATGGGACTGGACTGTAAGTAAATTACATACTATAACAGAAGAAAGTGAGATTCTAGGTCAATTAATAATATATAAGATCGTGACTAAAGCAAATGTCTAGACCATTTATTATAGTCAAAGTGTTTAAGCCTAGTAGCACACAAATAAGAAATAATCCCCTTAATTATAAATAATTACTACAAGTTCGTTTGTTAGAAAAAGGTCTGATTTACTCTCTTCTTAGAAACAGCCCAGTGTGTGTATATATGTACATCAAGTTTACAGAGGTTTTGAGTCAAAAAGGATCATAAAAATCATCTAGTTATTTAGTTCAGCAAATACCCCAGTACTCTCACTTTACAGATGAGTAAAGTCACTACAGATGAACCAAGGTCAAGTTGTTTCAGGGAGAGAACCAGACCAATCTCTTGTTTTCTAGCTTATACCATAAAAAGTATATTTAAACATATTTCCTAATTCTGAATTTCCTCTATTTTAGATTGACTTTCTATCCACCCAATCTAAATTAAAGCAGTTTTCTGAACAGACAGGAACCACAGAACAGAATCAGTACATAATACCAGGTTGTCCCCAGAAACAGCAGCACTTCTTGGGAACAGAAATAATTACAGTAAGGTGTGGAGATTTCCTGTGGACCTAATGCCCCCTGCAAGGGGTCCCAGCAAGGTGCTCACATGGGCATACGTTTAGATACAATTTTCAAAAGTAAACTATTTTAACCACCATTGGTGCAGACGGCTGTCCCTTTCCACTCCAACTTCCTGTCTGTGGCATTTCTCACCTGCCAAAGGCATTAGAGCATCTGAACAAAGTTTGGGGATCCTGCTAAGGAGAAATTGAGTGGGAAATAGGTCATGTTTCCCACTTGAAACATGCAACTTGGAAAGTGTTTTGGAAAGTTTCAGCAAAAGAGATATCATCGGACTTCTTATTTATTTATTAAAAAACTGAAAGAAAAACATTGTCTAGCGTTATTGAAGTATAATTGACAAATGAAATTGTGTTCATAGCAGCAACGGCCACAGTCACCAAACTGGAAAGAACCGAGATGTCTTTCAACAGACAAATGGGTAAAGAAGATATGGTCCATATATACAATGGAATATTATGCCTCCATTGGAAAGGATGAATACGCAATTTTTGTATCAACATGGACGGGACTGGAGGAGATTATGCTGAGTGAAATAAGTCAAGCAGAGAGAGTCAGTTATGGTTTCACTTACTTGTGGAGCATAAGGAATACCACGGAGGACATGGGGAAATGAGGAGGAGAAATGAGTTTGGGGAAATTGGAGGGGGAGACAAACCATGAGAGACTGTGGACCCTGAGAAACAAACTGGGGGTTTTGGAGGGGCGGGGGTGGGGGGTTGGGTGAGCCTGGTGGTGGGTATTAAGGAGGGCATGTATTGCATGGAGCACTGGGTGTGGCGCATAAACGATGAATTTTGGAACACTGAAAAGAAATAAAATAAAATGAAAAAAGACAAATGAAATTGTATAAATTTAAGGTGTACAATGTGATGATATATGTATATATGGTGAAATGATTACTCCAATAAATAAAGTTACTTAACACACCCATCACCTCCCAATTATCCTTTTGAAAGAAAATTCAGATAAAAAGTTAGTAGAATATGAAACAAAGGTGGTTACTACGAAGAATGAAATCAATAGAAATTAATCTGACATGGAGAAGCCGCCTGTGATAAAAAAATTTTGGATCATACCAAAAGCAGTAATTCATCAAGAGGAAGAGATACATTTCCGATAGAAGTAATAAATAGGTTTTTGGATTGTTTGATAATCCCGATAATGAAGAGGAGCAAAAATATATTTAATTTTAAAATATTTAAATTTCTTGCTCTCTTGATGTGAAATAGTGCCATCTAAAATGATAATGGGGGGCACCTGGGTGGCTCAGTGGGTTAAGCCTCTGCCTTCAGCTCAGATCATGATCTCAGGGTCCTGGGATCGAGCCCCGCATCGGACTCTCTGCTCAGCGGAGAGCCTGCTTCCCCCTCTCTCTCTGCCTGCCTCTCTGCCTACTTGTGATCTCTCTCTCTCTCTCTCTCTCTCTGTCAAATAAATAAATAAATAAAATCTTTTAAAAAAAAAACTTTAAAAAATTAAATAAAATGATAATGGAAATCATAGTATATTCCTACGAGGGGCTCACAGAGCCAAAATGGTTAATAATTGTTGTCCCTTCAAACCGTACTCCAGATTAGACACTGTACTATACAAGGAAGCTAGAAAATGTCCTGAAATCTTACTGCTGGTACATGAATGCTAGACTCGTCCCCAGATTTGACCACAGGCCTCAGTACGTACATGACATTACAAATGAATTGTGAGGCTGAGGGAAATTCTTCTCCACTATTAAGACTAAACAACTCCGACGAGCCATGATCGGGGAAAAATGGGATTATCTTTCTATTCTCACTGAGAAAATATTACAGAATCATTTTTAATGATTTTATTTATTTGACAGAGAGAGGGAGACAGAGCGCACAATCAAGGGGAAGGGCAGGTAGAGGGAGGAGAAGAAGCAGGCTCCCCTCGGACCAGGGAGCCCAATAGGGGCTCAATCCCAGGACTCTGGGATCATGACCTCAGCCAAAGGCAGATGCTTAACCGACTGAGCCACCCAGGTGCCCCCAAAATCATTTTTCATGGAATGACCACTAATGTTTGAAACATCGGGGAAAAGAGTGTTAGAGAGTGTTATTCAAATTGAGTAAGCTGTCTACAGGTCTCATGAAACCAGGACCTGGCCCTGGATATAAATTAAAATGTGTTTTCTTTTCTTTTTTTTTTTTTTAAGATTTTATTTATTTATTTGACAGAGGTCACAAGTAGGCAGAGGCAGGCAGAGAGGAGGAAGTAGGTTCCCTGCTGAGCAGAGTCTGATGCGGGGCTCGATCCCAGGACCCTGGGACCATGACCCGAGCTGAAGGCAGAGGCTTTAACCCACTGAGCCACCCAGGTGCCCCGAAAATGTGTTTTCTTAATAGGAGGACGTGAGGGCATCTTTTCACAACTTTGGGGCGTGCTCAGAAGGCAACCAGTGCAATCACGGTCACAGGACTGTAAGTCATCCGATGATTGACCAGCAGGTGGCAGTGAGGGCGAACAATTCCAATAATCACCCCAGCTGCCCTTAGAAATCGCAGCGAGGTAGAAGGCTAGTTTTTGCATACTGCCGGGTACCAGATGTTTTTACTCTGGTGCTTCGGAGTGTTGTAGAGGAAGAATGTTTTAAGAAAGATATGAAGCAGAAATATCGCTTCTTAAACAGCAATATATTTAATAGCATGGAGAACCCCCCATATTATATTTACTTCATTTTACCATTATGAGTACCATCCTTCAGAGTTTTACTATACTAAAACCAGTTACTCCTAAAAGGTGTCTTTTTCCTTATTACCCTGCAGGAGAGGCCATTGTTTTTCCACTAAAAACAGCCTCTTTTGGGGCGCCTGGGTGGCTCAGTCAGTTAAGCATCTGCCTTCCGCTTGGGTCATGATGCCCAGGTCCTGGGATCCTGCCCTTGCTCAGCGGGGAGTCTGCTTCTCCCTCTCCTTCTACTCCTCCCCCCTGCTTGTACTCTCCCTCATGCTCTGCCTCTGTCAAATTAATAAATTTTAAAAAATATTTTTAAAAGAACAGCCTCTTTTCATCTGGAAGAGCAAATATTAATTTACAGGGTCTGCTACACATGAAATTAAAAGAATTTCATGTTGAGGGAGAACAGCTAAAGCAATGGTAGCTGCAACATAGGCTGGTGGCAGGTGGAAAGGTCGTGGTCAGTGAAAAAGAACTGGGTTCTTTCAGGGCTGATGCCCAAGATCCTTGGCATAACAATTAGGAGTAGCAGCTAGAGACTTCCATGGGTCCAGCTCCGCCCCAGTGTTGTTCCAAGTCATTCAGTTTGTTTCCTCAGTTTCAACAACGCTCATAGCAATCCTGTCAGGTGGTCCTGTCATACTCTTGTTTTCAGATGAGGAAACTGGGCAACGGAGAGGTAAAATAATTTACCTTATGCCACACAGTAAGCGGCAGAGCTGGGCTTTGAGCCTAGGCAGCCTGGTTCACGAATGGAGGTACTAAAGCCACCTGCTACCGCCTTTGCTATAAACCCGTCCTATGTTTGTCCCTTCCAAGGAGGAACATCCCCCCAGAACAGTAATACTGCAATAGTCCCATTTTTTAACAATGATAAAAAGGATGCTACCACTCAGTCGGATTCCCTCCTCCACATTCAAAAAGGGGCATTGCCCAGGAGTGGAGCAGAGAGAACACTGTTTCACTCGCTTTCCTTCTGCAGCGACCGCCCACGGCGTCCATCAGCTGCACCACGCACACAGCATCTCACGGAGTTTCTCCCTCTGCGGCATCCTTTCTCGAGTCTCAGCCTAGCCGTGGACCTCTGGTACAACAGGCCGTGCTGACCTTCCCTACTGCCTCATCGCCTTCTCCACTCTCAGTCCCCGACCTAGCTCCTGGCCCCACCCGTTCCTGGGAAGCTGAGATCACCAAGATCATCAAGAACCTTCAGTCCCCCCAAAGCAGGACCTGTCTCTTCCCTTGGCTTATGTACCCCTTCTCCCTCCAGGCCTCCTCCTGCAGCCCAGCCCTACACTCCTTAGCCATGTTGGTGGCCTCCTCCCCCTCCTCTGCTTTTTCTTCTCTTTGCTTTTCTTACACCCACCCTGCCGTCCAGTCCCCTGACCCTGTCCCCCTTCTCACTTCATGCTTTGTATGGACTGGAGGTTTCTTTCTTTTTCTTCTTTTCAAAGATTTTATTTATTTATTTGACAGAGGGAGAGAGAACACAAGTGGGCAGAGCAGTGGGCAGAAAGAGAGGGAGAGAGAGAGAGAGAGAGAGAGAGGGAGAAGCAGACTCCCCACTGAGCAGGGAGCCCCATGTGGGACCCAATCCCAGGATCCCCAGATCAAGACCTGAGTCTAAGGCAGATGCTTAACCGACTGAGCCACCAGGTGCCCTCAGACTGGAAGTTGGAAACCCTTTCTGGTTCTGCAGCTCTCCTTGGCTCCTTCTGTCCATCATACATCTCTCTTTGGACATGTCCACTAGAAGGGCCCAAACGTTATCTTCTGCCCACCAGTTGCATTCCTTTTCTTATATCCCCTGTTTCAGCTCACGACATCATCCTTTACCCAAGCTAGAAATCCCAGCCCCATCCTACATCCCTTCCTCTCCCTCAGATCCACCTGTCAATGAGCACTGGTGACTCCCCCCGCCCACCCCATCATGCATTTTTTGTCTCATCCAGCATGGACTCCGATCTCCACTGCCCCAGCCCCTGCTCTGGCCCCTATTCCTCCTCATCGGTCTTGGGCAAATGTGTTTCCTCACTTGCCTGTCAGTGGCAAGTGACCCTTTACCTTTATCTTCTTGGCCTCTGCCCTATCCTCCCCCACCCTCCCACCACCTCCCTGCCCCACCCACCACCGGCCACCCTGTCCCACCTGTCTCCCTGAACAAAGACTGCCGGCATCCCTCTCCTACCTGAAGATCTCCGATGGCTTGTCACGAAGACTATGTATGTCCCTTAGGATGTCCGTTCGGGACTGCTGCTGTCTGGTCCCCCTCTGGCTCTAATGGGCACCTTCCAGGTGAGCCGCACATGGGCACCCCAGTCACATAGCTGGCAAAGAAGATAAGCCTGCCACGCAGAAAAGCCTGGGGTCTGCATCTAACTCCACCATTTCTAGTTACGTGACTTTTGAAATGTTATTTAACCTCTCCATGACTCAGTTTCTTTACCTACAAGATGGCTGTAATGATTTTTCTAACAAAGATGCTTATTCACTGAACAAATATACTTACAGCGTATCTACTACGTGCCACATGTTACATTAAGAATGCCGTAAACATTAGCTCCTTCCCTGGGTACCTACTTCCTCTTCACCTTTTGAATGTGCTTTCTATGTGAGCAGGATCGCCCAGCCCTGTTCTTCAAGGCAGTTCAGTAGTTCTTTGTGACATTGACTGAGTGCTGAGCCTTAGCAGGAGGGCTGGGGGCATCCCAGAGAGGTATACAGGGGATTTTGTTGGGTTTTCTGCTGGCTTCTTCCTCTAGACCCGGAGCTCTTTTGAAAGTAGGAATGATGCCCTAGGTATCTGCATGTGATGCCTTTAAAAACACATATAAATACATGCAAGAGGAAAAAAATTACAGGGTTATCTACCGTTGTCAAGACTTCATGACCCTTAGCATGAGTCTCTGGAAATTAATTATAAACAGACTCGTGTTGAAGCATCCCCAACATTTTCAGATTGCCTTTCATGTTGTGGCCAATAACTTCCTGCCTCCCTACCACAAAACCTTATTAATCTGATGTATGAAGCACTGATTGAACTGTTTGCATTTACTAATATTTGTATTAGATGACAGTTATTGATTAGTTAGTTAGAAAATGGGCCATTGTTAATGTGTATTATTTTGAATAAATAGTTTTGAATTAGTGATGTTTACCTACACTTGTTTCTGCTAATATTGAGCACATTTCTGTTACTTGGGTTTTTTCTTGTTGTTTTTGTCTGTCTCTCCTACTAGAAGGTAAATGTTCAAAAAGGAACGTTTGTCTGTCTTGCTCACTGTTGTGTCCCCAGTGCTTAGTAATATTTGTGGACTAGATGATGAGTAAGGAATGTATACGACATTGTGATTTTTAAGAGAATATGAATTATAAAATGCAAAATATGTGCACCAACATGTTTAAGAAATTAGTTGAATTTCTTAATTCAACTAATTTTTATAGATCTAATATTTGTAGATTTGTGGTCCAATGTTCGTAGACCTCCATTCATGTGACCCTCCAGCAGCCCAAGATCTCATGCCTTAATGTCTATTTGAGTTGTCAACCCATATCCTACAGCCAAACCTTTACCACACTCTTCTGGACCCAATCACACCGCCATTTCTTTCCTCTTTGAATATACTCCTGCTTCCTTCATTACTTGAAGGTTTAGGTCATCTGCTGTGATCTGTTCCATTTCCTCCTTTTCTATTTCAGAGTTAACTCAGTGTCGACTTTACTCATGGTTTCCTCTCCGTCTCCCACTGTTTCACCTCTGTACACGTCCCCGTTTCCCAGAATTCTCTTTCCAAGCCCACATGCTGGAACCCTGTTTATTCTTCGCTGCTCACTGCAGAAACCCGTTTGCCCCATGAAGCCTTCTGGACCTCGCCAGCCAGATATAACCCATCCCTCATCTGACTTTTCTCAGCGCTTTATCTAACATTTTTTTTTTTAGGGTTTCCTAGCGAAAATAAGACTGACTTTGTGCAAAGCATGGGAGGTGTTGGGAAGGTTACCAGAACATGGTTCTAGCCCTTGAGGAATTTACTGTCTAGGAGTGAACAACTACGAAGCATTATCACTAGGAATGTTCTTGATCTCTTTGTAGAATATGAACTGATCTAGAGCAGGTCTTTGGTTTTCTCATCTTCATACTCTATGAAACATCTTATATGCTGTCGTGCATTCAGTAGATGCATGTTTCTAGGTTATTTAAGAAAATTCCGGCTTTCTGCCCAAAAAGCGGGTTGCCTGCCCTTCTTACAACATTGTCCAGACCGGAGGTCCTCCACCATCACTCTCAGAATAAGGTAAGTTTTCCTATGATCAGTCAGCAGATACAGATGAGAAAGCCGTGTGCTAAAAAAAAAAAAGAGATTGTTCTTTTTTGTTTGTTTGTTTGTTTTTAATTAGCCTGCCCTGGGGCTAATAATACATTATATATTTATAAAAAATATTTAAAAATCAAATTAAAAAAAGAAAAAATAAAATAAAATTAAAAATAATGTAAACTAGTAATAAACAAGGAATTGGACAAACAAAAGTATAACTCCCATTAGAATTGAAAAAAAATTAAAAAATAAATTAGCCTGGATGGAATGGGGACTGGAACAGAAAAGGGGAAGGAGATGAAGGATGTGATCATTAAGATAAGCTAAGAAGAGCTGAAGAGCTCTGAGCAGGCAGATAGTTATTTTCCATAAGAAAAAGGGAGAGAGGAAAGGGGGTGGGGCACCAGAGAAAGAGAGGAAGGGAAGGCTAAGGCAAGGCAAGGCAAAGGAGAAGAGCTTCTGGGAAGAAAGCAGTGCTATAACGGTCAGAAACTAATTGGAAGAATTTTTTCTTTTTTAAATAAGAAAGATGTGGGGGGGTTTTAAAGTGCTTTCCTAATATATGCTTTAGCATGAATGAACCTTGGAAGCATTGTATTAAGTGAAAGAAGCCAGTCACAAAAGGCTACATATTATCGCTTCTGTGGATATGAAATGTCCAGTTTAGGCAAATCCACAAAGAGAAAGTAGATTAGCAGTTGGGAGGAGGGGGAGGAAGTAGGGAGTAAGAACTAATGGGTATGGGATTTCTTTTTGGAGCGGTGGAAATGTTCTGGGATGAGTATGATTGGTTGTGTCATTTTGTGACCATAGCAGGAAAAAAAACAGCAATGACAAAAAAACCTCACTGAATTGTGCATTTTAAGAGGATGGATGTTGGGACACCTGGGTGGCTCAGGTCATGATCTCAGGGACCTGGGATCAAGCCCTGCATCAGGGAGCCTTCTTCACCCACCCTCCCCCACCCCCCTCTGGCTACTTGTGATCTCTGTCTGTCAAATAAATAAATAAAATCTTAAAAAAAAAAAAGAGGATGGACTTTATGGCATGGAAATTACATCTCGATAAAGCTGTACTTTTTAAGTAACTATCCTTGACAATGAGAAATTTAACATCCAGGCAAAGAGATCTCTCTCCACCCTGCTAAGGCCTTCACCACCCTGGCCTTTACCAAAGCCCTAAGCAGCAGGAATTATTTAGCCAATCGTAATGCTAATAATTCAATCTAAAATTAGGGAGACTTTCTTCCTCCTGGAGAAACCATTCTTAAAAGTCTGTAGAGATTCATTCATGTGTCTGTTTTTAACTGAGCTACTTTGTGATCTGTTAAGTGGTCTTTAAGAATACAGAAACTTGGAGCGCCTGGGTGGCTCAGTGGATTAAGCCGCTGCCTTCGGCTCAGGTCATGATCTCGGGGTCCTGGGATCGAGTCCCGCATCAGGCTCTCTGCTCAGCAGGGAGCCTGCTTCCCTCCCTTCCTCTCTCTCTACCTGCCTCTCTGCCTACTTGTGATCTCTCTCTGTCAAATAAATAAATAAATAAATTTTAAAAAAAAGAATACAGAAATTTGGGGGTGCCTCAGTGGCTCAGTGGGTTAAAGCCTCTGCCTTTGGCTCAGGTCATGATCCCAGGGTCTTGGGATCGAGCCCCCCATCGAGCCCCCCATCGGGCTCTCTGCTCGGCAGGGAACCTGCTTCACCCACCCTCCCCCACCCCCCTCTAGCTACTGGTAATCTCTGCCTGTCAAATATATAAAATCTTAAAAAAAAAAAAAGAATACAAAAATTTGTATAGGTACAACTTCTTTTCTCACTTTTATACTCTAGTCAGATAATGAAAACCTCATTTATATTTATTTATATATTTTATTTTCAGTGGTGAGTTGTACAAGAGCCGACCAGCCGAGGTTCGCAGAAGGACCTCTATGAATAAGGAGGCTATTTCGACAACATCCAAAATATTGGGTACAGGTCAAAAGTTTAACATTAAGAAATGATTAAATTGGGGCGCCTGGGTGGCTCAGTGGGTTAAGCCTCTGCCTTCAGCTCGGGTCATGGTCTCAAGGTCCTGGGATCGAGCCCCACATCGGGCTCTCTGCTCAGCAGGGAGCCTGCTTCCCCCTCTCTCTCTGCCTGCCTCTCTGCCTACTTGTGATCTCTGTCAAATAACTAAATAAAATCTTTAAAAAAAAATTAAAAAAGAAAAAAAGAAATGATTAAATTATAATATACCGCCCAAAAGAAAAAATATTTTTGAGGGGCTATAGAGTAATATGGGAAAATGCTCATGAAGTTATCATAAATATCAAAGAAGATACAGTGTACAACGTATAATCCCAACTTCACCAAATACGTGCACGTGTAAGTAAAGACTAGAGGGAAATGCTCAAAATAGTATCAGAAGTAGAATTACAGGCTTTGCGAACTTTTGAATAGAGCTTGCAGTTCTTTAATTTTCAGTATGTGCTACTTCAAACAGAAAATACAAGCATATCATAATGAATGTAAAAGATACAAGAGGGTAATGTATAGAATGGTCGAATCATCCTACTGGACATCTGAAACAAATATAACATTGTATGTTAATTAGACTTCTATAAAAATTTTTTTGAAGATACAAAAGGGTATACAATGAAGGGTAAATCTCTTTCCCTTGCCTGTCCTTCATTTCCCTGCCCCAGAGGAAACCACAGTGATGTCTGGGCTTCTCGCGTGCGCTTGGAGAGAGATCTGGTGTGTACACAGGCAAGCATGATGTCCAGCTGTAGCTAGGGTGGGACAGTCCCCTGGGTGAGCAGCTACCCCTGGAGAAAAGAGACTAAGGACAATTCCTTCTAGCTACTTCCCCTCCCTACAAATTCTCTCTAAAAGGATCATAACATTTGCTTCTCCACAGCAATAAACCTAGCCTGATATTTTGGGATTCCTCCGGCCCCACAAGTTTTCCCCATGCTGCTCCCTGATGTCTAACATCCCTTTAACTGGAATAGAGCTTCTCCCATCCTTCCCATCTCTTACTCTTCCATTCCTCCCTTAGTACCATGCCCTGCTACCACCAGCTGTCTCCATCCATCAAAATAATACACAGCTTCAGGGCTCAGCTCAAAAGATTTCTCATCCATGAAGCCATCCTATGTCCTTCTGAACCAGAAATGGTCACTTCCTCCTCTTCTTTCCCATGGCCTTTGGCTATCTACAGGGTGTTAAAGTGTATCATAGTTACATTCAAGCTTGACTTCACTCCCTTACAGAATGTGAATATTCCTGGCAGCCATCTTGCCTGGTTGAGCCTCCCCGCTCCTCCCCAACGTCTAGTCCAATCCCCGACATCCATCATTTAATACTCTTTCTTGGACTCAACCTAACATGCAAACTGTCCCCTAGCGATACCCCTACCTACTCCACAATATCTCGAGTTTAAAAATGCAAATTAGCCCTAGGACCTATACTGGTTGAGTTATCATTTGTCCAGAGATATCTGTATTAAAAGGTTTCCCAAAACTTTGTACCTGCTTGGCAAGCCACTCCATTGTGTTCCTTTGGCTTGTATTTTGGGGTCTGACCAGAATGCTTCAAAGGACAAGGAAAAGAAACTGGGGGAAATTGAAAGATCCATAAATCTTACCTGTGCCAACAAGTTGCAACTAATACTCCATGTAAAAGGCGCCAAGAGGGAGAGTCTCTTGTGAGTCAGCCTTGGTGCCCATGTGAAAACAAGGGAAAAACATTTCCAGATGCTTGGCCTTTGGGAAACAGCACCGTCATTCCCTCTTAATTTCTCATAGAGTTGGAAAGGCCATGAAGTGCTTTGCAAATTTATTTCTTGGGCTTTCAGCCATGTTAAACTTCTATGCTTTGTATTTTCCCTTCTCGATTAAAAACTATAAAACTCAGCTCTAATTAGGCCTTAAGAAAGTGGCATAACATTAATTCAGAACTTCCTAAATGTGCACCTGCCTCATAGTGGGAGAAGAAATCCAAAAATCCATAGGAAGAACGATATTAGCAAAACCATCATCGCTTCTGAAGGCGTTGAACATTTGAAGCCTGAATCTTTGACTCTCCAGGTGGGACACCACAGAGTTCCATTTCCCTTACAACTCTGTTGCTTCAATTTCTAGTGCTACCTTCAATCCCAGTAGCTTCTAAGGTCTGCTCGCTTCTCCTCTAAGAACCTGTGTTGTGCTTATCCAAGAAACATTTTCTTACCCCTTAGCACAGCTGAGACAGGGCAGGATTTTCAAGAGGACTTTATAAAATGCCAAAGGGCAAACAAGGGAAGTTAAGTACAAAACAACATAAGAAAGAGTCTAGCTCAGTGGTTCTCAAACAGGCTTCCCCAGGGGACACTTGGCAATGTCTGGAGACATTTTTTTGTTGTCACAGCTGGGGAGATGCTATTGACAACCAGTGAGTAGAGCATTCAATTTCTCCCTGCTTTTGGTACCTGCAGTATGATATTGTTAACTCTCCCACAATGCCCACAATATCCCCCTGCAACAAAGAATTATCCAGTCCCAAAAGCCAATAGTGATGAAATTGAGAACCCCTGGTCACAGGTTAAGAACCAAGAGAAAGAAGAGGTCCCAGCTCTTTGAGGGAGCCAGAGAATAGCTATCTCAGATGGCAGATAGAATCAGAGGGCTAGGACTCAGAGAGAACATAGCCACATGGAGGATATCGTGTAGATATCCTTCTCATAGTCTCTCCCTCATCATCTTGACATCTCAGTGGGCATGACCGAGAGGAAGAAAGATCCCCATTCTGTTACTCCTCTACACTTCTCCCACCCAATTCTGGGATCCAGGCTTCTTGCCCCATGGACGACACAATGAATTATCTTACCCTTCAGGTATGACCTCACTCCTTAGTACATGAGAGTGGCTTGAACCTTATGCCCAATAGCACAAACATACATAATGCAAAACAATTATCATTGCATTGACATAACACTGAAGCTCCATGGACGGTCCTCAAGCAAATCATTTGGGCACAGGTGACATCCAACATCGACAGCTCTAGCTGCTGGGGAACGGTACTCCAACTATTACCACGGGTTGAAAGTCATTCAACAAGTCTTGGTGCCCAGCCCTGTGCTAGGTGCCAGATAAAGTCCACTGGATGATAAAAATGAATCAAGAAGTTGGTGATTCTCATTAACTGTGTGCCAGGCACAGTGTTGTCTACTTTATATATATAATTTCAACTAATTATGACAATAATCCCATATGTTGGGTCTTTAAAGTTGAGAAAATAGGATCAGAGAGGTTGGGTAACTTTCCTGATAGTCATGCTTTTTTTTAAGGCACAGAGGCAACATTCAAACCCAAATCTGTGTGAGGCCATACCCTAAACTCATAAGGCCCAGTGGGATGGGGATGTCAAGAGGCATTTTTAGAGCACCAGCCTCCTGTCTGGTGAACACAAATGTTACATCTCTTCCATGGCAACAACAGGAGGGGAGATGAAAGGGGGTGAGGGCTGCTGACTCATGCTTCTCCTTGCTCCTTTGGAACATACACTGGTTCATTTGCACTAAGCACCTGTTTTCTGCCCCTGAGGTTATATCCAGAGGGAGTGATCAAGGCCTTCTCCCACCTGTACCTACATCTGCCGGCCTGCTACTAGCAAGAGCTAGAAGCTTCTGGAAGAGCCAGAAGATAAGAAATGAAAATGTCTCCAAGTGGTGACCAGGGTGAAGCAAGAAAAGGCACTAAAATATCAGACAGGAGGAGCAGAAGAAAGAATAGAGAAATAAAGCATTAGGAAATAAATTTGTTAAGTGTAATCCAAAAGGGGGATGCAAAACTCCTTCTTCACAAATGTAATGGGAAGAGTCCGACATGATCATCTGTGACATGGAGCATGGAACCCTCAGGTCTGTACCCTACTTTAAATGCCAGTGCTGTAGCCAGGAATGGCTGGTCCAGAATAATCTAGATGACACAAGAGGGTACAATTGCTCCTGGTAATTGAGTAAATGCTTTTTCAACCCTGGAAAAGAATGGAATGGAAAAGAGATGAAGAAGCAAGGCAAAGCCAGAGACAACAACTTTCTAGTCCCTTTGGGAATCAACTTTGTAATCCCTGGGACCATCTGTAAGTGTTCTGGAAAGGGGTAGAAAATATGGCGGATGAGAAAATCCAACAGATTAGATTTGTGACTTCTGTGTGAAAGTTGTAATTTTAAGTTGCAAAGCAAGAGTAATCTTGAAGACATGTTTAGCCAGTTCTGAAATATTTAAGAGAGCAAAAAGGTAACTACATTTACAAATTTATTAAATCTACAAGAGTTATGTTAAGTGCTCAGAAAAGTTTTGTTTGCGAGGTCATAAATTTGTCTTGTCAGACGTTTGAAAAGCACTTAAAAAATTAAATATATTATACATACATATAGGCTTTGAAAAGTTTAAGGGAATTTAATTAAGTTTGTAAGCAAGACGGATGTTTGGGGGAAATTAATCTGTTCAAATTGATTTATTCTAATGTTACCTTGATCTTGTTTTATTAGGTTTATAAAAAGTCTAACAAGATTTCTAAATTTAACATAAAGGCTTAAAAAAAAGAAATTTTAATATTTATGACTTTAAAATAGTTGGAATTTTGAATACAAAAAAAAAAAAAAAAGAAAATACTCTTCTCCAGACAAAAAGACCACTCCTTGAGCATTTAAAAAAAAAATAAAACTCAGGTAACAAACAGTTCGGAAGAGGAGGAATGCTTCCCAAACTTTTTCAAGGACTCCAGAAGGATGGGTGGCAGTAGAAGAGACCACTTCTACTTCCACCATCTTTAGGGTTTTTTTAAATCTAAGAAGTAGATTTTGCATCCCATTCTGTCATATATTTTTTTCCATATGAACATTATTTTCCCCTAAAAACCCTCCAACAAAATTGACATTCCACTAAAAGGCCCCATGCTTAACCTGCAGGTTCATGCACTTTCTGGCATTCTTCTGTGTCCCTCTGGGGGACAAGCACCCTTGGTGGAGAAGCAGGAGCTTAGCCCATCCACCCAGCTCTGCTGGAGAACATCCCTCACAAGGACACATGAACAGGTAGTCTCTAGCCCCAGCAGCCATGCCTCTACCACCATTCCAAGGTTTCTCTTGCAAGAGAAGTCTGTCCTTTTCAGATGACCTTGGTTCAGAGATATCTGCTGAGGACAAAAGGGGAGTTGATAATAAGCCAGCCATCTCGCGTCTGCACCCCCAGCTACGATCTTCGAGTCCTTCAAATGACCTTGGGCTTCCCTGGCCTGCAGTGGAAACAACCTGTGCTGGTTATTAAGACCTTGCTTCTTGGTTCCAACCCCACCTTTTCCTAAGCAGAGACAAGGTGGCTGGACTCGACAAACAAGATTTTTCTTTTGCCTGCTTCCTCCCCTATTAGGTTCTACCACTAGAGAGACCGCAATGCTACCAGTGGCCTTTCACCCCAGCTGGAATGTTCCAGGCTCCCGCTTTTTCCAACATGACCAGAACCAGCCTCATTGTACCCCCTTCATGGTGCCGGGACCACGGAGACAGAGCTTCTTTCTCGGTTATCCACATCCCAGCTCCTAGAGGCCCATTCTCTGAAGGTCTGGATTCCGAACCTCCCGACTTCTTTGTTTTATCCCAGCAGCCCTGGGGGGTGGTGCTACTTCCTGGAGTGGTTGTCTATTTGAGTCATTGTGCCTTTTCTGCTCCGTCAGCCCTCCCACATCTATCTCTATATTAAATTCTCTCTGTTGGAATAGACAATATGGCTTCTGTTTTCCTGGCTTAATCCCACCTGGTACATTAACTCCATCCCCTGTTGCCCAGACCCCCATTCAGAGGCCCTTGAACTACTAGCTGTGTGAGATGCGAGAAAGAGAAGTCCCAGGCTGGGAGCTCGTGGGAATCTATCGTTGTCAGAGTCGCATAGTCTGTTGGCACTTGGCAGGCAAGCCCCTGTGGGTAGCTTGGTGCTCCAGAATTTGCTTCAGTCTCAGGGGAAGTGTTCTCTATATATCTTTGGGGAATGAAAAAAAAAATTTTTTTTTCATTCAAAAAGCTATATATTCTATTTAGGAAAATCCCTATGAAGAATCTTATAAGTCCTGAAACTCATATTGTTATAGTGTTTCTTGGGTTTATACCCAACTTGGAGTCCTCAAAAATCCCATGAGGGGGGCGCCTGGATGGATCAGTTGGTTAGGCATCTGCCTTTGGCTCAGGTCATGATCTCGTTCGGAGTCCTGGGATCGAGCCCCGCGTCAGGGTTCCCACTCTTCAGGGAGTCTACTTCTCCCTCTGCCTTTCACCTCACTCATGCATATGCTCTAGAGAGAGGGAAATTTGTTTCCAAGTTCATTCTTGTCATTGGTGGAAGTCAGGCCCTTGCCACTGGGGGACTGAGGTCCCTTTTTCACTGCTGTCAGCTGGGGGCCGCTCTCAGCTGCTGGACGTAGTCCATGTTCTCTGCCACTCCTTTATCCTCAAGCAGCCCCTCCCCTTCTATCTCTCTCCTGCTTCTAATCTCTGACTTCCTCTTCTGCCACCACCCTGAGAAAACTCTCCACTTTTTTTTTTTTTATTTGACAGAGAGATCAAAAGTAGGCAGAGAGGCAGGCAGAGAGAGAGAGAGGGAAGCAGGCTCCCTGCCAAGCAGAGAGCCCAATGTGGGGCTCGATCCCAGGATCCTGAGCCGAAGGCAGAGGCTTTAACCCACTGAGCCACCCAGGTGCCCCGAAAACTCTCCACTTTTAAAGGGTTGTGTCTTTAGGTCCACACACCCCCCAGATAATCAACTGTGTGGTATGATCTAGTCTAATCACAGGAGTAAAATCCCAGTAATCCTGGGATCCTGCAGGATGTGTGTACCAAGAACAGGATATCTTGGCAACTTCTCGGAATTCTCCCGTCACGGTGTTATCTGCGGACTCCTGCGTCAGAATAACCCAAGATACTTGTTAACAATGGAGATTTTCATCACAACGCAGACCCCTGAACCAATCTCTGGGGGCACGGGGTCTAGGATGCTGCCCTTTACTTCTCAGATGATTCTGATGCTCACTCAAATTTGAGAATCTAGGGGTGCCTGCCCGGCTAAATTGGAGGAGCATGTGACTCTTGATCTTGGGGTTGTAAGTTTGAGCCCCATGTTGGGTATAGAGATTACTTAAAAATAAAATCTTTAAAAATTTTTTTGAGAATCTAAAATCTGAGTTTAGCATTTTGTCAGCTTGGAATAAATGCAGCATGTTAGCCACTTTGATGGAAGTAAGGGTTAAGGGGATTCTAATGGATGCTGTGATGTACCATCCATATGCTTGAGTTATGATCTAGGCACTCACTTCCCAGACACTGAGAGCGCCAGGTCTGGACAACCCCCAGCTGAGTCCCTCTCCAAGAATTGCCATCCTGTGAAGGGAGTGGCAATGCCCAAGATCATGTCCTCCCTCCAGAAGCAGCCCCCTTCCAGTGATGAGTCCACCAGGGAAAGAAAGACCTACCCCTTCCTTGCTTCAACTGGGGACATATCCCAAGAGCCACTGCAGCTTCGGGTCTCTCTCTGCGATTGTCTGAGGCCATTGTTATAGTGTGGATCCACATCTCTGTCTGTCCCACCCTGTGCTTCTCACTTTTTCAATGGCTTTCTAGAGCATTCCTCAAAAAACTCCTGCTTTCAAATCTCCATCTCAGAGTCTGTTTCCAGAGTCTAACCTAGATAGCCTGACATCATCTGTCTGAGATCTACCACTCTACTTCACATTAGATCCCAAATCTGCCTATTTCTCTCCATCTCCATTGCCATCACTCTCATTCAAGCCACCACCTCTCTGTCTTGGTCATCTATGTCTGCTATCTTGGCCACTACCCTTCCCTCCTCCCTTCCCCATCACATTCCACCCTCCACACAGCAACCCCAGACAATTATAACAGCCCTTGTTACTTTGTCTGTTTACAGTCTAATTCCTCCATTGCAATGCAAGCTGGTGGAGGGCAGGGACTTTTTTGTGGTTGAACTTCTTCACACTGTATCCCTGGCATACAGTAAATGTCAATGAAAGCTTGTTGAATCAATTAACAGATTAAAGCACCAACCTCCCACCGATAACCAGAAGACACCATCAGATATTCAAGTACAACAAATTAAGATTAGAAAACACCCTGTGCTTTCTTCCCCAGAATTAGTGAATGAAGTCCACAAAGTTGTTTTCATACCAGGATTTTCTTCTGGAAACTTCCCTTTAATATCTAGGATTTGGGGTTACCCTTGGAAAATGTCGGAGAAAGGAAGACACTTGGGCCTCTAAGTCACCTTGGGTTCTAGTATCCGATTGTCATATCTTTTCTTTTTTATAATAGTTACATTCCAGCAAAATATGTTATAATAGTAACATCTGAAAAGGAAATCTTATTCTCTCAATGACTAGCAAAACTAGTGATATTTCTTGGGTGGGATGGGAAAAATCATTCATGGATAGATCCAATAGAAGACTCTTCAGGAAGATGTGTGAGGCTTCTCTTGCAAATTCTAGAAATTTTAACCTAGCTACAGTGGGTTTATTTAAAATGGACTATCACCGGGTAATGTCTGGGTGACTTGGTCATTTAAGAGTCTGAAGACTCTTGATCTCAGCTCAAGTCTTGATCTCAGGGTGGTGGGTTTGGGCCCTGTGTTGGGTTCCACACTGGGCCTGGAGCCTACTACACAAACAAACAAACAAATAAAATGGAGCATATCTGTATAATGTAACTTGCCAAGTGACCTTGAGAAATGAAAAACAGTTAATTCATTTTTACTGATAACTTCCTTTTTAGAAACATTCTAATATTAACTACTGTGATTAGTCAGGAATGGGGCACCCAGTCACTGAAATCATCATCCCTGAATCAGGATTTAGAAAAGGACAGCTTTGTGATACAAGTGCAATTTTGGAATGGCTATTATTAAGGGGAAAAAAAATGTTCTCTGGGTAGTCAGAATGATTCGGACTCCAAACGTATCACATGATTTATAACAGTAATTTGCCAGCCTTGGCTTCCTCAGGAGGAAAACAATCCTTGAGAATAAATAAATTTTAAAAATATATAGGTATATATATATATATATATATATATATATATATATATATATATTCTGTGTAATATATATGTTATATATGGCAATTATATATAGTATGTAATATATATTATAATATATAGTATTATATATAATATGTAAAAGCTAAAGCCAAAAAGTGCATGATATCACCATTAATTAATTAATTTATTTTTATTTTATTTATTTATTTGAAAGACAGAGATCACAAGTAGACAGAGAGGCAGGCAGAGGGAGAGGAAGGGAAGCAGGCTTCCCATCGAGCAGAGAGCCCAATGCGGGGCTCGATCCCAGGACCCTGGGATCATGACCTGAACTGAAGGCAGAGGCTTTAACCCACTGAGCCACCCAGGTGCCCCTCACCATTAATTTAAAAGCCAAAAAATAAAATAAAGAGAGAGAAATAAAAGGAAAAATTTGAGAACAAGAAAAGAACAACAACCCCATCCATTGACCACGGCAATCTTGTGAGACACATAGAGAATGAAATCCTAGTCTGTGTTTTGGAGCCACCCATGGCGCACAGAGCATCTTTGGCAGGTACTATGGCAAGTTACAAAGTAACAGATAATAGAACCACACATCCTGGTGTCCCATGGACCTAGTTATTCCTGCCTAGGTGTCAACATCAGACAAAAATCCATTGAAATTGGTTAGACTCAATACCCAAGGAAGAAATTGGAAACATTGTCAGAGAATTGGCTTTAAAAATGGACTTTAATACCAAGCAGTCACGTTGCCCATATTCCCGTACTTTCAAAGAACAAGTCATTCCCGTGCAATGCAAGTTGCTCCAACACATAAAATAGAACTACCTAACGTGTTCTAGAAAATGACTGGTAGCAAACCCTGACATGACTAGCCTCCAAAACAAAAAGTAGGAATACAGCATTTCTTCCGGAGAGCCCTTTTGGTTTTTATTAGCCAAATGAAGTATGTGTGTGCCCTCTGACTCAGAAGTTAACTGCTGAGCATATATCCTGGGGACATTCCCACCCAGGTCCATGGAAAGACATGGCAGGTCCCTGCGGCATGGTAGTGGAAGGAGCTAAAGGTTTGGGCATGCATCAATGGGAGGATGAATGGTAAAACATGTAAGCCTACCAGATTATTTTGCAGCAAGGAGAAGCAATGAGTTGGACATACTTATAGCAGCACGGATTGATTTTTTTTTAAGATTTTATTTATTTATTTGAGAGAGAATGAGAAAGAGAGCATCAGAGGGAGAAGCAGACTCCCTACCAAGCAGGGAGCCCAATGTGGGACTCAATCCCAGGACTCCAGGATCATGACCTGAGCAAAAGGCAGTTGCTTAACCAACTGAGCCACCCAGGTTCCCAGTATAGACTGAGCTTAAAACCATGGTGCTTAGTGAAAAATTCCAGAAACAGAATAATACAACACCACTTCAATGAAAAATATATTACGCAAAAAATAATGCACATTTTCAAAAACACAAAATAGAAATAAATATACACATTAAAAGGGTTGCTTAACGGGGACAACAGGACAGAGACATATGATAAAGGGTGTGCATACATGCAGGACTACATTCTGACTTCCACAGGCTCTGGGCCCTTCTGCATTTGTCTGCCAAAAAAAAAATAATAATAATAAAAATCGTACTTTTAATAATGAGCCCTAAAGCAGCATGCTTACTATGCCTGATGATAAATTGGGTCCAGATAAATGAATGAATGAATGAATGAATGAGAGAGGGTCCTTGCAGGACCCAGGAATAATTATGTATTATAAAATGAGGAGTAGGCTTCCTTCAGTCCTCTGCCCCTGTGTTCCAAAAGCCCTTCCCTAGTGTCAGGGCAGATACTGGAATTAGAGTCCTGCCGCACTATCCTAAGACTGCCCTGTAGAGTCCTAAAACTCAGGGGGCCTGTGGGGAAAATTCTGTATCAAACTCACCACAGAGTCATAAAAAAAAAAAAAGTGCTACGTTGAGAAACACTTCTTTGCATCACAAGACAAATTCAGGGCAGGCTAGCCCTCCAACCCTACCCATTTACAACCCCTTGATGAACTGAGATGGAATTATCCAGACTGAGCTTGGAACAACTCAACCTGGATTGGGTTTTTGATAGCTCACGCACGTGTTTTTATATTTGAATAACCTTGCTTTGGAGAAATGTGCTAATATCAGGCCATGATATGATTATCTTAGAGAGGCCATAGGGCTCGACCATTTTCTCCCGTACAGTTGCCCCAGTAAGAAATGAGCATTTCCAACTCTTAATCATCCATGCAATAGAACAATTGTCTGCAGTACGGAGGCCAAAGACAGAAGTGAGGAAGAAACTCCCCTTTCTCTCTAGGGATGGGAGACGATTGGCATAAACCCTACGGAATTTAGAACCTTCAGTACAGAGTGAGCTGCCCCAGCCCAGGGAAGGGAGACCTGGATCAGGCAGGGAGCTGGAGTATTATTAGAGAAACTGAGTCCTTCTGGTCTTTCTCTGTCTTGTGTACATCCCTTCTACTATCATCAAATCTTCAGGAAACTACCCTTAAAACAGAGGCTGAGGGAGTGAAGATATGGGAATGTGAGCAGTGCCTGCCTTACCAACTCCCTGGTGAAAATACCACCAGCTCTCAGGAGAAGACCACTTTGGCCAACAGAAAAGACTCCGTGAGGGTCAGCCACACACAAGGTCAGGAGCCGGTGAAAAGACAGTTGAAGTGCAGCCCGGGGATGGCTCAGAAATCACTCAGGGCAGCCTGCAAGGGACTGATTCCCCGATAATAATAATTCAAGTTACAAGTAGGACAGATCAGTTCAGATAACTGAAAAAGAGAGCCACATTGCTCATACTTCATCTCGAGATACTCATTCGGTTTGGGGATTAAACTTCAAAAACATCACCCTAAATCCTACGTGATGGTTTTTCATCCAGAGCTCGCCTAGGATCATTCCTAAATAGGTGGGTGGGTGTTTAAAAATTCTCTTCCTGTATTTGAAAAATGGGACAACTTTCCACTCCCAAAAGCCAACTCGCCTCAGAGCTATAAAAAGAAACAACCCTTTCAAAAGCTAGCTACCTAAATCTCTCGTGCTCCCGAGACATTAAAATAATCAAATGAGATTGCACAGTACCTGATCAATGACCTTGCTTGTAAGACTCCTTCCAAAGTGCATTTGGGCTTGTGGCTAATAACAGCCATGAATCACACGAGCCACACAGAAGACTGGGCAAGGGGTAATTATATCAGGTAATAAAAGTAAGAAATAGTCAGCCATTAAAACTGGGAAGCTATTTTTGTACAAAATACAGGATCAGGGTGACATATTTAGGATGTAGCCATCTGTGTATGAGCAGCAAAAAGAGGAAGTTCTGATCCCAGAGTAAATGATTCTACCACAGAAAACCAAGGAGGACTTAATGCTTGAAGCCAGCCCTGGTGTGAGACAGGGTCCAGGGACAACCACACCACCCACAGCAACTGACTGGGTGTCCTTTGTAAGTCACTTAGCCTCTCTGGCCTTCAGCTTCAGCTGCAAAAGATGAACTTGGAATAAATATTCTCTTGGTTCCTTACCAACTCCAAATTTCTCTTTATAGTTGATGCAGAATTTATTCAATACTTGGGAGGCAAAAAACCAAAAAAACAAACAATAAACCCTGAAATTGCTCATGATCAGCAGTTCTTTTCTTCTTCTTCTTTTTTTAAAATTTTAAATAATCTCTGCACCCAACGTGGGGCTTGAACTCACAACCCCGAGATCAAGAGTCGCAGAAAACTTGCTTTATGCCAACATTGACTCTGTGTGATCTCATTTCACCTTCGTGACAGTTTTTGGTTTGGGAAGAAGGGCTGTCTTTCCTTAGGAAGAGAAACCAACCCCAGTAGAAAGTAAGGCAATAAAGAATCCCGGATGATCCCCATAAATGAATTTCCCTTATGGATTCTTACCCAGTTAAATAAATGATGAAGCTAATTGCATGCATTCTTTGTACACTTTCTTCTTTTGAAGTAGGCTGATAGATAAAAGGAAAAATAAATTTCATACATTCAACATAGTCGCGTAAGTATAGCATACTTGCTTTGGAAGTAAGCTAATTGAAACAGCAAAAAAAAAAAATCAACAAGATTTAAGATCTTCCTTGGGTAAATTAAACTTGTCAAGTCATAATTGAAGTGTACATTTCATCTCGTGTATGCCAACCAACTGGAGCTCCAAAGATACTCTCAGCTGCAACGGAAAATGAAGATCTCTCATACCCCACGCCTGATGCTTAAACTCTCCATTTAATGATGTTTGGGTTTCTCCCTTTGGATATGCCAACTGCAAGGGAAGACTAATAAAAAGTTTTAAACTCCAGGTTGCTAGGATACATTATCCATTGATTTTGAAGTACAAATCTCCATTCTTGCTCAGGCTGGGATAAATTATCATTACTAAGAAATCTTTAGAAATACAGTCAGTTCTCAAAGTACTTTCCCCAGAATATTTATTCAAATAGCACTGTTCTAAAAAGGCTCTGTGTTCTTTATTCTTAGGAACTTGGAGGGTGTACAGACAGTCCTATGAGTTAGTATTGGGTAAGCCATTTGCACACTAGTGGTAGTTCACCCACTGGAGAAGAGAAATGTAGAGATATTTTGAAACTTCAGGGTGAAAAGAGAATTTGGACTTTGGAAGGATGGGGTGAAGTGAAGGGAATTTTTTCCAATATTTATTTTTAGTGTCCTTTCAGATCTAAAGTCATTCTGTCCGGGAACATGAAGATTGAATTATGACTGGTTAGTATAATTACCAAATTATCATGTGCGTCTTATATTTTAAAGTGTAATTTATTTAGATATTTTCAAATGTATTACTTGGGGGCTCTTCTCAACATTCCAAATTGTTCCTACAGGTGGAGCTATATATTCCCAAATTGAAAGTAATCCAGCACCTTCAGGTTTTGTTAAAAGCAAGCCAAAATCTACAGAGAAGAGAGGAAAGAAGCATTTTATATTTTTAAAAGAAATCTATTTATTTGCTTATTTATTTATTTATTTGACACACACACAGAGAGAGAAAGAACACAAGTAGGGGGAGTGGGAGAGGGAGAAGCAGGCTTCCCACTGAGCGGGAAAGCCCAACATGGGGCTTGATCCCAGGACCCCGGGATCATGACCTGAGCTGAAGGCAGACTTTAACAACTGAGCCACCCAGGTGCCCCAAAGATTTTATTTATTTATTGGACAGAGTCAGAGACACAGCGAGAAAGGGAACTCAAGCAGGGGGAGTGGGAGAGGGAGGAGCAGGCTTCCCGTTGACCAGGGAGCCTGATTCGGGGCTTGATCCCAGGACTCGGGGATCATGACCTAAGCTGAAACCAGACACTTAACCAACTGAGCTACCCAGGCACCCCGGAAAGAAGCATTTTAGAGCATTTCCTGGATGCAGGTGCTACACGTAGGTGATCTCATAGATTATCTCATAGAATCCTTGAGAGGTAGGGCTGCTGGCCCATTTTCTAGGTGAGGAAGGTGGGGCTTAGAGCAGTCTAGCAGGTTACACAGCTAGCAAGTGGTAGAAGTGGGTTGGAACTCAGTCTACTGGACTCCGCAGATGGCTTCTTCTCTCCCATCGCCCAATGACTATGGGGGCCCATTAGCCACCAGGGGCCTTTGGAGAGAGTGTGTTTGTCCACTAGCTTCCCACATCCTCTGAGGGTGATTAATCTTTCTGCCTCCACTGTCACAATGGCACCCGTGAATAAACCTGTGGGGGGCAAGAAAAGAAGCACGTTCTAAAGTTCACCCTTGACTGCATTCACCCTGTAGCAGGTGAAATCGCAGATGCCACCAATTTTGAAGACTTTTGAGGGTTAAGAATCAAAGTGAATGGAAAAGCTAGAGGTCTTCGTGGAGGGATTGTGTATGCTGAAAGGAGCAAAAGCAAGATGACCATAACTTCTGACGTGACTTCTTCCCAATAGTACTTGAAGTTTTTTCACCAAGAAAGATTTCTTTTTTATTAAAGATTTTTATTTATTTATTTATTTGACAGAGAGAGAGAGAGAGAGAGAGAGATCACAAGTAGGCAGAGAGGAGGAAGCAGGTTCCCTGCTGAGCAGAGAGCCCGATGAGGGCCTTGATCCCAGGACCCTGAGATCATGACCTGAGCCGAAGGCAGAGGCTTTAACCCACTGAGCCACCCAAGCGCCCACCAAGAAAGATTTGAAGAACAGTCTGCATGCTTGGTTGCACACAGCTGGTAACAGGAAAGAGAGTCACCAGTTGCATGACTGCTAGATTAGCAAGGATGAAGAAGAGGAGGAAGACAGGATCAAAACTCGTTTACCTGGAATGGTTTTGCGGGAGTTCTTGAATAAGACTTGGGAACCAAACCGAACAAACCAGAAGTGCCACTAACCGCTCACCATGTATCAGTGAGCTCCCACCATGGGATTCTGCTTCTGTGAGTCTCTACTACAAAGGGCCTATTAGTGCAGGACAGATGTCCCACATGAAGAGGGTCAGCTCCTTAGCCGGACAGCTCAGCCTGGGGTCTCCAGGGTAGCCCGGCTCAGGCAGGGAGGAAAGCTGTCACAAGACCAGCTCCTGCCAGCAGCTGGGAGCCGGCTGTTGCATTCAAGAAATGTGAGCCCTAGAAAAAGCATAGTAATGTGGATCCGGGAAAGTGATCCAAATTTCCCACTCTCCTGTTTGAAAATGTCACCTCACTCCTGATGTCGGGATTGGGCCCATGACACCCATCTGGCCAATCATAATCCTGTTTCCCTAGACACAATGGGTGATCCAGGAGTGGGCAATGACCCAAGCAGAGCCAGAGATTTTTTTTCTGAGTCTGATTCATGGATAACGGGAAAAAGAATTTCCCAGTGCGGAGGCTGTGACATTTCGGCTGCCTGGAACCATCTTCCCCACCAAGCCCCTGGGGGAGAAAGCATCTCTGCAAAAGGAAATGAGAGATGAGAAATAGAGTGAGGAAGAAAGAAAGTTCTGGTGGTGCCCAGTCCTGAGAACAGAGACTGGTACATGAAAGCTCCTCGTCAAGTCCTAGGAACTAACCCAGAAATCAGCTCAGTCATGTGAACCAATACTCCCTCTTCTGCTTTTAAACAAACTCGGGTGGTTTTCTGTGTCCTGGACTTGACAGAGCTTTGATTAATGCACTTGGTTACCTTTCCCAGGAACTGAAATTCCCTTGGTTTTCCTCCATGTCTCTTGCACCTCCTTGGCCTGGGTTAGCTTACAACGTCACCCAGTGAGCCCCTTGAACGTGAGCCATAGGGCCACACTTACATCCAGCTCTTGAATCATGCAGAAATAAATCACCCTGAAGAAAACAAGGGCACTGTATTCCAGTTAAAATATTTACGGATATGCAAGATATGCTATGTGGCACGTGATGCCACATAGAGTGATGATTTATCGTCTGTCTGCAGAGGTGGCTGAATCCCAGATAAGGGATGACAGATGAGGGGCCTCTGTGGTGCCAGATGCTTCTACTTCAGTTTGGAATCTGTCCTCATGGAATTCCAGCCTTATTATCTGGTTTCACTTTTAGGATGGCACATTTTGTATGTGCCTTTACAGAACGTGTGCTGATTACCTACTTTCCATGTGGGTTTCCACTAGGGTTTCTCACCAGTGGCACTACTGACCTTTTGGACCAGATAGATGACTCTTTGTTTTGGGAACTGTCCTGTTCATTGTAAGACGGTTCACTGGCCTCTACCCACTGGGTGCCAGAAGCGCCTTCTTCCATTTGTCACAATCAAAAAATGTGTTTGGGCATTGCCAATTATGCCCTGAGGGACAAAACTTCCCCTAGTTGAGAACCCTGGTTTAGAGAAATCACCAAGTTTGGACATTTGGTCTTTGGAAGATACTTTTTTCTTCCATCATTGTCCTCAAAAAAATACATGCAAGTTCATCATCTATGTATCTTTATTTTTTTTTTTTAAGAGAGAGGGGTGGGGCAGAGGGAGAAGGAGAAAGAGATGTGGGGTTCGAACTCACAACCCTGAAATCATGACCTGAGCTAAAATCAAGAGTCAGACGCTTCACTGACTGAGCCCCCGAGGTTCCACACCACCACCTGTCTGTCTTTAAACTCCCAAATAATTGAGAAGTTTTCTCTGGCAACTGCTAGGCTTAGGCCATTATTTCAAGTAAGTTTCTGTAACTATTGCTTCTGACCTGTTTACCTCCCTCTTATGAGGGCCCTTGTGATTACATGGGGCCTACCTGGGTAACCCAAGACAATCGTCCCATCCCAAGAGCTCTAATTTAATCACACCAGCAAAGAGCCCTTTGCCACATGAAGTGACATATTCACAGGCTCTGGATATTTTTGGGGACGATTATTCTATCACAGTCCTTGAGAGATTTCAATCAGCAAAACCCCACCTGCCAACCAGCCCTAGACATGTAGTATGAGCAAACGATAAACATTTATGGCATCCACTCACTAAGATTTAGGGGCTCATCTGTTATGGGTGCACAATTTAGCCCACATTTACACTGAGTTTCCTTTCTGTCTCTGTTTGTATGTTGCAAAGTTTAAAAATAACAGTATTAAATATGGCCATTTTCTACATAAAGCACGCTTTTAAGTAGTATACCCATAAATAATCAATCTATGGACAAACCAAGGAGATTTCTGTTGTTGTTCCTAAACAAAAGTAACGTTGATCTGCAAACTAGACCTAAAAATAAATATTGCACATATTCAAGACCCTAACAAAAGTCTTTTCTGAATCTGAAAAATCTTCACAGATTCCCTTTGGCCCAAAAAACTAACCGTTAGCAATGTGGATTTACTTAGATGTTGAATCGGATGAAAGTGAGGGAGAAAACAACTCACTGGAAGATGATTAAAGTTAATTTTGTTTTTCCTCGAAGTTGGGGGGAAAGGGACCTGACCATTGAAATGAAAACACTGAGTTTCCAAACACAATCCTTTTCTTAATTTCTGTAATTACGTCAAAGGTCATGAAAAGTAGAGTAACTAATATCTGACAATGCTAAAATGCAGAGTCCGAGGTGGACCACGACCCATACATCTTCTTCGTAAGTCAGGTGGACATGTGGATACGTCAGTCTCTGTCCGAAGCAGTGTTTTGCCCCTCTAATCGGTCTTCAGTACATACCTCTAATAGTGTACTCACCGAAGTGTAATGAGCATTACAATACCTACAGACACAAAAAGAACATACAGTGAAATAAATAACATTTCTAAATGCCCTGCTAATCATGATGGTATCATACTACACTCATTAATATTTTAGGACACAATATGCCTTAAGGAAGGGCTCTTTGTTTGGGCCCCTGGGTGGCTCAGTCGGTTAAGTGTCTGCCTTCAGCTCAGGTCATGATCCCAGGGTCCTGGGATCAGCACCACATTGGGTTCCCTGCTAAGTGTAGAGTCTGCTTCTCCCTCTTCCTCTGCCCCGCTCCCTGCTTGTGCTCTCCCACACTCTCTCTCAAATAAATAAATAAACCCTTTAAAAAATAGAAGAAAATTCTTTAAAATTTAAAGAAAAGAGGAGAGGCTCCTCGTAAATGATAGCAGGTGTGAATCCAATTGTAAACTTGGTAATTTTGAATATTTTTGCCCAGCTTTTCTGTCAGATCTAATTTGGCTCATGTTATTTTTACCTTTTAATGTGGATAGCCAAGAGTTTGTTTTAGGAGTGAAAGTGTCTGTTTTGTCATTTTTGTTGTTTGTTTGCATTTGTGTTACTGTTTTCACTTCGATCCATGGTTTCCTTGCAGGAAATCTTTTCCATTGTTTGTCTATTTTATGAGAGTTATTTTAATTAAAACCAGTGACTGTTATTGAAAAATGTGCTCATAGACCTGGAAAGGCATAAACCGTAATACATCACACTGTACTGAAAGCAAATGCAAGAATGAGGAAACCACCTTCAACCCTCCTGTGTTCTGGAACTCCCAGAGTCTCCTCAGAGTGGCTCCACATGATACAACCAGGACACAAGAGCATCCAACGTTTGGATCAAGTGAGGTTGCCCATGTCAATCCAAGTTCTTAGTATTCTAGCACTTTTGGAATACACATGCCATACTCTATAGAACTCTATACAATCCCCTCTTACTGATGGGGATATGCCCCAAGACCCCAGTGGATGCCTGAAGCCATAGGTTGGACTGAACCCCATATTTACTATGTTTTTTTCCTATACATACAGTCAAGTTTAACTTATAAATTAGGCGCAATAAGAGGTTAACAATAACTAATAATAAAATAGAACAAATAACAATATACCATCATCAAAAGTTACGTGAACATGTTCTCTCTTGATCAAAATATCTTGTGGGGTACTTACCCTTCTTCTTGAGGTGAGATGATAAAATGCCTCTGTGATGAGACGAAGTGAGGCGAATGACAGAGGCATTGGGACATGGCGTTTGGCGGCTACTGACCTTCTGACCATGTGTCAGACGGAGGCTCGTTGGCTTCTGGTCTGCAGTTGACTGTGGGTAACTGAAACCACAAAAAGCAAAAGCTGCCTACAAGGGGGGCATACTGTATAAATAACTGAAATGCAAGTTTTTAAAAAGGCTTTTGCAAGAGCAATGAATTCAGGTCCCTGACAGAAGATCTATAATCTATTCAATTAGCATTGCTCTCATAAACACATGACAAAAACCTGAAGCCCAGAGAGGCTGGCTGACTTTGCCTTGATCCTACAGATGGCTCTTGGCAATTAGGACCAGACACCAAATCCTATGCACCTCAGGCCAACATGATTCCCATTACACCACAAGGTTATGAATGAGTAAATTTAGCCATTTGGTGACTTGAATTAAGTTCTGCTGGTCTCCCTTCAGCATAGGGCTACATGATGAGGTAGAAACACTCAACGCCAAAACAAGGAGAAGAAGCCAGAAGCTCCAGCTCTGGAGATGGGAGAAGATTTTTAGCTCTTTGCAAGATATGAACAGGGATAGTTTGTCTTTCCACAGTGTCTCTCGTCCCCAGTAACTGTTTGTCTCACTGACACGGTCTTTAGTTTGATTGATTGATTGACTGACTGACTGATTAAGATCCTCCTGAAAAGAGCTCTTTTGTGTCTCCCCTTCCAGAGAGTCAAGGACATTATATTCAATGTCACATTGATTATATTGATATATATTGATTATATTCAAGGACAACCATCCAGAAAAGTGTCTGGTGTAGCAATATATGAGGAATGATGAAATGTCCCCGGAAATGTAGTAAGATGAAGATAATTCTGTTTCTCTCCCGTATCAGTAAATTTCAACCAGGGAAGCAAGACTACTAGGAGTATTGTAGGATAGATTAGTATTATGGTGCTAGAATTACACAGTTTGGGGAGGAGCTGAGGAAGAAAAGTTTCCAAAAGTACCAGAGGAAAATCCTACCCAGCCCTGGTGGACAAGTCAGAGCTCGCTGATGTTGGGTGAAATCAACGGCTGGAAAGGAACTACTAAGAGGCTGGTGTAGAAGCATCTGGAAGGTTGTCAGCTCTTTGTGGCTTCCACTTCTGTGAGATCACAGCAGAGCACCTCATGGTAGGTCTGGAGTCACCGCTGGTCAGTAGGGCCAGGAGTCGGGAAGAAGAGCTGGATTCAGAGTGGGAAAAGCATGAACAAAATGGAACCCACTGGGACCTCTGTGGCCATTCCTGGCTGTTCTGCTGACTTCCAAAATGGCTGCTGCTTTGTTTCCGCCTCTCAAATATCCTACATACGTCTCTTGTGGCAACCATAACTCTGAAGCATCCAGGATATTCCTGTACCCGGGTATCTGGACACGGCAGTTCCAATTTAGCTAAGTCGACACCGTACAAAGCCACTGTAACTCTTCTCAGGAACAAACACCGTGTGGCTGAAAGCGACACTTTGATAAGCTGCTTGGGGTAGAGGGCAAGATACCCAAGGCTCCGGCCCCAGTTACGATCCACGATAAATATGTTGCCTTCTGAGGATGTGAGGCTATCTGCATGGCTTTGTGTGTGGAATATTCCAGTTTGGAGCCAGACCTGAATCATGGAGGGGAGGAAGCAAGGTGCCCCCTATGGCACTTCTTTGCTGTCTTTGCCTGCGGCAGGGTTCAGCTTCCCTAGGACGAAACCTGGAACAATTTATAGAATATAGGTTTGGAGAGAAACCTACAATCACTATTAAAAATTTCCATGTAGGGGCGCCTGGGTGGCTCAGTGGGTTAAAGCCTCTGCCTTCGGCTCAGGTCATGGTCCCAGGGTCCTGGGATCGAGCCCCGCATCGGGCTCTCTGCTTGGCAGGGAGCCTGCCTCCCTTCCTCTCTCTCTGCCTGTCTCTCTGTCTACTTGTAATCTCTGTCTGTCAAATAAATAAATAAATAAATAAATAAATCTAAAAAAAATTTTTGTTTACATGTAAGTGCTCTTGCTCTTTGGGCCAGCAATACCCCTGCTGAGAATTTTGCTCTCACCACTTACGAACCATGTGAACTTGTACATACTTACAGATGTGCAAAATTCTGTTACTGGTGAATTCCTTGCAGCCTAAGCAAAAATGAGAAACAACCCTAGCATTTATCTAGGGGGACCTAGTTAAATAAAATGTGGTACATCCACAGGACAGAATTCTATGAAGCTAGGAAAAAAAAGAATAAGAAAATTTTCTATGGTAGGGGTGCCTGGGTGGCTCAGCCGGTTAAGCCTCTGACTTCAGCTCAGGTGATGATCTCACGGTCCTGGGATGGAGCCCCGGTCAGGCTCTCTGCTCAGTGGGGAGTCTGCTTGTCCCTCTGCTCTCTACCCCCTCCCTGGCTCATGCTCTCTCTCTCTCTCAAATAAATAAATAAAATGTTAAAAGAGAGAAAGAGAGAGAGAGAGAGTGTGTGTGTGTGTGTGTGTTTTCTTTGCTAATGTAGAAATACCTCTGGGATAGGTAGGGGAAAAAAATGAAAAAAAAAAAAAAGAGATAGATGCAGAAAAATGTTTATAGTCTCCCGACTTTTGTGTAAGACAAAAAGGAAAATAACTCTACACATTTGGATTTGCTCATATGTTCAAGTCATGGAAAGGATCCAAGAAACTAACAGAAGTGGTTGCCTATGGGGTGGGGGTGGGGATGGGGTGGCAGGAGCATGGTAGACGAGGACAGGGATGGGAACCAGAGTTCTCCGTGAACATCTTTGTCTATAGTTTTGATTTTTAAGCCATCTTAGTGTTTCACATATTCAAAAAATAAATTAATGAAAAAATTAAATTCAGGTTGCCTTCAAAGAAAGAGAAAAAAAAGAATTTGAGGAAGCATCAAATTACTAGCCTGCCTGGAAAAGCCAATATCTAGGTCAGACCCTGTCTCCTCTTTGCCCAACCACTTGTCTCAATGTGGGGGACAAACTCTGTCACATGGGTCACAGTCCAGAGCCTCCTGTGGGGCAGCCCATACCAGCTGAAACCACGCTGTTGCACAGTTCCTTCATTCTCTCTCTTCTGCTTTCCTCTCCTCCTCTTTTCAAATTTATGAACCCCATTTTGTTGATGGGGAAACTGAGGCACGGAGAGGTGAAGGACTTTCCCAAAAGTCACACAGCTTGCAAGGGATGTACCCTTGACCCCAGGCTGTTTGATTCCAAACATTGGGCCACTACACTGCATTACTGTACTGATTTATTTATTTACATTATTTACTTAACTATTTTGGTTATTGTGTACCTCCTCCCACTGAAATACAAGCTCCTTGAGAAAATGGATTTTTGTTCTCTTCAGTCCACAGCTGTATCCCCCGGGACCTACAGAAGTCCCGGGCTATACTAGGTCCTCAAATATTTATTAAAATTATATAGCTCCTGTGACTTCAAGCCCTTCTTTCTGGATCTAAGGTGAAAACAAGAATTTTTTAAGGTTTTATTTATTTATTTGAGACAGAGCGAGAGAGAGAGAGAGAACACAAGCCATGAGAAGAGGCCGAGGGAGAAGCAGACTCCCCAGGTGAGCAGGGAGCCTGACTTCGGGCTCGACCCCAGGACCCTGAGATCATAACCTGCACTGAAAGCAAGAGTTGGACGTCTAACAGCATGAGCCACCCTGGCACCCCGGGGAAAACACATTGTAATAAGGGTAGATTGGTTATGCAGCATTCACCCAGCAAATAAGAACCTCTTCCTCCCCATCTTGACTCTGTTCTGTAGTAAACAGGATGCATATATCTGAGGCACACAGTGATTGTTTTCAATATTGGGCTTCCGATTTAGAACCGAGAGTGTCACACAGCTGTGTAATTGCTCACTAAGATAATAATCTGGCATTCTGGATGCCGGAATTTGCAGTGATGCTGTCAGGGCCTTCCCAGAGACAATCGAAGCTGGGAAGACCTGTATGAATCTAGGTGGAAAGTGCATGGAAGTTCATGGCCAGCATCGTGTGTTATTACAACCCAGTACTGCTTGTGGTGACTTCAGGGGACCCCCCAAAATAGCACCTCATCTAATCTCAGAAGTGCTTGAGGGGAAACAGACAACAACAACAAAAAGACAGAAGGAAACCAAAACATCATGTTTACGCCTAAAAAAGCTGACATTGCAGAACGTGTGGCTTGGATGTAAGAGAGAAATGTTTTCTTAATACTAAACCCCAGAACTAGGCAAACTCACCCATGGATGACTACAGACCTCCCCAGGCAGGGCCTTGGCTTTAAACTTATGCCGTGAAGGGGCGTCTGGGTGGCTCAGTCGGTTAAGCATCTGCCCCGGGATCGAGCCCCACATCATGTTCCCTGTTCAGTTGGGAGTCAGCTTCTCCCTCTGTCCCTCCACAACCCACCCCCTCCCCCAACTCATGAGCTCTCTCTCTCTCTCTGAAACAAATAAAATCCTTAAAAAAACAAAACAAAACACGGGCGCCTGGGTGGCTCAGTGGGTTAAGCCGCTGCCTTCGGCTCAGGTCATGATCTCAGGGTCCTGGGATCGAGTCCCGCATCGGGCTCTCTGCTCAGCAGGGACCCTGCTTCCCTCTCTCTCTCTCTCTCTGCCTGCCTCTCTGTCTACTTGTGATCTATCTCTGTCAAATAAATAAATAAAATCTTTAAAAAAAAAATAAAAAAATAAAAAAATAAAAAAACAAAACAAAACAAAACAAAACAAAAACAAAGAAAACCTATGGCGTGAAGGAACAGAGCAGGATACACATTTTGTGTAGGTCCACCAGCTCCAAAGAGGACTACAGAGGGAAGGGTTGGTTACTCTATCCAGCTGTGGGTACCCTAAACCTGATGTGGGAAACAAAGGCAAATGAAAAATGAAATTTACTTACTACTTACAGCCCACTGACAAGTCCTTAAAACAGGCAGAGTGCCATTCCTCTAGGAACTCAGCTGCCTTGATGTTAATAATTTATTAACGGTGAAAAGCAATCTTAGCCCAACCTCCCAAGACCCTGAGTCGACTTCTGCATAAAAATTCCTTTGGAAACTTCCTTTATCTCTACCCCCCACCAAAATATATGTTGGCAATCATCCCCCAAGCACATGACCCACCAAGATACATCTGAAGGGTCTCATGACCAAGGTTGTACTAGATAGTAATAAACGACTTTTCCCCAACAATAGCTAGCCCCCTCAAGGTACTGGAAACCTTGCTTCCAACATTCCTTAGAGATTTTTGCTATCCTTAAGCCCCTCTGAACCTGAGAGTATATAACAGGCCACTCCTCATGACCCAGTGCAGCTCCTTCTGCCAATGGGTCCTGTCTTGGTGCTTTCATAAAGCCACCTTTTTGCATCAAAGATGTCTCGAGAACTTTTTCATGGTTGTTGGCTCCAAACCCCAACATCTTTCCTACATCAAACCCACTAGCTACCCAAGTCACTGCATCTCCCCAAGGAAAGAGTGGGTGAGAATGCAGAGATGGGAAGGTATCACATGGTGGATACCCCCTTCAATGGAAGGAAGCGTTAAGAGTGGGGATGACATTTAACTTCAACAGCAGTGTCCCAGGGGTCACTGGACTGCTCTCAAAAGAACCTCAATTACATTTCCGCCTTATGAATTTGGTGTTACAGTATACGCAGTAATCTCCTACAGTTACCATGTTGTCTTGTAGTTATCACAGCTAAAACTGGATTGAAATCCTAGAATTTTCCAGTCAAAATCGAAACTTCAAAGTTAAGCTAGACTACTGCTCTCCTTTCTGCAGATCATGAGACTGAGGCTCAGAGATGTGGTGGGATGTGTTGTCCTATCACAGAAATGCTGGTCACCCAGACCCAGAACTGGAAGCCTTGTTTTTTTGTTTTGTTTTTTTTTTTAATCTCAAGCCACAGCCTTTATCTATCCAATGGCCTGTTTTTCTGCTTGTCATCAAATTGTCCCTCATGTCAAAAAAGAGAAGGAAAGGAAAACCTACCCCAATAATGAGAAACAAAAATATAATACACATGTCTATGTCACGGCCAAGACTATGCAGTGGGGCTATGAAATGTTCCTGGAGAAGACAGAAGTGGTTTTTCTAAATGGTGGAAGATGAGGGCCTCGTCAACTCTCACTGTGCCTTTTGTGATTTGATACTCCTCACTGAAATCTTTTATCTATCCAAGTCTGTGGTACTATAGTTAGCTAAGTCTCTCTGTTCAGGGAGACTTAGCTTTCTACTGCCATAAAATTCAAGAGAACTAGGCAGATTTTTATGGGAACATAAGCTCAGTATCCTAATGACGTCTGTTTTAAATTATTTATGCACAGCTCAAACCTCCTAGGCATTGTTTTAAAAAAAAAATCCTACATTATTATGAATCATATGAGCTCATTCTCAATGAATGGTAAAAGAAATGAGTGTTATCTTCAGAAACCTGAAGGAGAGGGACATCTTATTTCAAGATTCTTTCACTTCCTACAATGCAATGTATACGTAGGGATGGCTAGAAATAGGGCCCAGTATAAAGATCATAAATCATCATGTTTGAAAATAGAAATAAAGAATATATTCAACATTATAATAGTATAGTATAATAATAGCAATGATTTTTTTCTTCTGTATATCCATAATTACTGCAGAAGTCATCCAATTTATTTGTTTATTCCCATGCTTACTATAAAAAGTTAATGGTATATTTTAAATTATAGAAAGTTTAGGTGGGTACAGAAACTTTCTATGGGGCTCCTGGGTGGCTCAGTTGGTTACGCTCCAACCCCTGATTTTGGTTCGGGTCATGATCTCAAGGTCATGAGATGAAGCCTGTGTGGGGGCTCTGAACTCAGTGGGGAGTCTGCTGGAAGTCTTCCTCTCCCTCTGCCCCATCCCCTGGGCTCACATTCTATCTCTCTCTCAAATAAATAAGTCTTAAAAATAAAATAAAGGGACGCCTGTGTGGCTCAGTAAGTTAAAGCCTCTGCCTTCAGTTCAGGTCATGATCCCAGGGTCCTGGAATTGAGCCCCGCATCAGGCTCCCTTCTCAGCGGGGAGCGGGCTTCCTTTCCTCTCTCTCTGCCTGCCTCTCTGCCTACTTGTGATCTCTGTCAAATAAATAAATAAAATCTTTTTTAAAAATAAATAAAATAAAATAAAAATAAATAACATTCCTGATCAAAAAGGACTTGCCCGTGTTACAGCCCAAGCAGCAGCCTTGAACCATGGCCGGTGGGATGGATGTGCATGTGGCTGTGATGTTTGGGGACCCACATGCTTCTGTGTGCTTGCTTCGGGCTCCCCAAGTAGGTCAGGTCATTACAAGGATGATTATACGCTGCAGCACGAGGGCAATGTGGTTGCTAAGGGAATGAAACCCTTACCCGACAAAGTACAGGCTCTCCCAGCAAATTCAGGTCACTGTATTGTGGAAACGCACTGTGATGTCTTTTTTTATTGGCCTGTATGGCAATTGTCGCAATCAGATATCTGTAACAGAGAGAACTAGTTCCACCGGCCTGGCAATCCTGATTTGTAAAGCTATTGTTCATTGCCTAGAAAGAGAAAAAAATGCTTTTAGACCTCACCAATGTCGGGTGGGATCGGCTGGGATATTTCTCAGTGTAGTGTAAGGAGGACCTCAAGAGAGGGGTCCCCAGGAATATGGATCTCCCATGGCGACTAACAACATATCAGAAAACCCTAGAAGCTGCACTGGTTTATGTCAACCCAGCATCTTCTAGGGTCATTCTCCTCAATAACAATAACAATAATAATAATAATAGTTAACGCTTATTTAGCAATTACTTTGTGCCAGGAACTGTTTTAATGGGCTTATATATCTCTAACTCATTTAACTTCACAATTTACTCTAGGCAGTAAGTTTACTAATATTACACCTAATTTACAATTGGGGAAACGGAGACACAATGAGAGGTGCCTTGGCCAAGATCCTAGTCATTAAATGGCAAAGCATGATCAGATTCCTTGTACTTTCCCTTCCCAGGTAGAGAAACTGTTTTAATGTGTTGCCTCTTATTGGTACACACGTATACAGGCCCGTATGAACCGACCCCTTATCCGAGTACTTTAGCAAAGCAGACCTTCAAGTTAATTGGTCAAGTAATAAAGATCTAATGTGAAAGCTTCCACATCAGTTCAGTTCTTCCAGATTTCATCCTTTTACGCTCATATTACTATTTTTTAAAGATTGATTTATTTTTTTGAGAGGAGGATGTGGGGGAGGGGCAGAGGAAAAGAGAAAGTAAGAAACCTATCTAACACAGGGCTCCATCTCATGACCCTGAGATCGTGACCTGAGCCGAAACCAAAAGTCGGACACTTAACAGAGGGCACCATCCAGGCATCCACACTCACCACCTGATGTATTTTACTTGAAAAAACAGGTTTTTTTTTTTAAAGGGAATTACTTTAAATTGCATATATCATGATGTTTCACCCCTAAATACTTCAGTATGCAACTCAAAAAAATGAGCACATCCTACAAAACCAAAAGAAATACTCATCATGCTTAATACACCACAATACTAATCATCTTAATGAGTTTTAATATCATTCATGACCCAGGCCATGTCCCAATTTCCATAAGTGTTCCCCAGATAGATTTCATCATGGTTTAAAACTGTTCACATTGGGCTCTAATCCAGGACCACATGTCCCATTGGCACTTGGGTCCCTCAATTTCTTTTCCTCTGTAACAACCTCTGTCTTTGTGATTGACAATTTGCTGAGAGTTTAGGATGGTGGACCCATAAAATGTTTCACCTTTGAGATTTGCCTGAAGGCTCTGTCATAGTGTTTAGCTTGTTCCTACTTTTTCCATTGACTATCTTCATTTTAGATACTCTTCTGATACTTAGAAGGGCAAAAAAAAATATATCAAGTCCGCAGACATAACAGCCTAGAAAGAAGTTTCTGAAGACTGAGGAGGGGAATGAGCAGAAACAAATGACTAAAGAAACACTTTGGGGTTATTTCTAGCCTTAGTTCATTTGGGTGATACGTGGATAAATGACCACAAGTAATTGAGAGTAGAAAAAAGAACAGCCCCAACAACTTTCATTCGGAGCAAAGACGAGGCACTGTAGCAGGCACAAGGCAACTTTGTGACATGGACGCCAACAGGCACAGTAGGATTTGGGATTTTAGCCTAACAGGCTTTATCACATTAGGTGGGGTTTGGTGATACAAGTTCTGATTGGAGATGCCAATCTTTCCAGAGTCAAAGTGTAAAAGAGCCAGGCTTAGTTGCTTAGGCAACCAATAATGTGAGACGTGATGAGTCATAAATTCAACTTGTTGTTAACTTGCAGTCATGAAAGTCTTTTGAAGCTTTGTTCCAAGACATCTCATTTGAATGCACTTTAAATGCTCAGGAAATGGCCCTGAAAAACATTTATTCAAGGCAGGTAAACAAAAGCTGTTTCTATGGTATTATCAAAATAGACTGGACACATTGCCAGATACCTCCCGCCTCCATCTACTCACCAAACAGTCTATCCTCCTGCTTTTTCCAGGATCATGGACGTGTCGCAGGTGTTCACCGGGGTTCAAAACAAGCCAGGATTCTTTGGGTCTCAAATAAAGTTATATTTGTTCTGAGCCCCCATTCACTCAGGAAATTCAAGTTTGTGAATTGTGGGAAGGTGGGGAAGAGGTAAATCTTCTCCCTAGGGTCAGGAGAAAGACTGTCCCTGCTTTCAGGGATCTTTATATCTTATAATAGAGGCAAAGAAAGAGGTTATTAAAATATAGCACACAGGAGGGAGCCCTGCACTAGAAGCTAGGAAGGGTTTTTCTGAAGGAAGTGGTTCTGAACACTGAAATGACACTTCCTACCTATGTACCAGACACTGTTCCAAGCAAGTATTTTGTAGCTATCGATATGCAGAGGGGCTAAGATCAGAGCCCAGGCAGTCTGGCTCCAAAATCCACCCTAAATCCTTAGACTCTACAGAGAGAACTGAAGGGTCTGCGTGGGCTTGCCACAGCAAAGTGTAGGTGTCTGAGGGTGGGGTAAGGTGGACGCGGTGTGCAGGTGCCCTGGGAGGCATCAGGAACAGGCAAGCTAGAGCTCAGCTCCCTGACACGACCCAGCTGAGGCTCCAGCAGCTCTCCCAGGGTACTGACCTGGGAAGGGGACTCCCAGGATAATGACCTTTGTTTCCCTAATGCTGTGGAAAGTGATCAGGTGTGGGAGGCTGACTCAGGTAATGAAAGGATTCTAGAAAATTCCTCTCATAAGTAAATCTTTGCTGACAATGCCAGATGCTGGCAAAGTATAAGGCAACAGAAACTCTCATTCATTGCTGGTGGGAATGCAAAATGGTACAGTCACTCTGGACACAGTTTGGACAAAGCTAAACATACTCTTTAACCAAAAAGTGGGAGGGGGGGTGCCTGGGTGTCTCAGTGGGTTAAAGCCTCTGCCTTTGGCTCAGGTCATGATCTCAGGGTCCTGGGATTGATCCCTGAGTGGGGAGCCTGCCCCCACCCTCCAGCCTGCCTCTCTGCCTACTTGTGATCTCTGTCGTCAAATAAATAAATAAAATCTTTAAAAAAAAAAAAAGATTTTATTTATGGGGCACCTGGGTGGTCATGATCCCAGGGTCCTGGGACCGAGCCCCACCTAGGGCTCTCTGCTCAGCGGAGAGACTTCTCCTTCTGCCTCTGCCCCTCCCCACTGCTCATGCACGCTCTCTCTCTCTCTCTCTCAAATAAATAAATGGAATCTTTAATAGATATACTTTTTTGAAAAAGATTTTATTTATTTATTTGAAGCCAGGACGAGAGAGAACACAAACAGAGAGCAGAGACAGAGGGAGAAGGAGAAACAAGCAGGGAGCCCTGTGCAGGTCTCAATTCCTGACCTCTGGGACCATGACCTGAGCCAAGGAAGACACTTAACCGACTGAGCCACCCCGGTGCCCCAGAGCTAACCATACTCTCACCACATGACCCAGCAGTCATGCTCCATGGTATTTCCCCAAAGGAGCTGAAAACTTCATGTGTACACAAAACCTGCCATAGATATTTCTAGAAGCTTTATTCCTACTGGCCAAACCTCGGAAGCAACCCAGAGGTCCTTCAGTAGGTGAGTGGTTAAATAAACTGGGGCACGACCAGACCATGGAATATTATTCGGGGCTAAAAAGGGAATGAGCGATCAAGTCATGAAAAGGCAGAGAGGAAAGAAACGTGTCTTACTAAGTGAAAGAAACCAATCTGCGAAGGCTACATGCTGAAGGATTTCAGCTGTTGACATTCTGGAAGCAGTAAAAAGGTCCATGGTGGCCAGGGGTCAGGGGGAGAGAAGGTTGCGTAGGCAGCCCACAGGGGAGTTTTAGGATAGCGAAACTACTCTGTATTACACTATAATGGTGGATACAAGTCATTATATATTTTTACAAACCCATGGAGTGTACAACCCCAAGGATGAACTGTAAAGTGAACTATGGACTCTGGGTGATCACGACCCACAGTCATTAGTTATAACAAATGCACCATTCTGATGAGGGATATTGATAATGGGGAAAGGTGTGTGTGAGTTGGGGGCAAGGGAGATGCAGAAAAATCTCTGTACCTTCTACTCAACTTTGCTATGAGTCTAAAACTGCCCAAAAAAGAAAGTCTATTTTTTTTTTTAAATAAGTCTTACCCAACCTTCTGTCAATTAGATTTTGATGACCACATGTCTGTTCTAGAACGGCGTGATGCCCTGCCAAGAGATAATCCCTGCTCGGATTTGTTGTACCTTCCACGGTAAAATCTGATTGCTTTTCTCCTACCCTGACTCCAGCGAGGCTGGAGGCCGCCCTAGGGAGAGGCTTGGGGCAGAGCAGGACACAAAGATGACAATGCGCCGTTGGAATGAGATCAGAATCTCCGCTGTAAGGTACCACTGGCCTCCCTTTGACCACATATTCTCTCCGCTCTACTGGGAGCATCCTGGGTTTTTGCACTCAAAGGGCTTTGTGTGTCATGGGCTATGGAAAGCAGTTCTGGAATATTAAAACGCTACACTGACTTCCAAGATGTCAATCACCGGCCTTCTATGAGTGAAATAAAGGCTAAGGCTGTCTCAAGGCAGACCGGGGACACCCAGCCAAATCAACATGCTCTCATCTTCATATTCATCAGATGTTCTCTGTTTGGGCCGAATTATGATCCTCGGGGACTGCTTTTCCTCTTGCGAAGTCTGGCAGTCTCAGCCTCAAATCCAGATGAAGCTAAAGCCGCCAGGGCTCTGGGTCGATGGCCCAAAGTCTCCAGCCGAGAGCCTGGCACCAAGCCTTGCCCGACAGTAGTGTCCACGCGTAAAGGAAAGCAGAGTCCGCGGTCAATCCTCGTGTGACACCTCCTTTCAACCCGACTGCTCTGCTTTTGTGTGACTTGACGTTATTTATTCCTCAGAGAGGGAATGAGTGACTCACAAGATCTTGTGATTCACAGAGCCTCTCGCAGAACTAGGCAGATGGCAAGTGGAGAGCTGGGACGAGAGAAAGGATGACAGGAGGGTGAGGGCCTCTCTGGTCCCTCTGAAGTCATCAGAGATGTCTCCCCCCCCCCCCCCGAAACTGGTCCACCAGGAAACCAGCCAGACCCCCTTTTACCCAGCAGGGAGGAGGCGGTTGGGAGGGATACTGGAGCTCCCTGTGGTGTGGATCTAGAGTTCATCTCCCCCCCGCCCCCCACCCAGCTCCCCCGCACCCTACCCCTGCCCAACCGAGACCCTCGGTTCCAGCCAACAGCATGGAACTATGTACAATGCTTTCCCCTTCCACCCCACTCTGCTTGCCTGGGTCCCTCGTCCTCCCTTCCTGCCCAAATCTCTTTCTGTACCTTCGTCTTGTCCTGTTACCTGTTCATGTGTCTCTTCTGCCCAGTGAGGCTATTGATGACATACGTAATGCAGAGGTTAAGGGCGTGAGTCTGGGGCCAAGCCACTAAGGTCTGAGTCCTGGCTGTGCCAATTCTCAGCTATGACCTTGGCCACATTGGTTACCTTCTCTGGGCACGTACATGCATGATACGTACATATGCTCACACACATATGCAATTTCCCATTGCAGAGCACACTGAGAGCCCAGCAAGTGGGAAAGTAAACTTGAATCTGGTAGGGCTGCCAGGAGGAGGTGACTCCCAGGCCCAGTCTTTAGGAACAAGTGAGAAAGGGGTAGAGAAGCAGAGAAAGGCTGAAATGCTGGCACAAGCAAAAGCAAAAGCATGAGAAGAGAGAACATCAGTCACTCCATAGGGCCCCAGGGGAGTGGGGGGGTGGCACAGATAGATGTGTTAGAGACTCAGACGGGAGCTGAATCATACAGGCCCTGCTAATGAATGTGGATATTGCCTAAGGCTAGTGCAGGGAAATGGAAAGAGTTCAAGTTGGAGCCTGCTGTGAACATTTTGGCACTTTCTAGAACACCACATTTTTCATAGCATTAGCCAGCGATAATCTCTGTGGTCATGAGCGTGAAGCCCCATAGGGTGCTGAAGAAAAGCCTGAAAAAGGACTCTGTTCAGTGTCACAGTCTTCTAGGGCCAAAAATATTTTATTGTACTCTAATTCTTTGGGAAATGATAAATTCTTTCTGGGAAGGATCTATGTCTTTTTGTTTTTTAATCACTAAAAACATCTAGAACAACATGTAGGTATACCAGATTTGTCCAACAAATAGTGAAGGGAAATTCATATAATCCCTACACATTGTATATTGGTAATCTCTGGTTATTTGAGGCAATTAACTGACCATTCTGTTGGAAAGTGGAATCGAGGATTGGGACATGGACTTGATTTTAACAAGATGTTAAAGGAAAAATGTCCCCCTAGGGTATTCGTGGGACATTAGACTTCTGTGTAATGAGGACGCTGTTCATGTTTTTCAGTAAAACCAGTTACAAAGCTTTTCCTTTGGTACCACGAAATGGCAGAGGTTAAACTTCTGACTCGTGGTAACACAAGGTGAAACTAGCAATAGAATGATATCACTTTCACTTGGAAAAGGAAAAGGGAGTGAAAAGAAACTGGCAAATTGCAAAAAGTAATCCAGTCTGGGGGATCTACTAGGGAACACTGAGCCTCCAAAACCACAGTATCTTGACACACAGCCTTCGGATCCCGGCTCATCCATCCATCCATTCATTCTTTCCACTACTATTTCGGGGCCCCTCCCGTATCTGGCATGCTAGGTATACAACAACGAACAAAACAGATATCATCTCCTTCTGTAGCTCAAGAACATTACACGGAGGCAGAGCAAACAGGCTTTGAAAAAAATAAGCTCAAAAATAAGTATATAAGAACAACACATGATACGCGGCAAGGAAGAAAATAGGGACTCCTGCTATGAACGAGAAGGGAAACCTACTTTCGGCTGGATGGGGGTCAAGGCAGGCTTCCTGAGGAAGAGTCAGAGAGGGATGAGTAGGGAAAAGCCAGGACAGGACTGATGGGGAGACGACTTCAGTCAAGGGGAGGCTCCATGCCAGACCTCAGGGGGACAGAACTGAGAGAACCTGAGGAACAGAAGGGAATAGAAAAGAGGCAGGAGTGGGTGGTGGAGGGGTCGGCGAGAGGATGAGCACCATGGAGGGGCTGAAGCCAGAGGCATAGAGACCAGTTGGGATAGTAGGAAACAGTGAGAAATGCCGGAGCCTTCTACTTGGATTACAACCTGTCTTCCAACTCAACACACTCCCTAAACCCCAGTGCCCTGATCCCAGGGGAGAATCTCAACTAAGGTCAGGATGAGCGATACAGATGACAAAGGCACCCAGCAGCTTCCCTTGTCAGACGTTGGGAGTGGCAGGAAGCCGGAGCATGTGGACAGAGAACAACAGAAAGAGAAGGCTTGGGAACCAAGCTGACCTGGCTCTCACTCCAGGCTCCCAGTGTGGCCTTGCACCACTCGATCTATAAAATGAGCTTAACGGTACTCATCCTAAAGGTCGTAAAAAGGATTGCATGGGGATGGGTGAAATGGTTGAAAGTGGGCAAATAGTACAGACTTCAGTTATAAAATAAATCACAGGCACTTAGTGTACAGCAATGGTGATGATAGTTAATAATATTGCATTGCACACTTGAAAGTTGCTGAGTGAGGGGCGCCTGGGTGGCTCAGTGGGTTAAGCCTCTGCCTTCGGCTCAGGTCATGATCCCGGGGTCCTAGGATCGAGCCCCGCGTCGGGCTCTCTGCTCAGCAGGGAGCCTGCTTCCCTTCCACTCTCTCTTGTTCTCGGGGTGGTGAGTTCGAGCCCTACCTTGGGTGTAGAGATCACTTAAATAAGTAAGTAAGTAAGTAAATAAATAAATAAATAAAAGCTCTTTAAAAAGTTGCTAGATCTTAAAAGTCTTCATCTTCAGGGGGAAAATTTGGGGGGAGGGTATTACTGTATAGTGAAGGATGTTACCTAGACTTATTGTGGTGATCATTTCACAATGTATACAAATATCTAAGCATTATGTTATACATCTAAAATTAATACAATGATATACGTCAATTATACCTCCATAAAAAACAAACAAGAAAGGCTTGCCTATAAGTGGAAGTAAACACTTGACCTAGGGGCAGCGTTCAGTAGATGGTTGTTGCCGGGTTCTTTAGGATGAAAGGAGGTAACAGGTGAACCCCACCGAGAAGGCAGAACCTACTAGGTGTCGGGACTCCGAGTGAGGCGGGAGTCTGCGAGAGCCGGATCTCAGCCTGAGCAGCTGCGGGTGGGCGCTGATGTCACCCCCCGAGAAAGGAACCGCAGCGGGGGTGGGGTGCGCTCGCAGAGGGGCGGAGCCAGAGGAGGAAGACGCGGCCCCGGCAGCTGCGCAGGAGGCGAGGACCGGGCGGCGGGGAGAGAGGAGCCGGGAGCCGGCTGCGGTGGGCGCGGGGACTGCGCCGGCAGGCGGGAGCAGTCTGGCTGCGGCTGCGGTCGCGGGAGGAGGCGGGCTCCGCTGGGCTCGGCGGGCGGCCGGGCGCGGCTGGCTCCGGATCCCTACCTGCGCAGGTGAGCCCGCCCCGGGTGACAGCTGGAGGCATGGCGAGGAGCTGGGGGCGGGGGGTTTAGGGGCGACGGCTCCTCTGCCGCTTTACTGCCGGGGTCCTCAGCGGCGGGGGGAATCCAGAATCGTCCCTGTCAATCCCTCCTGGCCTGGCTCGAGCTCTGGCCCAGGTCCCGCAAGCGTGGGGGGCTCCGGGTCGTGAGGCGGCCTGAGGCTGGAGATGAGGCGACACCTGCGGGCTGATAGCCGGCTTCCCTCCCCCGCCACCAGGAAGTGCCGCGACCCCCTCCGCTGTCCCTCTGAGCACGCGCCGGTCCTCTTCCTGCAGCAGGCCTCCCACCCCCTGCCCTGGTGTCGGCGTTCCTGCCGCCCCAACCACTGAAAAAGTGGAGGGACCCCAAGCCCGACCAGGGCATGGTGGTGGGAGCTGCACCCGGATGGCAAGACCCTCCCAGGAGGCTTGCTCAGATGTGCACCGGGGATTCAGTGGGTGCGAGGGGGCCTGACCACCAGAGCTGAGACATGGTACCTTTGCTCCCTGGTTTGAGTTAGCCGCCTAATGCCTGAGCCAAGATGATCTAATTTGGCTTTAGGTCAGCAAAATCTTCCTGGAGCTCATCAAGAAATAGGTCAATCTGAGGGCAAAGTTGCCCTTTACTGTTCATTGTGGCCATTGTTGGTAGAGGCGGGGTTGGGAGGGTTCAAGATCCACCTGGAAACATGCCCATCATTGCTAAATCACTTTTCTGAGCCATGTGGTACCGATAATTCGTTTTCTCCTTTGGGAACCCGCCCCCCGCCTTATCAACTATTCCTTCTCAGTCATTTCCTTAGCCTGTTTTGTTTCCTTTTTCTTCCCTTGTTGGTATTCCCTTGGCCTCAAATGTTCACATTTTCCAATACTCTTTGTAGACAACTTTATTTGTTTCTTGCTTTACCTCTCATCTTTATGATAGCTGCTCCCAAATTCCTGTTCCCTGCCTATCCCTAATCTGTAACTCCAGAACCAAATTATCAAATATTCTCATTCCTACTGGCTAATCCCAATGTATGCCCCCACAGGCACCAAATCCCACATTTCCAAACTCAAATTGATCATCGCTATCCTTCCCCAAGGTCTTGGTTCGGGTCTCCTCAGTTCCTTGGCTGGACTATTACAGCACCTTCCAAACTGGTCTTCCTGACTCCGAGTCCATCCATCCCTTGAAAACTCAACAGTCTTAGTCTTTGGTGTCTTCAGAACTAACCCGAGAGAATAGTACTTTCTTCCTCTCCTTCCTTAGTACCCTGTATACCCGTGAAGGAGCCCTTTGCATGTTGGATAGCTGCTGACTTGTCTGTCTTCCCCTTTAGACCAGGAGTTCCTTCAACACCAATTTTTGTCTTCCCCTGGCCTGGCACATAGTAGACACTCAATAAATATTTCTTATATAGTTAGTGACCTTGTAACAAATTGAAACCTTTTGTAGGACACAATTTTTAAGTAGTAAAACTGTGCATGGTGTGTCATTTCACTCCAACCTAAATCCTATTTGTCCCCATAGTGAGTTAATTTGTGTGTGTTGGTTGGGGAAGAGCATTACATGAGTCTGCAGGTGGTTGGAGACTAAGACTAATGACAAAATGAAAGTAAGTTTTCCAAATTGCTGAGCTGATGCTAAGGGTGTTTTTAAGGTTGATCTCAAATTCAGCCATAGTGACTGGATGGTGACCTAGCCAGCATGACTCCCTTCTTCTTTCCTTAGACATCGAGTCAACGAATAAGCTGAGCACATTCAACTAGAAGAGAATCAAAGACTAGAGTCATCATGGCTTCAGTGTCTACTCACGGAAACCAAGATAAAAGCCACCATTTGCCACCACCAAGCAAGCAGGTATATTTTTAATTCGGAAGTCTGCCAACTGAAGAGGACCATCACGTAGGACTTTCCTTAAACCTCATCCTTGAGCAGTCAGTCTTACTGTGTTCAATCTGGCACTTTGCTGGATGGGTTCAGAGACAATGTGACAGGGCAGGAAAGTTTTGTTTTGTTTTGTTTTGTTTTTTTGGCTTCCTTGAAAAGGAGCCTTTTAAAATTTTATTTATAAAATCCTTTCTTTTCTCTTTCCTGTTGAGAATCCAGCCTAACTAACTCTTATGTAGGCTGTCAGTGACTGAAGAAGTTTCCTTTGGCAGAGCAGCTCTCTTAATTGAATCTAACAGAATGATACATCATGCTTGTTTTTACATTTTGTTGCCAAGGCTAACCATATGAAGTGTATATGCTGCTGACAGGTGTTCCTTAACTACTAAAGTAGCATTCAGCTTGAGAACCGTAGCGTTAACAGGGGCACATCCTTACAAAGGGTGAAGAATGAATATTGTATGTTTCAGGGACACATACATGAAGCAAAAAGAAAGTATTTTGGTGGGTAAATGGAGTTCATATTCTCTAGCATCAACTTTTCCAGCTAAAAATGGTTTCATGAAGGAGGGGATGTTTAAGGAGCGAAGTTTAGGAGAGGCAAACAGACAAATGGTATCAAGTCACAAGGAAAATGTAGACGCCCGAGTTGCCTCTGTGAAATAGAGAGCCATGAAACATGTATAGCTATACAAGAAAGGATCACCAGAGCTCCTCCGGGGAGACAATGCAGAAGCATCGGTCTTGACAGCAGGACTCACAGCAGCTGTAGTGGTCAGGGTCCCTGACCCCAGATGTGGATATATATGGGTGTGTTTGGGGCAGATGAGGAAGGGAGGCGTTCCCTACCTCTGCCGCAGCCACTGGCAGAACCAAGAAGAAATTTTGACACAGGGATAAGGAGTGCTTGCTGAGCAACTAAGGTAAGTGGAGAGGGGAAACAGCTCCTCTCACTGCCATGACTCACCCTGACCTCCATCATCTGTGTGCTGTGCTGTGGGGAATTTTAAAGAAAGAAGATGGAGGTCTACCTACTTGTAGGTAGAACTCTGAAGGCATAGATGCCACAGGGTCCTTCCACCTTATCATCATGCATGTAAAGTGCTTAGCACAGTGCGTGGCCCATGGGAAAGTGCTCAAGAAATGGTGACCATCGTCCACATTGACATCTACTACAAAGAGTCCAAAAAGGAACATTGGCAAAATCAGCAAAGGAAGACTCAAAAGCCAAAGAGCTGCACCTCAAGAAAAACACTAAATATCCAAGTGGTAAATGGCAGAGGTCCTACATAAATAATTCACAAACAAGGAAATACAAGTGTGACTTGTTTAGCAAGGAACAAATTAAATAAAATTTGTTTTAAAAAAAATGGATGAACCACCCAGAGATGGATAAAATTATTTTCAAATCACATATCTGGTAAGGGTCTAGTATTCACAATATACAAAGAGCTCTGACAACAACAAAAGGACAGCCCAATTTAAAAAAAAAAATGGGCAAAGGACTTAAATTAGTATTTCTCCAAGGAAAATATGTGAATGGCCAACAAGCAAAGGAATAGATGATCGATGTCATTGGTCATTAGGGAAATGCAAATCAAAACCACAATAAGATACCATTTCACAATCACTAGCATGACCATAATTCAAAACAGAAACAATTTTGTTTATTTACCTTAAATTAACTAAATAAGTTATATTTTTAAAAATTTAATGTGCTAATTTGGAAAGGAACAGAAACAAAAGAGAAAACGAGAAGTGTTGACAAGAATGTGGGAAGACTAGAACTCTCATACTTCGTTGGTGGGATTGTACAATGGTGCAGCTGCTGTGGAAAATAGTCTGGCAGTTCCTCAACAAATTAATCATAAAATTACCATACGGCCCAGCAGAATTGAGAACAGATGTTCAAACAAAACTCACACATCCACGTTTAGAGCAGCTCTACTCACAACAGCCAAAAGGTAGAAATGACCCAAATACCCATCAGTAGGTGGCTGGATAAACAAAATGTGGTATATCAATACAATGGAATATTCTAGAGCCACAAAAAGGAAATTAATTACTCACACATGCTCCAACATGGATGAACCATGAAAACATTATGCAAAGGGAGAGAAGACAGCCATGAAAGGAAGCATAATGTATGATAGCACTTACGTATCCATAGAGACTTAAAGCAGATTCATGATTGCCAGGCAGCTAAGGGTTGGGGGTAAGCAGGGAATGAGGAGAGGCTCTTTAATGAGCATGCAATTTCCTCTTGGGGTGACAAGAAACTTCTGGAACTAGACCGGGGTCGTGGCCGTACAGCATTGTGGGTGTCCTTAGTGCGTGTATTGTGTACTTTAAAATGGTTAAAATGACAAATATTAGGTTTTGTGTCTTTTACCACAATGAAAAAGTATGGAGCCACTGTATAACCCAAGATGACAACCGAGGTTAGTTGAGGGATTGCTTCAACATGCGAGGAGAAGGGCATTCGGGCTGAAAAATATGTATATTCTCAAACACATTAGTTACCAGAGAAATGCAGGTAAGAATGAAATAATTGCATTGTACTTAGACTATCAACATTTAGAAAACTAGAGAATGCCAGATGTTCCAAAGTCTGTTCTTTACTCTAACCTGCTTCGAATCCAGCTTAACTAGCTCTCAGGCAAGATCTGCAGGCACAGAGGAACATTCAGGAACTGCTGGTGTGAGTCGATACTGATGCAGCCATTGGGGAGAGAACGCCAGCAAGACTGTGCAATCGGGAATACACATGTCCTCTATTTTACTTCTAGGTATCTATCTACACATGTTCTCATGGGAGACTGTAAGGAGACGTGCTGGAGAATTAGTTAGCAGTTAGAACAGTAACAGCGGCAAGAACAATTAGAACAGTGACCTAACAGCAGTTAGATCTTAAGCGCATAGGGCTGAGTTGAAAACATTTTTTGAGTAATGTTAAATATATAAAACAATGCCATTGGCATAAAATAGATGTCCGTGCCCGCAACAGTGACCATTGTACAACAACGCATACCAACAAATGAGCCCCATTAAACCCCCGGAATGGCAGTGATGGGTAGAGGAGAAAAGGAACGGAGAATGTAGGCAAGCACGAGTGAATAATACATGTGCGCAAAAGGGGGAGGGTCATAAATGGTGGGAGTTAGTCCAGATTATAGCGTATTGATAGGATAAAAAGAATACTACAGATCTAGTAAAAAATGATCACGTCAACCATGTCAGTATTTCCACCAGAAATTATGTGCAGACCACTCACAAACATGTAAAAGAACCTGTTAAGACAGAAAGTAGAGGGGCACCTGGGTGGCTCAGTGGGTTAAGCCTCTGCCTTCAGCTCAGGTCATGATCTCAGTGTCCTGGGATCGAGCCCTGCATTGGGCTCTCCGCTCAGCGGGGAGCCTGCTTCTTCCTCTCTCTCTCTCTCTGCCTGCCTCTCCGCCTACTTGTGATCTCTGTCTGTCAAATAAATAAATAAAATCTTTAAAAAAAAAAAAAAAGACAGAAAGTAGAATAGACAGGGCACCTGGGTGGTCAATCCTTAAGCGTCTGCCTTCAGCTCAGGGTCCTGGGATGGAGCCCCGCATCGCATCGGGCTCCCTGCTCCGTGGGGAGCTTGCTTCTCCCTCTCCCACTCCCCCGGCTTGTGCCCCCTCTCTCACTGTGTCTCTCTCTGTCAAATAAATAAATAAAATCTTTAAAAAAGAAAGAAAGAAAGTAGAGTAGACAAATAAAAAGCAGTCTGTTGATGAGTTCATGGCCTTAAAATGCAAACAGAAGTAGAAATAGGTGAATCCGAATGCCCGGTCTATAAATAACTATGCAGTCCCCTGCTCTGAGTGGGATCTCAGATACATAAACATCGTGCCTGAGGGGAAATCTCTTCTTCACCCAGGAGGCAATACTGAGTTGGGTCCTAAGGACGCCAGGCAGGCAAGGGGCGCGAGAAGCCTTGCAGGGAGAGTGAGCCGCGTGGACAGAGAGGCTGGAGGTTGGAAAGAAACTCGGGTCTCAGCGGTCATTCATTCTGACCAGATACCTGTTCCATGCTTGAGTCAGTGAATCACTCTGCTTCTCCCGCTGGGATTCTTTCCTTGCCTAAACCCATCCAGCATTCCGGGTTGGAAGGTACTGGCTGAGACCGGTCGTGACTGCTAGCAGCCACACAGCACACACGCTGGGTGACCAGAGTCCAGAGTCCGCCCTGCGCTCCTCTAGGGAAAACAGTGCACGTGCTTTGCTCATGATTCCGGTCAACTCACCACACAACTTTCCTTACAGAGTCTGTTGTTTTGTCCGAAATCAAAACTGCACATCCACAGGGGAGAGATTTCGAAGATTATCCGAGAATGTCAAGAAGAAAGTTTCTGGAAGAGAGGTAATTGCTCCCCTCTTAATCTTAGTTAACATTATATTTGCCGCAATAAACAGCCCTCAGTGTCACATTAGAACCATGGTAATGACTCACTTTTGAGCAGGGACTTTGCACTTCCTCCTGCCCGGCCTGCCTTATGTAAGACGAGGGTGTGAATTCACACTGTGCGTTCAAGTCTCTTCCAATTTAAAAAATTCATGATCTGCCATTTGAAAATGTCATGATGGGGGCCTATAGATATAGTCCCAGTGTTTTGCAGCATTGGGATAATGTATACTTTGAAATGTGCATCTTGATTTCTAAGATCAGTCAAGTTCAGTGTCAAAGGATCGGAAAGGAACATTTTAGAACTTGATATTCATTATACATTATTATGATTATTGATTGTGCTCCTAGAAATGCATGGTGTGTGTGTGTGTGTGTGTGTGTGTGTGTTTACAGCCAATGAGTCATAACTTAAGTGAGCACTAGAAGATTAACATTTCTGTATGACCCACTCATCTACCATCAGGTAGATAGGAATGGGGAAGTCGGTTGCTCTTTGATTTTTCTGGGTCGCCAGGAAGAGCTAGATGTTCATCTGCACTCTCTGCTCTTGGAAAAATTGTTGCGTTTTGATAGAACTAGAAACTGCCTTTGCCAGACTAACTTGCCTGTTTTAAAAATCATAGCTCAACACCACCCATGTTTAACACGAGTATGACCATCTTGTAATCTTCAGAAAACAGACCTCCCCAAATTGTGCAGCAAAGTATCACTCAAGACAAAAAGCTAGGAAGGGTCCTAGATGGGGTATGACGGAGTTTATAGTGTTTTTTTAACTTTTACATAGGATTAAAAATTTCCAAAGCCACAGCTCAAAGCAAACTCCCCAGTTCAACGGCTAAGTGGGCACACATGCCGGGATGCCTTTGTCATAGGTCGTGCTCCGAATCTGGTGCATGGGGGGGGGCATCTGTAAAAGCAGATGGCAGGGAGGGAGTAGCATGGATAGTTTTATCCCCTTCATGCTGGGCTTCAGGTTGAGGGACTGGGGCAGATCTCAAGAAAACTCTGCCTGCGGCGTTTAATAAATATTTGTTGAATAAGTGAAATAACAAATGACTGAAAACACGTTGCCCAGCATATTACATAGAACACGGGGTATGGTACATAAACAATGCATTCTGGTACACTGAAAAGAAAAAACAAAACTCGTTGCCCAGGTAGATAAGAGGAAAAAAAATCCCAGACTAATTTCCCATGACTTTCTGGATGGGGTGCCAAGCTTGGAAATAGCGATAACGAAAGACACTTTTCTTTTACAGCTTTGCCTTTTTCTCTTATGAGCATGCTCGCCACCCAAGGACTAGTCCACCAAGGTAAGATTCTAGATCTATTGAACAATTAAACTTAAGAAATCCCAGTTTTCCCTGGCCCTCCTGGCAGCTTTTTGGCACTTGGCCTTTGTTTTTTGGTGAGGGATTTATTTCTGCCGGTCTTTGCTAATTTTCAGACTAAGTACGCCGCTCTCCCGAAGATGTCCTCATCTCCAGGCTGAGTGTCTATAGTAGGTTATGTGGCAAAGGGAAATTAAGGTTGCAAGTGGTCATCAGCTGACCTTAAAATAGAGAGATCATTCTGGATTATCTGGATGGGCCTGGTGTCATCAAAAGGCTCATGAAAACTGCAGGAGTGGATCAGAAGGCGGAGCAGAGGGGTGGCAGCAGGAGAAGGGCTCGGTTCAACAGCACTGGCTGTGAAGACGGAGGCGGGGCCCATGAGCCCGGATGTGGCTCCCTCTAGAAGCTGGAAAGGCAAGAGACCCTCGAGCCTCCGGGAAGAAGGCAGCTCTGCCAATACCTTGACGTTAGCCCAGGACTATGGTCTGAATTCACATGGTGAACTCTTTAAAACCCCATGCAGTGGTATTAGGGGATGGGGTCTTTAGCGGGGAGGTAGAGCGCTCATGAAGGGGGTTAGTGACCTTGGAAAAGAGACCCCACAGAGCTCCCTAGCTCCTGCCATCACCTGATGAAACAGCAAGAAGTCTGCGACCCCAAAGTGGACCCTCACCCAACCATGCTGGCACCTGACCTTGGACTTCAGCTTCCAGAACTGAGAAATGAGTTTCTGTTGTTTATAACCCCTCCTCCCAAGTCTGCCATCTTTTGGTATGGCCACCCCAATGGACTGAGGCATCTAGGGAGACCCGTTTTGAGCTTCTGACCTCCAGTACTGTAAAGGAACAAATTTGTGTTGCTTTAAACCACTAAGTTTGTGGTAACTGGTTCAGAGCCCAGGAAGCCAATGCCGTGCCTTTCTGTGCACAGGAGTCCCTGTGTTTTCCTCGGGCTCTGCTACGGTTAGACAGAGTGTCTCCTTCAGAAGTGGGTTCCAGAGAGGAGATATGTGGCATGGAACTCCACCTGCGTGCTGGCACCCTGTCCAATCTGAACAACAGATCCAGAAACTAGGAGCGCCCAGCGTCTCCTCAGAGGGCCTCTCCCTGACTCTTAGAATTTTCCACATTTCCCATCTAACTCTCTTCTTTCTTCTTATTTCCATCTACGAGAGCACGTTTAGGCCTTGCTTGGGCCCCAGACAACAAGAAGGCATTTGACTTTGTTGAAGCTGTACTGAACACTATACTGAACACTGCTGATCACCAGGACTTTAAAAAGCGTATTATACCCAGCAAATGTGAGAGAAAATGTTCTAGTTCTTTCTGGGGTCTCAAAGACCATATATGTCATGCGTCTAGGAGAATCCCATCTCACTCAGTGTTACTCTTGTCTTTAAAGTTGATTTATTAAATATGATTTCATTTTTTAAAGATTTATTATTTATTTTAGAGAAAGAGATCACAAGTAGGGAGATGGGCAGGGGGAGAGGGAGAGACATCCTCAAGGAGACTTCCCACTGAGCATTGAGCCTGACATGGAGCTTGATTCCAGGACCCTGAGATCATGACCTGAGCAGAAGGCAGAGGCTTAAACCACTGAGCCACCCAGGCACCCTGTCAGACCATTTCTAACAACAAAAAAATATGGCCACAATATCTATGTTATGTTTTATAGACACTAAATTGCTTAAAATCTGCAGTCTCCCACATGTGTGCAAATATACTTTTCCAGGTTTGTGTATTAGTTTTCTATGGCTGCTGTAATAAATTACCACAAGCATAGTGGCTTAAAGCGATATAAATTTATTATCTCAAGTTTCGGAGGTCGGAAATCCAAAACAGGTCTTGGTGGGCAGAAATCAAAGTGCCAGCAATTCTAGCTTCCTTGGGACTCGGGAGAGGTTGGTCTGGGCCTTTCTTTCCCTTTCTAGCTTCTGGAGACCACCTACAATCCCTGGCTCATGGCCCCTTCCTCTGTCTGCAAAGCCAGCAACACTGAGGCAAGTTCTTGTCATCCTGCCATCTGTCTGGTTTGTCTCTGAATCCCTCTTCCACATTCAAGATGATTACATCTTGATTACATCGGGTCCACCCAAATGATCCAGGATAATCTTCCTGTTTTAAAGTTATCTGGGGACACCTGGGTGGCTCAGTTGGTTGGGTGTCTGCCTTCCGCTTGGGTCATGATCCCAGAGTCCTGGGATCGAGTCCTGCTCAGCGGGGAGCCTGCTTCTCCCTCTGCCTGCTGCTCCTTCTGCTTGTGCTCTCTCTCTCTCTGACAAATAAATAAAATCTTAAAAAATAAATAAATAAAAATGAAATTATCTGATTAGCAACCTTAACTCCATTTTCTTCATAGTTTTCAGGGATTGGGATGTGGACATGTTTAGGAGACCATAACTCTGCCTACCACAAATTTTAATGTTTTCATGTAAAAATTATGATCAATAGGCTATGAATCTCTAAACTGAGACTTTGTGTTCAGTTACTTAAAAGGAGGAGGAGGCGATGCCTAATTGCTTGGAACTAAGTTGTTAGTTCTGCCTTTGCCTTGATAGCTTTTTTTTTTTTTTAAGATTTTATTTTTTAGGAATTTCCACACCCTGCATGGGGCTCAAACTTAAAACCCTGAGATCAAGAGTTGCATGCTCCATGGACTGTGCCAACCAGGAGCCCCGCCTTGATATCTTTATTTATTTATTAAAATTTTACTTATTTAGAGAGCGACCCCGTGACTGTGAGAGAGCACGAGCTGGTGGGGGGGGTGGGCAGTGGGCAATGGAGAGAATCCCAAGCCGACTCTGCTGAGCAGGGAGCCTGACATGGGCCTTGATCTCACAACCCTGAGCTCATGACCTGAACAGAAACCAAAAGGCGGCCTAGAGCCAGCTGAGCCCCCCTGCCCGCCCCCATCTTGGTATCTTTAAGTCACTCTTGAATTTTCTGTTTCATATTCTTTTCCTACACATTTTGGCAAGCCAGTACATGCTACTCGCCGACAAAGGTGATTTGAGAGTTAAGCTCCATCAAGGACTGACTTTTAACTCTTTAAAAACCTTCTCTTTAGATTGAGAATCTGCGCGTATTGTAAACATTGACGTTTTCTTTATACTTTATAAATCTGAATAAGTTATAAAATGAAATAATAATGTATTTCTGTATTGTTCCTTAGGTTATTTAGCATCTAACCCAAGATTTGGATCATTGCCCAAAGTTGCACGTAAGTTATAGAAGTTAAAAAAACTAAATTCTTTTTTTTTTGAAGGATGTTTATAGCAACTGGATATATGGATTTTCAGGCCAACCAAATTGCATGTGTTGACACTCTGAAAAATCGGTCTCCATGTTTTTGTCTCTTTGCACTTCTTAGTTCCTGCAGCACTTTCTGGTATAAGGCTGGGCAGTAGGGACCCCACCTTCGACAGGCCTCTTTAAAGCTTGGACCAAAGAGAGACCAACAACAGAGCCTCCAAATGATAGAGCCGTTAAGGTTTTGAATTTTCTCCTTTTGGCCATCTTTTTCAAAATATTTTGTATGACGGACCTAGCCAATGAATACTTTTCAGAAAGCAGGGACTTTCTAATTCTACATTAACCACAAACGTGGGGGGTCGTCTTATTCGAATAACTCATGGTACATAGACCCGTTAGGTACAAAGAGAATGCAGTCCAGTGTGTGGGCTGAAACCCCATTCCCAGCAAGAAGAGCAGGTTGGGTGTTTCTCCCTGGGAGGTTCCCTCTGCCTCGTGACCGCTCCTCCTGGCCAGCAAGATGGGTCGTGGCTCCCCCTTCTCTAACCCATTGAGAGAGTTAAGGGGATTTCCTGCCAAGGAATTTGGAAGCTACCTATAGCCACAACCCAAACCCCATCCCTTCCTTCTGTGGTGGCCTCAGACATTCATTTGCCCGCTGGGCCTCCCTCTGGCTGCCAGTGTCTAAGACAGCACCTTCTCTTCCTCTATCCCGGTCCTTCTACCACCAGCTCAAAACTGAGGAGATCAGAAAGTCTCCATTTCCCAATCCTGCTCTTTAATAGGGAGATTCACTGGCAGAGATTTTGTTTGTTGATTTATTGTGGTACTTTTCACGTAAAAATTACTACGGTTCATGTAGAAAGTTCTAGAAGATAATTAATGGAGGAGATTCTGAACTTTTAAATGATTTGTCCTAACCTGCTTTTACAGTTGCAGGTGTCTTGGGATTTGCCCTTGGAAAGGCGTCATACATACGAGTATGCCAGAGTAAATTCCATTCCTTTGAAGACCAGCTACGTGGGGCTGGTTTTGGTCCAGGACATAACAGGTTTGTAACTTTTTAAAAAAATGTTATTCAGTTCTTATTCCAGTACAGTTAACATACAGTGTTCTGTTAGTTCCGGGTGTGCAATCTAGTGATGGTCGGTGCTCATCATGATAACTGTCCTCTTACTTCCCATTCCCTATTTCACCCATCCCCCCACCGACCTCCCCTCTGGTGACCATCTGTTTGTTCTCTAGAGCTAAGAGTGTTTCTTGGTTTTTTTTTCTCTCTCTCTCCTTTTCCTCTTGTTCATTTGTTTTGTTTCTTAAATTCCACATATGGGTGAAATCATATGGTATGTCTTTCTCTGAGTGACTTGCTTTGCTCAGCATAATACGCTCTCACTCCATCCATGTTGTTGTAACAGGTTTGTGACCTTTTTGATTGAGGGATTGTAAAGAAAGGACTGATAACAAGTTAAACGAAGGCCCTTTCAACACTTATAATATTAAACAATTATCTAAGTATCCATATATTGGGGAAAAAACCTCTTTAACTCTCCATTTTTGAGTTGTTGCTATTCAATTTCAATAATAATTACTTATTACTCAACTTACTCAAATAATTACCTATTTCATTTGCTCAACATTTCATGAGCACCTACTGCATTCAAGGCAATGTGCAGTAGAAAGAATGCCTTCATCAGCAGACATGGCTTCTACCATCACCGGGCCACACGCAACGGGAACAGGTTTCTCTGCTGCAGGACTTCTCAGAACCCTTCTAAGTTAATGTGTATCATGATTCCTATTCAGAGGTGTGAGCTCCATTAAGGACACATAAGGTGTCCTTAAGTCCAGAGCCCTGGACTTAACGACATTCCCTCTGCATTTCGAGTACCTGTTTGAAACCAGTTCTACCACTTACAAAGCTGGCTAACCTCGGACAAGCTTCTCACATTCTCTCATCTTCAGTTTTCTCCTCTGTAGAAAATGGTGATCAGAACTGTTTTCATGACATGTTGTAAGGAATAGAAATGATTATTTAGGACAGTAAGTGCTCAGTGTATAATAGCTATTTAGAAATAGCTATATATTTAGAGCTCTATATATATAGCTATATAGAGAGAGAATATTTATAGGACTAGTGGTGGGGACACATTTCTCCAAAGACCCTCACTTGTCACAGTGGATTCTATTCTAGAGGCAACATGGAAACAATGGACATGAAGATCGTTATTGGCCCTTTTGGGGGGATGAAATTCTGGGAGTCTCTCACCAAGAAACAGCTCCTGTTTTTCCTTTAAAAAATTAGACTTGTGAACTTTAATGTAGACGATGTCTCTTAGGGGATACCTGGGTAGCTCAGTTGGTTAAGCATCCGACTCTTGATTTCGGCTCAGATCATGATCTAGGGGTCATGGGATCAAGTCCCGCACTGGCCTCATGCACTGCATAGAGTCTGCTTGAGATTCTCTCCCTCCCTCTCCCTCTGCCCTTTCCCCACCGCTCGAGCTCTCTCTCTGTCTCAAAAGAAAAGAAAGACAAAAAGAAAAGTCTTTCGGCAATGTTGTCTTAAGACTAGACCTTCCAGTGTCAAAGCACAAACTTCTGTTTTTGCCTCCATTCTAGGCACTGCCTGCTCACCTGTGAGGAATGCAAAATTAAGCATGGATTACATGAGAAGGGAAGTTCACAGCCTTCGGCTTCCTAAACTTCTATCTATGGCTTTTGATGTTTCTCAAACCTCTGAATTTGTACACATTTAAAATTTCCAGTGTACTTTAAAATAATATATGTAGAGTGGAACAGAAACATTGTGATTTCTCGCACTCTTTTGAAATGCTTTCTGGGGAAGATTCCCAGTTGATTTGAGCAGTATGTGTTTGTCTATTTGAGAACATGTCCCGAGCACTCACACACCGAAAAAGAAATTATGTGGCACTCAGTAACTTGCATACAGCTAAGTTAAAAGATCTTAGAGTCTTCTCTCATCCAATCTTTCAGTCCGCATTTGTTCAGGGTTTTAAGATCTCTGATAGAGGATGAGAATGAGTGTTGAGGAACTTGGGAAGTTATGCCCCACCCAAAACCAATGTATATAGAGGTAGAAACAAAGGGCACAGAAGTGTGTGTCTTACAGGCTTGAGAAGTGCTTTCTAAAATGGAGGGACCAAGATTTTTAATTTAATAAAAAAATATCTCCCTTGAAAGAGTCAGAATCTGAATCTGCTGCCCTTTCAGTGATCCAGATCACTTCATGCCTGGTCAGTGGTGAAGTTTCGAAAAGCTTTACGTTACGTTACTTTACGTTATGAAAAATCTTTAGGTCACTTGTTTAGCTAACGGGTTCATGCTCACGGTCAACACTAGAGAACGACGTTCTTCTGTATACTGCTAGTGGCCTGTATATAAGTACATACGACTTTCCAAACTGCCTCTCCTCTCCCAAGGAACAGTTTGTTTATGGCAACAATCACTGGAAGAATTAATTCATGGAATGATAAACTTTAGAGCTTAGAAGCAGCCAATCCAGCCAATAGGTGGATTCCTATCCTCCTACCAGATTTTTTGCATGAAAAAAACGACCAACCAACCAACCTCTTCCAATGGGGACCTTGTGTTTTATGGCAAGTTGTCTGAGCCCTACATAAAAATTTCCCTTGCATCTTTGCATTTTCTCGGGAAAATGCTTTATGTATGTGTCACCATTTATATATTGGGCATGTGTGTGAGTGTGTGTACATGTTTGTATTTTACTTAATACATCTTAAAACCCATACCATGGAGGTAAAAAGGGAAATCTCATCAGAAGTTAAGAATTGATATAAAATATTTTATTTTAAATATCAAAAATATTTGGGAGTTTTTGTTTTTACATGAACTTAAGTGTCTGAAATGGAGTGATTTTGACTTTGTCTCCTGGCTGATTACATAGCGTGGTCTTTCAGTAAAGAAAATGCTGTTTCTGTCCATCCGAGCACGGAGCCAACATCCTAGCTTCACCTATGCACTTAAACTCCTGGTTTCGACAACTAGCAATTTGACTCTTTGTTCTCTCAGTGACTGGCAACAATTCAGAATGAGACACATTTATTTCCTGCGTGCCAGAAACTGATTTCCCAGGGATCACAACATCTTCACATCGCTAAGCACAGCGAGTCGATGTTGAAATCAGTCTTGGAGTACTGGGAAAAAAAAAAAACAAATTATTGGTGAGAGGGCCCATTGTTTTCACAGCTGACATCTTCGTCACTCTTCTGAATCCATTTGGATTTATGATTTGGGCTCTCTGCTTTTCCCAGGCAGGTAACTTATTCACCGAAACAGTTTATCACAGTGATCTTTCCTTTCACAGTGTGAAAGGAAATCAATAAATCAAAAACTGGAAGGTTATTGAAGAAATCTCAAAATTTTTGCGCATTATCTATCGTTTATGTTAGGAAGCACGTGTCTGAGGCAGAATGTCTGTTTCTTGTAGGAGGATGTGTCCAAGGAGTGGCATTTGTCTTTCAGCATTTAGAAATTATCAAGACTCATCAGCACCCTGGTCATTAGCTTGTGAAAGCAGCACTTTCATGATTTAAAAAAAAAAAAAAAAAGATATACTGTATATAATACTTATATATTTTTAAAAATTCTCACTTCACAAAGACATTCTCAGGGGCAACTGGGTGGCTCAGTCGGTTAGACATCTGCCTTCAGCTCAGGTCATGTTCTCAGTGTCCTGGGATCCAGCCCCACATTGGACTCCCTGCTCAGCAGGGAGTCTGCTTCTCCGTCTCCCTCTGCCTCTCTGCCTACTTCTCCGTCTGTCAAATAAATAACATCTTTTAAAAAAATTATATTCTCAAAAAAAATTATATTATCTTCCCTTGCTGTCAGAATAGATGACTTATCTATTTTCTGCTAATATTACGAAAGTAATAAAATTTATCTTGAGTGACTTGATTCATGAAAATGTCAGGTAGAGAATTTTCTTGATATTCAAATAATGCAATCTGTTAACTGACAAAATTTCTCCACTTTATTTTTTAAGATTTTATTTGTTTGTCAGAGAGAGAGAGAGCACAAGCAGGGGGAGTGGCAGGCAGAGGGAGAAGCAGGCTCCCTGTTGAGCAAGGAACGAGGTAGGCAGGACTCGATCCCAGGACCCTGGCTGGGGTCATGACCTGAGCTGAACGCAGATGCTTAACCGACTGAGCCACCCAGGTATCCCAGATTTTTCCACCTTAGAACTCAACTGCAGAATTCGATTTCATTGACATTGAAAGTTTGCAGAGATTTCAGTGATTAACCCAGAGGCAGTAAAGCCCAGGCCCAGACAGAGAACAGAACTGGGTGAATATGGGCGGGGGTGGGGGGCAATGCCAAACACTGGTATAGCGTTCACTTCCCACACACACAAATATGTGGGCCCACTGTTGCCAAATCTTCCAGCTTTTGAAAACAAGTAAGCACAGGTTTTTATATGAGACATCCTAGTTTTTGTGTGTTCATCCTTTCGTATATTCAATGACTGTGCTCCCAGTCTGTGCCTACACACTCTCCTAGATCCTGGAAATGGAGGAGTGAACACCACCAACAAAGCTGTTCTTATCACGAGTTTGTGGCTTGAAATCCAGTCCAACCTCCAGCCACAGCAGGAATCCCTTCTGTGGTCTGGGCAGTGAGATTATAGGAGCCGTGTACCTGCCTTCCCTGGGGAGCGACGCGCCTCTTCCTCTTCCTCCTCCTTCCTTCTTTTTTCTGGTCCCACCCAGCCCTACAAAATAGGATTCTTCCTCTTTCACACAGTAGCCTTTAAATATTGGGACACATGTGCCTCTGAGTTTCTCCAGCCATTGGAGTGGGTTTCCAGCCCCATCACATCTGGCCTGGGGACACCTTTTGGTTTTACTGTTCTCTCGATACCAAGACTGCAAACATGTATTGATCAGTTCAGGAGAGACCCAGATTATGGTGCTTTTCATTTCCAGCACTTGAACTGCTAGCAAGAGGCCCTGCATCACACCCCGTGCTCCTCTCAAGGCTCCACGGCATGTTGACCTTGAGTCAGCTACACATCTGCTCTGTGCCTCCATTTTCTCATCTGTAAAATGGAAACATTTTAGGCTCTCCTTACAGGTTGTCCATGAGGATTAAATGAGCTAATCCTTTAAAAATGCTTACAACAGGGCATGGCTTGAGTAACCACTCAAGGGATGTTAGCTATTACTACCACTACTACTACTGTCAATGGAGTCCAAAGATATGTGATTGTGCCACACACTTGGCCTGTGCTAAGCTTTCACATGACCCACCTTGAGGTCAAGTCTTCCCATTTTATGCTACACAGCCGGTCATTCTGAATTTGTGTAACTCCATTACACTCTTAGCTTTTTTTTATTTCACGATGCTATGATCTGTCCCTTTCAGTTTAAAATTTGTGATTTAACAGGTGAGTCGTGTCCATTAATCCCTTTGCTTTCTTAATGTATGGCATTCATAGTAAGTGCCCAAAGAATCTTTATCCACTGAATGTTTGAAGGATTTGTTGTAAAATACAAACCTGGAAGAGTGGTTAGGTTTATTAGAGCAATTCTCTCATCTCTAGATGTGGGTGGGACAGGAATGAGGGTAGGTATGGGAAGGCGACGAAAAGAAGGGTGGGAGGGAGAAGTTAATGATGGTGGGAAAGAAATACCAAAAAGGTACCTCACTGAATACCCCCCCAATTTTGAAAATTGGGGCTGCCACCACAGGCCTTATGATTTGAAAGCCCAGAAACGGCTTCACTCATTAACTTGACATTTTTCAGGATCTACTATATGCAAGGTAATGAGCTAGGAGAAATAGGGGTATATTCGTACGGAAGACAGTCCCCGCCCTTAAAGTAAGGAGAGGAGACAGGATCTGTAAATCAACAGCTCTACTACAATGTGATGTGTCTGGTCTGGGTGAGGTAGATACAAACTAAAGGCCACTAGAATTCGGGGCAGAAGTGGTTACTTTTGCTGCCCTTACGGATCATTTTCCTGGCCCAATTCATACACTCTTTATATCCACACCTCTTGACATGCAATTTTGCATTTCCTTCCCACTGTGAGCCGGGCAAACTACAGATCTTGACCTGGTTAGTCCACACGACTTGCCTTAGGCAAGCTGTGATGCAGAAATGATGGCGTGCCAGTTCCAAACCCAAGCCTAATGAACCTTGTGTTTCCACTTGTGTCTCTACTGTGACCATGACACAGGCCCAACCCTAGATGCGGAGCCAATAGCCTGCACGCTGCCTGCACACACCAGCGCTACCACAGCCTGGGATCTAATCCCTGTAAGAAACCCCTTACTATCATTCAGTACAGCAAGGTCCTGAAACCTAATGGAGGGAGAGAACCCCTGGCCAGACCCCACCGGCTCTGGTTCCCTGATGTCTGCCACATCCGGCATCTGAATGACCTAAGAGACACACAGCCAAATCGCTGTGATTCCTTCCTTCCTCAGGACTCAGAGAAAACAGATAATAAACGCCCGCTGTCGTAAGCCACTGGGTTTGGGGATTTACAACAGTTAACTGGAACGCTGTTTCTGGTAGAACTGCAATACGAGTAAGTAGAATTTACATGAGACCAGTGTCATTTTCCGTTCACCTGAACCAAAAACAAACATTAGGTCGATAATGAAAAAAGTATACCAAATTTTTATTCCTGGGGAATCTGCCAATTTTTCAAATATGACCACTGCTTAAAGGTGCTGAGCTATTTACCCTATGTTTATTTACACGCGCCACACTCATTGTACTATTAAATATTCAGAAACAGATGACTTCATTTCCTGTCCCTACCAACACTGCTTACTTATAATTATACTTAACAATAGAGATTACAAACAATAAAACCATGAAATCAACAAAGACGCATGTTCCTTTATGTTTTATTTACCATAAACATTAATAAGTGAATACAGCAAACACTGGAGAAAGGCTTTTTAATAATTTTTGGATGTAAAGCTTAACACTTAAAATTCCGCTTGCCCCCCCCCACTTCAACATGCAGGTATGTATTTTCATATATGCTGATGCCAGAGCGGACAATCTCTTTACAGTTTCATAAGAGAGTATCCTTACCCTGTAACTTAAACAATTTCACAAACTGTATGTGATCCTAGTATGATACCATCATTCAAACAGTTCTTCAAGAATATAGCCACACAACATTCACATTAAAATCTGTGTTTTTAAACATCATTTTAATAAGCCAAACCACAAGAACCCAGGTTCTAGTTTTAAATGTGTTTATGAAGACTGCTGCTGAGCTCAAGGCATGCAGATTTTCACGACCACCTAGATGAAGCTGGATATTGAAACGCCTTCAGTAGGTCCAATGATGCAATTTTTCACTCATCCCAAGTATCTCCATATTTGTTTACTTTGACTAGGAAAAAAGCACAAATAATTGATGATTCCAAATATTAACAAATGAAAGATACTATTTCAAGGCTGCTACTATGATGCAAATTACGTTTCAGTCTCACTTTCAATAAATGCGCATGAGAAAAAGGGGCTAGCTAGACTTTTGTGAACTGAAGGTTGGACATAAATAATGATGCACTCTACCAAGAACTTTACATCAATACTTGATCCTCGTAACAACCATCCCCATTCGAAGGGGGAGAAAACAGATTAGTAACTTGCCCAAGGTACAAACCTAATAAAGCAAACAGAGCCAAAATCTGCACACAGGTCTACTTAGGTCCAAAGCGTGGACACCTTCACAACTTTACCATACTAAGTGTGGTATATACTACAGCACATACAAAAAAAATTACCACGAAATAAAAAATAATAACAAACATTTGAATTTTGTTTTTCACAAAAAAATAGAGTAACAGAAATGATCACGTCTTCACACTGTGGTTAATTCATTCTTCTCCCCCATGAGCTGTAATACTATACAAGAAGGAAATGGTTTCCAATATTCCTGCATTTTACATGAAACTACATTTTGTAATAAGCTCCTTTGTCTTCTCTACTCTTTGGCTCTCAGCCTCCCTTCTACATAGCCTTCATCTGTGGATGACAACGCTTTAGAAGACTCGAGTATTCCTGACCACGTAAAGCAGCCATTCTCAAAGTAGGGACGAGGGACCCCTCCCCCCAAGATTCTTTCAGGAAGTCTAAGTTGAACTACTGCATTATTATACTCAGATATTATATACCTTTTCCCTATTTTGCCCTTTCCCCTGGCCTTCATTCCCTCATGAGCACAAGGTAGGCTTCTAGAATTTATATGATATATGGTGCGGTCATTGCCCTGATGGCTAATTGATAATACGCTTGCCTTTCTGAAATTTCTGTCTTCATTTCTAATTTAGGTAAATGTCAACAAACATAATTGACACAAACTGAAGGTGAAAACTTTAAGTGATACTTTCTGACCAAGTGAAGCTACACTGTACTAACGTCAAATTTCCTGTCTAGATTCTAAAAAAGAACATTCTAAAAAAATCACCCAAACTATAACTGTTTTTTTCTTTAAATTATACAGAGCACATGCCAAAAAATCCGTTTTCTTCTTACAAAGAAAATAATTATTCCACATTACTGTGTCATGTAACAGAGCTTCAAGGTTGTTCAGTCAAAACCACAAATGTCAAAATCCAGCAAATCCCAAAGATCTACCTTATTTCCTTTTGTAAACCTTTATTATTGAGGCCCGACCAAAACATTTCATATGCACTGATACATCAGTGCGTCCTATACTGTGCAGACATACAATAGAAAAGATTACAAAAATGAGAGAAATGCTACGGCCTGCCCTCATGGAGCTTACAGTCTAAATCCTCAAATTCAGAAAAAAGTACCAGTAAGTCTTTACATATTACAAAATAATGGCCACTGAATGCAAAATGTTTATGCTACAAGTTTTCTTCTAATGATAAACATTAACAGGTATTTTTTATTATAAATCTATTTTAAAGCTAGATTTTTTACATTAATAATAGGACAGCAGTATTACCCATGATTATGAAAATAGAATTCTAAATGAAGCAACCACTAAACAGAAATAAAACTGGTTCTAAAAGAATAATCATAATAAAAAATACTCAAAATTTTAATGTATTTTTGCATTCTTTGTGGCATAGGGCTCTCAAGAAGGTATTAAGGATCTTTTCTTTCCTTCCCTTTTTTTTAAAGTAATAAATAGAAAACCTTAAAACAATGACACTCAAATTCTTCAAAAATGTCATAAAATTCTACACTGATATAGGTACAAACCCCTGTTCAAAATGTCTTCTTCCATTAGGAGTAAACTTGTTTCAGAAAATTTATTTTGGCTTATGTACAGCTGCTCCAAAAGGAATGAAAACTATGATTTTTAAATTTGTAATTAATTATAGAGCAAAAGTGCTACTGAAAAAAAGGTCAAACTCTTTCAGAAGTGCCCTAAAAGGTGGTTTATGATGCATATAACTTCTATTTCAATTTCACAAAACATGTAAGAAAATCAATTTCATTATTCGAACAAGATTCTCTCATTCTGCTTAAAGCGGCATTACAGCCCGTTATCAATCTCAGGCAACCAGATCTGGTTTTATGCATTCGATGCATCATTTAAAAAACACTTATTGGGACGCCTGGGTGGCTCAGTTGGTTAAGCAGCTGCCTTCGGCTCAGGTCATGATCCCAGCGTCCTGGGATCGAGTCCCACATCGGGCTCCTTGCTCATCAGGGAGCCTGCTTCTCCCTCTGCCTCTGCCTGCCATTCTGTCTGCCTCTGCTCGCTCTCTCTCCCTCTCTCTCTCTGACAAATAAATAAATAAAATCTTTAAAAAAAAAAAAAAAACACTTATTAAGTCCCAAGGTGATTTCTGATAAGAGAAAACTTCATAAGGATTTAGAATTTCTACAGCATATTAAAACTAGTCTTACTCTCTTAATTCATACCACTATTTGGACTTTATTATTTTTTTAACACAAAATGGTCTTTGGAACAACTTAGAAAAGGAAGACTAATAACTGTGACAGAACTATTCTTTTTTTGTTAAAGTTATTTTTGTTAATTGCGTGCGGAATTAAATCACGTATTAGTATAATTAATATTTTTAACTAATGCTGCAGTTCCCAATCCTAAAGAGTAAAGTGATTCAGACTAAACTATCATACCTTCTTTTTTTGGCATTCTTTCCTGCATAGGCCTGACTGAGGGGTCAGTCTTATGTGTTAAAGTTACTTCATATGACTCTCTGTTCTTAGTCCTTAATTCCTCATATGTAATATTTTTTTTCTTAGGACTTTCTTCAGGGTTGGGATCAGGTCCTAAAACAACAAACAGTTAATAAATGGTGATAAAAGGATTTGAATAAACCCAAAGCAACTAAATTTTCTAAATGCTTCTTACCTACAATAAAAACAGAATAAAGTAAAATAGTCAAATTATTACCACCATTCCAAAGGTACTATATTTTCCACAAGATAATTACAAAATGAAAACTTTCTTAGACGTTTAAGCTTTTATTTCGAAAGTTTAAAATCCACATAAAAAAATTAAAAAGTAACCATGGCCAGAAGAATGGATATCATAATATATACCAGTGCAATTTATTCTCACTAAAATACTAGTGTTTTAAACTGGAAAATTATTCGCACTGTTTGTACAATTAAAAATTATACAAAAAATATATCCTACTAGTGGCAATTAAAATTTGGCATTACATATATTTTACTTAATAATATTTTACATAGTTGAACATTCCTATAACCATTATCTATACATGAACAGCTATTTAAAAAAAAGTGCCATCTTTATACTTAAACAAAAACACTTGGAAATAGCTTCTGAAAAGTATAAAACATAGCCTTTGATCACGATATGCATCATTTTTACTCAGGTCTAATGGAGCAATACTGTGGCAGAAAAAAGTGGCAATGATAATTTTGGCCAGGGAACCAGCATTAATTCTTTATCTCTCCCAAAGAAAGTCAAGGTGGCAACATATATATATCATCAAAGAGTTAAATACTGATGTAAATAGGGGACTGGTTACTCTTACTATTAGATGACAGGAGCAAATATTAAACATAGTTTACAAAATGTATAACGAGCAAAAAAATTCATATAAACATTTTAAAAGAAATGAACTAATGCTAACATAACATTGAGTCAACAACTAATTAACTTACAAAGTCTTACACACCACTCCAGAAGTAGTAATTTTCCAAAAAGGTTCTCACATACAAATTGGACATATCATTTTATTAATATAATCATTATTAATTAAGATAATTTTTTGAAAAGCAGTTTCTTGTAAGTGGTATTTTGGAACTCTGCAGTACGGTCCCAGTGAATAATCAGAATTTTCAAGTCAACATAACTACACTTTAAATGTTTTCAAGCATAACCTTTTATTTTGCTACAAAGTATACTGCACTGATACAAAGCAAAAGGCTTTAAATATTAATCTGGATATTATACCATTCTTGAAAACTAAATTTTTGCTAAAAAAGAATGTAAAGAAAAATATTATAACCTTATACTGGGTTTAAAAAGCACCTGTATTTCATCATTAATGAGTAATTATTAAACTCCTTGCCCTTTACCATAAATGATATTTTTAAGATTCTGAAGGAGACAATATGCACTAGATTACTAGTTAGGAACTACAAGTTCTTATTCTCATGTTGCCAACAATCAGTACATGTCCTTGGGCAAATCACTAAACTTCTTTGAATCTTGGTTTTCTCAGTTGCGAAATACAGACATTTGACTAGATGATCTATCTCTTAAGTTCCTTCCAGGTCTAAAACTTTTTCTCACTGAAAAGAAAATACTTCTCTGTTCCAAAATTCTGTGACAAATAATGGAAACATAAATCAGAAGATTAAGGAGAATTTTTTCCACTTACAAAGCCCAATGAAAATATTCTGCATTGTATAGGGAGCATGACTTACTATTTAGGGAAGGTTATGAAGAGCTGGAAGGAATAAAATATAAAACAGCAATGATCTGAATCTGACTGTAATAAACTATGATAAGTCCAACAGCAACGAAAGAGTGCTTTCTACTTTGAAAGATTAGTAACTCTATCAACTCCTAGTAAAAGCAAGCAGAATCAAATAGGGCCAACAGGACTTTAACAAAAGGGGTGAACGTCCTGGCAAGGGAAGACAGCAGCTGGGGCAAAGCACAGGAGGCTACAACTGGCCCATGTGGGGAGTGGTCAGAGTGGCAAACTTGATTTAGAGAAGGGACTGAGAAAGCAGAGCTATGGATGGATAGAAGGCTACTCTCAAGGACATAAAATATATTAAAATATGGGCCTTGCTGTAGTCTGTGGGCAGATACCAAAAGGCTTTTATGTCTGTCTGCTTTTATTTGGAAAAGGAATTGTACAACATAGTATGGAATTTTCTAGAGCAAATGGAAGGAAAGATAAAAGTCATTACAAGGGAAGAAGTGATGCATGGCTAAAACACGAGTAGAATGGATCTGAACTTGAGAGACTAGGAAAATGAGAGCTGCAGTGAGAACAGCTGCCTGTGCAGATAAATCCTAACCATTCTCTCCTAACTTGCCCACCTCCTTCTCTCTGACCAACTGGGAGGTCTTTGTTTCCAAGCCCTGGCTGGGGAGAATCAAGACTCTTCAATACCTTTCATCCACTTAAGAATGTCTTTAATTACTTTAACTTCCATGCTCTCCTGTTTCTTCTTTTCCAAGATGTTAATACTTACTGTCCCCCCCCAACCCGCTCTGAAGCAATGCTGTCCAATACCATTTTCTGTAATGATGAAAATGTTCTGTAACTGCACATTCCAACGGAGCAGCCACTAGCACATGTGGCTACTGAACAACTAAAATGCTACAAAGCAACTGAGGAATTGAAGTTTCAATCTGATTTAATTTTAATTAAGTTAAATGGCCACATATATTTAGTGGCTACTTTATGTTCTAACCTACCTGGAAGCCCTTCTACAACTTCTGCAACATTACTTGACCTATAATCAACTTCTCCCTTCCCACCGTGTCCCCTCCCTCCCTTTAACCTACGCATAGATCCCAATTTCTATCCCAAGCAGCAAGTGTTCCTTTAACCTTCTTTGTTCCTCATAGTTACTGGCTTACGGTACTTGCATTAAAGCAAACGTTTTCAAAGAATATTCTATCCATAATCCCTTATCTAAAAGTTGGTAGTCAGAAATGCTTCAAAATTCAGTTTCTCAGATTTTAGAAAGATTATCATGGTATACAGCTTGTTAATGTGTCACTTAACCATACAGTCAGAGGTTTGAAGCAGCAACGCATAACCAAACATTAATATTTTGTACAACAAAATGCAGGACACATCATATTAAGATAAAGATGATAAGGTCACGGTTTGAAATGAGTTAAGTCAGATTTCATCACCAGTTTAATTATAAAAAAAGCTTTGTAGGGTGGCTGACTGGCTCAGTCGGAAGAGCATGTGACGCTTGATCTTGGGGTCATGAGGTCTAGCCACATATCAGGAAAATAAATAATAAAAAAATTTTAAAAATAAAGCTTTGTGGTTTTCAAAGTTTTTTGGATTTTAGGATTTTTAGATAAGGAACTGCAAACCTGTACTTCCTGATTCTTCACTTTTCACCGCAAATTAGATTGAAAAAAAAAAAAAAAAAGAGGGAAGTGAACATCTGTTAAGAGCCTATGACTTGGCAGGTTTTACCTCTGATTATTTCATCTCATTCTCGAAGTTCTTTAAGAGAGGGATTATCAGCTCCATTCCAGTGATCAAGAAACTGAAGGGATCACAAAGTTACTTGCCTAAAGTCCCACAGCTAGCAAATGTCAATCATTCAAATCCAGGCCTTAATCCAAATTTGATGTTGTTTCACTTACATTCTGCGATCTTCAAAGCTAGCATTTACACAAACTTCACAAAGCATTTTCACATGGATTTTCTCACTTGACAAGAGTTCTGTAAGGCAGGTAATTATTATTTTTCTCACATTACAGACAAAGAAGCTGAAAGCCTTTAAGACCAGCCTAACAACTGTAACCTCTCCGAAGCCTCCCCGTGGCCCAATTTACCACTTCTTTGCAATCATCACTAAACTCTGTTAGTATTTTTGATTAGTGGGACATATTGGTAATTTTTTCTTATATTTCTATATCTTCTAACAATCTGAGAGAGTTTCTCAAGAACAAGAACCAGGTCTTACTCATCTATACTTCTTTCATGCCTCATTGAGTGCCTGACACCTACTGGATGTCAAAAAATGTTGAATGAATGAAGAATCAGATGAACAAACATGATGAGTTTAGGCAGATGGTGTACATACAGGTGATATCCAGCAGAAAAGGTCATCAAATAAAGTTTATACATACGTTGGACCATATAATGCTGAAACTCATTTCAAGAGAAGTTTCTACCTTGGGCAACATGATCAGTAATACCAGTGGGAGTAGATTCATTCATAGAAGCACTGAATGGAATTGGCTCATAATGAGGAAGCATCTCTTTTTCTATGTTGTCTGCTGCTGGAGACGTCACAAAGGATGAATGACCACTCAAATTTGAGTCATATTTTGACTTCTGAGAATAGTGCCTGTAAATCATATTGTATAAGAAACGCAAATTAAAAAAAAAAAATTAAAAAAAAAAAAGAAACGCAAATTATTGCCTATATCCTAAAAAAAAAAATGTGTTGAAGTATGAAGCTACTTATCTTACTTTCTAAGGAATTACGTAATTTTTACACAGTTATCTGTAACAGTAAAATGAAGTCTCTTTCTCTCTGCCACAAAAACCTTACAAATAAGTTTTGACCCATTTATACAACTTAAAAACACCACTCTTAATACAGAAGAGAAATGTATATCCAATTTTCTAATTCCCAACCTTCAGAGACCATTCTTTAAAAAAATATTTGAGAGAGAAAGAATGTGCGTGAGCGGGTGGAGGGAGGGGCAGAGGGCGGAAGAAAATCTCAAGCAGACTCCCCACTAACATGGGCTCCAAAGTAGGGCTCAATTTCATGACCCTAGATCATGACTTGAGCTGAAATCAAGAATCAGCTGCTTATCCAACTATGTCACCCAGGCACCCCACTTTAGAGATCATTTTAATGTGTTTAAAGTCCTTGGAGGGGTGCCTAAGTAGCTCACTCAGTTAACCATCTGACTCTTGGTTTTGGCTCAGGTCACGATCTCAGTCAAGGTCATGGAATTGAGCCCCATGCTTGAGATTTTTACTCCCTCCCTCTCCTTCTCCTCTGTACCTAGCCCCACTCGCTGGCACACGCTTGCTCTCTCTCCAAAATAATAAATAAATCTTTAAAAAAAAAAAAAAAAGGTCCTTGGAAAGAAAAAAGTATTTCAAATTAGAAAATATGTCCAGTTCCACATTAAGGGAAGTTACTTCCACAGCTAGCCGGCCATAAACGCTATTTTGTTAAAGCAGATATATAAGTAATACTAGCTTTCGTAGGGTTTACCATTTATAACAATTTAGGTATTATATCTACTTAATTACATTATTACTTATCTACCTATCCAGATGGACAGATTCATTTATTTATACTTACATAATTGAAACAAAACTTTGGAGAACATACTTAAAATAATTTCCCTAATTTAAACAGAAGGATTAAGAAGTTGAAAGTTTAAGGGAGCACGTGAGTGGCTCAGTGGGTTAAAACCTCTGCCTTCGGCTCAGGTCATGATCCCAGAGTCCTGGGATTGAGCTCCGCCTTCGGGCTCTCTGCTCAGCAGGGAGCCTGCTTCTCCAGTTCTCTCTGCCTACCTGTGATCTCTCTCTCTCTCTGTGTCAAATAAATCAATAAATAATCTTAAAAAAAAAAAAAAGTTGAAATTTAAGAAATGGGATGATAAAATTTAGGAATTCAAAAGAAAAGTCCAAAATATAGTAATCAAAGGTATTTGCCAAATTAAAAATCCTTTATTCTCATATAAGCACTACTAACAGGATGCAACTCTATATTTAAAACAAAGACTGGGGGGTGCTTGGGTGGCTCAGTCAGTTAAGTGTCTGCCTTCAGTTCAGGTCATGACCCCAGGGTCCTGTGATCAAGTCCCATGTCGGGCTCCCTGTTCAGCTGGGAGCCTACTTTTACCTCTCCCCACACCCAGCCCATGCTCTCTCTCTCTCTCAAATAAATAAATAAAATCTTAAAAATGAAATAAATAAATAAAAATAAAACAAAGGTAGGGGTGCCTGGCTTGCTCAGCTGGATAGAACATGGTGGCTCTTGATCTTGGGATCCTGAGTTCAAGCCCCAAGTTGTGTGAAGAATCTATTCAACTAAGTAAATACAAATAAATAAAAATGAAACAAAGGTAGACATATTTTACTCCCCTTTTTAAAACAAAATAGCTTTAGCTCGCTGCAAACAGCAAGTTCCCAATAGTCCTTCCAGTTACACAACTGTTTCATGCCCTGAATTATGGCAATAACCAGTTATAAGTTTTTTAGCTAAAATTAAAAACCCACAATAAAAATTAGAATTTGGCCTACCCAGATGGTGAAGATCGCCGTGCCTGTCCTGAGCGTAAAGCTTCTCCAAGAGGGGAATTCTCAAGATTTCTGAACTTCTCTTGGCAGGTTTTCACATAAGAAAGCTTTCCAGCAAAGTATCCCATGATACAAGCAACTTATTTGTAAAAACAAACAAAAAAATGTAACTCAATGTCCCATTTAAATAAAAATCTTTCCTAAAAAAACACTTTTTTAAGAAATGTGATCTTAAATAGGTCTTGATATGGGAAAACTGAGATCACATTAGATCAGATTCAGAGTACACAGAAAGATTTTGTAGACAGATCACTTTCACAAAAGGAAATAATCCAAAATAAAACTGCTCCAAGATATATAAATCCCACTTTACTCATTATTAATATAGTCAGGAAAGATGTGGTACAGGAATTAAGAGTTCTAGCCTAGTCATAGGATTTCAGGCCATTTCTTTTCCTTTAAGATGGGAATCATACTATTTGTCCAGCTAATTTTCTAAGACTGTTTTTAAAATTAGGTGCAACAAATTCCTTAAAGTAGTAAATTATGAAGTGTACCTAAATGTGACTACTGTTGCTTTATGTGTTTATTTACAATATGTAAGTGAGGCTAATCTGGAAAGATTCATAAAAAGTCTTAGGTGCTCTTTTTTAAAGCAATTTAGCTTCTTTCCTATAATCATACCATAACAGTAGATAAAGTATGCTTATTTACATCTTAAAATGTAAAGAGATTTTTAAAAGTTAGACTTAATTTTAAAAGACAATTTATTTCCCTACAGCTGGACAATTTTCTTTCCTCCAAAGACTTTATTTTAAAATACTATATAGTTTTACAAATTATTTAAAAGTAGCAGTTTTATTACATTATAAAAGAAAAAAATTCTCTTTCAAATAACTTGTAATTCTTATTGCTAACAGTAAAATGCCCAAGTAGTTGACTAGTCCATTTAATGAAAAGCTTAAATAAGCTGGTCAAAACAAATAACCAAATAACTGTTATGAGTTAGACAAGACAAAACATTTGGTAAAAACTAATTATTTTACTCAGGCAAGAAAGCTAAGAAAATGAGTGTTGTCCATACTTACATATAAGTTTAGGGATGGAACCATATTTGGGATGACTTGAAAGGATTCCTAAAGATGAAAGAGCAGATATTTCTAAGTCATATTAACTGTTAGAGATAGACACATTTAGATAAGTTAATTAAGATGTCTTATCTTTTATTAAAATAAAATAGGCATATGCCAAGTTTATGCTAAAAGTATGTTAAGAAAATGACAGAAATGATTAAAAAAATGCAAGAAAACTATTTCTCTGAGCCAGAATCTAATCTCTTCTAATGTGAGCAAATAGTAAAAAGTTTAGTAATATAAAGTTTAAAAAGTTTAGCATCTATTTCTCAGCAGCCTTGGGCAACCCACAAAGATAAAAGGAAAAATCAGGACAGACTATCTTTAAGTATTATTACCTGACTATATTAGCTCTTTCCATTACCTCAGAGAAGTCTAAAAGCTACAGCTATTTAAAAAGAGAACCAGGGGGGCGCCTGGGTGGCTCAGTGGGTTAAGCCGCTGCCTTCAGCTCAGGTCGTGATCTCAGAGTCCTGGGATCAAGCCCCGCATCGGGCTCTCTGCTCTCTAGGGGAGCCTGCTTCCTCCTCTCTCTCTGCCTGCTTGTGATCTCTCTGTCAAATAAATAAATAAAATCTTTAAAAAAAAAATAAAAAATAAAATAAAAAGAGAACCAGGAGCACCTGGGTGGCTCAGTGGGTTAAAGCCTCTGCTTTCGGCTCAGGTCATGATCCCAGGGTCCTGGGATGAAGCCCTGAATTAGGCTCTCTGCTCAGCAGGGAGCCTGCATCCCCCCCCCCTTCTCTCTCTCTGCCCACCTGTCTGCCTACTTGTGATCTCTGTCTGTCAAATAAATAAAACCTTTAAAAAAAATAAGTAAAAATAAAAATAAAGATAAAAAAGAGAACCAAGTAAATTCAACATCAACAGAAATATGAAGACAATCCAAAAGACTCTACAAGCTATTAGAACAGGTGAATTTATTAGCAGGATCACTTGATACAAGGTCAATATAAAAAAAATACTATACTTCCTGTATACGAGAAACAAACAAACCAAACCTTTTTCAAAGATACAATTTATTATAGCACCCAAAGACATCAAAGATCCAGGAGCAATCTAATGAAAAATGTGAAGGATCTGTGCACTGAAAACTACGAAACTTACTGAGAGAAATGAAAGCTAAGTAGAGGAATAATACATTCATGCCCATAAAGGGAAGACTATAAATACTGCCAGTATGACAACTGTCCATAAAGTCATCTATAAATTCAATCCAATCCCAATTAAAAATCAAAGTGTTCCTAAAAATTGAAAAACTTATTCTGAAAATCATGTGGAAATACAAAGAGCTGAGAACCAAGGCAATATTGAAAAACAACAGAAGTGAAAAACTGACTACCAAATACCGAGATCTACAATAAAGCTACAGTAGTTACGACTGTTTTAAGTGCAAGAACAGATAAACCCATCAAAACCAGAAGAGTCAAGAAACAGATTCATACACAGTCACTTATGACAAAGGCAACACTGCATGCAGTGAACAAAGACAGTTCTTTCAAAATACAGTGAGTGGTCACCTCCATATCCATAAGGGGGAAAAATGTACCTTTACCCTACACCTCACACAATATAAGTGTACCTTGGAAATACTGCAGGTTCAGTTCAAGAGCACCACAATAAAGGGAGAATCACAATAAAGTAAGTCCAATGCATTTTTCTGTTTTCCAGTGCATACAGAAGTTAGGTTTACACTGTCCTATATTAAACATGCAATAATATTATCTTAAAAAGTGTATATAAATATTTTACTGCTAAGAAATTCTAACCATCATCTGAGCTGTTGTAATCACTGATCACCATTACAAATATATAAGAGGAACATCTACTGTGAGAACTGCCAAAATGTGACACAGAGACACAAAATGAACAAATGCTGTTGAAAAAATGGCACCAATGAGACTTCTTCAAAGCAGGGTCGTCGTAAACCTTAGATTTATAAAAACCACAGTATCTGTGAAGCTCAATAAAACAAAGCACAATAAAACAAGATGTGCCTATATTCAAAAACAATTCCTGGGGCACCTGGGTGGCTCAGTTATCGTCTGCCTTCGGCTTGGGTCACGATCCCAGCGTTCTGGGATTGAGACCCATATTGGGCTCCCTGCTCAATGGAGGGCCTACTTCTCCCTCTCCAGCTCCCCTGAGCTTGTGTTCTCTAGCTCTCTCTGTCATAAATAAATAAAATCTTAAGAAAACAAAAAACAAAACAATTCCAAATGACTTGAAAATTTAAGTATGAAAGAAAAAATAAAGCTCATAGAAAAAAGCGTTAAGAGATTCCTCATGTCCTGTTATTAGGCAAAGGTCTTAGAGCGCATAAAGCCTTCATCATAAAAAACATGATAAATTATTTTATATACTAAGAACTACAGTTAATCAGAGGGAAAAATAATCACAAGACATACATCTGACAAAAGATTCACTTCTAGAAGATACAGAAAACCTCACAAAATCAACAGAAAAAGACAATCCAATGAAAAATGGACAACAGACCTGAACAGACAGTTTGCTAAAAAGGAACATATTCAAGTGAGCTATAAACAAAAGAAAAGGTCCCCAACTTCATTAGTCATTAGGAAGATACAACTTAAAACCATAATCAGTCTTAACTATTCACTCACCACAATGGCTAAAATTCAAAGTACACGAAAAGAGGAAGTGACAGCGATAACGTGACACAAACAGAACTCTACTAATAAATTGGTATGAGAGTGTACATTGGTCCAAACAATTTAGAAACTCCGGCAGTACCCACCACAGCTGAAAATATACCTAATCTATGACCCAAAACGACTACCAAAAGGTACCGTATTCATAGCAGAACCATTTGTAACAGTCAAAACTGGAAATTACCCAATTGCCAATGTACAACAGAATGGATACACTGCTGTGGTGTATTTACACAGCAGAAAACTACAGGGCAACCAGAATATATAATCTATAATTACATGCAACAATGTGGATGAATCTAGTGATGTGTTAGAAAAACCAGCTCTCCAAATAAAAAGCTCTGATTTGGAATGTCGGTTGATTTCCATGGGGAAAATACTTGCACCATGACCAATTTCAAGCTATCAATGGTTTCAACACTGGCTTGCCAAGCTGTTGAAAATTTAACAATCAGCTTTCTGGAAGTGGTACAAGCCAGCTCTAGTATACCACTGGATGAATCTAATAACTCTGAAGGAAGATATACAGAGGAATACTTAATTGTAGGATTTCATGTATATGAAATATGAAAACAGAACTAAGTTATGCTATTAGCTTCAGTTACACAATCGGTATGAGAAAAAGGAAGATAGTAATGATACCTACCTTCATTCAAAACAACTGTTCCTTCATTCTGTCTCCAAATAGTTACAGACCCCTTACAACATACAGACAATACCTACTAGAAAGTAGGAGTATAACAGTAAACAAGATGTTCTCTCTTGCTCTCAGAGTTTTAACAGTTTTGCCCTCTGATCAGTGCCAGAGATAGCCTGTTTCCTAAGATGAAGTAGCAAGAATAGAGGCAAATAGACCTGTTGACGGCTAATTCAATACTCTTGGCAACAGACGGCTGCACTAATTACGCTGGCAGGGCAGATGGAGGTAGACAGTTTATGGAGAGATTTAAGAGCAGGACTAGAACGAACATTCACTGGGCAAGGCAAATAAGGGGTAGAGGTTAAGGATAACGCCTTAGTTTCCTAGATGAAGAGTGTACCATTCAGACATGGGGACAAGAGAGAAACTGGTTTGGAGGCAAATGAACTCAGTTTGGGATGAAATAAGTCAGTCTGAAGAGTCTGTAAGAAGGGCCATTCCTGTGAAGATATGCAAAATACGGGTCTGGAGCAGAGATGGAGGCGAGGGAAAATCACGGGGATTTAGAGCAACAGACGGTCCTGAAGCCCACACCAGCACTCCCGTAATAGTTTACACAGACTGAAGACTGAAAGGCAAAGCAGAACTCTGAAGAACAAAAGTGGAGGATGAAAACCCACATTAAAATATTAAGTACTAGCACTTCTTGAATTTTTGTCTGTTGGTGTTATCTGCCCTAAACAGTGTATAATACATATTAGACTCTCAGAACACATGAAAAAATGGAGGAGTTTCCAGGGACAGAAGAAAAATCAGAATGTGCTGTCACAGAAGTCTGGGGAAAAGAACCATTCCAGAGATTGGTTAAAGTCCTATAATCATCAGGAACAAAAACTGCCCATCGAATTTAAGCAACAAGGAAGCTGTCCTCGTAACCTTCTGAAGTGTTGGTAAATCTCAGAACATATGCATAATCTTTTCACACAGATTGTAATGGGTTAAAAAAAGTAAAAATTGGGGGCACCTGGGTGGCTCAGTTGTTAAGTGTCTGCCTTCGGCTTAGGTTATTATCCCAGGGTCCTGGGATCGAGCCCCAGAGCCCCACATCGGACTCCCTGCTTGGCAGGAAGCCTGCTTCTCCCACTCTCGCTCCCCCTGCTTGTGTTCCCTCTCTTGCTCTCTCTCTCTCTCTGGCAAATAAATCAATAAAATCTTAAAAAAAAAAAGAAAAAGTGAAGTGCTCATTTGTGAAGTTTGACTTCAAATGCAAGACAGCTGGGAACAGCTGGAAAGGGATATGAGGGAAGATTTTTCTTTTTTATGTTCTCAAGTTACAACAGACCTGGGCATGTTTAAATGTTTTGGAAAAAAAGAAAAGAGAACAAGTAGTGATAGAGCAGCTAAGACTATGTTGAGTATGACATGACACACTGTGGATGAAAGCACATATAAAATGCTAGGCATTCTGATTAAAGGCAAAATGTCTTGGTGGATTCTGAATTCCTTTTCTAAAGTCTTCCCAATTTCTTTTTTTTTTTTTTTTTGAGACTGACTTTATTAGGACACTGCATCCAAAACAAATCCTCAATACAACTTAACAGTAATAAAATCCCTTAATCCTGGAAAATAGTTATATGAATAGCGCATCAATGTATTTTTTATAGTTTTATTCCAAATTATCAAAACCCCAAAAGGAACAACTCTGACAAAGTTATTGTATTATACAATAAACATCAGTCCATAAATTAATCATTTTCAGCAATTCTTTCCAAAAAATGGAGGGGCCCCTGGCTGGCTCAGTTAGTTAAGTGTCTGACTCTTGGTTTCCATTCAGGTCATGATCTCAGGGTCATGAGATCAAAACCCACGTCGGGCTCAATGCTGGGTGTGGAACCTGTTTAAGATTCTCTCTTCCCCTCTCCCTCTGCCTCTCCTCTCCACTCACAGCATGCACACACTCTCTCTAAAATAAATAAAATAAAATAAATAATTAAAAATGGATTATTAAATTCTACTGTTAAGGCTCCAGGCTCAGACCTTACAATTACAATCCTTTGGAACAATGTCGTTGATCATGGTATGACTTTTGCAAATGAAATCACAGAGGCATAAAGTGCCATTGATGACAAGTCAAATCATCACCAAATGGTGACTAAAAATCCAGGAAGATTTTACCTCTAAGAAAAATCTGCCTCTTCAGTTAAAAGTTCTAACATTTTCAGTGGGATTCACCCTATCCAAGAACAGTTCTATCATGATATATCTGCCAACTTATAAAAGGAAATTTCTGCTTCAGTTGTGTGTGTAATTAGTTACGTAGGAGGAAGGCAACGTAATATTCACACCAATAGAATCAGGGACAGAAAGTGGCCCCAACCCCCTTTCTATAAGATAAAACTCTGGTTTTAAGGAGCTAGAGAGCTACTGATCTTTAAACCAGTGCATTAAAAATTACCTGGAGCTTGTTAGAACAGATTCCTAGGCCCTACCTCAGAGATTCTGATTAAGGAGTTTTGGAATGGGGCCCATGAACCTGCATTTCTAGTAAGATCCTAGGTAATAGTAATGGTGGCCTTCCTAGACCAGGTTTTTTCCTCTACCTCCCTGCAAACAGTCTGCAGGTTTTTAGTTACTTTTTTGCTCTTGTAGATTGTGAATGTTGCTACAGTGTCAGAGGACATCAAATGCTTAAGTCTATTTATGAGTCGGGGTCCATGGAACATAACTCTCCTGATGTTGGAGAAGCATACCAATGATCATGTTTAATATGACATTATTATACTTTATCTAAAAATCAGGAAAACAACATAAAAACATGATATCCAAAATGCCAAATAAATCTGAAGTTTAAATATTTACCTTTACTAATTAATCCTTGAGTAATCAACATACTTGTTGCAGCCAAAGGCACAGCTAAAGGAAGAAAAAGAACTTGTCAATATCAACAAAAGGAAAAGACTTTATCTGAATTCACGAGGATAAATATGTATCAGTACAACTATCTAGGAAGATCTTTACAAGAGATTTTTCCGGGGCACAAAAATCTGGCTCAGTTGGTTAAGCGTCTGCCTTCAGCTCAGGTTATGATCTCAGGGTCCTGGGATCAAGCCCCACATTGGGATCCCTGCTCAGTGGAAGTCTGCTTCTCCCTCTGTCCCTTCCCCCTGCTCATGCGTTCTCTCTCTCTCAAATAAAAAAAATCTTAAAAAAAAAAAAAAAAAGATTTTTCCATTTTTAAAAGCTGTATTTTAGGGGCACCTGGGTGGCTCAGATGGTTAAGCATCTATCTGCCTTTGGCTCAGGTCATGATCCCAGAGTCCTGGGGCTCCTGGGATAGCCCCACGTTGGGCTCCTGGCTCAGCAGGGAGTCTGTTTCTCCTTCTCCTTGGCCTCAGCCTCTTCCCCTCCCCCTACTCATGCTCTCCCTCTCTCTCTGTATCTCTCGGTCTCAAATGAATAAATAAAATCTTTAAAAAAATAAAATAAACTAAGAGCTGTACTATATACAATCAGTAGAAATAAACTAAGAGCTGTATTATATACAATCCATAGAAATATTTAAATTTAAGAAAATATTATAAATATTAAACAATGTAACTCAAGAACCATCTAGATTTGGCTCTAAAAGGGCCATTCATTAATATCACCAATAAAGACAATATTCTAAATAGGGACCAAAAGTCATTTCTGAATTAGAGTAAGAGGGAATTAATAAGAGGCAAGAAGTAGTATTACACTAAGAGCTACTACTGAATAAGTACAAAATCCATAGCCTGTGCTAAATGCCTTATATACGTTTTCTCACTTACTTTTAACATATCTCTAGAGTTATTTTTTTTTCATTACTGCCATTTTAAAGGTAAGAAAATTGAAACTCAGAGATGTTAAGTAATTTGCTCAAGGCCATACAGCTACTTCAATGGCAGTTCCAGATTCTGTCTGATACCGTTATCTAAAGCTTTTAAGTTCTGTAGTACACTGTATGAACCAAAACACAAGAAATATTTGTCGACAATTACACAGTGATAGGGGCAAGAATACACAAGAATACATTTTAAATACTAGAGTTTTTTCTTCTAAACCAGTGAATTCTTCAAAATTAAGTGAAAATATTACATAATGCAACAGTGTCAACTACACTTAATTTTTTAAAAATCTATATATGTACGCATATTAACCCAGACTGAAAAATCCAAAACTCGCCATCATAATCTCCAAAAAGCTCATAATTAAATATCACTGTTTTTTCCACCAGCACTGTCCAAAAGAATTTTCTGTGATGATGGCAGTAGTCTGTATCCGTGTTTTCCAGTTAGGTAGCAGGCAGAAAAGATTTAAAATAGGAACCCTGAGACTGCTATCCTTAAAAAGACCTCCTTACAAGGTCCTTGGCTGATATGTGGGAACGTGGCTAGTAAACAGTTCTCTACAAGTGATAAAAAACTTGAACTGAGTAAGTGGCTCACTGTGCCTAAACTGCTTATACAAATATAGCTTATGCTGAACACCTGCTTTCCTTCTGAGAATCTGGAATTTTGGTACTTGCTAGGCTGAGTTCATGGGACCAGCCCCCAGTAAAAACCCCAGGCATGGAGTCTTTTTTATTGAGAGTCCTTGGTGGGTAACACTTCACTCACATTATCACAACTCACAGCTGGAGAAAATTACCACGTCCACTGGTGTGTGACTCTACTAGCAGAGTCCTAGAAGTCTTGCCTGGCCTGCCTGGTCTACCTGGTCTTCTTTGGACTTTAACCCACACTGCATTCCTTTTGCTGATTTTGCTTCGTATCCTTTCTGCTATAAAGTATTTCAAATTTAACTAGCTATATGTGGCTGCTACGCTGGAGAGCACAGTTTCAGACCAGGGGTTGGGAAATGTTCTATAAAGACCCAGATGGTAACCAGAGCCTCCGGGGCGCCTGGGTGGCTCAGTGGGTTGGGCCGCTGCCTTCGGCTCAGGTCATGATCCCAGGTCCTGGGTTCAAGCCCCACATTGGGCTTTCTGCTTGGCGGGGAGCCTGCTTCCTCCTCTCTCTCTGCCTGCCTCTCTGCCTACTTGTGATTTCTCTCTGTCAAATAAATAAAGAAAATCTTAAAAAAAAAAAAAAAAGACCCAGATGGTAAATACTACAGGTTTCACAGGCCACAGGTCTGTCTCATCTACTCAACTGCCAATTACAACCAAATGCATTGAGACAATAGTAAACAAATGAACACATGGATGCAAAAATATAAATTTAATGTGATTTTCACATGTAACAAGATATTGTAACTCTTTTGATTTGTCAACCATCTAAAAATAAAAATGTAGAAACTATTCTTACCTCATGGCCATACAATAACAGATTTGGCCCTTAGGCTATAGTTTACTCAACTTTGGTCTAGACTCCATGAGCATTCAAAAACTAAGGTATTTAAGACATCTAAACTATTAGAGATCTCATAATTGAAATCCATTAATTTTGGAATAAAGCATTAGCTTTGCCCAGACACAATCTGCAGAAACCCTAAGGTTTAAATCCTCGGTCTACTACTTATGAATGGATTTTACTTTTGCTAGAAAAATACATTCTTTAAGGTTGGTTGGTTAAAATACTTAATGAATTATCGTTTAATTGTTTTTTGAAGGACATGTCTCTTTCCATTACAGCACCAGTATAATCTGTTATCATTTTCCCCCTCAGCTTGACTCAAGGATGGCAACATGAAGCACTGAAGAATCACATAAGGATAAAACGTACTGAGTCAGCCCACCATCTCTATAATGGACGATGCCGTTCCCATTTCACTTTGTCCTTAGACCAAGATGGTATAATACAGAGAGTAACAGTTTGGTTAAAATTCTAGTACTAGTTTTGCCATTCACTACTACGTCTTTATATAAATTTCTTAACTTCTTTTCGTGCTATAATGGATAATGGATTAGAACTAACATCTGGTCTCATGTATTGTGTCACAGTAAAAGAGAATGGTAAAACCAAAACAGACTTCAGAGATTATCTAATCTTTATCTTAACCAGAGTAAACTGATAATTGGAAAAAATAAGTCATGTGCTCAAAAGCAACAAAGACAGGGGCACCTGGGTGGCTCTGCCGGCTAACTGACTGCCTTTGACTGCTTTGGCTCATGATCCCAGGGTGCTGGCATCGAATCCCATGTCAGGCTCCCTGCTCAGTGGGGAGTCTGCTTCTTCCTCTCCCTCTTCCCCCAACTTGTGCTCACTCTCTTTTGCTCTGCTCTCTCTCTCAAATAAATAAAATCTTAAAAAAAAAGGAAAAAAGCCAACACAGGTGGATAGTTTACGGTAGAGCTGGGTCTAAAACCCAGGTTTCCTGACCCCCAGGTCCACAGCCTTTTCCACTGCAGTATGACTCCTATCTCAAAGTCTGTTTTAAAATGTTTCTTTATGCAAACCTATTAATACTGCTGACCAGAAGCTTTTTTGCACTATGACCCCAGTCCTGACCATATCCAATATGAGGACCCTAAAATTCCTTAAACTCTTCTCCTCTTACAATAACAAAACGCTAATCTAAATTAGTAACTGTTCAACTGAAACATTTATTTTGTAAAATCACGGTAGCACAATTAGCCAAATACAGACAGTTAGCACTTATAAAATAAATTGAGTCAATCCTCATAATAATCCTATGAAATCAGTTATTATCCCCATATAGATAAGGAAACTGAGGCATACAGGCATCAGGTGCTTGTCCAAAATATGAAAGCTAAATAATGGATGGAGCTGGGATCTGGATCCAGACAGGCACCAAAGTCTACACTCCTCAATCAGTATATTATCTCATTAGGAAACCGATAGTACAGCGGCACCTGGCTTTCTCAGTCAGTGGAGTGTGCAACTCCTGATCTTGAGGTTGTGGGTTTGAGCCCCACGCTGGGTGTAGAAATTACTTAAAAATAAAATTTAAAAAAAAAAAGAGAGAGAAGAAAAGAGAACTAATAGTACACATGTGTATTAAACACAAAATCTATAAATGATGCATAAAACCGGTATGAATACATATACTTTTTCACTAATTCCTGTACACATTAAACTACCCTTTATGTAATAGATTCCTTCATTACCTCTACGTATGGGCACAGATATAACCAGTTTGTGGTTAGTGCATAAGACGACAATTTTAAGGGCACTGGAAATAAAATCCCCTCATAGTTGTATTTTAAAATTAAGTAGATTAAAGTAGAAATAAACAAGTTACCATAAAGAGAATGAACCCTAGATCAAACCTAATTTTAAACCAAGAGGAATATATTTAACAGATCTAAAAAAATGTGTAAAAATTACCCTAGGAAGTACCTTTTCTACTCACTCCTACTTCCACCACACCTTTTTTAAAAATCAATGGACATAAAATGATACTCTCCAAAGTAACATGGATTCCATAAATTCATTGATATAAAGTTAACATCACATATTGCATATTTAACATATATAAACATGCATATCCTTATACGAAGACACAAATATTAATGTATAAAATTTCCTAATACATGACTAATAGTTCTGATAACCATATGTTGAACTGCCTATTGTCCACGGTTACAGCCAAGGTTCTGTGTTTTCCATGCTTGATGTTACTGCAACATGCAACACCTACCCTATCTGCTTTAAAAAGTAATCATTACTTACTCATGTCCTAGTATAAGCTATTCGGTAATTTCCCAATAATCGAATATGGTATGTAACTAACAAGCTGAAATACAACTAACGAGGTATGCTTCCCAACTTGTGATTAATATGATTTTTTAAAACATTTTATTTTTAAGTAATCTCTACACCCAACATGAAGCTCGAACTCACAACCCCAAGATCAAGAGTCACATGCTCTACCGGATGAACCAGCCAGGCCCCCACGATTCATCTGTTTGATACACAGAATTACTGAGGCTCCCACTGTTCATATACTTCACATCCTACTTTTAATAGTCAGGCATACACGAGACCTCTGCCTACTGATCGCTGCTCTTCCGCACTTCTAGCATAATGCTGTTACAGCTGTTTAGAATGTTAAACCTGTACAGCAAGTAGCTTAAATTTATCAGCCAGAAATTAATCCGGACACCACAGTATCTACGTGGCCATGAGCCCAACATTACAATGATCCCAAATCCCTATCCACCAGACTTGTCTTCTTAATTGTGTCAAAAGTAGACTTGAAAATAGATCATTGTATCTATCTACTCTAGGCAACCCACAAAGATAAAATATCTGTTGCCAGAGTACAACTGACTTCCCTGAGAAATTATTGCCTATGGGCCATGAAAACGTTTTACAGGTCCCTGATCCACGACGACTGCGGATCTAAAAGAATTGTTCTCACCTGCAGATGTGCATCATCATCTAATTCTTACTCGGGTTCTTTCTAGCTTGAAAGCTCTGTAAGTCTCTGAATATCTGAACTGAAGATAAAATGGCACAAGCTTATATGACACTCCTATTCTCTTTTCAGTCTCTGTTGATTCTTTTACGACCACCTGTTGCCTTACCCAGGGGTGCCACCCAAACTTCTGCCTACCATTCCTACATATCAACCACATGACAGATATTATGCTTTTATTCCTACACTTAATTATTAATTAATCATTAAATACTTTATAATTTAATGATTATTCATTATGTATTAATTATTATTCCTACACTTAACTCCTTGAATTCACCAATACAACTATACCTCCAACCCTAATTTCTCACATACACCTTTGCTCTCTAGGTGCTTAATGTCATCATTAGTCTCCTAAGATGGGTATCTTGAAGTTAATATCGTTATAGCAGTTTATTTTAAAATCCTGTTATCTATCCTTTAAAAAAGATGCCATCCCATCTTCTGTAGTCCAAATGCACTACACTCAATGACTGCGTGCCTGAGGCACTGCCAAAAGCTCTAAGACTTCACAGTGCTACCTCTTATCCTTCTAAGCCATCCTGCACACTGCTACCTCATCTCCCTTTTAAAAATCTGCAAACCAATCCCTTGGCCACAGAACCGAAAACATGTAGTGAATCAAATCTTTAACTTTTTGGTATTGTGTTCATTTTCCACCCCCAACGAAAGACCCCGTTCCAATCAATTCAGCCTCAAGGCTCCAGTTCAGATGAAGTTATCATAGACTCTGCCTTTGCTCACTTTTCCTTTATCTAAATGTTCTTCTAACCCCATTATTCTTCATTTAATTCAAGTCCTATTAGTTGTTGAGTCTCATTTGTTTGATAAGGTCTTTTTTAGCTAAATCAACTCCAATTAATTTATCCCTTTTAAAAATGCCTACTGCCATTATGTATTTTATCTTTCTCCATGTGTTTCATGTGTTAGCTTTGTCTCAATTACAACAAAAAACTACTTTAGGACAAAGACTAGGTCTCATAAAACTTATCTACCAGGCACTGAAACCGTAAATGTCAGGCCAACTGATAAAAATGTAGGTCATTCTTTAATTATTTAAGTCGCCCCTTCCCTTTCTAAAATTCCACTGTTTTTGTTAGAATCACTTTATCTGAGGAGCACCTGGGTGGCTCAGTTGGTTAAGCATCTGCTTCAGCTCAGGTCATGATCCCAGAGTCCTGGGATCAAGCCCCACGACACCCCGCCTCGGGTTCCCCGCTCTGGAGGCAATCTGCTTCTCCCTTTCCCTCTCCCCCTGCTCGTTCACACGTTCTCTCTCTCTCTCTCAAAAATAAATAAAATCTTAAAAATATATATATAATACGAAAGGACTGCAGTGATCAGATGGAGCAACTTCAGGACTCTGTTCAAAAATAAGATTCTATTTTATGCTGCTTTCAACATTGTATTTAAAAAATAAAATCTTCATGGATGAGGTCTCTAGTTGCAAATGAGGACCCAGGAGCATAACAATATTTCACAATATAAAGTGGACACTAACTAGGTTTTGTAATAGTCAGAAATCTAAGAGTTAAAATCACACACTTCTGTCTCAGACAGACTTGGCTTCAAGTCCAGACATTATGACTCATAAGCTCATTTAAAATCTCTAAACTTCAATTTCTTCATTTGTAAGGTGAGAGTAGTAGTTATCAATCTAATTGGGTTGTTTTTATATAATCCACGTACACTCAGTAAATGCTAGCTGTTACTGTTACCAACAAAATTAACTCATGGTCTTGAACAAAGTTCTAGGAATTATTACTTTAAATATGTACAATTTGTTTCCCTTAATCAACCTTTCTTTAGCAGTAACCATACTACACCAAAAGTGTGCCAATTTTTTCCATACGAAGTCACAATAATTTCGGGTACTAAAGGTAAAATTTTGTTGATTAGAAAACTTAACTTACATCTGAACCAGAAGCTTTCATCGTTGCACTCTGCGAAGACTCTTCTTTCTTCCTCTGTTGGAATGTAATCAGCCCCTATGTCTTTTTACCAAGGAAAATTGGCAAACATTAAAATGCCCATGGAAAAGCTAAGCCTAAAAATTTAACTCAGTCTAAACATTAACAAAACACATCCAATTTTTTTAAATGAATGAAACAAATGCCTCATAAACTTTTTTTTTAAATTTAAATTCAATTTATTTAGTTTCAGGGGTAGAATTTAGTGATTCATCAGCTGCATGTAACACCCAGTGCTCATTCCATTAAGTGCCCTCCTTAATGTCCATCACCCACATACCCCATCTCTCCACCCACCTCCCCTCCAGCAACCCTCAGATTGTTCCCTACAGTTAAGAGTCTCTAAACGGGCTTATAAACTTGAAGCAAACTGACTTCAAAGAGAAGTCAGTGCTACTATTAGTCAGGACTGATTACATAATGTGCTGGTCCAGTGCAAAACAAAAATTTGGGACCATTTACTCAAATTATTAAGAATTTCAAGATGGGGGTGCCTGGGTGGCAAAGCCAATTAAGTGTCCTGACTCTTGGTTTTGGCTCAGGTCGTGATGTCAGGATCCCGAGATCTAGCCCCATGTCAAGCTCCACACTCAGCAGGAAGTCGGCTTGGGCTTCTCACTCCCTTTTCCCCTCCCACCATGCACACCTGCATGCGTGCTCTCTCTCTCTAAAATAAATAAATAAATCTTTAAAAAAAGAAAAATTTCAAGATGGCAACAGATCATTAAACAGAGTGAATCCCTGTCTGACTGCACAGGTCACACACCCCTAAACCAGGCCAGTTGCTGCTACTCAAGGCAGTGAGTTTTTATACATAGAAAGTGCTTCTAATTATAAATATTTAATTGATAGTTACGGGGAATTGGTCTTGGAACTTCTGCATTCCGCTCTTGAAAATCAGCCCTCCCATTCATTTTTCCTGCATCAAAAACATTTCAGTATTAGAAATCATTCAACAGACCAAACTCAATTAAGATATAGCATAGTAAAATCACTAGTCTATAGGCCAAACAAGCAACAAATACTTACTAGACACTACCAAATCTGAAGTACCTGACATAATAAAAAGTGACCTAAATAAAAATGTAACAAACCTATTAACTTATTTGGATCTGATTACCCATCTTAGGTCCCTTAACTGAAAAAGAATAGGTCCTTTATACCTATTGTACCAAAGAAATACACGTATCTCTCCTGAAGCTTGGTTATGTCACACTACCCTATGTTGTCCTTTCACAAATATATGCACAAAGATTACGATGATTTCCCAAATTAGAAGAAGAAACACCTCAAAATTCATTTCTGAATCTTCCATCTTTTTAAAAAAATGAAATAATCATCAGGAAATACACAACCTCTTCCACAAAGCACTACTCCACAAAAACTGAACAACAAAGACGTCATATCCTTCTCCCTGTGGTTAAAGCTAACAGCAAATTCTGCATCCTCCAAACTTTCCTCGCTCTCTAGAGACTCAAAATGTATGATTTCAAAATGCAAAATTTCAAGAACATACGTTATTTATTTTTTAACCCCATATCTCAGGACTTAAGAGACCAACAGATTGGATAACTGCGTATTTTACAGAATGTTCACACAGGACCATGATTATTCCTATCTTAAAAGCCATTTACATGAAAACGTGAAATGGCATACACGGCGGGAATAGCAACTGAGGCTATTTCACTCAATAAATTTCACTCAATAAACCATGACTGAGGGCCCACTGTATGGCAATCCCTTGTATAGAAAAAGAAATAGAAAGGGTAAAATGAACTCATGGACGGATGGAGCTTGCTAAACAGACTACCTATGAAACGTTATTTTCCGCAACAGCATCCTACTTAGAAACCCTAGCTACAGGGCCGTCAAGGCCCCTTCAACAACACAATTTTAACCTCTTAATGCTACAAAAAAAGGCTGAACAGAACCCTCGTCGGCCTACGGTCGAATCCCACACTGCATAGTCACAATCCCCGCGTCTCCCACCTGCAACACCCCGGGACACAGATTAGTCACCAAGAAATCACCCCCTCGCCTCCCCCAGGCACCCACACTCGGGAGCCCGAGAGCCAGCGGGCGACCTGCCCACTCTCGCAGGCGGGAAAATGGCGGAAGGTGCAGGGTAGCGGCTGGCCGCTCGGAGGTGGTGAGTGGGCAGGTGGGGGGCGGAATCGAGGTTCTTTGCGTCACCTCACCCACCTCCGGACCACAGCGGCGATCGCACGGCGAGCCGGGGCGATCGGGGGCAGAAGGCCTCGAGGGGACCCGAGAGGGCTCAAGGAGGAAGAAGAGCCCACGGAAACCCTCAGGCGCGCGGCACCGCAGCAGAGTTGGGGGTGGGGAGCAGCCAGCCACTCTGCCTCCAAGAAGTCACCCAAATACGGGCTCAAAATGACCGCGACCCGGAAGCAATGGCGACCTACGGACGGAAATTACGTAAAGACCTCCCTGCAGAACCCAAAGGCTCTCAGCCTCGGACTGGAAGGCAGCGCCTGCGTCTGTCGGCCCCGCCCTCCTCTGCCCGCCCCGCCTCCCTTCTCCCCCGGGCCGTGGCGCTCGCGAGCTTGCACTGCGGCTGCGCGCGCCCCTCTGCGGGTCCGGACCCCGCCCCGCCCCCTCGTTGAGGGTCCAGGGGTGGCTTGATTTCAGGCACTAGTGACGTACCTTTGTGGCCTTCCAGTGACAGGTTGACAGGAAAGTTCAGGAACCCCTTTTTAAACCCGTTATTAAGAATAGCCGGTTTTCCTTGATTTATTTGGTTTGGGGCTTTACATGATCTGTTTCATTCTTGGAGCCTCTAAGTTTAAGTAATGGAAAGTGATTATTAAGCCTGCGAACTTGGCTGTGTCATGGTGTCTTGAGTCCAGCTGCGGACTAGTTCTAGAACCTCAGGCATGGCACGTTCTCTCTCTGAGCCTCAGGTTTTTCTCCTCCGAAAAAATGGAAATTACACTTGCCTCATAGGGTTATTAGGATTAAAGCAACACGCTGAATAGAGACCAGCACTCAGTGGTTCTCTATTAATGGAAGTCTCTTGGAATGAGGGCCTCATGACTTGTTTCATCAGACATCTGCTGCCATAGCCGGCCACCATTGATTCATTTATTCATTTTTTACAAGTATTTATTAAGTGCCTACTATGTGCCGGATACTGAAAGTAACTGGTGAGCCGACAGTGAACAATTAGCTCTACTTGGTGGTTTTTGTTTCGTCAACTCCTGAAAACCTCTTTGGTTTCTTCCCTTTTTTCTGAGCAGCTCTGCCACTGGCCTCATTTCACCTTTCTCACTGACTGTAGAGCTGCCCTATATTTATTCTCCCACAGGCATATTTAAGAGAGACAGCCTACTGTGATCCATCGAAAACACAAATCCGGCCCTGTGGTTTCCTTTTGATAGCTCCCATCATGCACAGACTATTAAGGCCCTGCATGGCTCAGCCTCTGTCCTCTTGAGCCTCACTTTCTTCTATTGCACGGTTCAACGAGAAACACAGCCTGCAGCCCTTTGCACTCGCAGCTCCTGTATGCTCTTCCCCCCAGCTTAACCCTCTTCCCTGCCTGGTTCACTCTGTTGGTATTTCAAAATCCTACTTTTACATTACTTTCTTTGTCAAGCCTTCATGGAAACCCAGCCCAGAGAATTTCATTCCTCCCTCTTAGCACATCTTTTCTTTGTGCATACTTCTGTCATTTCAGTGTAGTTCTGCATTATATTGTGATCTTTTTGCTTATGTCTCTCTGTTACAGAACTCTTTTAGGACAGAGAACTTGGCTGATAAATATTTATACTCCCAAAATAATAATACTCATTTTGTTTCTGGGACATGCTAAGCTGAGCCTGGAACCAGGGACTTTGCACTTGCTGTTCTCTCTGCTAGAACACTGTTCTTCGAGGTGTTCACATGCCTTCTTGTCTCAGGTTACAGCTGATGTCACCCCATCAAAGGGACCTTCCTTGATATCCAATTAAAATTAGAACCTCAGTCACTCTCCATGTTACCATGTTTATTTTTTTAAGATTTTATTAATTTATTTGACAGAGAGAGAGAGATCACAAGTAGGCAGAGCCAGGCTCCCCGCTGAGCAGAGAGCCCAATGTGGGGCTCAATCCCAGGACCCTGAGATCATGACCTGAGCTGAAGGCAGAGGCTTAACCCACTGAGCCACCCAGGCGCCCCACCATGTTTAGTTTCATAGCACTTATGATCTAGAACAATTACTTGGTTTTTTATTGCTTTTCCCTCTCCACTCACTAAAATTTTAAAAGATCTATAAGAGTAGAAGTCTATCTAGCATCAAAATGAGTGGCACATAGTATGAAATCAATACATATTCTTAAATGAATTCATCGAGTACATCGAGTATTTTTATGAGAAAATAAACATAATTAAAAGACATACTGTGTGAACTTTATGGTAGAGCAAAATCTGATCTTTGCTTTCTAATTAGATAGTAAGATTCTGGAATCCAGTTCTGTCGTATTCTTTACTGATCCGGGCCTAACACATGGCACGTGGTATTTTGATGAGTACATTTTCTGTTGCCCCTGTATTTCTCAGCAATCAAGTCAATTAATAAGTTGGATTTCTATCGGTGAAAGGATGTGGTGCTCTTTCTGTGGAAACAAATAAGATTCTAAACACTCCATCGTGGGCAAGGAGCTCTTTGGGCTACCAGAGATCATTTATGTTCTCAACACCCAGAGAGCATGGCAGGCGTCCTAAGGTGCAGCTAGCAGGGTGGAGACCCAAGGAGAGAGGACCGGGGGTTCTGGTGCGTGTAGTTTCAGGGAGTAGCCCCAGAGAGCAGCCCCAAATCTCAGTCTTCAAATAAATTCAACATATCTGGCCTTTTGTTGTTGATGCATCCTTTTTGCGATGGCCAGGTCAGTTGCAGGTGGACTGCTTAAACAATGCAAATTAGAGCTCATCATTATTTTTGTATACTTAAAATCTAAAAGCTCATTTAGATTCAAAATGCACTGGAATCATTGCAAGACATTTCTGTGTCACATCTGTTAGTGAAAGATAAGAAAATTTAAGAGTCTTTAAATAAAATTTAAGTTGTAAATGTTGAAAGGTTATTACATTCAAAAGTTCTCATTGATAAGAACTACTAAGAATTCATTAGGTAAAAATAAATAAGTAAATAGAGGCATCTGGGTGGCTCAGTCAGTTAAGCATCTGCCTTCAGCTCAGGTCATTATTTCTCAGGGTCCTGGGATCCAGCCCTGCATCAGGCCCCCTGCTCAGTGGGGAGTCTGCTTCTGCCACTGCCCCTTCCCTCCTTGTGCTCACTTGCTTGCTCTCTCTCTCTCCCTCTCTCAAGTAAATAAATAAATAATCTTAAAAATTAAATAAGTAAGTAAATAAGATTTAAGGGGGGGGGCACCTGGCTGGCTCAGTGGGAAGAGCATGCGACTCTTGATCTCAGGGTCGTAAGTTCGAGCCCCATGGTGGTGTAGATGTTACTTAAAAATAAGTACATAAACTTAAAAAAAAAAGAATTTGAAGAGCTAATCATTAAAAAGAAAATTTGTGTGGCCATTTCAAATTTAAACCTACAATTAAAAGTTACATTTAGGGTAGCAAGTTCAAATTTATAAAATATATTTGGAGGTTTTATACAATTTAATATTTATTCAAATAGAGACAGTGTTTTGTTTTATACTCTTCCCTTGTGTTTTGTATTTTATTTTTATCACAATTATGCCATAAATAAACATGTGCCTAAACATATAAATAGATGTGTGTGTGTGTGTGTGTGTATTCTATACATATAGAATCCCAGTATAGATGCCTCAATCCCTTCCAGTTTATTTTAGTGACTTGCACAAATACTGTCATTTTTCTGTGTTTCCCATGATGTAAGAAAAAGTTGGGACATGTATAGAACTTCTGAGAAAAGAGAGAGAGGACAGTGAATCAAGATCCATCTTGATCTATACTGGGATTCTGTAGAATCCCAGAGGAGTATAGAGGAGTAAGCATACAGGTGATGTAGCCTAGACTATGAATTGCTGGTTAACAACCTCAAATACTTTGTCCAGCCTTCTAATTAAAATTTAGAACAAACATTTTATTATCTAGGGAAATATAGGGCTTCCAATGATGAAATATTTCAGTTCTAATCTATGCTGTTTGAGGGCTAATAAATCCCAATGATATTATTTCTTTGTTCTTTCATTAATCTCAGCTCTATCTTCAGTATCCTGAGTTTTGCACTCAAACATATATTTGTCCACTTTGTTATAACAATACAGAGTCAACTCTTTGTCAAAAGTTAGAGAAGGAGAATTTTTTCCACATCTAAGTGACTCTCTTTTGCTGAGAATCTTTTCACTACAATGCATATTTGAAGAGAAAGGCTTTCTTACTTACATCCCCTGCTTCTCTTTCTTGTATGAAAGTTTCATTTGTAGGCAGAAGCAGGAAGAGGGAGGGGGAAATCCTTCACAGGAGATGACCCTTGCTGGCGGTGCCCCTCATGCTGTCAATCAACCAGAGAACCATCTGTCCCACTTTAGATTTCAGGAGCCATCTTGCACATCTGCTGAGCCTTTTCTAATGTCACTTATAGAACCCACTAAAAGCTGTTAGATGAATTAGGGGAAGCAGAATGCAGCTGCACATAGCTGATTTTGAATTTTTGCAGCTGGGTCCTACATGGTACTCTCAGTTTTGAAGTCATTTTTTTATGAGATTGGAAAAACAAAGAAAGTAATTCATTTTATAATAATAACTCCTAGGGTCTTAAAATTTTGTTCTCTGAAAGTTTAACATATATTTTTAAAACTCCCACCAAATGTTTAAAATTTAAGCCAACTGTAAATATTTAAATAATTATTCAAGAGCTCCTCTTCAGAAAAAGTACCACATGGGGAAAAAATATTTTTAAAACTGATTCAAGAGTTTCTGCACTCATGCTTGGGCAGTAGGAGCAGGTGTACTCTGGACATACAGAACAATTCCAGTGAGTTGGTAGACCTGTATATGCTGCCAAGATGCTCCCTCGGCAAGGGCATTAGCTGCACCAAAGACCACGTGTCCATCCGGATGAACATGGCCAAGGTCGACAAGGTGACATGCAGGTTCAACAGTCAATTTAAAACCTATGCTATCTGTGGGGCCATTCGCAGGATGATGAATCAAATGACTCCAAGGCCAACAGCATCGTTTCAAAGAATTTCTGACTGGAGAGGATAATGAAGGTGGAATATTTTCTTTAAAAGAAAAAAAAAAAAAAGCAAATACCCAAAGAAAGAGAGAGAAAAATTGATTCAAGAGCCAAGTACTTTCTGAGATGGAAGCAGTTTGGTATCTAAATGCTAGAAGTTTGGATGACTTGAAAGTCATCTCTCCAGTTTATTAAGCTAAAGTATTTGGAGGCATCCATAATTCTTCTAGAAATCTAAAGTATTTTCACCTTCAGGACAGTTTCCCTATATCAACTTCAAATGGACTGAAAGACACAATATTTACTTATTTGTCTATGCAGGAAATGAGAATTTTCACATACTTAAAATGTTATATCATAGAACTTAAAAAGCTTGCTGACCCAGAATATTAAACCATAGGAAATTAGTCCTAGCTGCATGCTATATACTCTGAACATTCTGTTCAGAGTTTTTCTCAGTATTTGCTCCTGCAGTATTTTCATATGCCTTTTTGATAACACTACATCAAAATTACTTACCCACTTCACCCACAATACTGTTCCTTGCAAGAAAAGGGGACACTTCCATTTGCAAATCAACAGTGCCATGCATTCTAGGCTCTTTTAAGAAAGCATATTTAACTAAAGTGACTTACAGGAGCACCTGTGTGGCTCAGTTGGTTGAACATCTGCCTTCAGCTTTGGTAGTGATCCCAGGGACCTGGGATCGAGCCGGGCATCGGGCTTCCTGCTCATTGGGGAACCTGCTTCTCCCTCTCCTCCCACTCGTGCTCTCTCTTGCCATTCTCTATCTCTTTCAAATAAAATCATTTTTAAAAAGCGATTTGTATATGTAATAGAAAAGTGCTCTAATATTTCTTGAAAAGGTCTTTAATGCGATTAGAAACCACAAGCTCATCACAACCTCTACCTGCTTACCTGCATCGGTGCCCATATATTATGTCTTTCCTCCTATTACTACTAGGATCTTCTGCCTGGGCTCCCATCCAGGACCAACTCTACCCTTGTGGTTGTGAAGTAGATCCTATCCTCTCTTGTTTGCTCAAGGATGTCTCCTCAGCAGTTCTACCCACTCTTTCCCATATCCTTTGTTTCCCTTCATTGTTGAAGAAGTTCCCGTCAGTTTATAAATGAGCTATAATTCTCATACCATTAACAACAATGAACCTTGTAAAATGTCTCTTGGCCCCCAAATCCTCATTTATTGACTCATTTATAGCAAACCCCCCTGAAAGAACTCTCTATATTTCTGTCTCCAATTCCTGTTCTCCTCGTCTCTCTCAGACCTGCCTCAAGCATGCTTTTATCATTACCTTTCCATGGTAAATGGCCTTATAAACACACTATGATCTCCATGTTACTAAACTGATTTCTCATTTCTCAATCCTTGTATTAGTTCACCTAAAGCAATCGACACAGCTGATCACTTCTTATTTAATTATTTTCTTCACCCTGTTTCAAAATATCTTTTACATTTTTTTTCTATCTTCAGGAACTCTCTTTGTCAGTCTCTTTTGCTGGTTCCTCCTCATCTCTGTATCTTCTAAATTTTGGGGTGCCCTTGGATTCAGATCTTGGACATCTCAATGGTCACTTCCTAATCTCATTCAGTTTCAAGGTTTTAAATACCATCTGTACTCAGATAACTTCCAATTTTAGATTTCTAGTACAGACCTCTTCCTCTGGAACTCTAGACTCATATATCTGTGTACATATATCTACTTGGCATCTCAAACTTGACATCCTCAAACCAAATCCTGGTCTCCAACTCTACAACAGAAAAAAGAACCTCTCATTTTTAGTCTTCTCCATCTCACTTGAAAGTCATCTCTCCAGTTTATTAAGCTAAAGTATTTGGAGGCATCCATAATTCTTCTTTGTCTCACACACTATATACAATCTCTTGGTAAATCCTATTGGTTATATCTTCAAGTCATTTCTTTTTTTTTTTTTTTCATCCAACAAGAAGCCATAACTTTATTAATGATAGAAACAGTACAAATTTCAAACCAAGCTGCGGTTATTCTTTTGAAACACCAAAAAAAAGTCCTCGTTTTCAGATGGTTACATTGTTAATTCCATAATAGCATTTACAATGTCATTACTGTTGTTCTTCAGGGCTCGGACTGCCTTTGCTCTTGACACATTTGCTTGTGACATGACCAATTCTATGTCCTTAACCTCTACATCGGTTTCACCAACCTCTTCCTCTTCACTCTCCTCTTGTACAGTTGGAGTCTGTGTGTTTTCTTGAATGTTTGAGACAGCTTCACCTTGAACTTTGAATTTCTCAGCAGCTGCCAGTTGTGCTTGCTGAGATAAATCCTCGATCTTGGCTTCCCCAAAAACTATGTAGGTATCTGAAGCTGGGCTCTTGTAGACATCTGGTTTTGTGATGACAAAGAGGATATTCTTAGATTTCCGGATAGTGACTCTTGTAACCCCTGTAACCTGTCGAAGACCCAGTTTGGACATAGCCTTCCGTGCCTTCTTTTCACTCCGGCTCTGTTTTGCTTTACTGACTGGTTCTTCGTCAATTTCAGCGGCTGCTGCCAGCTGGGCTTGCTGTGTGGTTGCCTGTGTGGAATCCTGTTCCTCAAGCTCTGGTACTGATTCATCACTGTCAGATTCTGTTCCAGACCCTGTCTCAGCCTGGGGCTGTGGCAACTCCTGCTCTGTAGCAGGGACGGTTTCTGTGGCTTCACCAGGCATTTTGTGCGGGGGACGCGGAACCAAGATGGCGGCAGAAAGAGAGCGAGCGAGGTCATTTCTATAATCTGATCCCTTCTCCCTAGACCCACCACCACCACCCTTGTCCATGTCACCATCATCTCTTGCCTAAATTCTTGCACGAGTCTTCTAATTGCTCTCCCGACCTTGCTTCGTTTTAATCTCAACATCTCAGCCATAATGATCTTCTTAAAGCCCAATTCAGATATTTACTCCTCGGGAACCTCCAATGGCTTCTTATTGCTCTCCAACAAAGAACAAAATCCTTACAATGGCAAACAAGACCCTGTGGCCTTTTTCAACCTCCTTTACAGAAGTCACATTCTCCTACTCTTTCTCTTACTTATTACACGTCAGCAACACTGCTATTGCATTTTCTCAAACATCCCAAGCAGGAGCCCATCTTAGGGTGTGTGTAATTGTTTCTTCCTCTGGGCGAGACATTTGAGTTCCCTTGCATATCCACCTAATTCAATCTCTCTTCTACTTCAGATCTTTGCTGAAAGGTCATCCTCTCCATAAGCCTTTCTTTATTATCCTGTTTAAAAATTGCAACCCCTCTGTGCCTTTTTTCTTATCCTCAACACTTTCCCATCAGTAGCATTTCCTATCCCGCCAACACCTTGCCCATTTCCCCCCCTTCCATATCACTATTACTTACCAATTGTTTTACTTAATCCTTTTTTCCTCTAGGAAAACACTATGAGGGCAAGATTTTAATTTTTCATTGATATATCTCTAGTGCCTAGAAGTACCTGACAGGTGCTCAACTAAAATATGTTAAAAGACCTAATGAGTAAAAGAATTACAGTCACCAATGAGTACCATATGCCAGAGACTGGATAAAGAAGGCAGAGGTTTAACAACAAAACACAAATACAAACACAGCCTCCATTGCTAAAAAGCTAAGTTCATCAGCAGAGATAGTAATCCTACCTAATGTTTGTCAAGCACTTAACTTTGTGCCAGGCATTGTTCTAAGAATTTTACATTTCATAGCATTTAATCCTCAAAACAAAATAAGAGGCGAACCTTACTAAAATAATCTTTTCACAAAGAGGAGACCCAAGCATGGAAATTAAGTAGCACACTCAATGTCATGAAGCCAGTAACCATTGATACCAGCATCCAGATCTATACAGTCTGACTCTGGAACCCATATGCTTAAATTAACTAAGTAAGTATGCAATTTATAATGCAAGAAAATCACTACCATAATTAAGGGAAACCTAGGGCATTATAGGAGAACATAACAAGGCAGGGTTTCTAAGAGAGGTGATTTTGAAAAACAAATGAATTAGTGGAAGGAAATACAAGGGAATTGGTGCATAAGGCAGAAAGTGCAGCCTATTGCACCAACATTTGGAAAGTGGGGTGCTTTGGGCATCCAAAAAATAATATTAGTTATACCTAGAGAAGAGAGTGGTAGACAAAAATGGGTAAATGGGGTATACAGAGGTCATACCATGAAAAGTTTGTATGTCATAGTAACGATTTTGCATTTTTATCTTGAAGGCAATAGGAAAGGCATAGATGGATTTTAAACAAAGGAATGGAAATAAGATGAGATTTGAATTTCAGGAAAAACACTATCAGCTGTCTAGGTAATATTAAATTATAGGCAGGAAGAACACCTACATTAATTGAAGCTCTTTTGATATTTTAAGGAAGAAAAGATGAAGGCCTGAACTAGGATGGCTGAAGGGGTGACAAAGACAGAAAAAAAGATTTTGGAAATAATAAAAATGTATTTTTTATTTCTTTCATTAGTTAGTTGTTATTATTTTTATTTATTTTTCTTTTTTCTTCACTTTTTTAAGTAATTTCTACACCCAGTATGGGGCATGAGCTCACAACCCAAAGATCAAGAGTTGCATGCTCTACAGAAATATATGATATGCAAACAAACAAACAAACAAACAAAAATCAGAACAGATCAATGAAACTAAGAGGTAGTCCTTCAAAAGAATTGATAAAAGTGATAAAAACCCTAGCCAGACTTTTCAAAAAGAGACACAACCCAAATAAATAAAATCATGACTGAAAGAGGAGAGATCATAACCAACACCACAGAAATACAAATAATTATAAGAGAATACTCTAAAAAATTCTATGCCAACAAACTGGGCAGTCTGGAAGAAATGACAAATTCCTAGAGACTTAAAAACAGCCAAAATTGAAACAGGAAGAAATAGAAAATTTGAACAGACCCATAACCAGCAAAAAAAATTGAATCAGTCATGGAAAATCTCCCAATGAACAAAAGTCCAGGGCCAGATGGCTTCCCAGGGAAACTCTACCAGGTATTTATTTATTTATTTATTTAAAGATTTTATTTATTTGAAAGAATGAGAGAAGGAGAGAGAGAGAGAGCATGGAGGGGGGAGGGTCAGAGAGAGAAACAAACTCCATGCTAAGCAGGGAGCCTGCCCGACTGGGGACTGGATCCTGGGACTCCAGGATCAGGACCTGAGCTGAAGGCAGTCACTTAACCAACTGAGCCACCCAGGTGCCCCTCTACCAGACATTTAAGGAAGAGTTAATATCTATTCTTCTCAAACTGTTCCAAAAAAATAGAAATGGAAGGAAAACTTCCAAACTTATTGTAAAGGGCAGCATTACCTTGATTCCAAAATCAGACAAAGACACCACTACTGAGGAAAATTACAGGCCAATATCCCTGATGAACATGGATGCAAAAATTCTCAATAAGATACTAGCAAATTGAATTCAATAGTAAAAGAATTATTCATCACGATCAAGTGGGATTTATTCCTAGGCTATAGGGTTGGTTCAATATTTGCAAATTAATCAACATGATACACCAGATTAATAAAAGGGATAAGAACAATACAATCCTCTCAATAGATGCAGAAAAAGCATTTGACAAAATACAGTGTCCATTCTTGATTAAAAAAAAAAAAAACCCTTAACAAAGTAGAAATAGATAGAACATACCACAACATCATAAAGGCTTTATACAAAAGACCCATAGCTGATATCAGCCTCAATGGGGAAAAGCTGAGAGCCTTTCCCTTAAAACAAGGATGTCCACTCTCATCATTACGATTTAACGTAGTACTGGAAGCCTTAGCCTCAGCAATCAGATAATAGAAAGAAATTTAAAAAAAGAAATAATAGGCATCCAAATCAGCAAGGAAGAAGTAAAAATTTCACTATTTGCAGATAACATTATACTCTGTAAAAAACCTGAAAGATTCCACTAAAATATTGCTAGAATACATGAATTTAGCAAAGTTGCAGGATATAAAATCAATGTTCAGAAATCTGTTGCATTTCTATATACCAATAACAAAGCAGCAGGAAAAGAAATTAAGGAATCTATCCTGCTTGCAATTGCACCAAAAACAGTAAGATACTTAGGAATAAGCTTAACCAGAGAGGTAAAAGATCTGTACTCTGAAAATTATAGAATATTTATGAAAAAAAACTGAGGAGGACTCAAAGAAATTAACAAGCATTCCGTGCTCATGGATTGGAAGAACAAACATTATTAAAATGTCTATACTACCAAAAGTAATCTATATATTGAATGGAATCCCTATCAAAACTACCAACAGCATTTTCCACAGAGAACAAACAATCAATTTGTATGGAACCACAAAAGACCCTGAATAGTCAAAGTAATTCTGAAAAAGAAAAAAACCTGGAGGCATCATGATTCCCGATTTCAAGCTCTATTACAGAGCTGTAGTCATCAAGATAGTATGGTACTGGCACAAAAATAGACACATAGACCAATGGAACAGAATAGAAAACCTAGAAATGGACCCACAACCATACGGTCACCTAAGCTTTGGCAAAGCAGAAAAGAATATCCAATGGAAAAAAAAGACAGTTTCTTCAATAAATGGTGTTGGGAAACCGGACAACAACATGCAGAAGAATGAAACTGGACCACTCTCTTACACCATACACAAAAATAAAAATTCAAAATGGATGAAAAACCTAAATGTGAGACAGAAAACCATTAAAATTCTAGAGGAGAACACGGCAGCAACCTCTTTGACCTTGGCCGTAGTGACTTCTTACTAGACATGTTGCCAGAGGCAAGGAAAACAAAAGCAAAAAGTGAACAAGATGAAAAGCTTCTGCACAGTGAAGCAAACAATCAACAAAACTAAAAGTCAGCCTACAGAATGGGAGGAGGTATTTGCAAAAAAACATATCTAATAAAGGGTTAGTATCTAAAATCTATAAAGAACTTATTAAACTCAAAACCCGAAAAACAAATAATCCAGCTAAGAAATGGGCAGAAGACATGAATAGACACTTCTCCAAAGAAGACATCCAGATAACTAACAGACACGTGAAAAAATGCTCAACATTACTCATCATCAGGGAAATACAAATCAAAACTATGATGTGAGGGGCGCCTGGGTGGCTCAGTCAGTTAAGCGGCTGCCTTCGGCTCAGGTCATGATCCCAAGGTTCTGGGATCGAGTCCCGCATCGGGTTCCCTGCTCAGCGGAGAGCCTGTTTCTCCCTCTCCCTCTGCCTGCCTCTCTGCCTACTTGTGTTCTACTTGTCTGTCAAGTAAATACAATCTTTAAAAAAACAAAAACAAAAACAAAAAAACTATGATGTGATACCACCTCCACCTGTTAGAATGGCTAAAATTAACAACATAAGAAACAACAGGTGTTGATGAGGATGCACAGAAAAGGAAACCCTTTTCAACTGTTGGTGGGAATGCAAACTGGTACAGTCACTCTGTATTTGGAGGTTCCTCAAAAAGTTAAAAATAGAACTACCCTACTATCCAGCAATAGCACCATTATGTATTTACCCAAAGGATACAAATATACAGATTCATAAGGATACATGCACCCCAATGTTTATAGCAGCATTGTCAACAATAGCCAAACTATGGAGAGAGCCCAAATGTCCATCAACTGATGAATGGACAAAGAAGATGTGGTACACATATACAACACATGATGGAATATTACTCAGCCATCAAAAAAGAATGAAATCTTGTCATTTGCAATGACTCAGATGGAGCTAGAGTGTATTATGCTAAGGGAAATAAGTCAGAAAATGACAAATACCACATTATTTTACTCATATATTGAATTTAAGAAACAAAATGGATGAACATGGGGAAGGGGGGAACAAAGAGAGAGAAACAAATGATAGAGAACAAACTGAGGGTTGATGGAGGGAGGTGGTGGGGAATGGGCTGGTTGGGTGATGGGTATTAAGGAGGGGACATGTTGCAATGAGCACTAGTTATCATATGTAAGTGATGAATCTCTGATTTCTACTCCTGAAACCAATACTGCACTATATGTCAACTAACTTGAATTTAAATACAAATTTTAAAAAATAAAAAATTTTAAAATAATATGAGGCAAAAAAAGAAAAAGAAAAAGTTGCATGCTCTACCTACTGAGCCAGCTAGGCACCCCCTACTTAGATATTATTAACTAAGTAGGAAATTTCAAGGGCACAAGAGTGACTCCCAGCTTTTCAGGCTTGGTAGCAGTATCAGATAGTGGAAACACTGAGTGACAGAGAAAATAGTGGAGGGGGAGAAATTTGATGAAGGGCTGAGTTTTGGACATGGGGATTTTGCAATGTCCATAGGATACCCAAGGTGGGAGGTTGTAGCGAGCAGTTGGATATATATTGGTGTGGAGCTCAGCAAAAAATCTGGCCTAGAGTCATCAGGCCATTGATGGAATTTGTGTCATAGAATGTGCACATTTAAATGCATCAATATTTAAAGCAGTGATTCCCATTCCAAAGATTTTAAGCAATAGATCGCCTCAGGATCTAAAAGTTTAAAATCTTTTTAAAATTTAGATTTAAAAATATAGATTCTGTGGAACCCCTCTCTAAATCTACTGAATCAGAATCTTCAGAAATGAGACTGAGCGAGCCATACATTTTTAAAATTTACCAGTTGATTGTGCTACGGCTAGCCTGCAGCATGCTAAAAAGGGAAATGAGAACCATTGATCAAAATGATGGATAGAGAAGTCCAGGAAGTATTACTTAAAAGAAAAGGTAATTAATAATAATTAACATTTGCTGTGTACTTCCTGGGAGGCAGGCACTCTTCTAAATATCTTAGGGCAATATCGTAGGAAATCCTCCCAACTCTGTAGATGGTAGGCACTATTATTATCCCCACCTTACTATCCTATTCTTCTTCTTCTCTATTTATTATTCCAAATGAGGAATTGGAGCCACAAAGAAGTTGAGTGATTTACTCAAGGTCACAATGCTAATTAGTGCTAGAGCCAGGATTAGAATCTAACCCATGCTCTAAATCAATACCTCTCAAACTTGAAAGTGCTTTGAAACAAATCACCTGGGGATTTGTTTTAAAAAGTATATTTCTGATTGAGTGGGTCTGAGAATCTGCATATGTAACAAACTCCCAGGTGAGGCTAATGCCGCCATTCTTAGGATCACAGTTTGAAGAGCAACGGTCCACTACTGGTTCTCAGCTTGGTTACATATTAGAATCACTTCGATAGATTTTTTTTAAAGTAATGAGGCCCCTACCACAAACTAATTCAAGCAGAATCTTTGGGTGTGGGGTCCTGGCTGGGGAAGAAAATGGGGGTGGGGATGGAGCATTAAAAGTGACTGAAGTTAATTTTTTTTTAAGATTTTATTTATTTATTTGACAGAGATCACAAGTACGCAGAGAGGCAGGCAGAGAGAGAGAGAGAGAAGCAGACTCCCCGCTGAGCAGAGACCCCGATGCGGGGCTCGATCCCAGGACCCTGGAATCATGACCTGAGCCGAAGGCAGAGGCTTTAACCCATTGAGCCACCCAGGCGCCCCTGAAGTTAATTTTTTTAAAAGGGGCGGGGGGATAGTGATCATCCTAGGTCATCAACCAAAGAGTGCGATTAATCAAATCAATCTAACTCTGTGGTCTGTGTCTGTGGTCTAATTTTTTAAAAGCCACAATTTCAAATGATTTTTTAAATATATTTCTAAAGAAAAAAGTCTTCCTGAGCAAAGATAAATAAAAGTAATTTAGAAAGGATGAAAACCAGCCAAGTATAAAGTCCAAAGTTGACAATATTCTAATGAAAGCAATAAACATTGATTATTTTCTTTCAAATACTTGTTCCAACTTTAAATGACGAATGCTAAGGCTGAAATATAAGGCCGAATGAATAAAATATGGGTGGTTCTAATTTTAGAAGAAAGGTATATTGTCTTTTCTGGAGACCATTAATCCATAAAACCCACATAAAATGTACATACCCACATACCCACGTCATAAAAAACTTAAATTGCTCACCACTTAAGTTTAAATGTTGCCATTTTCTTCAAACTAAACAGATATGAATATACAGTCAAACCTGGTTAAAAGACACAAGGGAGATTTCTGATAAATCTTTTAATAAATGTTGCTTGTCAGATCTACCCAAAATAAGTCACACTGTTAGCCAGACAAGGATTCAAATTATTGACTGTGCCTATCTGTTGCTATCCAGGCTGAGAAGACAGTGTTTCCTAGTTTTATGTTGTGGAGTCCTTGTACGGTGGGTTTTCAACCCTGGCCACACGTAGCAATACTGAAGACCTCCTTGAACACCCACTCTTGGATTTCTGTGGAAATTTTTTGGAACTTAAGTACCCAACAGGAGAATAGGCATACCTGTTCTTTACTGAACTGATCTCTGGCAGATTGCTCTCCAGAATGGCTGTCCCAGCTGTGCTTCCAGCACAATGCATGGGATTTCCTGTATATATCACCCCATCCCCACCAACTCTTGGCATTCCCCAGCTTTCTAATTTTTGTCAATTTTTTATTCACAAAGTAGTGATCTCATTGTCGTTTTTATTTCCATTTCATTGACATTTTGAGGTAGAGTCCTCTAGGAAAGGCAAGCATGATAGGTTAATTTCCTAAGGATACCGTAAAAGAGTACCAAATACTGGGGGACTTAAAACCAGAAATTTAGGGGCGCCTGGGTGGCTCAGTGGGTTAAAGCCTCTCCCTTCCGCTCGGGTCATGATCCCAGGGTCCTGGGATCCAGTCCCGCATCGGGCTCTCTGCTCAGCGGGGAGCCTGCTTCCTCCTCTCTCTCTGCCTGCCTCTCTGCCTACTTGTGATCTCTGTCTGTCAAATAAATAAATAAAATCTTAAAAAAAAACAAAACAGAAATTTATTGTCTCTCAGTTCTGGAGGGTAGAAGTCTGAGGTCAAGTTGTCAGCAGGGTCACCATTAGCTACTAGTCACCATTAGCTACTAGGATTTGCCAGCAATCCTAGGTGTTTCTTGTAGATGCATCACTCCAGTCACACAGCTGTCTCCTTCCTGTGCCTCCACCTGGTCTCCTTCTGTGTGTCTGTCTCTGTGTCCAAATTTCCCCTTTCTATAAGGACACCAGTACTACTGGATTAGGGTTCACCCTAATGATCTCATTTTATCTTGATTACCATTTTAAAGACCCAATTTCAAAAAAAAAAGCCACATTCTGAGGTACTGGGGCTTGGGACTTGTATGTATTTGGGGGGTATGCAAATCAGGTCATAACACACACTGTGTTTATTTCCATGTGAAGCACTCCAAATTACTGAGAGGGTGGTGATACATTATATGCCAAATGTGAAACCAGTTGAGTACTAGAGGTACTTAAAATTTAAAAATCAGACATTTAGGTATAAAATATACTAGTTTAGACTATTCGATAAGAACTGCTCACAGTTAGTTTAAACTGCTCGATATATTAGTTAAACCAATCATGATCCAATCACTACGTTAAAGAATAAGCTATCGCACTTTGTGAAACAGATCTGCCTGTGCCATAGTACACATCTACCATTGCAACTGCTGGCCTCCCTTCTTCCTTCTTTTGAAAATAGGCAGTATCCTGATTTTCCTTTGTGAAACCAAGTGCTGCTCACTTTCAGTTAGTATGGTGAGGCAGAGGTCCATACCCCTCAGTTCTAGCTATGGGCCCACAACACAAGCTAGGCTGGTGATGGTCTACTCTGGGACTGTGGCTGGAAGTATTGGGGAAAAGGCACACTCCCTTTGCCGGGGTTGCTAAGCTGCTGGTGTCTCCTGGAGAAGAAGCCACCACAGAGGAAGGCAGAAACCGGAGTGGAAGAGAGAAGGTTGATACTATCTTTAGACTACTTGAATCCAGCTGCACAGGAGTAGAGCTCTACCTCTGGACTTTGCAATTTACATGAGCCAAAAGGAAATCCCCTTTTAATTTAATTTGGTTTGAATTGGTATCTAATTCTTGCCACAGAAAGAGTCCAGATGAACGCTTGGACTGGCAGGGAAATGTGCCCATGACATACTACAAAGACAAAACAAAAAACAAAACAACAACAACAAAAAAACCCCCCAGAAAACCAAGATGCAATTCACATATAGGAATATTCCATTTTGGGGTCAAAAATAAATAAGAAAGGGGCGCCTGGGTCGCTCAGTGGGTTAAAGCCTCTGCCTTCGGCTCAGGTCATGATCCCAGGGTCCTGGGATCGAGCCCCCCATCAGGCTCTCTGCTCAGCAGACAGCCTGATTCCTCCTCTCTCTCTCTGCCTGCCTCTCTGCCTACTTGTGATCTCTGTCAAATAAATAAATAAAATCTAAAATAAATAAATAAATAAATAAAATAAATAAGAAAAACAATCCTGAAAAAAAAAAGAAAAGAAAAGAAAAGAAAAACAATCCTGGAAGAATAGAAAAATAGATACAAAACTGTTAGAAGTGATTATCTCAAAAAAAAAAAATAAGAGGGGGTGGTGGAGTTTCTCTTTGATGAATGGCACACAGGGGATTTACCTTCTATATGATATATTTCCTTATTTAACAAAATTTTGGAGACTTAGCATATACTTATTGTTAAAAAGAAATATGATAGTGAAAAATTGGAAATAATGTATCCCACAATAGGGGGTGGGGGATAATTAAATAGATAATGACTCATCCAAACAAAAATGATAATTAAAAACACATGTTTTTTAACATTTAAATTCAATTAATTAACATATAGTGTATTATTAGTTTCAGAGTTTAATGATTCATGAGTTGCGTATAACACCCAGTGCTCATTACGTCATGTGCCCTCTTTAATGCCCATCCTCCAGTTACCCCATCCGCCCACCCCCCCTCCCCTCCAGCAACCCTCAGTATGTTTCTGAGAGTTAAGAGTCTCTAATGGTTTGTCTCCTTCTCTTCGTCTTAAAAAATCATGTTTTTAATGAATATGTGGTAATATAGTATGATGGTCACTATTTTACAGTAAATAAAAAAGGTGGCATGGAATTGGAACATGAGGATCCCAGTACTGCAGATAGAATAATGGAGTGCTTCACCGTAAGTTATATGACCTTTGGCAAGATTATCTCTCTGAACTGATTTTTCATCTGGAAAATGTAGAAGATGCTCAAAGTACCTACCTCACAAGGTTGTTCTGAAGAATAAATTAGATAATTAATGAAAAGCATATGCCCCATAGCAAATACTTCATAAAGGTGTTAGAAAAACATAAGAAAAATATACCGAAATTTTAATAGTTGCTTTTTTTTTTGATATGAGCTTACTGATAAATTTTATTCTCTTCTATATACTTTCTGTGTTTTAAAAATTACAATAATGGGGACACCTGGGTGGCTCAGTTGGTTACGCTGCTGCCTTCGGCTCAGGTCATGATCACAGGGTCCTGGGATTGAGTCCCGCATCAGGCTCCTTGCTCAGCGGGGAGCCTGCTTCTCTCTCTGCCTTTGCCTGCTGCTCCGCCTGCTTGTGTTCTCCCTCTCTCTCTCTCTCTGACAAATAAATAAATAAAATATTTTTTTAAAATTACAATAATGAGGAGCACCTGGGTGGCTCAATCGGCTAAGCTTCTGACTCTTAATTTCAGCTCAGGTCTGGATCTCAGGGTTGTGAGTTTGAGCCCTGTGTTGGGCTCCATGATGGGCATGGAACCTACTTTAAAAATAAAAAAAATATAATAATGAAAAAATGTGGGACACCTGGGCGGCTCAGTCAATTAAGTCTCCGACTTTTGATCCTTGGGTCTCCATCTCAGGGTCGTGAGTTCAAGCCCGAATTCGGGCTCCATACTGGGCATGGAGTATACTAAAAAAGAAAAGAAAAAAAATTATTTGGTTTCCTATGAAATGCAATAATGATAGAAGAAATTATCAGCAACAACATTCAGTGTCTCTGGAAGATTTATTGCAGTTTCCTGTTCAGAGGGTAGGTCTATAACTACACTATCACATTTGTCTCCAGATAATAATGGTGGGAAAGGGGAAATCCTGGGTAAGTTCTCAGTCAAAAGGAAAAATTTGAAGGAAATAATAATAATATCTTTATTTGTGTAGCACTTTTTACTTTACAAAGTGTGTTTACAAATGCTATTGAATCATCAGAAAAGGTCATATAGATACTGTTATTTCCACTTTATAAACAAGAAGGTGATGTTCAAAAAAGTTAAATGACAACAATAACTGAATTTGCAAATAATCAAGATGGGGCTTGAGTTTAGATCTTCTAGGTTAAAAAAAAAAAAAAAGAAAGAAAGAAAGAAGAAAAAAGAGCAGAGCATTAGTGTTGTTTCAGAACCTTTTCCTAGAAGTCGCCCATGATAAAAATATTAGATATTTTTTCCTGTGACTCATTCCGAATAATCTGTTCACTCCTTGGGGAAATTCCACAATATTATTTTAATCATTTATGAGCATTTTGTTTTTGATGTTGTTTGGTTTTTGCTAGACAAAAATTTTCAGTGCAGATGATTATTTGTATAGTTCTTGCAAAAATAATCAAATTTCAAGAGAAATTTGAATAAGGCAAATAGCACTAGAGATTTTTATGTGTGTATGTGTTTGTGTTGGGGTGGGAGTTAAGGGGAAGGTAGAGATAAAATGAGGAACTCTTATTAACAAAAACTGAATTGAGTTTACAATCGGAACATTAATGAATATTAAAAAAGCTGAGAAGTTGAAAGGTACTCAAGCTACATAGAGAGGGAAATGGAATGTGGATTTGTAAAACACACACACACACACACACACACGCACACACACAAGGTAGGAGCCTTAAATAAATCTGGGCAGGAATAATGTGTTTGTCCTAAAGTCGGGGGAAGAAGTCTGCTGCTCACACAAAGACCAGCACATGCCATTAAAGGGTATTTTAGAAAGGGGGTGACATTGTCAGAAGGGCGACAGAGGAAGTTGATTTTGGCAGCAGCTTTGGGAAAGGACTTGAGGAGGAAAAAGTCTGAAGAGGAGGCGTTTCTCAAAGGGAGTAATGACTGTACAATGGACATAGGGGGAATGGTAAAAACGGAAGTGTCTAAGCATACAAGAGTCATCTGTTTTAAATTTTTATGGAACCTTTCTAACTTCAAGTCCTTTTAATCCATCTTATTTTTCACCTGTCTCTCCACTATAAATTTACATTTAACTTTCAGTCATTTCCTGGCAATCACTGTAACAACAGTGCATTTAAAAGCTGACTGTCTGCTTTGACCACCTGCGTTAACCTTAGTTTGTGTCCCAACAAGACTCAGGCATGTTTAATCAGTTGCTGAGCCCAACCATCTGGGCATTCCAAACTCCAGTAGTAAGATTAACACCTTGGACTTGAAATTTTAGAACAAAACACCCATTGTTTCAAACATCATTCTGTGTTAAGAGGTGTTGGAGCGGGGGTGAAAGGCTGTTACTCAGGCTCTTTTAATAGCTTTTAGCTTGTTGGGACCCGAATTTCAATTCTTTGAACACTTGTCTACCTCCTATTTAACCAGAACAGTTCATTGTTGGATAAACACCTAGCAGCCTCAAGGTTTTCTCTTGTTTTGTTTTTTTTCTTTTTTTTGAAACTGTTACTAATTTATTTTGCACTAAGCTGCTTTGTATTTTTAAACTATATCCAGACTAATGGTAACGGTAAATAGGTGGTTGAAGTACACAAAGTAAGATAGCAACTGTCAAAGAGAAAATAATACAATTTAAACAGTTATTATTTTCATATATACTATTTTTTATCATGAAATTTAAGAAATTTAACCAACATCCATGATAGGACTTTTTTTTAGCGATTTAAGTGCTTTGGGATAGAGCTGTTCCATCACATCAGTTTTCACTGGTGTAACTAAGGAAAGGCCAATGCCGTTCCTAAGCTGCTCTTTCTTCTCAATACTGGAGATCTATAAGGTAAACAGACTACAGTAGAACTAATTAAGCTGTTAATGAATGTGCCTGGGAGCCATTGCATGTACCTTTGGACACCAAAGGAAGGAATTTTCCAAGACAATGTGTTCTTGATGGCTTAATGGAATTATCTGTGGAAAGACTCAGAGGATTTAGGCATAGCCAGGAGAACTCATTGGCCTTGGTAAAATCAGCCCTTTCCCTACTGTCATATCACCTTCAGTAGGACCAAAGAAAGGACCACAAAGCTGCCACTTCTTAGTGATCATGATACCACCTGCCTCTCTCCTGCAAAGTGTTATAAGCAGGGTGCCCATGGGGCTTAGTTGGTTGAGCATCTGACTTCTGATTTTGGCTCAGGTCATGATCTCAGGGTGATGGGATCGGCCCCGCATCGGGGCTCCATGCTCAACAGGGAGTCTGCTTGAGATTCTCTCTCCTTCTGCCCCTTGCCATGCCCCCACTTGCTCTCTCATGCTCTCTCTCTCTCTCTCTCTCATAAATAAATAAAACTTTAAAAAACAAACAACACCCAGTTAGGAAGAAATCAGGCACAAAGCAGAGGTTACAATGAAGACTGATACCCACCTTCTCTTAAGCCACCATCAGAATTAATCACATTATGCCAAATGCCTTATATACATTTCCATACAAATAGCCCAAGCCCCTGGGCCATTTATTACCATTCATAAAGTTTAGTACAACCACTGATCTGAATCTCCCACTCCTCACTGACCAGCCAAACCCTTCCACTCAGTGCTTTGGAATGCATGGTTCCTCTCTCCTTCACTGAAGCTTGTCTAGCCTTTGAAGACACTTCTTCCTCCTCCTGGACTCTCACATGGCAGCGGTATTTTCTCTCACACCCCACTCACAAGGACCTAGAGGTGGGGTCTGTGTTTCTCATTGCTGCTTTTAGGTACTTTTATCATTCTTCCTCCCAGAACAACAATACAACTACTACTGTCACAACCAACAACAATAACAACTACCACCACCACAACCGCCTACTCAGTGACTTTGAAGCACATGCTGTCAGACCACCAACCCTCCATGTTGAGTCATCTACTCGCCTCTTGCTGACTTCTTTAGTCAACGAAGACTTGTCATTCTAGTCTTCTTTCTCTCTACCACTAGTCTGTACTCTGTCTGTACTATGCTCCTTTGCTGGGTGACCATCCACAAAAATTATCCATGAACCCTTATACATACCCATGTATTCCCTAGCCTCTGTGTTCCTTAATCTTCGCACCTTCAATATTATTATCCTCCACTACATTTCAGCAACACGCTGTTGTAATCATATGCCTCAAAGAACTTTCTACCACATCACTTTATCATTTTCAAAAATTCTTGAGTCTTGGTATTCCCTATTCTTCTGATCAATTATCTGTTAACCTTTCTAGCTGTACCATTACCACCACCAAAATCAACTCCTTTGGAGCAGCCCATCTATTGGTCTATCGCTTTGTCACTGTCCATTTTTCCACTCGTGTCTTTTCTCCTTGTGCAGCTCACTGTAATCAGGTCTATTGCATAGACCCACGATTGCCTTGCCCCTCTCACTTTGCCTTGCCCCCTCACTCTCTGTCTTATTGGAAAAACCCAACGCTGCCTTAAACATAACTCCTTACTTCCCGTCAACATTGATATTCTGAATATCGCTAGAGAATGATATACAACCATGTGAATGGCTCTTCCGACATTCTTCGAGACAGTCTTACCCTGTGCCATAGTCTTGTTACATTTCTCTGGGTTTTCCCCACTGTCCTGGATAGTTACTTCAGTGTCTCCACCATCTTTCAACCACAAATATCCCCCACTCCCCACTTCTTGTTCTTAGATAATGACCACTCTTCTAGTTTGACTGAGAAAATAGAAGCAATTGGAAGAAAATTGCCTCAATTTTTTCTTTATTTAATCTATCCATCTACCAGCATCTGTAGCTATGCACTTCGCCTTCCCTTCTGTTACCGGACATAACCCTCCGTGTTCCCATCTGAAGACAACATGCGTATCAGATCCTGCCCTTTTGGCCCACCAATGTTTTCAATCAAGTAATATCCTCTCTCCCCTCTGCATCCACCATTTTCCCTTCTCTTCTTAATCATCCCCATCAGCATACAAACAGGATATAAATTCTCTCTAGTGTTCTTGTCCCCTTCAATGAATGTCACATTTTCCTACCTTTTTTTATTGCAGTAGCCCATTAAAATGGTTGATTATTACTGTCTCCACTTTGTCACCTTGCATTTTCAATTCCAATCATTCCATTTCTGGCATTTGCACTGACTATTCCTCCAAGAAGGCTCTTGTCAAAAACAAGTAATAGCCTCTATCTTGCCAAATCCAGTGGTCATATCTCAGTTTTCACCGTGCATGGCTTCTTAATAGCATTTCATTTGCTGATCATTCCTTCCTTAAACATTTCTTCACTGAGCTTCCAGATCACATCTCTTTTCTGCTTCTCCTACTTCACTGGCCAGTCCTTCTTCCAAGACTATTAATGGTTGGCATATCAGCACTCAGTCATTGGCCGTTTAAAAAAAATCATCTCTGCTCTTTGTGCTCATTTCTTAGATGCTCTTACTTAATCCCATGGCCTTGAATACCATCTATGCACTGAAGCTTCCCAGTTTATCCTTCTGGCCCTAACAACTCCTCTGACCTCCAGACTTACAGTCCAGCTCTAACTTGATAACTCACCTTGTATGTCAACTTGGTATCTCCAACTTCAGCTCTTGATTTCTTTCCCCAAATCGCTCCTTTCCATGTGTTTCCCTTCTCAATAATCAGCATTTACCTTTCACTTCACCAACCTGCGAATCATCCTGAACTCCTTTATTTTCATTGTACTCTGTCCATCATCAAGTCCTATCAGCTGTATCATCATAAAATATCCAGGATCTGATGAAATCTCACCACCTCCATTGTTATCACTCAAGTCCAGAATAGCATAATCTCTCCTCCAGTCTTTTGCAAGAGTCTTCTAGAAGGTCTCTCTGCTTCAATTCTTACCCTTACACAATTCATTCATTACACAGAATCCAGAATGATCTCTTTTAATTGGTAAATCAGATCATGTCATTCATCAGAGTCAAGGCCTACATGGTTTTGCATTGCATTTAAGAATACAAACTCAGTCTTTATCCGTGTTTACAAGGTCCTAATGACCTGGCCCACCTCTCTGACCTCATCCCTGTACTCTCCCTCTCCTTTACTCTTATTTGGTGACTTGTACTTCCTGCTCTTCTTTGAACATGCCAAACATGTTCCTGTCACAGGAGGGAAATAGGGCTTGTAGAGAATCTGAATTTGCTCCTAGGATAGACAAAAACTTAGCAGTGTTGTGGTTGATTAAGCATGCTTGTTGGTCTCAGAGCTAGATCTATCAATTGAATCAAATTCCATTTGCAATTGTATACATATTTGTTGATTGATTGTTGACGAGGTAGTGAACTCCATGGACATGTCTGAAAGCTCATAATCATATCATATAATTCCTCAGCTGCTGCTGATGGTAGTTGATCTTCAGCCAAGACTGCCTTGATTTGGATTATTTGTGTCACAGTGTACTTCTCTTTTCCAGTGGAATATGACGCAGAAGATGCTGCCCTCATGATTAATATATTAATAAACACTCATGAAATCTGGGTTATTTTTTAATCAACTCAGGACCCTTCTTCTTCTCTACTCCCTTGTTCTTCATCTCTCCTGTGGGAAAAGGCCCATGTGTTTCTTTTCTAGTTACTACTTTTCCCTTCATTCTCATTCTCCTTTCAAAATCTGTTAGCACACATTTTTAAGAAAGATTTTATTTATTTATTTCACAGACAGAGACCACAAGTAGGCAGAGAGTCAGGCAGAGAGAGAGGGAGGGAAGCAGGCTCCCCACTGAGCAGAGAGCCTGATACGGGGCTCGATCCCAGGACCCTGAGATCATGACCTGAGCTGAAGGTAGAGGCTTAACCCACTGAGCCACCCAGGCGCCCTGTGTTAGCACAAATTTTACTTGCCTCAAATTCTTAGTCTACATTACAGGTAACCTGAGGGCAAGGCCATGCTTCTGTTGTTCACTGCATTCACAGTACCTAGTACATTGCCTGGCACATAATTGGCATTAATAGTAATTGTGTGAAATGCACAGATGGAAGGAAAACAAAAATTCCCCAGTTGGAAAACAAAAATTCCCCAGTTTGAAAACAGAAACTTGTTGTTGGGGTAATGGAGAAAGAGTTCAATCTTGTAGAAATCAAAATGTTTCATTTGGTAAGAGGATTGTCATGACAGAAAGGCCAGCAACTGTCCTTGAAGACACTTCCCAGGAGTGTGCATTACCCAACCGGTGGAATTTACAATCATCACAGCAGTCATTGTCAAGGAACTCGGTCCTAGGCTTAATAGGCTCTGAAATCCCATTTTATCAACATACAAAGAGTAAATCCATTTCTTAAGACTGGACTGACCTTACCCAAATTTATAATAATGACATATGAGCCAGAACGCCAACTTATTAGTTTATCATGAGAACTATAATCATCATGAGAATTAGAAAATATGCAGTCTGTATAATCACTACATGCCTGTAGTTGTCCTTCATAAGAAGATGTATTAAATAAAATGGTTGCTTGATGAATAAGAATAAGAGATGCATTACAACATAGTGATTAAGACTCAGACAGACTTGACTTCAAATCCCGAGACTGCCACGGACTAGCTCTGTGACCGTGGGCAGGTTGCGTAAGCTCAAATGCCTTAATTTTCTCACCTGTAAAATGGGGATAATAGGGACGCCTGGGTGGCTCAGTCGGTTAAGTATCTGCCCTCATCTCAGGTCATGATGCCAGAGTCCCTCTGCCTGCCGCTCCCCCTGCTTGTGCTCTCTATGACAAATAAATAAAAATAAAATCTTTAAGACAAATGGGGATAATAATGGTCCATACTTGTAGAAGATACTTTTTGGAATGTCTTTTTTTTTTTTTTTAAAGGTTTTTATTCATTTATTTGCGAGAGAGACAGGGAGAGCACAGAAGGAGAGTGAGAGGGAGAAGCAGACTCCCCGCCAAGCCAGGAGCCCAGCCACATGGGATGTAGGATCATGACCCCTACGGAAGGCAGATGCTCACCCACGGAGCCACCCAGGTGTCCCTGGAATGTCTTCACAGGTCACTTCCTTTAAGAATAAGGATATTCGGGCGCCTGGGTGGCTCAGTGGGTTGGGCCTCTGCCTTCGGCTCGGGTCCTGATCCTAGGGTCCTGGGATGGAGTTCTGCATCAGGCTCTCTGCTCAGCGGGGAGCCTGCTTCCTCCTCCTCTCTCTCTCTCTCTTTCTCTGCCTACTTGTGATCTCTGTCTGTCAAATAAATAAATAAAATCTTAAAAAAAAAAAAAAGGGCATTTTCCCTTTACCCCTCCCTTTCTTCTTCCAGAAATGTGGGCCTTTACTATCCACATTATGTTGTAACCTGGAACCACTGGGCACAGGAAAATGGTGGGGGTGGATTCCTTATTTAGGTGGGACTAATCAGTTTCTCTCACCCAGACATTTGCAATTAGACTCAGAGATTCCGTCCGGTCTGGTCTGTTTGCTTGAATGAAGTGATACAAACTTTGGATTGGAGGCTGTAACTACAGAGCAAGTGTGCCTGTCTGTGTGCTGCCAGGACCAGCTGAGGCTGGTCTGCAGGGAGAGGGAAAGAGGAATGAAGCAGACTTGCCCAGAGAAGCAGAAATCAGAACCACAGGCACCAGAGAGAAGCTGGAGCAGTGCCCACTGGCTCCCTATTCTGGTCCTTCCGAGGCTCAGCATCCTTACCCTTTCTGGAGACATCCCTGTGTTCTCTCAAAAAGCTCCTCTTCTATCTTAAGCTTCTTAGGGTTGGTGTCTGTCATTTTCAACACAGAACCTTGAACAATATAGCACTACATGGTATTTTTAAAAATTTAAATACTATTAATTAACATATGATGTATTATTGGTTTCAGAGGTAGAGTTCAGTGATTCATCAGTCTTATATAACCCCCAGTGCTCATTATATCATGTGCCCTCCTTAATGCCCATCACCCAGTCACCCCCCCCCAACCCCCTCCACTCCAGCAACCCTCAGTTTGTTTCCTATGATTAAGAGTCTCATGATTTGTCTCCCTCTCTGATTTTGGTCTGGTTTTACTTTTTTTCTCTCTTCCCCTATGATCCTCTGTTTTGTTTCTTAAATTCCATATATGAGTGAGATTGTATGATAATTGTCTTTCTCTGACTGACTTATTTTGCTTAGCATAATACCCTCTAGTTCTATGCATGTCAATGTAAATGGCAAGATACCATTTTTTAAAAAAGATTTCTATTTATTTATTTGACAGAAAGAGACACAGTGAGAGAGGGAACACAAGCAGGGGGTAGTGGGAGAGGGAGAAGCAGGCCTCCTGCCGAGCAGGGAGCCCCATGGGGGGCTGGATCCCAGCACCCTGGGACCATGACCCTAGCCGAAGGCAGATGGCCAGTGACTGAGCCATTCAGGCGCCCCAAGATATCTTTTTTTTTTTTTTTAATGGCTGAATAGTATGGAACAAAATGGTCCAGTTTCATTCTTTTGCATGTGGCTGTCCAATTTTCCCAACACCATTTGTTGAAGAGACTGTCTTTTTTTTCATTGGCTATTCTTTCCTGCTTTGTTGAAGGTTAGTTGACCATAGAATTAAGGGTCCATTTCTGGGTTCTCTTTTCTGTTCCATTGATCTGTGTCTGTTTTTGTGCCAATACCATACTGTCTTGATGATTACAGCTTCATCATAGAGCTTGGAGTCTGGAATTGTGATGCTGCCAACTTTGGTTTTCTTTTTCAACATTCCTTTGGCTACTCAGGGTCTTTTCTGATTCCATATAAATTTTAGGATTATTTGTTCCCTGTGAAAAAAGTTGATGATATTTTGATAGGAATTGCGTCGAATGATAGATTGCTCTAGGTAGCATAGATATTTTAACAATATTTGTTCTTCCAGTCCGTGAACATGGTATGTTTTCCATGTCTTTGTGTCTTCCTCAATTTCTTTCAAGAGTACTCTATAGTTTTCTGAGTACAGATTCTTTGCCTCTTTGGTTAGGTTTATTCCTAGGTATCTTAAGATTTTGGGTGCAATTGTAAATGGGATTGATTCCTTAATTTCTCTTTCTTCTGTCTCGTTGTTAGTGTATAGAAATGCAACTGATTTCTGTGCATTGACTTTATGTCCTGCCATTTTGCTGAATTCCTGTATGAGTTCTAACAATTTTGGGGTGAGGTCTTTGGATTTTCCACATAGCGTATCATGTCATCTGCAAAGAGTGAAAGTTTGACTTCTTCTTTGCCGATTTGGATGCCTTTTATTTTTTTTTGTTGTCTGATTGCTGAGGCTAGGTCTTCTAGTACTGTGTTGAATAGCAGTGGTGGTAGTGGACATCCCTGCCACGTTCCTGACCTTAGGAACTGAGAATGATATTCACTGTGGGTTTTTCGTTTATGGTTTCTATGATATTAAGGTATGTTCCCTCTCTCCCTACACTTTGGAGAGTTTTAATCAAGAAAGAATGCTGCACTTTGTCAAATGCTTTTTCTGCATCTATTGAGAGGATAATATGGTTCTTGTCCTTTTTCAAATTCATGTGCACTACATGATATTTTTAAGAAGTCAGTAAGTTAGGGAGCACCTGGGTGGCTCAGTTGGTTAAGCATCTGACTTTGTCCCAGGTCATGATCTCAGGGTCCTGGGATCGAACCCCAGGGTGGGCCCTTGTTGGGCCTCCTGCTCAGCAGGGAGTCTACTTACCCCTCTCTGTCTGCCCCTCCCCCTGTTCATGCTCTCTCTCAAATAAATAAATAAATAAATAAAATCCTTAGAAAAAGTCAGTAAGTTAGCTCATGTAGAACATGGGTAACAATAGTATTTCTGCCACCGGAGTTGACAAACTGACTCCTTCACTTACGGTGTTCTCTCTCCATAAGGGCTTGACGAAGGCTGTCAGCAGTTTTCTGGGACTCTTCTACTCCCCAGCCTCAGTGGCAAACCATCCTCATTCTGTTGGACTCTTGTCTTATTAGATATGATGGCACATTTTATCCATTTCAGACAAGTCTTACAGTGTTAGGTGACTTTGGATTTCTCCTCTGTGATTCATTTTGTGCTTGCTGTACAATGAACTCCAAGATGACCTTTAGGCACTTCTCATTTCCAGATTTCTTAAAGACACTTCAGTGCAGTCTCCAAACGATGAAAATAATTTATGTTTCACTTGGCTTGTCGGTTCATGGGTATAGAAGAAGCAGCACAGTCTTAATGATTCTGTTGTCTATCTAATTCTCACCCTCTTCAGATTCATTTATAGATTTCTTAGGGCAGTTTATAGGGTCTTAAGCCAGACTTCTCTGTCTCAGCTGCTCTAATGCCACTATGATTAAGGACTACTCTCTTCACTTCTCCATTAACCTTGGACCCTACTCTTGTGAGAATTTTTTTTCAGTGCCATAGGCAAGGGCGATAAAGGAACCTGGAGAACAGCGTATAGACCAATTTGGTCCAAATATTAGGGAACAGTGGAAGTGGGAGCTAGGAGAAAGGGTTGGGGTCTGTAATGGCATTGCCATTAAAAATAACACCAACTCAGATCCCCTGAGGTGGGCAGAATCTCCACGTGGGGGGAGATTAACTGGAAGCATAGATGCTTTTTTCCTTCCCCTCACACAACAATGATCACGCGCGGCAGGAAGAACCACTGCCCTGCCATTAGCAACGCCACTTTCAGACATGCTATTGCCACCATTTTTACTGCTTTTGCTGGAAGCTCTTCAGTCACAAGTTCTCCAGTGTGAAGGACACTTTTGATGTCAGTACCATTTCGGAGGCTGGAACAAATTGTTTTCTTACTTGCATGAAAATTACCAGGCTAACATCGTACAGGCTAAAAATGTTCACATAGCAGGACTTCTATAAATAGACCTAAAATACTAAATTGTGTTGAGTGGGATTTCACAACAGCAATCAGATATCTACATATGGTTTGTAAAAAAATTTTTTTTTTCTTATGGAAAAAGTGACCTGCTAAAATACCAAGATGTGGAAGTTTGAGGATTTTCTTGAGGGGGGGGGGACCCTCATAGATAAGGATTTACACTGTTTTCCTGACCAAGTGAAAGAGCCTAATTCTCTAAAGGTAAGCTGTCTCTTTAAAAGATAATTTAACATAGCGTTCAGTTGTTGTGACTTTTTTTCTTTTTCTTTTTTTTGTGACTTTTTTTTATGTTAAAGGAATAGTTTACTGAAAGACGATTTTCTTTTTCAGTTGGTTGATAAAAATATTTACTATGTTGGTATTTTTATTATACGTAGAAGATAATTTCTGAGGTGATAACGTTCCCAAAAAAAAAAAATGAGAAATCAATTGCATTTTGTTCTGCTCCTTGAACTTGAGCTTGTGCTTCTCTATGATTATATGACTGTCATAGCTACCAGATTACTAATCTGCTTGTCATTTACATAATTAATATATGTGATATACATATATATTTTTTCAGTTTCTCAACATTGAAATTTAGGCCAAATTTACACTTGCAGAAAGGCAGGAAAACATTAAGACTTTTGTTTCTACAGTTCAAACAAACAAACAAAAAATACCAACTAATCAACAGACAGCTAAATATCAAGAGAATTGTAGCAAAGCTATTTTTAAATGTACCTGTATGATTGACTAAGTACTTCATTTCATTTTGCTGTAGATGACCTCACAGGAACATGCACTCATAAATCTTCATTATTATTCTAGTTGGCTGGTGGGATCTCTGTACATACCGGGTATCTGTACATGGTTTTGCAGTATCTTAGGACAACCTGGAAAATAGGCAAGTAAAGGCAAAGTTAGAAGACAATCCTTGGAGGGGTGCCTGGATGGCTCAATGGGTTAAAGCCTCTGCCTTCGGCTCAGATTATGATCTCAGGGTCCTGAGATCAAGCTCCGCATTGGGCTCTCGGCTCAGCGGGGAGCCTGCTTCCTCCTCTCTCTCTACCTGCCTCTCTGCCTACTTGTGATCTCTGTCTGTCAAATAAATAAATAAAATCTTAAAAAAAAAGAAGACAATCCTTGGAAAGGATAATGGGATGGGATGTGAGCCAAGATAATGATTCCACAGAGCCCATTTTTTTCGTATCTTTCAGCCTCCTGAGGAGTTCATGTGATAGCATATTTTATTCTTTTTTTTCTCCCTAAAAAGAGCAGGCTGTGTTTCCAGCTATAGCAAATGGTGATGTGTTTCCCAAAATGTTCTTTCTTTACCTTGAGAAAAGTAACTGGCTTTAATTTTGAATTAGATTTCAAAGCAGAGAAAAAAGACAGGTTTATCTGGAATCTGTAATGGCATCCAAAGTTGCTGATTTGCTTTTTTCTGAACTTCTGATGTATATTGTCACAGGGCAAGAAGCAGTGAAACTTCTCCCAAGGAAAAGGATCATATAACTAGTAAAAACAGACCCCATTGGATACAACCAAAAGAGATATCCTTTTTCCTGCAGGCCAGCAGAAAATTACTGCAACAAGTTAAGAAAAAGTGATTATTGTCACATTCGCTAGCATCAGAATTCTTCTTAGGGAGAATTTCAGTCTGTCTCGGTTTTGAAAGAATATTTCAACAAGTGGCTGAGATCCTGAGGTCTTAGAAATCAGCTGGTGACAGAGCATTAGAAAAGGAGTCCAACCTGCTTAGTTTGGGAATTTGCTCTATAGGAGGAGAGAAATTCTTGGCTGCTGTGAGAAAGTTGAGAAGACAGAGGAGGGGAAAAGGCATGTCAAGAGGGTGAGCAGGACCCGGGGATCATGGCCCAGGGCCATGAGAAAGCATTGGTACTGGGTGGCAGAAAGGACTCTGAGCACGGCTCGGAGCTGTTTGCAAGGCTGTGTCTGATGGAGCGGCTCCATTCAACTCCACTCTCCCGTGAATTCTTTTACCCTCATAGTGTTTCCATAGGTTTGCTGGCTTTTGTGATATTAAAAGAGCTCAGAAGGCAGTCTTCCATGAGAAAGAATGAGCCAGGAAGCAAAGGTGAAATCAGAACCCCCAATTCTATACCCTTGCGTGGGTAATTCACAAAAATCCTTGGGAAAGCACTTTGGAGTTTTATAAGGTATTCAGGCTCGTTTTTTCTGTTTCTGTTTTTGTTTTTTTGTTGTTGTTGTTGTGTTTTGTTTTTTAAGACTTTGTTGATTTGACAGAGAGAATGAGCGTGAGCTGGGGAAGAGGAAGAGGGAGAAGGACAAGCAGACTCCCTGCTGAGCACGGAGTCTGATGTGGGGATCAAGCCCAGGACCCCAAGATCACCACCAGAGCTGAAGTCAGACACTTAACCAACTGAGCCACCCAGGCGCTCCATCAGGCTCATTTGCTAAATCTGAAGGTTCCAGGTGTCTCCAGCTGATGTCTAGGTTTTATAGGAGGGAATGTTTTGGTTTCCACAGCGTAGGTTTGCCAGATAAAACACAGGATGCCCAGTTAGATTTGAGTTTGAGATTAAACAGGCGGGGCCTTTTTAGTGTAACTATGTCCCAAACATTACATGGAGTACTTTTCTGTAGAGAAAGAATGAATTATTATTTAAGATTTTATTTACTATACTTTTATCTTTGGGGTAAATAGCCAAACTGTGGAAAGAGCCTAGATGTCCATCAACAGATGAATGGATAAAGAAGATGTGATGTATATATATATATACAATGGAATACTATGCAGCCATCAAAGAATGAAATCTTGCCATTTGCAATGACATTGATGGAACTAGAGCGTATTATGCTGAGCAAAATAAATCAATCAGAGAAAGACAATTATCATATGATCTTGCTGATATGTGGAATTTAAGAAACAAAGCAGAGAATCATAGAGGAAATGAGGAAAAAAATGAAGCAAGATGAAACCAGAGAGGGAGAGAAACCATAAAAGTCTCTTAATCTCAGGAAGCAAACTGAGGTTTGCTGGAGAGGAGGGGGATAGGAGGGATGGGATGGCTGGGGGATGGACATGGGGAAGATATGTGCTATGGTGAATGCTGTGAATTGTGTAAGACTGATGAATCACAGACTTGTACCCCTGAAACAAATAATACTTTATATGTTAAAAAAATAAAATAAAATAAGATTTTATTCATTTGAGATAGAGAGAGAGTGAGAGAGAGAGAGAGAGAGAGCATAAGAAGGGGGAGTGTCAGGCAAAGGGAAAAGTAGGATCCCCACTGAGCAGGGAGCCCGACTTGGAGCCAGGACCCTGGGATCATGACCTGAGCCGAAGTCAGACACTTAACCAACCGAGCCACTCAGGTGCCCCAAGAATGAATAGTCTTCACGAGGGCTTCCCACAGATACCCAAGGCAGCCACCTCCTTGAATTCAAGCCTCATCCCCAGTAAACAATCTAATTTCTTGAAAAAGAGACTTGGGTCTGAGCCATGGCTATGGTCCCATAGAATACACCTTCATTTCTTTCTGACTCTTTTTCCTCACTCTTTAACTTTTCTCCTGCAATTACTTCCCCTAATTCTACAAAGTAGAGACAACTGAGGGCGTAGTAAGGGAAGTCTCCTCTTCCCTAACGGGAAGTGGTAGTGCCTTCTTATGGGATTGTTGTGAAATTTCAGTGAGTTAATACATGTGAAGTATTAAGAACAGTGCCCGGCATAGGTGAAATAGTAGTATTTGGCTCTGGGGCATAGAGTCTAGGGCCAAGAAGCCCGTAACTACCTGTAGTCACCACTGTCCCCCTCTGCTAATCTATTCTCCATCCTAGAGCCAGCGATCTTTTAAAAATTCGAATCAGGGGGCACCTGGGTGGCTCAGTTGGTTAAGCGACTGCCTTTGGCTTAGGTCATGATCCTGGAGTCCCAGAGTCGAGTTCTGCATCAGGATCCCTGCTCGGCTGGGAGTCTGCTTCTCTCACTGACCTCTCTCTTATGCTCTCTCTCTCTCAAATAAATAAATAAAATCTTAAAAAAAAAATGCGAATCAGACCATGCCATGACTTCCTGTGACTCTGAATAAAAACCTACCATGCCCTGAAAGCTTTTGCTTTTACTTTTTTCTCCAATTTAACTGCTTGTCTCATTTCCCTTCACTTTGCATTTCAGGGACAGAGGCCTTTCGTGGCATGTGCTGTGCTTTCTACCCAAAAGATTTTTCTCCTCCTCACCTGTCACTTCCCCATGTCAATTCATACTCATTTATCAGTCCTTGTCAAAGCCTGCTTTTTTTTTTTTTTTAAGATTTTGCTTATTTATTTGACAGAGATCACAAGTAGAGAGGCAGGCAGAGAGAGAAAGGGGGAGCAGAGAGCCCAATGCGGGGCTCGATCCCAGGACCCTGAGATCATGACCTGACCCAAAAGCAGAGGCCCAACCACTGAGCCATGCAGGTGCCCCTAAAGACTGCTTTCTTAGGGAAACCTTCCCTGACCTCCTCATCTGGATAATAAGTCATGATTTAGAGCTCTGGACTCTTCCTTCATTGCCATGTATTACACTCTTTAATTGTATATTTGTGTGCTCCCTCCATGAGGACAGGGACCATGTCTATCTTGTCACTTGTCAGCCATTATGGTCCTTAGGCCTAGCCTAGTACCTGTCACTCACTAGGCACCAAACAAACAAACAAAACATAGAATTACGTTAGACCTAAGACCAGAGCTCTTAGGCAAATCTGACCACTAATTCTGAAAGCTAGGAATGGTTTTTAAATTTTTAAATGATTGAAAAAAAAAGAAAGAGTAATACATCTTGACATATGAAAATTAAAGTTCCATTTCCATGCCCATGAATAAAGGTTTATTGGAATACAGCCTTGTGTGTTCACTTATATATTTTCCATGGCTACTTTTGTGCTACGGTGACAGAGTAGTTGTGACGGAGAGCAGATGGCCCGCAAAGCCAAAAATACTCACTATCTGGCCCTTCGTAGAAAAAATTGGCTGACCCTCGTGCGAAACAATAGTAATTTTGGTCTCGGGGTAGCTTGTGTTCAAAAACACCTGCAGGTGGCTTTTCTCAATTGTTAACAGTTTGCTTCTGTTGCTGAAACAAGTGATCTATTTATTTTGCTTGGCCGGGAGGATTAATTAAAGAGACTTTCCTTTGTCCTTTGTTTTTCCGTTTCTCTATCAGCAGACAGAAGTCCCCGAAGGAGATTAGTCATATGGCATACCCCTTTGCTAGTGGTATGATCGTGTAACTGTCCCCCACCATCAGGCTTCCCAGTTCACTGGATAATTCATGAGTTTCTTTCCCAAATGAGATCACGAGTTTGATAGGTGGTAGCACTGCATTTAAACAGAGTACCTCCATTTTCCCACCACCTTTCCACAAGCCAGAAATGGACTAAAACTTGTTTTGCCTTCTTTTAAAGGGACTATATCCCTTTCCAGTTACAAATTCATACTCAACCAGAGCAACACTTTAAAATCTAACAAGGTTTTAAGATAAGTTCAAAGTGATTTCATCAGAGTACTAGATAAACATTTCATCAGAGACAGATGATGTGTTCATGCCTTTAAATAATTTGATTTAAAAATTGGATCTGAAAAGTAACCACTATATAGGCTCTTGGCTGCTGAATTCAAAGATATTTTTACTAAGAAATAGACAAGGGGGATTGTACCGAATATAGGTGTCTTTCATTAAGTCATGCCTTTTATTTCTGAAAAGCAGTTTGTTGCAGGAAAATAGACCTAGTTGAATAGTATTCTAAAAATTCCCTCAGAATAATCCACTTATAAAGTCAGGATTCAATCCTTGATTTATCTCTTATTTAAATTCACATTTTCACATAAAATGGATCTGTTTGGAATGGAAGCCCCTTTGTAATGGAGAAAAAGAAGAAAAATGGCAGAATACAAACAGACCACCAGTAAGATATTTTGGACAAAGTTAGGATTTTATTGATAAAGGTTTAATAAAATAATATTAAGATATAAAGCTTCTAAATGATCTAAAATATGTATGGAAAATGAAGTAAGACAAAATAAACATAATATTTTATTAATGAAAGATAATTTCACATACATTAATCATGTATTCCACTGAATAAGAAATCAATTATTTTAAAAAAAGGAAATCGATTATTTGACCCCGTTTAGAAGGTGATATTTCTAGACCTTAATCATAGCACCAGAAGATTTCTTCTATAGGATGCTTAACCATTATGAGCTATCCCATCATAAAGAATTTATGTCTGATTGGGTTGCACTATTTAGAAGAGCACTTTTATATATAATTATGTATACTTGAGTGTATATGTACATATATATATTTGCATTAGTATAACACAAAAATTTCTTGATGTGTTTTAATATGATTTATATTATCATTATTACAATTGACACATGATAGACTTCAAGGTATTTACTGATGGTTATCAGGCACTTAACCTAAATTTTTGGAAGTTCAGAAAATATATGTGCTCTATGGGTAAAAATAATTTTTAAAGCACATAAGTTTTTATTGTTTGATTCATTGATGAGCAGTGGGGGAACTTTCTAAGGATTAAACAATAGTTTTTAAAAAGTGGTAAGCTTGGGGAGCTGGGATGGCTCAGTTGGTTAAGCATCAGCCTTTAGCTCAGGTCATGATGCTAGGGTCCCAGGATGGAGCCCTGCAGGGCAGACTGCCTGCTCAGCAGGGAGGCCGCTTCTCCCTCTGCCCTTGACCCTGCTCTCTCTCTCTCTCAAATAAATAAAAAATAAAATAAAAAATAAAACTGTTAAAAAATCAATAAAATATAAAAATAAATAGTGTTAAGTTTAAAAAAAAGTGGCAAGCCTCCCAAAAGGAAAGGGACTTCTACATGACATGGTAGATGAAGAAAAGAATTCAAGTAGCATTTTGCAAGCACTTTCATAAATAAGAACTTGTCTACAAATATTCTGGCAGGAAGCTAGCAGGGTAAATAGTGTGATGCTATGACATTTATTCGTGGGTAGAGGGAAAATTAACAAAAAAATCAAATAGTTTTTCCCTTGTATGGACACCATAGGGGAAAAGAAAACCTTAGGAATATTTTCATTTCTAAACCATTGTTTAAAAATACATGAAAAGAAGCATCAGATCAAGTAATCTGAAGTGCAAAGAATATTTTAGTCTCAACTGGAGGTTTGTGCAAGTGCTTTATAATGTCAAAGGTATTTAAAAGTCTTTTATTCTGAAGTTATAACCTTCCCAATTTTTGGTGGGTGTTTGTTTCTTTGTTTTTAAGTAGGCTCCATAATAGGCACGAGCCCAATGTGGGTCCTGAACTCATGACCCTGAGATTAAGACCTAAGCCGAGATCGAGTCAGGTGCCTAACAGAGTGAGCCACCCAGGTGCCCCCAAGTTTTGAATTGTTTTGTTTTGTTTTAAAGATTTTATCTACCTATTTATTTATTTAGAGTGTGAACAGGGGAAGGGGCAGAGGGAGAGGGAGAGAGAATTCCAAGTAGACTCCAAGCGTGGAGCCCTATGTGGGGCTAGATACCAGGACCTGAGACCGTGACCCAAACCAAAATCAAGATTTGGATGCCCAACCTACTGAGCCACCCAGGCATCCCTCAAGTATTGGTTTCAAAATATTTTTATTTTATGAAATAATGGGAAGAATAGATATTTATTTATATTTACTTTTATGCCTTTACTTTGCAAAATAAAAAGTTATCAAGGCTGTGTCGGTTACCAAAAATTCCTTGCAAATTTTAACAGTCCATGAAACAAAGTCTGGAAATCAGTGATCTAAACTCATTTCCAATCTCTAGACAGATTTACAATAAAATATTAAGAAATTAAAATATTCCTAGAGTAATATTCTGGTTAATTAGATTTTCACATTGTAAGTTAACCTTTTCATTTCAACCTTGCTCATTCAACCCAATTTGAAATGCATTTATCGAAAGCATAAGTTATGCCGATGCTGATACAAATTGCATTAAGTATGGCCTTTGATCTTGGAAAACAATTCAGATTGGTGCAAGAGACAAAAAAAAGAAACATTTAAGGCTTGTCTTCAATTTGATACCTAATCAAGTCAGGGAAGGGGGTGCATTCTGAAGTCTTCACAAAGAAGGTAATGCTTCGTTTGGGTTTTGATGGACGGATATATGAGACTCCTCCAGGTTAGCGTGGAGGGAAGGCTATTCTACACAAGGGAACCACATGCCCAAAGGCACTGAGCCTAGCTTGAATGAACAGCATCATTGACACAGAGCGGCCATTTTAAGTGTCAAATGAAGGAGTGGCCAGAGGAGAAACCCGAAATGTAGCCTGCAGTCAGATTATAAAGGGAGATGTATGTTTTGCTGAGTTGCTTGGACCACATTCAGTGTGTGCCTTGAGAATCTGAAGGATTTTGAGCAGGAGAGAATTGGAAATCTTTCTGAAAATATATTAGTATCTCCTTTCTGCCTCAGTAGATAGAATATACAGAACAAAAATGAATCTTTTACTGATGATTAAAGGTCGTTCAGTGATATCCTCAATGAGTATCGGTTCTCATTTTACAAAGGAACACACTGGAAGGTGTGAGGACATGGATCTCCTCTGTAGAGACCCAGGAACTATTTCTTTGAGATTAAAAAAAAAAAAAAAATCAAATTACTATGAACTTATTTTCTCTTAATTTGTCTCGTTCTTGTTACTATTAATAAAGGGCTGGGGGAAGGAATTTTTGCCGATAGCTTCTAGGAATTGGATTTTTCTTAATTTTACTGTAGAAAATCACTAGTTAATCACTAATTAACTAGTTAAAAATTAAACTAGTTAATTAACTAGTTAATTAGTTAATGTAGAAAATAATTAGTTAATAACTAGTCAATTAATAGCTATTATCCACTTAAGGACTAAGTGAGGGGTAAAGTTGTGCCACTTTTGGATGGAATTTGGAGATTCTGTCTCTGAAGAATGGAGACATATTCATTCTCCCCGCCTTCTTTACTTAACACATAATAGTTGCTATATAAGTGTACAGTGAAATGAACAGAATTTGCAATATAAATGGTAACAAATTTTCTAAAGAAAACTACTGGTTTCACTGGTAGTTCTTTGAGGTGGTTTACCTATATGTATAAATAGGGAGAATAAATGATTATAACATATTTCGCCTTTTAAAAGGGTTTTAAAAAGATATGTATGCAAGGATGTTAAAAAGCTTTAGTCAGGCTGGCACATTGGTAGAAGATTTTTTATTTTTGATTTGTTTAAAATAATCGCTACACCCAATGCGGGGCTTGAACTCACAACCCCCAAGATCAAGAGTTGCATGCTCTGCTGACTGAGTGAGCCAGCTAGGCACCTATGGGAATATTTCTTTTTAAAGAGTGGGGATCTAGCTTAGAGTTGAGAAATAAATGTATGGGATAATATCCCTCTAAGGGGAAAATGTAAATTGTACATTTCTGCAGGGACTGGTTCAGTAACACTGAACATCGTTTTTTTTTTTTTTTTTTTTAAGTTTTTTAAATTAAAAAAAAAAAAAAAAAAAAAAGATTTTGAGGGAGAGAGAGAGCATGAGAAGGGAGAGGAGAAATGAGAGAGAAAGTTGAATCTGAACTGAACATAGAGCCAGCCCCCAGGCTTGATGCTACAACTCTTGAGGTCATGACCAGAACTGAAATCAAAAGTCAGATGCTCAACCGACTGAGCCACCCGGGTGCTCAAATACTGAACATTCTTAAGAATGATTTGCTAATTGGAAGCTCTAGGTTTGCAGATTTTCTAAAAATTTCCTCTATGTAAATACTAATAGTAGTAGTAGGAGGAGGAGGCTGGGTGTATGAGCTGAAAAGTGATAAACAATCCTGTTGTGGGCAAGTGTGAAATAGAGAAAAAATAATATAAATTGTGTTTGTGAGGTGGTGATCTCAGCATGATTGGTTAAAGTAGGGAAGAGAACTTAGAGGTTACTGAAGACTGCCTTCTGGAGTTGCTGAGCCCAATGTGCTAGTGTAACAGAACAATCTGGACATCACAGAACAGGTGCTTTACAAAGAACCTGAAAACATCACCCAGACCTTGAACAAAACCTGCAGCTGTATACACATCTGAAATAGTAGATGTCTTTATTTCCAGAAGATCATACTAGATGTTAGATATTAGAATATAGAATATTCTTATTCTATTCATAGTCTAATATAGAATGTCAGAACCCAGAAGCAGCCTCAAAGCTTGACAGCTGTATATCAGAAGAAAGCCAGTATTACTTTATCTTGACTATAGTTTAAAAAAAAAAAAAAGGGGGCTAACAACCAAAAACCAAAATGGAATAGGCTGAAAATGGGGGTTTAGTTACAGACACTTAAGAGATTTATATTAGCATCTCTGAAGGCTATACAAATATAACCTAGGTAGTTCCTTGTCTCTTGCGCCCTGTAGAAACACCCGAATGACCTACAACCTTTCCCTGTGCTCACCCTTCTTATGGATATGTCCATAAGATTTTTGAGCTGAACTCGCGGAAAAGTCATTTGAGCTACCGATGTTTATTTCCCCCTTTCTGCCACTAAACTCCTTTCTAGGGTACCGCTGAGAGCTGTCACTTTCTGGGCACCACTGGGTTCCACTGCAAATGCACGAAGAGTCCTGAGGTCCGAAGGCTCTCAAAGCTCATCGGCAAACAGGGCCGGAACACTTACCCTTACCCTTATCCTTCCCTGGTGGGAAACCCACCAGGCTGTCGAAGAATTTTTCTTCTCCTGGGGGAGGTTTTGCTGCAAGGTCAAGCTTCCGATGCCAGACTCCCTCTTTCCCTCAAGGGATAGCTTTCTGGTGCCCGTTTGGGCTCAGCCTGGGCTCCCCCGGCTCCGTGACGGACGTCTTCTACTTTTGAGCTTGTCACGAGGGACATCACTTATTTAGTAATTTCAGAAGAGTAACTTAGCTTTCGTGGGGAACGCCGAGATAACACAAAGGACTTGAATTAAGCGGAACTTTTTAATGGAAATGATTTAAATGGTTTTTTCAATGAACGTTTGCGAGATGCCCCCTCCAAGTTTGCAGATGCCTTTACCAAGGCTCTTCGGCGCAGCGAGATGCCAGTGGAATCGACGGTGAGGGTAGAGTGGGCAGTGAGTGAAAACTTGAGCGAGTCTCAAGAGGAGTTAGGACCAGAATTTAGGTCTTCTAGCTCACTCTCACCAGTCCATTCACTAGACAGCGTGCTGGGGCTCCGCAGAATCCCAGCTCGCGATGTATTACCCAACTGGAGAAGATTTGGAATTTCTCTCCCCTCCCTTCCCCGCTTTCCCCAATACAGGCTGTGAGTTTGTCCACGACCCCTACCACCATTTAAAGGGACAGGCGCTTAGATGAAGGCAAAGCAGGGAGGACTTTGCAGCTGTATTTCTCAAACCCGTAAAGGCAGAGCGATAATGGGTAAGGGGCGTGCAGACTAACTCCTTTCTTGCCCAATCAGGTACACAGGAAGATGTCCTTTTACCAATAAAAATAAAGTTCGCTTTCCGGAGGCGGGAGGGTGAGCCTTGACTGCCAGGTCTCCAAAGCAACGATGGAGTAGAGGACAGAGAGTGATTAGAGGGAGGACCAACCCGGAGAAGGGGGCGGGGATGGAGGGTGGGGTCTCGGTGAGCGGCGGCCGGCTGGGCCAGTGGAGTGCGAGGATTGCTGTTCCTGTTGTAGTGCTTCTCGCCAATCAGGAAGGCGAGGGAGTAGGCGGGGCGGGGAAGGGGTGGGAAGAGCTAGCAGCACCGCCGGGCGTCCGTCGGGCTCAGGGGGGAGAGAGAGAAATCCGGTTAAAATCAGAGTCGGAGGTTTAACCATACATCGGTTCCGATCGGATTATTCCTTAAAGGGGACGCGCCATTGTCAAGAGAACGGAGCTCGGGGGCCGAGGGCGGGGACCGGCGGCGCCCGAGGAGCGAGGCAGCTGCACTTGGACTGGGGACGGGTAGGTGTTGCCGGGGGAAGGACGCTTCATTTCACTTTCTCTTCCAGCCCCGGGGCAGGCGCCGGGATGCCCGCCGACCGGCGGCCACAGCCCTGGCAGGAGACGAGGTCGCCGGTCCTCGCCCGGCTGCCCTTCCTGATGGGAGCCGAGGGGGAGGCGGGCCAGGATGGCTGGCAGGCTGCGCCGCCCGGGCAAAGACTACTAACGGACGGTAGACGGCGGCGCAGCCCCCGCCTCAACCGAAAACCCGCCGGAGCGGCTGCGGGTCCTCGGGGAGCGCCGCGCGCCCGGCTCCTCTCGCGCGCGCGGCTAGCCCGCGCGCCCCCTGCCCCTCGCGCGCCTCCCCTCGCGCGCCCCCTGCCCCTCGCGCGCCCGGCACCCCTTCGCGCGCGCGGCTCCCCTCGCGCGCGCCGCCTCCTCGCCGACTCGCGGGAGCCGCCCCGCGGGGAGGAAGGCGGTAGCGGCCAGGCGGAGGGAGGCCGGCGTCCACGGCTTCGCCGGCCCGGATCGTGAAGGGAGGGCTGGGGAGTAAACTTGGCGCGGCTGCAGGCGGCCCGGGGCGGGAAGAGGCGCCGGGGGGACCCTTGGAACGCGCGGAGTCGCCGGCCCGGCCCATCATTGTCCCTCTTTTCCTCTGCTCTCGTTTCTCCGCCCACTCTCCGCGGTCGCACCCCGAGACCCGGAGCCTGCGGGAGCCGGAGTCGGCCCCACGGACGCCGCAGCCCGGGCTTGCCGGGCTCCCGGGCCTGATGAGTGTCTTCGCCGACCTCCGTCTCCGCTCCCGCGCGGGCTGCCTGGGCGCTGAGCTCTTCTTGCAACTTTTCTTTGCCGGTTGATGGAAGTTGTGGCTTCCGGGCAGCAGGTTCTTTGGGGAGAGACTCTTCCTCCTTTCCGGAGAGGGTGATTTCTAGGGCGAGCTGGTTCTTGATTGCTGTCGATCGTTCTTCCCATCCCAGTTTCATTCCTCGGCACCTACAGTCGCTTCCCCCATGGACTTGAAGTTATACCGGAGCATTAGCCTCTCTCAGACCAAGATAATATGAGAAGAGAGAGGGAGAGAGGGAGAGAGAGAGAGAGAGAGAAGAGGGAGCTGTGTTGACGAGGAGCAGAAACTCTCTACGTAGAACTGAATTTACCTTAACCTTTGAACTGCAAAGTTACCTCGACTTACTGGCGGAGCTTCTTTTGGAATGAAAACAGCAACAACAAACCAACCTATTAGGTTGCTAGGGTCTGTAGGATTAGGAAAAAAAGTATTTTTGGTGGGGGGGATAAACTTAGTTTTTTGTAAAGTGCTGTTCTGACTAGCAGGGATCTACCACAGAGTTAATTTCTAGTACTGAGCTCATGGGCATCATAATTAGTAACAACAGCTTTTACTATTGATAAAACAAGAGATTTTTTTCTCACCCTGAGCATTATTGCTCTGCTATACCTGTCAATACTTGCTAAAGAAATCATTTAGAAACAGCACAGCCCTTGTTAGAGACCTTATTTAGAAAAGGAATGTTTTCATAAGCATTCATTTTTGACAGTTTCTTCTTGAGCAATACTTTGTAGAGTACTTGCATGTGCAAGTTACAAGCCTATAAACAAAGTAACAGTGGGTGTGTTACTCTGTAGTCTTTTTTGTTGTTGTTTTTGCTACTCATTATCAAAAATAGCACTCCATCCTGTCTTCTCTTCTGAGTTATTTTGTAAAATTATTTCTTTGGAAGAGTGAATTTTGTTGGAATGCCTGGCCCAGTGGTTTTTTTTTTTTTTTTTTTTTTTTTTTTTTTTTTTCTTTTAAAACAATACTAACAACTTCCTGAAGGGTTCCTTGATTAACTCACTGGTAACTTTCTGAGTGGTGTGGAACATTATCAGTTCACAGGCTCAGCAATAACAAGAAAGGAGAAACTGGGCAAACTGAAAGCCAATTTTGGATAATAACATTTGAGAAGTACTCTGTTCTTCCCACAGAATTTAGGAAGTGTAGGCAAACATGTTCTTTTGTAGTAATCTTGATGGTATCTGGCATTGTTACACCTATATTCCTCTCCTCCCTCCCCTTTGATCCTCTTCTGTGATAAGGATGTCAGGCCAGCTTGCTGGTATAATCTCCCTTTCCATCTCATAATACAGTTGAGTAGAAAATTAAAACAAGTTTCCAAATTTCGATCTTTGTTTACTTCCAGCTTAAACAATAGAGGAGAGAATTTCTGAACTTTAAAAAGAGCACATTCAGAAAGAATTATCTTTGAAACAGCTAGGCTATGCTTCCTGGAAAACATTTTTCCTTTGTGCTTTTCATATTGTTTTAAACACATTGTCTTATGTATACACATTGCCAAGACATTTCTTGAGTTTTGAACTGTCCCTTGAGATCCTTGGGAACTAGCACTGTCCTTCATTTCTCTGCAAACCCACCGTGTCACAATAAATGTGTTGTCTTAAGACTTTGTGACAAAGAAAGATAATGTTCTATAAAGGCTGCTTGAGAGATTTAACTTTTTTTTTTTAAGGTTTTATGTATTTATTTGACAGAGAGCACAACTAGGCAGAGAGGTAGGCAGAGAGGCGGGCGGAGAGAGAGGAGGAGGGAGCAGGCTCCCTGCTGAGCAGAGAACCTGATGCAGGGCTCGATCCCAAGACCCTGAGATCATGACCTGAGCCTAAGGCAGAGGCTTTAACCCACTGAGCCACCCAGGTGCCCCAAACTTTTTTTTTTTTTTTAAAACAAGCACCCTTTCTGAACAAGTCACACTAAAGCAGAGCAACTAGTTTAGTGTCTATGGGTAGATATTACTAGTCTAGATGCTTTTTGTTCTCTTGCAAAAACATGATTTAATTATTTATAGTATCTGTTCCTCAGACATCTTTTGTGTTAGTGATAGCTTATTGTCATAGGTATTAGAACTAGGTTTAGCCTGTCAACCGTATCTGTTGAGTATGTATTTATTTAAGAAGTATTACGGAAAGATAAGATAGAAATGGATTACAGTTATTGCTTTCAAAGGTATAACAGTTTAATGGGAAGACACAAAATTATCAGCCATAGGAAGAAGAGTGCATATCTCATCACAGTAACAAGTGCAAAGTGACAGTGATGCAGGATTCATGCCCAAATGGTAAAAGAATAGTGGAATAATAGAAGAAATCTAGGTGAGGTGGGACAGTTCTCATTGCTTTATATAGCAGGTTTTACATTTTAAAAGAAATTTTGAAAGATAAAGTATGTTGGGGTTGGCTTAGTGTATGTTCTCTACTTGAACTATTTTTATCTATAAAATATTTTTGTTGGGGCAGAGCAGGTGTTCTGAATTTCAACTGTTGTTACCTCACTAGAGAGACCATCCATCTAACCCAGCTCAAATGTCACCTTGTCTGCAAGCTCCTCTTCTTCTAACCATAAGTGATTGGTCTTTCTTCTTGCTCTTGTAAAACCCTTTTACAGCACAGACCATGTTCTGACTTACAATATGGTTATGTTTTTTTTTTTTTAAGATTTTATTTATTTGACAGACAGATCACAAGTAGGCAGAGAAGCAGGCAGAGAGAGAGGAGGAAGCAGGCTCCCTGCTGAGCAGAGAGCCCTACGTGGGGCTCGATCCCAGGACCCCGGGATCATGACCTGAGCCGAAAGCAGAGGCTTTAACCCACTGAGCCACCCAGGCGCCCCTATGTTATGTTTTTATTTTCTGCATTAGAGTGTAGACTTTGCTAAACCATTAACAAAAGTTGGAGGTACTCCCCTATTTATTTGTTCGTTGTTTATTTTTTACTGTTGCCTAAAGTGCTTGAGCACTTTTGTTATCCCACCAGTATTCTAGAAAACCATAAGCTGTAAAGAAGTTCAAATTGTTTTACTTGGGGAAAGCGTGTGTGTGTGTGTGTGTGTGTGTGTGTGTGTGTTTAGCAGTAAACCATTTTTTTCCCTTATCACCAGAGCTTTGCATGCTCTTGAGTACAAGGCTACTACTGTATGTGTTCAAAACATTTCAAAAAACTGGTCAAAATCTATGTCCCTGAACAGTTTTACCTGCCTTTACCCTGACATACTTTTGGAGTACATACTCCTAAACTTAATCTCTTCTCATTTCTTGATTCTTTTAATCTCTAGAGAGCATTAAGAATTGTTTGGAGCCTGCCAACAGGCACTTCTTTTTTTTTTTTTTTTTTAAAGATTTTATTTAATTATTTGAGAGAGAGAGAGCATTAGAGAGAGCATGAGAGGAGAGAGGTCAGTGGGAGAAGCAGACTCCCTGCTGAGCAGGGAGCCCGATGTGGGACTCGATCCCGGGACTCCAGAATCATGACCTGAGCTGAAGGCAGTTGCCTAACCAACTGAGCCACCCAGGCCCGCCCCCGACAGGCACTTCTCATAGTAGCCCAAGGAGGAATGTGGGAAGACATTTCTTCATGATCAAATCACATACGGAGGTTTTTTTTTTTTTTAAAGATTTTTATTTATTTATTTGACAGAGAGAGATCACAAGCAGACAAAGAGGCAGGCAGAGAGAGAGAGAGGGAAGCAGGCTCCCCGCTGAGCAGAGCCCGATGTGGGACTCGATCCCAGGACCCTGAGATCATGACCCGAGCCGAAGGCAGTGGCTTAACCCACTGAGCCACCCAGGCGCCCACATACGGAGGTTTTTACTCATACCTCCTGTTGCTCATTATGAGAAGGGAGCTACAATTTGGGCAGATGATGTAGGTGATAAGATTTTATTGTTCTAGGTGCTTCTGTAAACTAGCCTGGGGGGAAAAGGATTTTCTAAAGGTTCCTAAATAGGAAACCCAGCTGTAAACAGCCAGTTGGCTTAATCAGCTGAGAAATCTCCATTCATTTGGCAAATTTTCATTGAGAACTGCACCTACTTTGTGTACCTTGTCTAGCATTGAAGGTAAGATTAAGTCTGCCTCTGCCACAAGTTGTGAGCTCAGACTGGTACATGTGGATTAAAAATAGTGTAAAAAGTGCACACCTAGGTGAATTTATTATTCATTCTTGTTTATTGTTCTGCATAGCTTCTTCCAAAGTACACTAGCAAACAAACATGTCTTCCATTTGAGGTGGGTAGGAGTTCATGCACACTGTTAAATAAGTCTGTGAGTTCTAGAATTTTTTTTTTTTTTAATTTAAACCCTGTTCTTGTGGGGCAGAATATTTCTGAAATTCTGCAAACATAAATGTGTCTTTTTCTCACACCCTACAAGGGTTATCCGTTTCAAAGACCGGCATTATGAGACTATACCTATATGCTAGCAGATAACTGGTAGATGCCTTTTTCAGTTGGTTTTTTTTTAATATATTATGAAAATAACCATTTTGAAAAACCACTTACATAAAAATACTGTGTGAATTATTTTTAACTTTTATAAAATATACTGCCCTCCACCTCTCCCCACGTGTCTGCTGCTTGCTGTTTGTATCTTTGGGGAAGGAACTGGATTGTTAATAAAGGGACTGTGTAGGACTGTCAGTGATGAGGTCAGCCAGGTCAGGAAGAATATCTGACAGAGGGCTATATCCTATGGAGTTTGACCATAATGCAGTAATTAGGATTTGTCAGCTTTTGCAAAGAGTTCAAATTTTAAAATAACAGGGTCACCTGGCTGGCTCACTTGGTGGAGTATGTGAGTCTTGGTCTCAGGGTTGTGAGTTTGAGCCTTGAATTGGGTGTGGAGCTTGCTTAAAAATGAAATATTAATGGGTGCCTGGGTGGCTCAGACCATTAAGTGTCTGCTGTCTGCTCAGGTCATGATGCTGGGATCCTGGGGTGAGTCCTCCATCAGGCTCCTTGCTGAGCGGGGGCGGGGTCTGCTTCTCCCTCTCCTTTTGTCCCTCCCCCTTGCTCCTGTGCACGTGCGCGCTCTCTTTCATGCTCGCTCTCTCAAATAAATCTTAAAAAAAAAAAAAAAAGTTATTTTGTTGTTGTTGTTGTTGTTGTTTTAAGAAGAAAAAAAAAGAGAGAGACAGCCAGATAGGGAACACAAGCTGGGGAAGTAGGAAAGGGAGAAGCAGGCTTCCTGCAGAGCAAGGAACCTGATCCCAGGACGCTGGGATCATGATGTGAGCTAAAGGCAGATGCTTAATGACTGAGCCACCCATAAGCCCCTTAAAAAAACAAATCTTTTAAGAAGTTAAAAAAAAATGAAGGGCTCTATGGAGATGTAGTAATTTACATATCATACAATTCACCTATTTAAAGTATACAATTCAAGGGCACCTGGGTGGCTCAGTCCCTTACATGGCTTGCTCTTGATAGCCGCTCTCATGACCCCAGGATTGTGAGATCTAGACCCGTATCTAACCCATATTGAGCTCCTGCTCAGTGGAGTCTGCTTTTTTCTCTCCCTCCCCTTCTGCCCCTTCTCCTGCTCACATGCCCACACACTCTCTCAAATAAATAAATTACTATAAATTAATTAAATCTTTAAAAAAGAAGTAAAGTGTTCAGTTCAGTGGTTTTTAGTGTATTCCAGAGTTGTAAACCACCACCACAATGAGTTTTAGAACTTTTCATTCACCTTCCCCATCTCCCTCACCAGCCCCAGGTAACCATTGATCTCCCTTCCATCTCCATGCGTTTGTCCATTCTGGACATTGAATATAAGTGAAAGATAGCATTTTAATAAATGTGCATTTCTGTATAAACTGGTCCCTTTCAATGTGTGTAAATCCTAGGAGGGGAGAGATTCTTTCAATCATGTGTGCAGCTCCAAGTTTAGAAGGATTTGAAGAGGCAGTTTATCTACAATCCTTATTCTACCTAAGCCTGCAGAGTGATGGGCAAAGAGATTTTTTTTTCCCCTATGAAAATCACAAGATTCATTTTGGTGACAGTTTTTTATATTCATTTGATCATTTGGTGGCTCTCAACAAGTAAATAATTTATGTCTCAAATTTCTGCTTGCTGGACCTACATAAAGAATAGTACTTAAAAAAAAAAAAGCTGAGCGGTGCCTGGGCGGCTCAGTCAGTTAAGCGGCCTGCTCTTGATTTCATCTCAGGTCATGATCTTGGGGTCCTGGGTTGGAGCTCTGCATAAGGCTTCCTACTTAGCAGGGAGCCTGCTTGGATTCTCTCTCTCCCTGTCCCTTTAGAGCTCGTGCTCTAAAATAAATAAATGAATCTTTAAAAAAAAAAAAAAGTTGAAAATATTTAGCAAGTTTTGTTTTGTTTTTTTTAAGATTTTATTTTTAAGTAATCTCTATACCTAACGTGGGGCTTGAACTCACAACCCCGAGACTGAGGTACGTGCCCTGCAGATTAAGCCAGCCAGGTGCTGCTTTAGTAAGTTCTGATCATTGCTCGGTGTAATGTGATGCTTTACCTTATTGGTCCAAAATGTTTTGCTCCTGCTGTGGCACTTACCATTTATTTGATCAAAACTAGTGCTGTGTGGGTTCATGGCAGTGAACTTTTATTGCTCCCATGTGGTGCTGGTGACCCAACTTGAAAGCACTTAATAAATGCTTAATGATTGCCTGATCACTATGATCATAGATATTTTCATTAGCTCTACTAGTCCTTATTTGTCATTTTGAAATCATAATGTTAGCTAAATTTATAATAATTTATAAATAAATAACAATAAATAATGAAATAATACATATTAAATATATCGGTATATAAATAATTTAAATAAAATAAATAATTCCTAAATAATAGCTAAATTGAGTGCTTACCAAGTATTGTGATAAGTACTTAAATGTACTATCTTTTTTTAAAAAGATTTTATATATTTATTTGACAGAAAGAGATCACAAGTAGGTAGAGAGTCAGGCAGAGAGAGAGAGAGAAGGAAGCAGGCTCCCTGCTGAGCAGAGAGCCCAATGCAGGGCTCAATCCCAGGACCCCGAGACCATGACCTGAGCCAGAGGCAGAGGCTTAACCCACTGAGCCACCCAGACACCCCTTAAATGTACTGTCTTTTAAGGTAAAAGGATGCAATTTATTTTTGAGAATTTTCTGTAATTTACTCCACTGATTATAGTTTTACAGGTTTCTGATCATTTCTTCGTCTTTTTAACATTTTTGAATGAGGGGCGTCTGGGTGGCTCAGTCGGTTAAGCATCTGCGTTCAGCTCAGGTCTGATCCCAGGATTCTGGGATCTAGCCCTGCCTAGGCTCCCTGCTCAGTGGGGAGTCTGCTTTTCCCTCTCCCTCTGCCTGCTGCTCCCTCTGCTCATGCTCTCTGTCTGTCAAATAAATAAATAAAATGTTAAAAAATGAAAGTTTTTTTTGAATGACCGTTTTTGGTCAGACCTAAGACACTTTGATGCTGCTGCTTTCTTGATCTTTCCAGGAGATAAGATTTTCACCGATTGCCTCCTGCTGTTGGGTGACAGCAATGGTAAGATCCATCTCTAGTTCAGAGCATCTGTACCTCAGAGGGTTGAAGTGTTGTGTTTTGTTTAGTTTATTCAAGGGCATCTGGGAATTGATGAGGAAAGGATAGTAGTTACACTCACTGCCATGCAGCCTCACGTTTTAATTCATAAAATATTCACATGTATGCTTTGTTGCTTGAGTAAATTGCAGCATAATAGTTCAACTTCTCAGGATTCCATGTTTTGTTTTGTTCTGTTTGGAGTTCTGGTGTGTCTCTGTTTCATGGTAAAATTCAGATGTGACGGAATTTAGTTCAGTACTAAAGAATGCTGGGAAGATCATTTAATACAATTTTCAGTTTTGTGTATCTGTTTAAAAATAGAAGATGGATTGTGATGTTTATAATCCTGGTTAAAGAATATCACTGTGGTGGTTCCTTTTGTGTGTCTTGGGCAGTGGTGAACACACGATGATTTATTTGCAGAAAAGCGCTGGCCATCAGTTTCCTCAGTTAGCAGTCTACAGACCACCACTGGTGGTCAGACCGTGGCTTGTTCACTTGTCGCGAAACTCTTCCTTTCTAAATCATCTTGGTTTGGGGATTGGTTTGTGTATTACTTTACTGTTAGCTGTATCTCTCTGCTCTCATTATGCCTGCCTACTGTACCTACCATGCCTTTCTAATAATTTGATAGTTTGGTGTGCCATGAGTAGAACCCATAAACACACTTGTGGAATGGTGGATAAAAATATTAGAAGGTTCTGAAGAACGAGCCAAAGAAGCATAGGGCTTTAGTACTAGGACCTTGTTATATTGATTTTCACTGCTTGGAGGACTCTTGGCTTCTTTCCTGGTTTTGGACTCTGTTTCAGGTAGGCAATGTCTCTGGATAGCAGGTGGTGTAACGGGGTGGTACATAATTACCTTGTAGATGTTTAGCTTCCACTGAATAATAGACCTTTTAAAATTCTGTCCTACTCAGTCTAACTCCAGTGGATGGCGAATAATTAAGTGGATGGGAAAAAGGAAAAGTTCTCTCTTGGAGGTCTTGATATTCTTTTTTTTAAGATTTTATTTATGTATTTGAGAGACAGCATGAAGTAGGGGAGGGGCGGGGGGAGGGAGAGGCAGACTCCCCACTGAGCAGGGAGCCTGACATGGGGCTTGATCCCAGGACCCTGAGATCATGACCTGAGCTGAAGGCAGACGCTTAACCGACTGAGACACCCAGGCGTCCTGGATATCTTGATATTTTACATCTTGAGAGAACTGTCATGATCCCCAAGCTTGTACACCAGGATATTTGAATGCACTGGTGCCTGCTTGTAATACAGAGCCTCATATAGTTCCATGAGCAGAAGGTAGAAGCCTTCAATGACAGAAAGGCTACATGCAAAATAGCCACCTTTGCCTAGTATCTGGATATTTATATTTCTTTTTAAAGATTTTATTTATTTATTTGACAGACAGAGATCACAAGTAGGCAGAGAGGCAGGCAGAGAGAGAGAGAGGAAGGGAAGCAGGCTCCCTGCTGAGTGGAGAGCCCCATGCGGAGCTTGATCTCAGGACCCTGGAATCATGACCTGAGCTGAAGGCAGAGGCTTAAAACCACTGAGCCACCCAGGTGCCCCTGGATATTTATATTTCAACTGGATCTTCTGGTAATCTATTTTCTTTGAGGCAAAATTGTCTGTGCAGGTGCTGTTTTCTATGTTTGTGTTAATGATAACTTGGACTATGTGTTATATTTAATATTCCTGGCAATCATGAGACTTCGGTATACTTTCAGTAAATACTGGTTAGAGTTTAGTCATACATTTCTTGATGGTTGCTGTACTTTTTCCTGTTGTAGAACTCACGGAGTTACAGTGTTTTCAGAGCTGGAATGTCTTGGGAATGATCTGATAGAATTCTTACATCTTGTGGATGACAATGAGATTGTGACTTGTTTAAACTGTGGATAGAATAGAGTACTTTTTGATTCTCAGTCCGGTGTCTGTCCTGTTTTTGTGTATGCTTCCCTAAGTAAAACTTTGAAGGGTTAGATAGAATCTCAGACTTTTGTAGCTTCTGTAACAGAGGTCTGCACGTTTGTTTTGGTCATACTCCAGCAGTATCAAGAACTGTGTCTGCATTCTCCATATGTATGTTTGTTGTAGACTATATATTACCTATACTGTACATAGTAAGACGTTCATAAGAAATGAGATAAAGATGAAAAGACATCGTAGAACAATTTAAAATGTATTATTTTCATGTTTTTGATTCCACTTAAAATATTAGTAATTTTAAAAATAAGTATGACTGAATGTCATCACTCAAAGAAACTATTTTGGGGCACCTGGGTGGCTCAGTGGGTTAAAGCCTCTGCCTTCTGCTCAGGTTGTGATCTCAGGGTCCTGGGATCGAGCCCTGCATCGGGCTCTCTGCTCAGAAGGGAGCCTGCTTCCTCCCACCCCCCTCTCTGCCTGCCTCTGTGCCTACTTGTGATCTCTGTCTGTCATATAAATAAATAAAATCTTAAAAAAAAAACACCTTTATTTTAAAATAACTATAGACTCATAGGAAATTGTGAAAACAGTGCAGGGAGTGTGTGTAACTTTCGTTCAGCTTCCCCAGTGTAATATCTTACATAATATGACATTAACAGTCATGTTTAATCAGGAAACTGGCATTGGTATAATACTGTTAAGTAGCCATATTCCGTTTTCATGGTTTTTAGTGCACTCATTCATGTGTGTGTGTACGTGTAGTTATGTGCAGTTAATAACATTTCATGTCTAGATTTGTTTCACTACCACCATAATCACCTCCACCACTGTTCAATCACTGCCAAGAAACTCCCCCATGCAGCTCAAGGTCCCCCCCCACCACCCCGTCCCTGTTTACTGGCAACCACTCTTTGTTCTATCTCTATAATTGTGTCATTTTGAGAATGTTACATAAATGGAATCCAACTGTATCTTTTCGAGATTGACTTTTTTCCACTCAGCACAATGCCGTAGAGAACCTTGCAAGCTAACCAGTGTAGCGGTAGTTCATTTCTTTGGATTGCTGAATAGTATTCGTTGTATGGCTGTTCTACCGTACACAGTTTGACTACTCACCTGTCGAAGAACATACGAGTTGTTTCCAGTTTTTGTTGTTATGAATAAAGCTGCTGTGAACATTCATGTATAGGCTTTTAGGTGAACCTAAGTTTTCATTTCTCTGGGGTGAATGCCCAAGAGTGCAGCTGCTGGGTCATATTGTAAGTGAATGATTAATTTTATAAGAAACTGCCAGACTGTTTTCCAGAGTGTCTGTATGCTCTCACTAGCTGTGTGTGAAAGATTTGGTTTCTCCATACACTTGTCAGAATTTGGTATTTTCACTTTTTTTTTTTTTTTACATTAGTGATTCTAAGTAGTTGTGTAGTGGTAGCTCACTGTGGTTTTAATTTGCCTTTCCCTAATGGGCAAATTGTTTCCCTAACGAGCAAATTGTATTGTTTTTCACTGTTGAGCTTTGAGAGTTCTTCCTAGCATCTGGATATAAACCCTTTGTCATATAAATAAATAAAATCTTTGTCAGATGCGTGATTGGCAAAATTTTCTTCCCATCCAAGCTTGTCTTTCTATCCTCTTAACTGGGTATCTCAGAGAGCAAAAAAGTTTAAAATTTTCATATACTGCATCCAAAAATTTTCTTTTTTTTCATTTATGAATTGTGCTTTTCATGTCTTATCTGTAGACTCTTCATCCAGTCCTAGGTCTCAAAGATTTTTTTTTTCCCTGTATTTTCTTCTAAAAGTTATATAGTTTTAAAGTTCACAAGATAATCATTCTTTTACCTTACAGTTTTGGTAGAGCACTGGTATTGGTAATAGGCATTTGGCAGTTCCTTCATTTTCTTGTTGTGAGCTTGTATTTTGCTTTATTTATTTATTTTTTGAAAATATTTTATTTATTTATTTGACAGAGATCACAAGTAGGCAGAGAGGCAGGAGGGTGGGGTGTGGGGGGGGGAACCAGGCTCCCTGCTGAGCAGACAGAGCCTGATTTGGGGCTCGATCCCAGGATCCTGGGATCATGACCTGAGCTGAAGACAGAGGCTCTAACCCACTGAGCTACCCAGGTGCCCCATGTATTTTGCTTTATTATGTTTAATCTGCCTTTCTTTGCAAAAAACCCTTTCTTATTTATTATAGGGATAGCTAAATATCCAATTCTGACAGTTTATATTTATTTCTTTAAATTTTAAACATTTTAATTCCAGTGTAGTAGATATCCCGTGTTAATATTCATTTCAGGTGTACAATATATGATTCACCGCTTCCATATATTATTCAGTGTTCATCAAGAGAAGTGTATTCTTTAATCCCCATCACCTGGTTCACCGCCCCCACCACCAACCCCCCCTTCCTCGCCTCTCCCCCCCCACCCCCCGCCGCCCTGGCAAGCACCAGTTTGTTCTCAATAGCTAAGAGTCTGTTTTTTGGTTTGTCCCTCTCTCTTTGCCTTGTTCATTTACAAAAAATCTTTTAAAACCCATTCGTGGGTGACATGATAATTCTACCGAGATCTGCAGATGTGCTTACTTGGGCCCAAGGAAGCTGCAGGATGTTGGAGTTTGCTAAAAGTGAGCCCACAGGTGAGGGCATCACAAACAGCTCCTCCTGGGTGTGGAGGGGCTGCCTTTCCTTTAGGGGACATTTACCTACTGGAATACTGGGTGTGTGTTCAGGGCCACAAACAAAAGAAATTTCATCCGGAGATGAGGTGCTTACAGAGTTGTTAGAAGGGCCTAACAGTTGCTCTGGGATGGTGACACAGAGGGAACCCATAAGGGGGGGCTCAGAGGGCATCCCTGCCCCTAGACTGGGACCCAGAGCTTGGGTCCCCTCAACAGCTGCTGCTCCAGACGCCCTGGAAACTGCCGGACATGCCAGAGCTGCAAGTCAGGACTAGGAGGGCAGAGTGAGAAACCGCTGGTGGCCTGCCACACTGCTGCTCGCCACCCAGGAAGCCGGAGAATGGACCCTGCAATGATGCTGTGGTGAGGTCTTGTATGTCCATGACTCTGCTTGCCCCCCACACTGCCCAAAATGGTGCCTTTCTGGTCACCTCTAGGTAGACGGGAGGTCAAGTGCGCCAAGATGCGTGACGGGCATTCTTCACCAACGCGCCCGGCCACAAGGTTGACACTGTCTGCGCAGGACCAGAGACGGTGCTGGTGTCGGTTTCACACACTGAATATGAAAGCTCAGTTTCCAGTTTAAGATAACGCACGTATGTTCAGTCTTAGAGTATTTTCTTTTCACACCAGCAGCATGATCACCCTGCCTCTGTGGGCACATGTACCCCACTTTGAACTTTAATACCTTCTGGATTTCCAAGTAGTAGGAACAGAGTAGGTCTGGTATCCTTTTTTTTTTTTTTCTCAAATACTTGGATTTATCTGAATATTTCCCAGTTTCTAAAACCATATCTATCCTAGGGGCATCTGGCTGGCTCAGTCAGTAGAACATGAGACTCTTGATCTCAGGGTGGTGAGTTCAAGCCCTACACTGGGCATAGAGCTTACTTTAAAACAAACCAAAACCACCCACGTCTTTCCATTTTATAAATATATAAAAGTATAAAATGTTACTGTTTTGGGAAATCCTCATTAAATCAGTCAACATAATTTTTCCTTACTCTTGGGACCCGAGCCTTCTCTCTAACACCCATGTCTTCCTAGCTGTCCTTGGAGAATAATGTACAAGAGGTGGGTTTTTTCTTAGAACTGTGCTTTGGTGCCAGAGGCCCTACAGCCAACTGTCATCATTACTTTGGTATCTATTTGTCAAAAATGATTAAAGTTTGGTTTGTTTTATTGCATACTTCAGATTTTTATTCCTGGGTGTAGCAAATTTTGGCACAAACTCAAAAGTGAGACATACAGATATCCTTCTGAAGACTAGTTAGCTACGGTCTGTGATGGCAACAGATTTAAAATGCAATAAAATAAGTTGTATGAAAAATTTTGAGTATGTGTTCATGTGCCTTTTTCTAGTGAGAGGTCCATAGGTTTATCAGATTTCAAAAGCAGAGCCCATGATCCTGAGAAGACTAAAAATGGCTGCTCTAGAGGTAAAAGTTCAGTCAAGACATTTGCCAACAATTGAACACCAAGTCTTTTGCTGTCAATCACAGACTGTTTCCCTGATCTCTGTCCTGAGTCTGTAGCCTTTTTTAAGGACATATAAAGAAAATTATTGCTACTCAAGTGTTTAGGGGAGAGTGAAGGAGTATCACAAGAGTTCATTATTAAATGAGGGTGGCTAGCTGGAGCTCAGTTATATTGCCCCAGTAATCATTTTTGTCAAAAAGGATCCATTCCTGTATGGTTGATGGGATCCTGAAAAATGATGGGTTTTATGTGTCAAGATATCTTAAAACATTGATAATCTCTAATCCAATATATTTTGCCTTAGGGAATCTATCTGAATTTTTGAAATAGTTATAAAAATATTTATAACTTCAAATCTGGAGCCTAAAATTATATAATTTAGAGAGGAATCTACAAATCACATAATTTTAGCCTTGCTTCTTAACATTCTATCATATTATCTCTTCTCATAGACCAAAGCCTAGATGGAACCGATGTAGCATGGCAGAGATTTAAGCACTTTTTTTTTTAAAGATTTTATTTATTTATTTGACAGAGATCACAAGTAGGCAGAGAGTCAGGCAGAAAGAGAGAGGAGGAAACAGGCTCTCCACTGAGCAGAGAGCCCGATGTGGGGCTCGATCCCTGGACCCCAAGACCATGACCCGAGCGGAAGGCAGAGGCTTCAACCCACTGAGCCACCCAGGAGCCCCTAAGCACTTTTTAAACAAAATCATGCACAGAGATTTCTGATGATGAAAGGAGAGATGGTTTTGGTTAAAGTAGGGGGCAAGTAAAGCCTTTTTCCCTTTACCCCCAAACCAACACACACACACACACACACACACACACACACACGCTCGCGCGCGCAGTAAGAGGATAGTGAGGGCTTTAGAAACAGGCCAGTGGAGGCTGTGTCATCTGAGTCCTGGTTCCACTGGTTCAGCTCCGCAAACATTATTAAAATAGTATCTCTTATAAGCCTGACTGTTTGGGTTGTTATTTAAAGTCTCTCAAAGTGTTCTGGGTAGTCTCAGATTCCTCATGTATAAAATGAGTAAAACATTATTTCCCTCATAGAGTGGTTGTGGGGACTAAATTAAAAGATACAAATGAAGCAGGGCGCCTGGGTGGCTCAGTTGGTTAAGCCACTGTCTTCGGCTCAGGTCATGATCCCAGAGTCTGAGGATCGAGTCCCGCATCGGGCTCTCGGCTCTGCGGGGAGTCTGCTCCTCCCTCTGACCTTCTCCCCTCTCATGTTCTCTTTCTCTCTCAAATAAATAAATAAATAAAATCTTAAAAAAAAAAAAAAAGATACACATGAAGCACATAGCCGAGTGCCTGTGGCAGGCCGAGTAATGTCATCATCCCTCCACATCTTCGTCCCTGGAACCTGTGAGTGTTCTATTACAGAGCTGAAGGGAATTGAGGTTTCAGGTGGAATTAAGGTTGCTAATCAGCTCATTTTAATAGAGTATCCTGGGTTATTACATTAGGGTGGGCCTAATGTAATCTTTAAAAGAAGTAGGAGGCAGGAAAGTCAGGACCAAAGAGACGGCATCATGAGAAGGAGCCCAATGTCTGTTGGTGGCTCTGAAGATAAAAGTGGGCCGGAGCCATGTGAGGTGGGCGGCCTCCATAAACCAGGAAAGGCAAGAAAATGGAATCTCCTTAGAGCTTCCAGAAAGGAACCCAGCTCTGCCGACACTTTGGTTGTAGCCCAGTGAGACCTGGGTTATTTTGGACTTCTGACTGCCGGAACTGTAAGATAGTGAATTTGTGTTATTTTAAGCCACTAGTTTTGTGATAATTTGTCACTACGGCAATTGATTTTACTGCAGGAAACCGATACAGTGCTTTCTTAATAAATATTAGGAGCTAAATAAACCTCTTTCTCTCTTAAAACCACCTGCTGATGGGGCGCCTGGGTGGCTCAGTCGGTAAAGCAGCTGCCTTTGGCTCCACTGCTTTGGCTCCTGATCCTAGAATCCTGGGATCGAGCCCCACATCACGCTCCCTGTTCAGCGGAGCACCTGCTTCTCCCTCTGCCTGCCGCTCTGCCTGCTTGTGCTCTCTATCTCTCTGTTAAATAAATCTTAAAAACAAAACTGCTGAATTTAACCCTTGTCCACTTCAACATATCCTGTACCTAGTTTTCCCTTTTCAGAAAGAAATATGTCCTTTATCTTTTGACTTGAGCCCCAGAATCTCATTCCTTCCCCATTTTCTGTCCCCTCCTGTATCTTCATTTTTTTTTCTTGTCTCTTTGCCCGCTACCTTGAAATACACACAGAGCTATTTCGTCTTGGAGAAGCCCCTGTTTGGCATTGCTTTCCCTTTTAGTTACCACCCTGCAGTCACCCTCCAAGAACCACAAGACCTTAAAAGGTCTTCAATTTTTATGAGATAATTTCCTGTTTAATTTTAATTCTGTGTAGGTTTATAACTATTATATGCGATATAAATTCATACAAGAATTTGAGTGCTTCCCTTTTCATAAGCTTTATACCATGATGGTTGTGATGAGGTTAGGAAAGAAAGAGAAGGCGTCAGTCCTCTGAGGGATTCTGTTGCAGACGGTAAGTAAATTAGCAAACAGTTCACAAGCAGTAAATGCCAAGCATCAGGTGTCAGTGAGTGGTAAGGACAGTAGTAGATACCATTAGAGGGCAAAGTAGGGAGAGGCTATTTTAGAGTGCAACAGACTCTGAAGGTTTTTTTGTTTTTGTTTTTTTTTTAAGATTATTTATTTATTTATTTGACACAGAGAATGAGAGAGAGAGAGAGATCACAAGTAGGCAGAGAGGCAGGCAGAGAGAGAGGGGGGAAGCAGGCTCCCTGCTGAGCAGAGAGCCCGATGCGGAGCTCGATCCCAGGACCCCAGGATCATGACCCGAGCGGAAGGCAGAGGCTTAACCCACTGAGCCACCCAGGTGTCCCCAGACCCTGAAGTTTTTATAAGATTTTATTTATCCACTTGACGGAGAGTGCAAGCACAAGCAGTGGGGAGCGGCAGGTGGAGGGAGAGGAAGAAGGAGGCTCCCCATGGAGCAGGGAGCCCGACCAGCGGTTTAATCCCAGGACGCTGGGATCATGACCTGAGCCGAAGGCAGCCGCTTAACTGGCTGAGCCATCCAGCTGCCTCAGAAGGCTTTATAGAAGAGATTCTTGAGCCTTCTGCTCAGGTCATGATCCCAGGGTCCTGGGATCGAGCCCCGCATCGGGCTCTCTGCTCAGCAGGGAGTCTGCTTCCTCCTCTCTCTCTGCCTGCCTCTCTGCCAACTTGTGATCTCTGTCTGTCAAATAAATAAATAAAATCTAAAAAAAAAAAAAAAGATTCTTGAGTGAGGAATTTGCTCTTAAAGGAATTGGGGAAATTGGTTTCAATGAAATCTATATTATTAGAAACAGAAAACAAAAATTTGCTTATTTATTTTTTGTGAACACATGTGGAAAATATTTTTTTCCCTATTGAATTTTTATGGTTGAGGAGAGACTCCTGTAGAATTTTAAAGATGTATAACCCTAAATTACAGGAAATTGGCAACACATTTGTCTTGATACTCTCCAGTAGAACACCTGAGATCTTTATTTTCTCCATAGCTGTAAGTGATACGTATTGCTTTTTTCATTGTATTTATATTTGATGTGGTTATATAAACCTCAAAAAATGATTTGAAACATAGTATGGGGGCGCCTGGGTGGCTCAGTGGGTTAAAGCCTCTGCCTTCGGCTCAGGTCATGATCCCAGGGTCCTGGGATCGAGCCCCACATCGGGCTCTCTGCTCAGCAGGGAACCTGCTTCCTCCTCTCTCTCTCTCTCTGCCTGTCTCACTGCCTACCTGTGATCTCTATCTGTCAAATAAATAAATAAAATCTTAAAAAAAAAAAAAAAAGAAACATAATATGACCCAGTCTGGGTTCATTGTGTTTTATGCACTAAAAACGTTGCGATTACATTTTTAAAGGAAAGTATTACATGGGCTCACTAGAGACAGTATGATAGACTAACCTTACGTTTTAGGTAGGGTTATTAGGTTGTGGGTCAGGAGAATGCAGAGGATAACAGTATAAATGAATTTCTGCCAGGCATTCGGTAACATTTCTCTCTTTCGACAAGTGGGAGACTGGGGGCTGGCTGACCATAAAATTAGGTAGACTTGTGATTGCTTGAGTAGCAGCTCTGAAGATAAGTGAATGGTGAGTTGATGACAACTGGGGAAAAATTTCTCTTGCTGAAGGTTACTGTTAATATGTTTATAATGTGAATAAGAACACTGGTACTGGGGCGCCTGGGTAGCTCAGTCGGTTAAGCAGTTGTCTTCCGCTCAGGTCATGATCCTGGGGTTCTGGGATCGAGTCCTGTGTTGGGCTCCCTGCTCAGCACAGAGTCTGCTCTTCCCTTTCCCCTGCTTGTGCTCTCCTCTCTTGGTGGCTCTCTCTCAAATAAATAAAACCTTAAAAAAAAACCCAAAAAACTGACACTATGCTTTTGAAATTTTTGTATGGAATGAATTTTTTAGGGTTAACTTTTGAAAAATCTTCCTGACTGAAATGGTGGGCCAAGGCTAACATGGTAACTTAATGGGGCTTGATACAAAGTCCCCTATATGGGTTGAGAAGAGAGCTGCATAATCATAGGGGCGAGAGATGTGGCAGAATACAAATAAGTATGTTAATGACTGTAGTGAACTCAATATGGATATAAAATGTGATGTGACTACGAGGAAGCCTGCAGAGACCAGTAGTCTGGACTCCCAGGAGAAGGAGGTTCCAAAGAGGAAAGGTGGTAGTCTTACTCTGTTCTGTACTGTCCAGATGACACCGGGAGTGTTGTGTTGAGTTCTGGATGTCACCTTTGAAAACGAATGAGAAAACAGAAAATCACCCCTGTTGGTGAGGATCTGGAGAAATTGTTACCCTTGTACGTTGCTGGTAGAAATGGAAAAGGGTACAGCTGCTGTGGAAGACAGTTTGGTGGTTATTCAAACAGTTGAATCTAGAATTAGGATATGAACCAGATATCCCACTCCTACGTATGTACCCAAAAGAGTTGAAAACAGGTATTCAAACAGTTGTACATGAATATTTATAGTAGTTCTGTACTTACCTAGCGGTTCACATTAACTAAAAGGTAGAAACATCCCAAATGTACATCAACTAATGAGGGGGTCACCAAACTGTGGCATATCCCAAGAATGGAATATTATTCAACCCTAACAAGGAGGTAAAACTGATAAGTGCTGCAGAGGGCATGAACCTCCCAAACATTATGCTAAGTGGAAGAAGCTGGAAACAATATCCTACATTATGATTTCACTGATATGAAATATCCCACACAGTTAAATGCACACAGATGTAAAACATTCCTGGTTGTCAGGGTCATAGGGGATGAGGAGTAACTGCTGGATGGATGTGGGTTTCTTCTTGGGGTGGTGAAATGTTTTGGAACTAGATAGAGGTGTTAGTTGCAAAACGTTGTGAATGTCCTAAGTGGTATTGAGCTGTCCACTTTAAAATGGTTATACTGGGGCACCTGGGTGGCTCAGTGGATTAAGCCTCTGCCTTCAGCTCAGGTCATGATCTCAGGGTCCTGGGATCGAGCCCCACATCGGGCTCTCTGCTCAGCAGTGAGCCTGCTTCCTCCTCTCTCTGCCTGCCTCTCTGCCTATTTGTGATCTCTCTCTCTCTGTCAAAAAAAAAAAAAAAAAAAAAGTAAAATGGTTATACTGTCTGGATTTCACCTTAGAGTGTCAGTATGTAGAAATTAACTGGATAGTCTTGAGAATCCAGAAATAAACTCCATGATCAATAGATTTTTTTTTTTTTTTAACAAGTGTGCCAAGAAAATTCAATAGGGAAAGAATAGTCTTTTCAGCAGATTGTGCTGAGACACCCGGAGATTTGAGATTTATATGCAAAAGAAGGAATTTGAACTGCTTCCTCCTCCCATCATACACACAAATTAACTAAAAATGGATCATAGACCTAAATGTACAGCAGAAATGATAAAATTCTTAGAAGAAAATATGAATAAATCTTAATGACCTTGGCTAGGCAAAGCCTTCTTGGGGCACTGACAGCACAAACAACAGAGAATAAAATCGGTAAGCTGGACTTTATCAAAATTAAAAACTTCTGTGCCTCAAAGGATACCATTAAGAAAGTAAAAAGACAACCCACAAAATCGGAGAAAAATATTTGCGATTTCTATCAAATACGGGACTTGTATCTAAGGTCTATAAAGAACTCTGACAACTCAGTAATGAAAAGACAACCTAATTAAAAATGATGAATAAACTGGTATATTTTATGGTATGTGAATTATATCTCAACAAAAATGGTTAAAAAATGAGTCAAGTGGAATTATGTTTAGTGGTTTCTAGTCTTAAGGGATTCAAAATCAAAACCTTGGCTTTTTCCACTGATTCTCCTTTTCGCTTTTGCCTTCCTGCACTCTGGCTTCCAACTTCTGTCAGCTGTGCCTTTTAACTGACAAGTTCAAGAACATTTACATTCTGTTCTGTAACCTTAATGAAGTCTTTGGTGCTTCATTTTTATGTTGGTCTGATGTCTTTTAATTATTGTGCAAATACTCATTGCAGAGCAGAGAAGTTATGGTGACATTTCCTTCTCATGATACTGTATAGAATATACAGTATAGATACTGTATATAATAACTGTATAGAATATACAGTATAGATACTGTATAGAAGGCCGCTGTTCCTAGCTTCAAAGACCAATAGATTCTCTTCCTGTAATCCATCAGCTGCTCAAAATCATGTCACATTTTTCCACACTTGATCCATGACTTCCTTTTTTAAATTATTTTTAATTTTTCTTATGTAATCTCTACACCCAACGTAGGACTCAAACTCATGACCCTGAGATCAGGAGTTGTATGCTCTACCAACTGAGGCACCCAGGTGCCCCAGAACCATGACTTTCTTGAGTAGGTTCCCCCCCCCCGGTGTATCACTTTGGTTCTTTTGGCAACATTTTGCAGAATATCTAACTACAGGGGATTTAGGGGATTGTCTTGATCTTTCTTTTATTGGTGGTGGTTCCTATTGCTCCCAGCATCTTTTTCTCACTTACTAGAGGGTGGGACGAAGGGGGATAGGATGGGCACTGATTCATCATGATCTCCCCACCCTTTAAAAAAAAAAACAAAATGAACTAGTTTTGAAAAGTTTAAACACTTAGAAAATTTTGAGAATAGTAATGTGAACTCTTATCTAATTTTTACCTTGATTTATCAGTTTTAAGCATTTTGCTGTATTTGCTTTCTCCTTTGTGTATATATCTGTAGTTTTTTGGGGAATCTTTTAAGAGAAAACTGCAGAGATCATGACTTTGCTTTTTTTTTTTTTAATAAAGATTTTATTTATTTATTTGACAGAGAGAGTGTGAGCACAAGTAGGCAGAGCGGCAGGCAGAGGGAGAGGGAGAAGTAGGCTCTCTGTTGAGCAGGGAGCCTGATTTGGGGCTTGATCCCAGGGCTCTGGGATCATGACCTGAGCCGAAGGCAGCCACTTGACCCACTGACACTGAGCCATCCAGGTGCCCCATGACTTTATTCTTTTTTTTTTTTTTTTTAAAATTTTTTTTTTTATTTGACAGACAGGAGATCACAAGTAGGCAGAGAGGCAGGCAGAGAGAGAGAAAGGAGAAAGCAGGCTCCCTGCTGAGCAGAGAGCCCGATGTGGGGTTTGATCCCAGGACCCTGGGATCATGACCTGAGCCGAAGGCAGAGGCTTTAACCCACTGAGCCACCCAGGCGTCCCCCATGACTTTATTCTTAAGCGCTTTACTACACATCACCTGTGAAAAGGATTTTCTCGTGTGATCATGGAACAAGGATTAAATTCAGGAAATTGAACATTTGAGTTCACCGGGAAGCAGATGCTGAGGCCAGGAGTAGGACTCCTAAAAGCAGAAGCAGGATTGGGCAAGTGGAGCTGTCATATTGCGATGATGGTCTGTCTGCCCACCAGAGAAGCTGATCTGGAGTCAGGATTGTCCATTAGAAGAGTTCTGTGTTGGCTAGAAATTGCTTGGCTTGTACCTTGCCTTTCTCAGTTACATGAGCTTGAGCTGTTCGGAGATTATCGAGACCTCCTCTTGAGAGCTGAAGCCAACTCTGATGAAACTAATAGCTTAATCATACTCCTCACATCTGGTGGTGAGTCTTTGGCTGTGGGTGGTACATTTCCATGTCTACCATGATACAATACTATTATGTAATATACAGTCTATGTTCAAATTCATCAATTGCCCAGTAACACCCTTTGTAGCAAATTTCCTCCCCATCAGATCTCTTTTCATCTTGGAAGATCTTTCAAGAAGCTCCCCAGGTGATTTTTCCTATATGTCTCATTGGCCTGAAATGAATCACTTCTCCACAGTGGGACAGGAGAGGTTGCTCAGACCAATTGCCCGCAAAGGAGAATGTGAGTTCTCCGCTTAGTTTAGACCTGTTGTGATTTCATCCCATGGGTCTGGGGGAGAGGCTGCCGTTTCTAATCATGTGCTTCTCACCTGATAACTCGAAAAAGAGAAAGGAAAAAATGTAGGTTTCTTCAGCAAGAAGGAAGGGAGGAAAACTGGGTAGACAATTAGCATTCTGTGGGAATTTTCTGTTGCATAATTTTTTTTTCTATTGAGAAGGGAAACACATGCATTCCTGTCATTAAACCAGCTTCTTAGTTATTCTGCCTTTTGAATGGAATTCACTCCTTTCTTCCTTTCATGGAGTTCACTAATTTTCTGTTTTAATAGGATGAATTATTGTCTAGTCCTGCCGCACAGCTGCCATCTTGGGACGTCTTTTTCATTTCATTCTTGGATCATTTCCACTGTTTCTTGTGTTCTCATATCTACTTTATTGGTTTTCATCCTTGTTGCTAGAGAGTAACCCCAAGTAATGTCCTTACATGTTTGGAAGTGTCTTTATTCTGCTTTCTTACTTGATGGATCATTTGGATATGAAAACCTGGGTCAAAATTATTTTGCTTTCGAAATTTCTGAGGCATTGTTCTGTCTTCTGCAACTGAGAGTTCCTGATTTCAGTCCGATTCTTCCTTTTAGTCCTTTTTCCTCACATCCTTTAGAATCTTTTCTTGGTGGCTGTGTAATTTCACAAGATTTGCCTGGATTGGTTTTCATGGACCAGAAGGTAGGTCAATTCCTCTCATTTGTCACCTGGCTTCCTGTCTTATTTTGTTAAGTGCCCTTTATTACTAATCTTTCCTTGGGGGCGATTTCACCACTGATGTAGATGGTTCATCTGCTACTTTGGACAGACACTGTACTTACTGGTCTCTTTCCTCGCTAATGGAAGCCCAGTTTTGTTTGGGTGTTTAGTGCTCATGTGTTTCCTGGGCTTCCCCCGTCCCCATCCCAAAGAGGACAGTTTGTGAATGTGGCTCAGCCTAAAGCCAACTGTGTTAGTTCCATTCTCCTTGCCCATTATTGGTTTCGGACTTAGGACACGTCAGAAAGTCTGTGGGGAGTCTGGTGTCCTTTAACGTACAAAGGGATAGCCCTCCTTTTGGATGTTGTTATATGGGCTCATGATACTTGGAGCTACTGGAGCCATCTTGGATTGAAGACAGTGAGTTGGGAATAACCCTTACCTCAAAATTATCTACAGTTGAACTCCCAGTCTCCAGTCCTTCCTCCATCCCATTTCCCCCCTCCATCTTTTCAGTTGCTAAGGCCAGAAATGTTGGTGTTATCCCTAACTTACCTTTTCACATCCCACATTTTATTTATTGGAAGATCCTATGAGTTCCTCCTTCAAATTATAGTGTTACTGCTTTTTCATATTTGCCCCACAGCCATCCTGGTCCATGCTACTGCTGTTTCTTGCCTGGGTTACTGCAGTAGAGCAGTGCCTACCCAGGGAATTTTATTAGGGTTTAGCCAGACCTGTGGCCTATGGCAATCCATATTTGACATCCCATTCGCTTAGGTTATAGGAGAGGAGGGACAGGAAAACCAGCTTACCAGCAGAGAAGGACGAATGTTCTTTGGGGAGAGGGGAATGTCCTTGTAGCAGTGCAGAAAGAGAACAGCCAGGGGTACCTGGCTGGCTCAGTTGATAGAGCATGCAACTCTTGATCCCAGGGTTGTGAGTTCAAGTTCTACGTGGGTCCTGAAACTTACTTAAAAAAAAAAGAAAGAAAAAAGAGGAACAGCCAGAACTATTCTGTGCTTCTGCTTCAAGGTAAAGCTTAGGTGTGAGTAATGAAGCTCACCTGAGTGGGTATGTAGCTACCCTGGCTGAAGAGCCCCAAGTTCCACAAAGGCCATGACCTTGGAAAACCGCCCATGCGCATAGCTTCTAGAATTCCAACAGGATACATGCCAGACTGGAGGAGTCCCCACACTAAGAGCAGCCCAAAGTTACAGCCACTCTCCAGGTATTTATAGTCCCTCTCAGGCCCAAGCAGTTTACCAGTGGGTCATTTTTACCATAAGCCATGTTGCCTAGTAACACAGCTGACATTCGGTGGTTTCTGACATTCATGGTTTCCTGGGGAACAGAGCTCGAAAGTTAACTGAATCCAAGAGCAATCTCTCCTGCTGAAAGACAAGGGTTTTTGTAACACTTCAGTCGCAAATTGCCTGCCACCGAGAGGTCCCCCACATCGGGGCTTCTCCCCCTGCGCTCTTTCTCGGCACATTGGCCACAGCGCTCCTTTTCAAACAGATGATGATCATGTCCTTTTCCGGCAGACTCTGTGGTGACTCCCCAGCTCACAGCACATTGGTCTGTCGGCCTTCCGGGTGTTAGTCTCTTACTATCTTTCTGATCCTTTTTTTCCTGCTACCTCTAACCCTTGCCCATCTGCAGTTATTGCCTTTGTTCTGACTCTGATGTGCCAGGTTCGTTTCCGCCTTGGGGCTTTGGCGTGGCTCTTTTCCTGTGGCTGGAACGTGCTCGCTCCTGCTCCCCACCTGGCTGACTCTTCAGTTCTTTGTTCACCTGTCACCTTTACAATATGCCGTATTCCATTTAAAAATTGCAGCTCCTGCCATGCAGAGCGCTTGACATTCCATGATCCTTTTTTTTTTTTTTTTTAAATAGCTTCTTTCACCTTTTCATTCTCCATAATGATATGTGTTGTCTATCATCTCCTGCTGTTAACGTGTAAGTTACAAGAGGGCAGCATTCTTCGTTGACATAGTCCTCATTGACCTATCCCGGCTGCTTAGGACAGTGCCTAACTGAGTTGATGGTTATTAATTTTATTTTTCATATATATTTTTTCTTTTTTTTAAATAAGATTTTATTTATTTATTTGACAGAGAGAGACACAGTGAGAGAGGCAACACAAGCAGGGGGAGTGGGAGAGAGAGAAGCAGGCTTCCTGCAGAGCAGGGAGCCTGATGCGGGGCTCGATCCCAGCACTCTGGGATCATGACCTGAGCTGAAGGCAGACACTTAATGACTGAGCCACCCAGGTGTTCCTATATTTTTTTCTTAACAGTTTTATTTATTTGTCATAGAGAGAGAACACACAAGCAGGGGGAGCGTCAAGCAGAGGGAGAAGCAGACCCCCGGCTGAGCAGGGAGAGCCGACATGGGGCAGGATCCCAGGACCCTGAGATCATGAACTGAGCCATAGTCAGACTTCCAACTGACTAAGGCACCGAGGTGCCCCAGTGTGCTGGTTTTTGTGTGGACATGTTTTTAAGTCCTGTAAATACCAAGGAGCACAATTGCTGGGTAATATGGTAAGAGTATCTCCATTTTCTAAGAAACCTCCACACTGTCTTCTGAAGCATTAGTTCCATTTTGCATTCCCACCTGCAATGAGGGAGAGCCCTTGTCACTTCTCATCCCTTCCAGCATTTGTTGTCAATTGTTGCAGATTTTGGCCATTCTAATAGAAGTCTGGCAACATCTCATTTTAATTTAGCATTTCCCCGTTGACATATGATTTGGACCTTCTTTTTGTAAGTTTATTTGCAGTATGCATATTTTTGGTTAGGTATCTGTTAAGGTCTTTGGCTTATTTATTTATTTATTTATTTATTTATAAGAGTGAGAAAGAGTACACATGTGTGTGTGTGCCTGTGCAGAGGGGGTGGGGAAGGAGAGGGAGAGAAAGAGAAAATCTGTGTGGGGCTGGCTTTCTTGACCCTAATATCATGACCTAAGCCAAAACCAAGAGTCCAGTGTTTAATGGACTGAGCCAACCAGGTGCCCCTTTGGCCCATTTTTAAATCAGATTGTTTTCCTCTTCCGTTTTAAGATTTCTTTGTGTATTTTAGGTAACAACCCTTTCTTAGGGGTGTGTGTGTGTGTGTGTGTGTGTGTGTGTGTGTGTGTGTTTCGTAAATATTTTTTTTCCAGTCTGTGGCTTGTCTCCTCATTCACTTGATGTTGTCTTTTGCACAGTAGGTTTTTCATTTTAATTAAGTTAGTTATCAATTATTTCTTTCATGGATTGTGCCTTTGGTATTTAAAAAGTCATTGCCATTCCCCAGGTCATCTAGGTTTCCTCTTTTGTTATTTTCTAGTTTTAGGTTTTGCATTTCACATTCAAGACCATGATCCATTTTCAATTAATTTTTGCGAAGGGTGAAAGGTCTGTGTCTGGATTTTTTTTTTTTTTTAAGGTGGATGTCCAGTTGTTTCAGCCCGTTTGTGGAAAAGACCATCTTTGCTCCATTGTATTGCTTTTGTTCCTTTGTCAAAGGTCAGTTTGGCTGTGGGTCTTTTTCTAGGTTCTCCATTCTGCTCCACTGATCTTCCCCAGTATTACACTGTCTTGATTATCCTAGGTTTATTTTAGGTCTTGAAGTTGGATAATGTCAGTCTTCCAACTTTGTTCTTTTCCTTCCATATTATGTGGGCTATTCTGAGTCTTTTGCCTCTCTGTATAAACTTTACAGTCAGTTTGTTGGTACCTACAAAATAACATACTGGGATTTTGACTGGGATTATGTTGAATCTGTAGATTAAATTGGGAAGAACTGACATCTTGATGATATTAAGTCTTCTTGTCCACGAACATGGAATATCTCTCCATTAATTTAGTTCTGTGATTTTATTTACCAGAATTTTGTAGTTTTCCTCATATAGGTCTTGTACACATTATGTTAAATTTATACTTATACCTAAATATTTCATTTTGGGGGGATGCTAATGTAAATTGTATTGTGTTTTTAATTTCAAATTCTGTTTGTTCCTTTCTGGTATATAGGAACACAGTTGGCTTTTATATATTAACCTTGTATCCTCTAACCTTGCTATAATTGCTTATTAGTTCCAGGTGTGTGTGTGTGTTCTTTTGGGTTTTCTGTTTGGTGATCAATCATGTTATCTGCAAACAAAGACAGTTTTATTTTTTCCTTCCCAAGCTGTATATAATTTATTTCCTCATTGCACAGCTAGGACTTCCAGTACAATGTTGAAAAGGGGTGGTGAGAATGGACATCTTGCCTGGTTCCTGATCTTACTGGAGAAACTTACAGTTTTTCACACTTAAGTATGATATTAGCTGTAGTTTTTTTGTAGATAATCTTTATCAAGTTGAAGAAGTTGCCCTTTATTCCAATATAATGAGAGTTTTTATCATGAATGGGTGTTGGGTTTTGTCAGATGCCTTTCCTGCATCCATTGATACAGTCATGTCATTTTTCTTTTATAGCCTGTTAATGTAATAGATTACATTAACTGATTTCAAATGTCTTTTGGTACTTCTGGCTGAATAGGATGAGTTAGGAAGTATTCCCTCAGCTTCTAATCTCTGAAAGTTATTGTAGAGAATTATTATAGTTCTTCCATAAATGTTTGGGAGAAATCGCCAGTGAACACATCTGGGCCTAGTGTTTTCAGTTTCAGAATAATAGTTCAATTAATGATTGATTGAATTTTGAAAGGCCCATTCAGATTATATTGTCAAAGAATTAGTCCATTTCATCTAGATTATTAAATTTGTGGGCATATATTGTTCATACTATTTATTTATTTATTTATTTAATATTCATGGAATCTGTAGTGATGTCTCTGCTTTCATTTTTGGTATTAGTAATTTGTGTCCTCTCTCTTGTTTTTTTGTAGCCAGCTTTTGGCTTCATGATTTTTCTCTCTTGATTTTATGTTTTCAGTTTCATTGATTTCTTTCTTTTTTTTTTTTTTTTAAAGATTTTATTTATTTATTTGACAGACAGAGATCACAAGTAGGCAGAGAGGCAGGCAGAGAGAGAGGAAGGGAAGCAGGCTCCCTGCTGAGCAGAGAGCCTGATGCGGGACTTGATCCCAGGACCCCGAGATCATGACCCGAGCCGAAGGCAGCAGCTTGACCCACTGAGCCACCCAGGTGCCCAGTTTCATTGATTTCTGTTCTAATTCTCATTATTTCTTTCCTTCTGATTACTTTGAATTTAATTTGCTCTTCTTTTTCTGGTTTCCTAAAGTGATTGCTGATTTTAGATCTTCTTTTCTAATATACGCATTTACTACTATAAATTTCCATATAAGCACTGCTTCTGCTGAATCTTGCGAATTTTAAGTATTTTCATTTTCATTCAGTTCAAAATATTTTAAATTTTTTTTGAGATTTCTTCTTTGACCATGTATTATTTAGAAGTGTGTTCTTTAATCTCCCAAGTATTTTGTGATTTTCCAGTTAGCCTTTCTTTCTCCCTTCCCCCTTCACCCCAAGACTTTGTTTATTTATTTGAGAGAGAGTATGAGCAGGGACAGGGGAAGGGGCAGAGGCAGAGGAAGAAGCAGTCTCTCTGCTGAGCTAGGAACCGTAAGTGGGGCTGGATTCTGGGACCCCGGGATCATGACCTGAGCTGAAGGCAGCCACTAACCTACCGAGCCACCCCTCCAGTTATCTTTCTGTCATTGATTTCTGGTTGAATTCCACTGTGAACTGAGAGTAGGCGTTGCAGGATTTCTGTTCTTTTAAGTTCGTTAAGTTGTATTTTGTGGGCCAGAATGTGGTCTGTTTTGGTGAATGTTCCATGTGAGCTTGGGAAGAATGTGTATTCTCTTTTGCTGAATGAAGTAGTCTAGGGATGTCAATGATATCCAACTGATTGATGGTGTTGTAGAGTTCAGATATGTCCTTATTGATTTTCTGCCTGCTAAATCTGTTCATTCCTGAAAGAGGAGTGTTGATGTCTTCAACTATAACAGTAGATTCATTTATTTCTCCTTGCAGTTTTATCAGTTTTTGCCTCATGTATTTTGATGTTCTGTTGTTAGGCATATACACATTGAGGATTGTTAGGTCTTGGAGAATTGACCCTTTTGTCATTACGTAATGGTCCTCTTTATCCTTGACAATTTTCCTTGCTTTTAAATCTGCTCTGTATCAAAGTAATATAGCTGTTCCATTTTTATTTTGATTAGTGTTAGCATGGTATGTCTTTCTCCATGAAGGTTTTTTTTTGTTTTTGTTATTGTTTTTTTTTTTTAAAGTCTCCAAGCCCAATGTGAGGCTTGAACTCATGAGCATGAGATCTGGAGTCCAGTGCTCTACTGACTGAGTTAGCCAGGAGCCCCTCCATGCAGCTAACTTTAATCCAAATCTGTCTTTACATTTAAAGTGGGTTTCTTATAGACAACCTGCCTTGCTTTTTGATCTACTGTGACAGTGTCTTTCTTTTAATTGGTGCATTTAGACAATTGATGTTCAAATTGATTATTGTTATAGTAAAATTAGTAACTATCATATTTATTGCTGTTGCCTAATTGTGGCCTTGTTTTTTGTTCTCTTTTTTGGGTTCTGATCTTCTTCTGCCTTTTATGGTTTTAATTTAAACATTTTATATGATTCTGTTTTTCTCCTTTCTTAGCATATTGTACTTCAAAAAATTGTTTTAGTCCTTGCCCTAGAGTTTGCAATATACATTTACAACGAATCCAAATCCACTTTCAAGTAAGACTATCCTAAATGGGTAGTGCAGTTACTTTATAATAAAATAATCCTGATTCCTCTCACCCTTCCCTTTTCTTATATCATTGCTGTTTTTCATTCCATTTCATTTATATAAGTGTATATAATCAAATACATTGTTGCTAGTACTTTGAACAAACTGTTGTTAGCTCAATTAAGAATAAGAAAAAGTTCGGGGCACCTGGGTGGCTCGGTGGGTTAAGCTGCTGCCTTCGGCTCAGGTCATGATCTCAGGGTCCTGGGATCGAGCCCCGCATCGGGCTCTGTGCTCGGCAGGGAGCCTGCTTCCTTCTCTCTCTGCCTGCCTCTACCTGCTTGTGATTTCTCTCTGTCAAATAAATAAATAAAATCTTTAAAAAAAAAAAAAGAATAAGAAAAAGTTTTAATTTTACCTTTCCTTATTCCTTTTTTGATGCACCTCCTTTCTTTATGTACATTAAGAGGTCTGTTGGCAACAAATTACCTTCGTTTTGTTTGAGGAAGTCTATATCTCCTTCATTTCTAAAGGACAATTTAGCAGGGTACAGAATTCTGGATGTTTTTTTTTTCCTATCAACATGTTAAATATTTTACTTCACTCTCTTCCTGCTTGCATGGTTTCTGAGACGTAAAATGTAATTCTTATCTTCGCTTCTCCATAGGTGGGGTGTTTTCTTCCTCTGGCTACTTTCAGGACTTTTTATTTTTTATTTTCTGCATTTTGAGTGTGTTATGCCTGGTTAAAGTGGTTTTTCTTGGCATTTATCCTGCTTGGTGGTTTCTGAGTTTCCTAGATCTGTAGTTTGGTGTCTGGCATTAATTTGGAAAAATTCTCAGCCATTATTGTTTCAAATGTTTCTTCTGTTCTTTCTTCTAGTATTCCTGTTATGTATATGTGACCTATTTTGTAGTGTCCTACATTTCTAGGATATTCAATTTTTTTCCAGTCTTTTATTTTCAGTTTTCTTTTCTTCTCAGATTTATTTATTTGAGAGTGTGGGAGAGAGCGTGCAAGTGCACGTGCAGGAGGAGGGGCAAAGGGAGCGGGTCCTAAACAGACTTCTTGGGGTGCCTGGCTGGCTCAGTTGGTAGAGAACGCAACTATTGATGTCAGGGTTGTAAGTTCGAGCCTCATGTAGGATGTAGAGATTACTTAAAAAAAAAAAAATTCTTAAAATTTCAGATTTTCTCACCCTGGCACTGATCTGCATGGAAGTTTCTGTTCCATTAAGTTGTGATTCTCTGTATTTGTCTATCTGCTTCTTCAGTTCTGTGAATAGTGATTTTCCCTATGATCGCACTTTTTTAATGCATGTCCTAAGAAGTGTTTTGCTTTTCCAGTTCACCTTTTCACTTTTTGTTAGGATGAAGTGGTAACTTCTGGAAGTATTATTTGCTGAAGTGCAATGCTGGGGGTGGTGAATATTTAGGGGAATGTATTAAGAGCTGAGTTTGAAGTCCTAGTTGGTGTCCAAATAGGTAGTTAAATTTTTGAGGTTCATGCTCAGGAGAAAGAATGGGGCTAGAGATACCATCTACATGCCCACAAATCCCAAATTTGAATATAAGGCCTTGAGCCTGGATAAGTAAGGTCACTCTGTGCTCTTCAGGGTTCTGAGGTGGGAAAGAGGCAGAGGAATTGCAGCTCATAAGGAAGAAGAAGAAAACCAGCAGTGTGGCATTTTGCAATCCATGTGAAGGTCTTTCAGACAGGAGGGAGAGAAATGTTGCTGTAGAGTCAAGTCAGATGAGTCCTGATATTGACCTTTAGATTTCATGAGGTGTGGAAGTCATTAGTGACATTGACAAGAGGTCCTGTGGAGTAGAGGGTAGAAAGCCATGGAGTGGATAGAAGAGAAAATAGGACAAAGAAGGGAAGCTGGTGAAGTACTGCATAGAGGCAACCATATGGGAGACTTTTATTATGAAAGGGAGCAGAGAGCTGCTGTAGTCACTGACAGGTCTAGGTCTAGGGAGGTAAGTGATCTGGTCGCCAGTTCCAGTATGTGTGTATATGGGGTTTTCCCACACCACCAAGCAATTCTTAGACACTTCCTGGGAGTCCTACAGTTCATCTCAATTCTGACACTACCTAGAGATATCATCAGATCCTACAGTTTAAGGGCTGAGTCCTATAAGATCATCTCCTTCAGCCCCTATCCTCAACCCCCCAGACACACTTCAGATACCAGTCCAGGTTGTCAACTTGTGCCCCTGGACCTATAGGCTATAGACTAGGGGTTCTAGCAAATTCCTCCTCAGGTTCAATTCATTTGCTGGAGTGGCTCACAGAACTCAAACGAAACATTTTACTTACCACATTACCAGTTTATTATAAAACTCAGGAACAGCCAGATGGAAGAGATGAACAGTGCAAGGTATGGGGGAAGGGTGCAAAGCTTTCATGCCCTGAATGTGCCACTTCCCCCACATCTGCGCTTATGCAACACAGAAGCTCTCCAGACAGACCCCATCCTTTTGTGTTTTTATGGAGGTTTCTTTACACTGGCATGATGATTATATCTTTGGCCATTGGCGATTGATTGAACCTCCAGCCTCCCCACAGACACCACGTGAGGGGGCTGGTGACAGTGAAATTTCCAACCTTCTAATCACAGGGTTGGTTCTCCTGGCAGCCAGTTCTGATCCTTGGGTGTGGTCCAAAAGTCACCTCGTGAACAACAAAAGACACCTTTAAGGCTGTCATCGCTTAGGAAATTTTAAGGGTTTTAGGAGTTCTGTGCCAGAAATGGGACAAAGACCAAATATATATTTCTTATTTTAAATCACAATGTCATCGGAGGGCTCTTTTTTTCCTTCCCTTGGGGTGGGGATCATTATAGAATTTATGCTGATGGGAATGGTCCTTGGTAAGGGAGGAAAGAGATGGGGATTTTTGTCAGTTTGAAACCACTGTTTTAAAAATGGCTTGGATTAGGCGCCTGGGTGGCTCAGTGGGTTAAAACCTCTGCCTTCGGCTCAGGTGGCTTAGATTATGATCCCAGGGTCCTGGGATCAAGCCCCGCATCATCATCATCACATCATCGGGCTCTCTGCTCAGCAGGGAGCCTGCTTCCCTTCCTCTCTCTCTGCCTGCCTCTGTGCCTGCTTGTGATCTCTGTCTGTCATATAAATAAATAAAATCTTTAAAAAAAAAATGGCTTGGAGATGGTTGGTGTTAGCTTGAGTTTTCTCTACCCCACCCTCTTTACCGAGCCTTTATAATTTTATTTTTCTCTTTTTGGCTTGCTTAATCTTATTGTGTATCTTGATAGATTTTTATCTTTCACATTTCTGGTAAATAGTGATTATTAGGAATTAGAACCAATTGTGTGTAAAAAAAATGTAAAAGACATTTAGCGGGGAATGTGTTTCCTAAGACCCATTGTTTACCACAAAAAGGAAACCACTGACTTTGTATTACATCAGTGAAGATAAAATTATTTTGTGAACACAGTACTTCTTTTATGAGTAACATTTTTCATACTGTGCTCAAAAGGAATTATTTTATGAAAACAATGTTAATGGGAATTGTAACTTTGTTACAAGTAGGAATTTATTTAGAGAGAGGCCTTAAACAATCATATTTTGCTTCATAACGTTTTAAATTCTTTTAATTGTGGAGTTATTTGCCGTAATTTTAATCATGGAAAAATATAGTTTCAGCAGCTTAAACGTTAGGTATTTAATTCTTAATTTCTTGAAGTGTGATAAAAGTTTTAACTAATTTGAGGGAGAAAATATAGCAATACAGGATAGTGGGAAATATATACTTTGATTCTGAAGCACAAGGAAATCAAATTACTATAAATATAGCTAATATTATAGTGAGAATATATTTAAGCTGTAAGTAGGCCATACATCATAACCTTGTATCTCCATGTGTATCATAAACCCATGCTTGGTAGAAAAATTCTCCGTAAAGTTTGATAGAAACAACCATATTTATAGAATATAGGGATGTTATACTAGATTTGGGGTCATTGAAGAGAAGTCTCCTTGGACTTTTCAGTTGGAATTTTATCCTCCACTCCTGCCCTCCCCTGCCTTCCATTTCCCATTCCTGCTGGCTGGAAATATCTCTAAATATATCTTTGGCTGTAATAAAGTCTCCCAAATTCTGAGTATCTAAGAAATGTACCTATGGAGAAGCATCTCAGAAAAGCCAGAGATTGTAAGATGTTTAGATGTCGTATAATAGATACAACTTTTTTATATAACTATGACCCTTGCACTCGTGGTGTAATGATTTCCAACTTTATTTGGTCTACATATAATTTGCACATAAGGAGATAAATGTACATGTGGATATATGTCAGATAGTGGTAACTTCTATGATAAAAACAAAGTGGAATTAGGAAAGTAACATAGGAGGCCTACCTTATACTACATAGTCCCTTGAACCTTCTTTTTCTTTTACCGATTGGGAATAATAATAACCACCCTACCTCCTCAGGGTCATGTAGATTTAACTGTCTGCGAAATGCACCTAGCAGAATGCCTGGTATACCAGATGACCCACTGTGTGTCATTTTGCTTTTCCCTTTCTTTTTGTAGTTCAAGTCCTCTAAATCTCCAGGGTACAGAGTATGTGTAAACCATGCGTTTAAACTAGAATGTGTTTAAATCATGTCCCTTGTGTGGTTTTAAAGTTCTTGTTGAAGAAGTAGATGATAAGATGAATGAACCTGGAGGATATCCTGCTTAGTGAAATAAGCCCATCACAAAGGACAAATCCTGTGTGATCCCACTTGAGTGAGGTCCCCAGAGTAGTCAGACTCCCTGACAGAGAAAGTACAATGCTTTTTCCCAGGGGTTGGGAGAGGGCAGATGGTAATGGGGAGTTGGTGTTTAATGGTCACAGAGTTTCAGTTTTGCAAGATGGAAAGAGTTCTGGAGATGGATGAATGGTGATGATGTTTGTGCAACAGTCTGAATGTACTTAATGTTACTGAACTGTACACTTAAAAATGGTTAAGATGGTGAATTATATGTTATATGTATTTTACTACAATTTTTTTTTTTAAAACGTAAATGATGAAACTACTGTTTTTGGTAAGCTTGTTTTTGGTGGATATTACTGAATCAAGTTGTGTCCCTCCCCACATTTTATCGAGATATAATTGACATACAACGCTATATAAGTTTAAGGCATAATGACTTCACATATATGGTGAGATGATTACGAATCAAGTTGCTCTTGACTAAATAATGAAATAGTGGGTTACTGTTCTTACGTCACGAGTCTGTTTGAGATTCCCATGCATTGAAAACTGTTGATTATCAGAAATTTTCATCATCTTAACTTTTAGAGTTATCAAACCTTAAATTGTTCCTTTTAGGGCAAAGAGTGTAGTATGGCTAGAAAATAGAATTTGTTTTTTTTTGTATGTCAAAAAATATTTATAGCGTACTTATTCTCTTGGGTGAATAGCAGTAACTGCATTTGTTGAATGATATATGCTGCCTCTTAGTTTATAGTTAATAATTATAATGCTTGTAGCACTTGATGATTTTTATAAAGTAGTCCTTGAAGATGTGACAGTTGAGAAATCCAACACTCAGGTTGGATAAGTGAGTTTCTACTTTAAAAATGATTTTAGAGGAATTGCGGTGCATAGAAACAAAGAGTGGACATTCCATGCGGCGCTTGGGTGGCTCAGTGGGTTAAGCCTCTGCCTTCAGCTCAGGTCATGATCTCAGGGTCCTGGGATTGAGCCCCGCATTGGGCTCTCTGCTTGGCAGGGAGACTGTTTCCCCCTCTCCCTCTGCCTGCCTCTCTGCCTACTTGTGATCTCTTTCTCTCTGTCAAATAAATAAATAAAATCTTAAAAAACAAAGAGTGGACATTCCAGATGGAAAGAAAGATGTGAGTGTAGGAATGGAATACTTTTGCACAGTCAAGTTCAGACAGTGTTAGGGAGATATGCTAGCAGTTTACTTTCTGACATTAGGATCTTGACATTGAGGCTTATGAATTTCTGAACTCTATTCTGTAGGAGTTAGGAGTACCGCTGTATATTACCAAGCCTGAGAATTTTGTGATCACGGTTGTGCACTTGGCAGCCATGTCTGAAGTGCATTGGAGTAGTGAGAGAGGTGAGGTCAGATACAAGTCAGAACGGGCACTTAGAACTCTTCTGACGTCATTAGGAAGAGTATTTTAGTATTTAGTATTGGCGTCAGAGTGCAAGTGACTGGAAATTGAGGGTAAGTTGATAGGTGAGAACGGAGAGGCAGAGATGCATGCTAAGAGAAAATCAGGAGGAGAGTGTATGGTTCATGAATATAAGTGAGAATTTTTTTTTTTCCTCTTAGCGGTCATCTGACTGTACAGGTCAGATGTTAAGTGTAACTTTGAAAAGGGACGATATGGAGACCTTTAGAGGATGGGAAGAGGGAGTTCAGCACCCTTGAAGAGTTTACTTTGGGTATTTTCTTTCAGTTTAAGAGACAAGTCATCTGTAGAGTTCAGAGTATGGTGGGGCCTGGGAGCGTAAAGGGTAGACAAGTTTCAGCATCTCTAAGAACTCAGTAGGCTCAACCATCACTCTTTAGAACATGAGCTAGAATGGTGGGAATCGTGGTGTACTTTGTCACTCCTTTATATCAACTACTTCTATAGAGTAGACTTTCTGTGTCATACAATGGGAGTATGTATAATCAACCAGTATTGGGTTGGTTACATGGAAAATTTGTTTCAAGTGAGGAGTCTGAGAAAGATACAGAGCTTCCGTATTTCATAACTGGAAATTTAACATGCTTATACCTCATCAATCATTGGTATAACCCAGGTCTTCTCTTTAGGATATTTTTCAAGGGACTTGGCTTTTACAAATCATAGAGCTTAATTTTCAGAGACAAAGCATTTTTTTGCACTCATATTTTTGATGTAATATTTAATTAAATGACATAATTATTGCAAATACAATAGACATAAATGGATTTTGGGACAAATATAGTTTACTCTGGTAAGCATGCAACTCAGTTATTAGGGGAAAAATAAGATGGTGTAACAACAGAGGATTCCCTGCTTCCCCCGAGAGGAAATTGAAACTTGAAAGTTCTGGTTCATTTATGGTTTAGAATTAGCAAGAGTACTGTTTTATCTTGAATCCAATGCCTTCCCTATTGTATAGTGTTGCAAGGTGATAAGGAATAATATGGAAAATATTGGTTAGTGGTGAAGAAGTTACAGACTATATATATATATATATATATATATATATATATATATATATACAGCAGCTTGATTAAGATATAATTCACATACCATGCAAATCACCGAAGTGTACAGTATTCACAAAATTGTGCAGCCATCACCACAATTGATTTTAGAACATTTTCATCATCCCCAAAAGAAACACTGTACCCATTAGCAGTCACTCCTCATCTCCCCCCACCCCCGCCCTAGTCAACCACCCATCTATTTTCTTTGTATGTAGATTTGTCTATTCTAGGCACTTCGTATAAATAGACTCATGTAACATGCGGCCTCTGTGGCCTTTTCTGATTAGTTTCTTTCGCTTAGCATAACATTTTTAAGATTCATCTATTTCGTAGTGTGTATCAGTACTTTATTCCTTTTTGTGGCAGAAATATTCCATTGGATGGGATATACCACATTTTGTTTGTCCATTCATCAGTTGGTGACATTTGTGTTGTTTCTACCTTTTGGTTATTACAAATAACCTTACTGTGAACATTTATATCCATAATTTTGCATGGATGTATTTTATCATTTCTCTTGGTATATCCTACCCAGGAGTGGAATTGCCAGGTCATGTGGAACTTGGGTTGTTTTCAGTATTTCATTTTTACAGATAATCCCACAGCGGTCCTGCCGTACACTTGATTTTGTGAGTGTACAAGTCTGTCTATAGGAGAATGTCCCAGAAAGAGGATTGTTGGGTCAAAGGATACATTCTTAAGTTTGTAGATACTGACATTACCACTGGCAACAGAAAGTGCTTATTTCTTAGGATACTTGGGGGTGTACTTTTTTTTAAAATTTAAATTATTTATTTATTCATTTGACAGAGAGAGAAAGAGAGAGAGAAAGCGAGTGCACAGGCAGGCAGAATAGCAGGCAGAGGGAGAGGGAGAAAGCCCAACATGGGGCTTGATTCCAGGACCCTGGGATCATGACCTGAGTAAAAGGCAGACGCTTACCCAACTGAGCCACCCAGGTGCCCCAAGGGGTGTACCTTTTGAAATAAAGGCAGTTCTGGGGTCATTACCCCAAGTCCTGTAAAGTATATGTCCTCAGGTACTAGGGAAGTACTCTTACGATGATTGGTCTTGTGTCATTAAGAAACAGTTCGTTATGTTTAGATGGTAAGGAAATTTATAATACATTTGAGAAAGATGTTAGGGTGGCAAAAAAATCTTTAATTTAGAACCTTCAAAAGACAAATTCTCATTTTGTTTTCTCTCTCTTCTTTCCCTTTGTAGTTGAGATTTTTATATAAGAAAGTTCTTCTTGTCTAGATTCTCAGTTATAAAAACCAATTTCAATAATGGTACTTGTTCTATGAAAACCGTTCTATGAAAACAACTCCTGTTTTAAACATGGGTGTTACTAATAACCAACCATATTTCTTTCTTTTCTCTCATTTTTTTGTCTTCCAGCCTTTAACATTCCATATTCTGCTTTGTACATGGTGAATCACTACTGCTTCGCACCCGTGTGCCCACTTGTGTGCCTGTAAAGTACAAGCTCCAGATTGAAAAAGCTTCTAGATGGATCCTTTCCAAAATTGGTGTCTTTTCTACAAACTCTGTGCCTCAACAACCTGTTCTAAGTGGTAAGGATATGTACTTTTTATTTTTTCTATTTATTCAGTTATTTTAAAAAATATTTTTAAAGATTTTATTTATTTATTTGACACAGAGAGAGAGGTCACAAGTAGGCAGAAAGGCAGGCAGAGAGAGATGGGGAAGCAGGCTCCCTGCTGAGCAGAGAGCCCGATGCGGGGCTCGATCCCAGGATCCTGGGATCATGACCTGAGCTGAAGGCAGAGGCTTAACCCACTGAGCCACCCAGGCGCCCCTATTCAGTTATTTATTTATTTTTTTAAAGATTTATTTATTTGAGAGAGAGACAGAGAGCCCGAGGGGAAAGGAAGGGCAGATACCCTGACCCACCCCCCCCAACTGAGTGCAGAGCCTGTCTCCATCCCTAGAACCTGAGATCATGACCCAAGCTGAAACCAAGAGCCAGACACTCAACAGACTTGAGCCACCCAGGTACCCAAGGATATGTACTTTTTAACAGAATAATAGAAATTTATAAAAATTTTTTTTTGGATTGCCTTCCCCTTTATTATGCCTTCTCTCCTTATAGATGAGTAATACCTGCCTTTTTTTTCTTGCTAATTTTTAAAAATCACATCTAAAAATAGCAGTGACATCAGGTTTTTTGAGGCTGCAAAATGTTCTTTCCATATGAGATTCTAGGTCCAGTATAATATCAGATATTTATAAAGAGTAAATATAAAAATATGTAAACCACTGTGTGTGTACATTATGTACTCTGTAAGTACTCCATTAATCTGTTATTGGAAGGTTGAGGTAGTTCATCATGTTATTGTATTTTCCTATCTATTTGGGTATGTTGGGTCCATTGGGTCAAGAACATCTTCTTACTTCCCATTGATGTATGTTATGCAGTTACATATTTATGGAGATGATAAGAGAGGTGTGTGATGCCAACTCTTCTTTTTTTAGCCTGGCACTATGTGTGCCTTTTCATATTCTAACAGTTTTTGGAAGCATAGATGCTGGTTAGCCAACATGTTTTTTGAACATCCCTGAGATTTACTCAATACATTTTTGGCCGGGGTGGGGGTGGGGTGCGGCAGAGGCATAAAGTTGAGCAGAACCAGTTGCTTCTATAGGAGACGTTTAAGAGAAAATTATTGAAGTAGGCTCATTTTGAGTGTTAGTCAACAAATATTTACCAAAATGGAAATATATGACGATATTTAGCATTGTAGAGAAGTAAGTCACTAAGTGGAACCATGGTGTTAGATGAGGATGCAAGGTTGGGAGGTTGAGTGAAGAATGGGGTACATTATAGCCCTAGTTCTAATCATTAATTGCATAGTGTTCTTGAGTGTGAGTTAATTAGCCTCAGTAGACCTCAGTTTTCTCATTGATGAAATGAGTGAATTAAACTAAGTGATTTAGAAGGCGTTTTGGTGCCGTCATACATCTAACCCTTTTAGGATTGTAATGAAAATATTGGTAGATTGCTCGTTTTTTGAGGATACCTTTCTTCTGTAACCCCTTTGATAGAGACATTTTTAGACTGCATTCTGTGAATTATGGAGTTACAATAAGGCTTCCACTAACAGAACATTTTTCAGTTAATCCTTTTGTTTTGAAGTTGATGTCTTTTATTTCTCTCCACGTTTTTATTTTTCTCTTGACCTCTAGAATTTTCCATTATTTGATGCCGATATTCCCTTTCTTTCTCTTGTGTCATGTTGGTGGCTCTCATCATGCTTCTTTGATCTGCCTAGCCTCCATCATTCTCACCTGACTGATTTTCCAAGATCGCTATATCTTATACCAGAGCTTCTCATCCCGGGCCCCTTACCCATACAGACACCTTTTGAAATACGCTTGGGAGAAGGGTATGATTCTTTGGCAGGTAGCTGAAACCAATTAGTTAACCAGCATTAGTTCACTGGGACTGGAGACCCAAAGTTCTGTGTATTGCTCAACACCCCACCCCTTCTTACCTTCCCCATCACCTGGAACGCTTCTATTTCTGAGGTTTTGGAAAGTTTCCTGTCATGATCATTACCCTCTGTCACATCCCACTTCTCAAATCTGTTCTTAATCTTCATTATGACTTGCAGTTTCTTGGCATTTTTTTGTTTTTCTAACCAAGTGAGCTATTTCCTAGCCTCATTAGCTTTCCTCTTACCCAAACTCCATGATCATTCTTGCATCATATATTCTCTTGCCTTTTTAAAATTCTGAGCAACTGCTTTACCAAACCTCAAACCCAAGTTCCTTTGCCATATATATCCTTTCCCCCCTAGTTCTGGATGCTTGATATAGTTGGGAAAGGACACATGACTAAGTTTGGATCTATTCAGGAGTCATTGACTTGATCTCTGAACTGATTCTTTTCAAAGTCGGTTTCTTATCATTCCTTTGAAAGATTCATATCTTGTCACAGTCCGGTTGCCTTTTTGGAGTGATCTAGCATACTTCTCTGACCTATTCTTCTTTTTTATTTCCAATTTTTTTCTGTGTCTGAATAAGAAATGTTTTCTTTATTTGTAATTTTTATTAAGGAAAATTTTAAATTTATATAAAAGTAAATGGACTAGTATAATGAACCCTCTTGTATTCATCACTCAGGTTTAATAATTATCAAGTCATGGCCAAATTGTTTGTCTGTTTCCCACTGACTTATCTGCCACTCCTGTATCATTTTAAAGCAATGCTAGACATCATATAATTTATTTGTATTTCAGTATGTATTCTTAAAGTAGCAGACCTTCTTTTAAAAAATACAACTACAATACCATTACCACCTTTTAAAAAAAAAAAAAACCAGCAACAATCCCAGTGTAATAAAATATCCAGTTGGTGGTAATTTTGATTCTCTCATACATTTTTTTAAAGCAGGTGACTTGATTGACTCAGCATCTAGATAAGCCCTCCCTTCAGTACAGTTTGTTAATTTTTCTCCTAAGCTTCCCCCTCCCCGCTTGTCCTTAAAATTTATTTGTTGAACAAATTGGGTCTTCGTCCTGTAGATGTGAATGATCCTGATTACATTCCTGTTAAGTGACTCAACATACTCTTCTGTCCTTTGTATTTCTTGTTAATTAGTAGTTGAATCTAGAGACTTGCTCAGATTCGGGTTCACTTTCTTTTGGCAAGTCTGTGTGTTTGACAAGTGTCTGTCTGGTGCACAGAGCTTCTAGTTCTCCCTCTTTTAATGTTGATTAGTTGCCCTTTGTACTCAATGCTTTAGATCAGGAGACGGCAAACTTTCCCTGTAAGGGGCCTGACAGCGTGTGTTTTAGGCAAAGTGGGCCGTCTGGTTTCCTCTCACGCAGCTACTAACTTTGCCCTTGAAATGGGAAAGCAGCAATAGACAAAACATAAATGAATGGGTGTAGCTGTGTTCTAATAAAACTTTATTTACAAAAACAGGTGATGGGCTCCCTGCTTTAGGTCTGTTAAATAATTAGGGGTTGCAAGGCAGTGATGTGTTAATACTATAGCTTTACTGTTCATTTATCAAGTGAAATCTTCTATAAAGAGAAACTGTTCCTCATGTACTATTTGTTACCTAGTTGTATAGTTTGTATAGGAAAGGTTGGAGAAAAGCTTGATAGTTTCCTCTGGCTTACCAATTTCAAAACAGTGAGTTGGTTATATTAACCTTCTCTAACAGTGATCAGTTAGGGTTGCCCCTTCTCCCCTAGACTCATTATGGACTCTTAGATTTGAACATAATGGATTATTTTTATTAATGCTTAAATTATTTAAACCTCGGTCAGTGGGAGCCTTTTAAAGTCGCTTACTGAATTATTTTGACGTGACTCTAGTAGTTTTTGATAGCTTCTTGATTATCTGGTATGACAAGGAGTTCCAGGCACATCATGTACATTTCCTCCCTACACCTGGTATTCCTGGACCCTAGGGACCCCTGACTGCTTTAGTGGGGAATGGGATTTCAAGACTATAATCTGGGTTCTACGGGTTCGCATTTCTAATAGATTGATCATTGTTTCTAGGTATTTTCGGTAGTCAAAATTAGGGGAGTTTTTTTTAAGATAGAGAACCTCATGAATTTATACTGATACTTCCAGTTCTGTTTCAGCTCTATAAGATTTTTGCTCAGTCTTTTTTTTTTAATTTTACATCTATCTTTTTCTCTGCTGAGAATCCTGGTTCTCAATGACACCAGGAATAATACAATTAGAACATTCCATAATTCCTCATTTTGAGTACCCCTGTGTGTTATACACACAGCAGTCTTAGACCAGCAGTACAAGTTGTTAAAGCTTTGTGTCTGCCTTCTTTTGCCCAACATTTTATCTGTGAGATTTACCCATGTTATGTGAAATAGTTTGGTTTTTTTTCATAGCTGTATAGTATTCTATTGTGGGAACTGCTACAATCTATCTATCTGTTCTCCAGTTGATGGCTATTTTAGTTGCTTCTAGTTTGAGATAATTATGAATATGGTTGCTGGGAACATTCTTGTACGTGTCTTTTGGTGGACATAGGTGCTTTTTTTTCTGGGTAGGTACCCAGCAATGGAATTTGTAATTATTTTTTGATAAGGGTCATATTCCCTTGGGAATGTTTAGTCAAAGTACTGTGTGTGTTATCTCTTGCTGTGTAATGAATCACCCCAGAACTTAGTGGCTGAACGTAGTGAGCCATATCTCAGTTGCTGTGGGTCATTTTCTGTAGGGCACAGCATAATTGGGAGCCTCTCACTCAGGGATTCTCATAAAGCTGCAATCTTGGTGTCAGCAAGGGCTGCATTCATCCCAAGACTCAGTTGGAGGGGAAACAAAGGAGCCCCTGGGGGTGCTTTGAAGCACAGTGTGGTGATTATTGGCAGGTCTCAAATCCTTTCTAGCTCTTGGCCAGAAACTAGTTCCCTGGGCTTCTCCCCAGGGCACTTAACAACATGGCAGCTGGTTGTAAGGTTGGAGCAAGGGAGAAACCCAAAATGGAAGCCATGACCTTTTCAAAACCTGTTCTTGGAGTGACAACCTGTCACATATGCTGCATTCTTCTAAAAAAATTTATTGTGTTAAAAATATATATAATATGTAAAATATATAACATGAAATACACCATGTTACCCATTTTTGAGTGTATAGTTCATTTGCATTAAGTACATCACACAACCATCCATCTCCAGAACTTTCTCTGTCTTTCCAAACCAAAACTGTAGACCCCTTAAATATTACTAATGCCCCATTTCCCTCTTGCCTCAACCCCTGACAGCCCCTCTTTTGATTTCTTTCTCTGAATCTGACGACTCTGGGTCCTTCATGAGCAAAATCATAATGGTATTGGTCCTTTTGTGACTTATTTCAGCTTAGCAGAAGGTCTTCAAGATTTCATCCATGTGCACGTGTCAGAATTTCATTTCTTCTTTTAGGCTGAATAGCATTCCATTGTACATATACACCGTGTTTTACTTATCCATGCGTTTGTTGGTGGACATTTGTTTCCTCCTTTTGGCTAATGTGAAAAAATGCTGCTAGGAACATGGATGTTCTGCTGCATTCTGTTCTTAGAAACAAGTCTCTAAATACAGTCCTCACTAAAGAGGAGGGAATTACCTGAGGGTGTGAATACCAGGAAGTGTGGGGATCATGGGGCCCCTCCCAGAGGCTGCCTACCATACTGTTGAAGGCAGTCTTAATAATTATTCTCTGTTCAGCTATGCCACCAACTGGATATACATTTAAGCTTATTTATTTTAATTTTGATACTTAGTAATTGTTCTAAAATGTAATTTTGGTTTATAATCATGTATAACAGTTTCATAGTTCCACAGTCAAATCTGCAAAACAAGATTTATACAAAGGAGTCTAATTTCCATCTCTGGTTTCTCTACTTTCCCTTCCAAGTAATTGCATTCTAAAAATTTGTTCTTCCATTCTGTTTGTTTGTTTTTTTAAATATAATCAAAATATATATTCATAGTCTTCCTTTCTCATATAGAATACTATATGTATGCCTTACTTTTTTCACTTAATATATCCCGGAGATCCCTTCTTTGTAGTAAATTACTCATTCTGTTTTACAGCTACATTGAGTGAATAGACTGTGTGGTTCATTTAGCCGGTTCCTAATTGGTGGACATTTGAATTGTTCCCAATTTCTTGTTCATAGTACTGCTATGAATAGCTTTGTGCATATACATGTCTTTTTATATTTTGCCGTTGTGTATTTGGGACAGATTCCTAGATATGGAATTGCAGGGTCAAGGGGTAAATGAGTATGCAATCTTAATAGATATTGCCAGATTTATCCTCTCGTCTCTCTCTCTGTATTCCCATCAGTAATGTGTGAGAGTGCCTATTTGTCTATACATAACCTCAGCAACAGAATATGTTGTCAGTTTTTTGGTTTTTTTTGCCGAATGGGTATCCTTGTCGTTAATTTCCATCTCCTTATGAGTGAAATCGAATATCTTTCTTTTTAAAAAGATATTATTTATTTATTTGACAGAGATCACAAGAAGGGGGAATAGTAGGCAGAAGGAGATTTGAGCGGAGGGGAGGGGGGCTCAACCCCAGGACTCTGGGATCATGTCCTGAGCTGAAGGCAGACGCTTAACCAATTGAGTCACTGAGGAGCCCCTGAATATATTTTTTTAACTTTTTAAAATTTCTTTATCTCTAGACATTTTAGAATCATTTAAATCAACAATGAATTTCTAAAGATACTATTACACCAAATTTACATTGAGGTATACATTGGACTGAATATATTTTTATATGGTTAGGATGTAAGTGCATTCCTTTTTCTGTTAACTATCCATTTTTTTTTTAAGCCCCGTTTTCTCTAGGTTTGTTGATATTTTCTACTTTTTAACCCTTTTACATATTAGGAATATCAGTCTCTTTATCTGTTTTCTTCTTCCTGGCAGTTATATGGACATTTTTCTGATCTCCTTGCTTTATTTTGCTTCTCCTTTCCCCAAAATGTTACATTTACTCTTTCCCCTTTGGTATTCCACATCATACAGCTCAGACCTAATCCTTGACTTCTTCAACTTAACATTCCCCAGATAGAATTCCACTTTATCCCCAAACTTGTTCCTGTATTCCCTTTATTAGGTAATGGCGCTATCGGTAATTTTTCCCAGTAGAGCACCTGAAGCGGTCTTTCGTGGTCTGTTTATCATTCAGCAAGCATTTGTTAAGCCCCTGCCAGCTACTGGTACAGATGCCAGGGAACCAATGATCATAGTCCTACCTCTCAGGGAATAATCTAGTGTGTTGTTGGGGGGGGGGGGGGGTTGATCTGATATATACACAAACCCATGTCTAAATTTGTGGTGCGTATTTCAAGCGAGAATTTAAAGGTTGGGACATATGACTAGGTTGGAGAGGTTAGGAGGCTCACCTCTTTGAGTCATTTAAACTGAGATTTTTAGGCTAGTTAGGGTTCACCTGGTGGAAAACACCGGGTACCAGTTTCCGGATATAGGAAACAGTGCGTGAAGGATCCTGAGGCGGGGAGAAGTTGGGCTTCTAGGAAATGAAAAGTTCCGCCTGACTGGCACGTAGGGAGGAGGGGTGGAGAGCCTTGAGATGCAGAGTGGTTTACGTCATAAAAAAATCACTCTGGCTGGGGTGGGGGGAATGCATGGGAGGGGGAACATGCCAGTTGGTTAGGCGGCTGTAGTAGCATTTGTGAAAAGTGTTGGTCTCCCATTCGCCTGGCTGTGAAATTCTTTGAGTTTTACTTCGGTTCTTAGTGCCTCCCACAGCCTTCGTTCCAGGAAGTTCTCTCTTGACTACTCCCGTAGGTTTTTACAAACTGGTTCTGCTCTTTCAGTCTTTCCTCCTATCTGCTTCAGAAGGTAATTTTTAGAAATCACAGGTCTGTTCCTATCACTTCCTTTCTCAAAAACTCATGGCGGCTCCCTGCGTTGGTTAATTTTGTGTGTCAGCTTGACTGGTCTAAAGGATGCCCAGAGAGCTGGTAAACATGATTTCTAGGTGTGTCTGTGAGGGTGTTTCCACAAGAGATTAGCATTGAAGTCAGTAGACTCAGTAAAGAAGATCTACCCTCACTGGGGATGGGTGGGTATCCCCAGTTCTCCCAGGATCCAAATAGAACAAAAAGGCAGAGAGAAGGTGAATTTGTTTGTGTTCCTTATGCTGGGACCTCCATCTTCTGCTGCCCTCAGACATTTAAATTTTAGGTTCTTGGGCCTTTAGAGTCTAGGACTTACACACAGAGCAACCCCTGCCCCCACCTTTGGCCTCAGATGAGATTTACGAGAGTTACGCCATTGACCCCTCTGGGTCTCAGTTCCTTGTGGGACTACGGCTGAATTATACCACTGGCTTTCATGGTTCTCCACTTTGCAGATGGTACATCATGGGACTTCTCCATAATCACATGAGCTAATTCCACAGTAAACCTCTTATATATTTTTCTCTCTTTTGGTTTTGTTTCTCTGTAGTCTCTGAACCCTGACCAGTACACTCCCTCATTGTGGGAAGATGAATGCCCATCTGAAATTGAAGGCTCTGTCATTTTCTTTAAGCTTCAAAGTGTGCTACTCTGACACTACTTTCCTTTAGACAACCACACCGATATGTTCCTACCTCTTTTCTTTAGCTCTTGTTCATCTTCTGTCATGACATCTCTGTTTCTAGAACCCTGTCTTCTCTCTCTCTCTCTCTTTTTTCCCTAAAGGTTCTCCTCAGATCCTAACTATCCCCCAGTCCTCCTTACACCTCTTCAGTCAGGTTGACTTTCAACCCACATGCATACCCTATTTTTCTTTTTGATACGTCAGTTCTAAAATTTGTCACAGTGTCTGTTGTATTAGAAATATTCACGTTATTTATTTGGAGTGCAAAGAAGTGTGTGTTTTTCATTTTTCTAACCGATGACTCAATAGATATTTTAATTGATGATGATGTGAAATTCGGGGGCATTCAATGTGGTAGATCATGTATCAAAATCTTTTGTAAAAGAGATAAGTCTCAAATACAATTTAAAAAAAAATCTCATATTAAACCTTCAGGGATAGGAAAATCTTCCCTTTTAGACCAGTCTTCGCAATTTAGTGAACACCAAGTAATACTTAAACTGTCTATACTAGTTTGACAAAAATATGTTTATATGGTGATATCAGAGAGCTCTTACGACTTCTGGGGAGGGGGGAGGTGGGAAAATGGCTTCTTTAGAGAATTCAGTATTTGATTTCTACAGTGGTGGAGAATGGCCAATAAAATCATGACTATGTAGCATATCTGAATCTCTTTTTTTACCTGAGGTGTCTTGAGGACTAATCTACTTGGCTAATTTTTTAATCAGGTGTCTTGCTGGGTTGAATGCACTCATCTGCATGTTGACAAATCTTACTATACTTGCTTCTCAAGTGTGATTTTGTTTGTACATCAGGGCCGGCCTGCGGGTTTCTTTTGTGAATAGTACTAGCATTTACTGCTTGCAAAAACAATTTTATGTTATCCATCTTTCTTTTTAATTCTTACAGGTGTTCTTACTTCTTTTCTCCTTTCCTCTCTCTCTCTCCCTCTCCTCCTATAAATGAGGTTAAGTCACTTTGTTAATATTGCTTAATATTGTATAACTCTACTACATACATCGTGCTGCCTTCTCATCTGAGGTCATTTCTCTGTAATTATAATGGAGATGGGGTTTCTATAGATTGGTTTTACATGGGACTTTTTAGATACTAATGTAAGCTTTAGTCTGTTTGGATCACCTCTTGAAATAAATGACTATTTTTTGTCTTCTTACATATTGAAGCAATAAAATGGTTGGGTGATTTTAATAATTTTAATAATTCCATCCTGAATGGGATTTGTTTTTGTCTTTGGAAATGCAGTGGGGACTAAACCTTTTAAACCTATTTTAAAAGTTAATTTCCCAAAGTCATGTTTCACGTTTTTGGTGTTTCAGCAGTAATAACTAAAGAGAAGTGTCTGGTTATATTATTTTAAGGTAAAAATACCTTCATGGAAATTCTTAGTGAGCTTACTTAAGATGAAATTAGGGCATTAAGTGTGAGTTTCTGCAATATGATTTTTTAAAAAAATGGGTTTGAAACCTTACCCAGGAAAGGTGGTTATAGGTAAGAATCAAATCCTCATTTGATAGTGTGATCTTCAATAATATTGCATTTGGTTTGGAGTGGTGAAAGTTTTTATTTTTAAAACTGAGAATCTATAAAACAAAGAATGTTTCCTATAGCTCATGGTTTGATAGGTTTATGAAAGGCTTAAGTGATAAAATTGTCGCAAGTGAAATACTGCATTCCACATAGGATTTATGTAACCAGTAGTCAGGTGAAAAACCTGGTGAGGTAGGAGAGTGACTCACTTCCTTGCTTTGCACTCTCCACTGTTTCCTCTCTCCTTTCCAGTCCTTCATGAGAATTCTGGTTTCCAGTACAATCACAGCCTTAATCCACAAGCCCAATCTATTAAAATTTAAGCATTTGTTATTTTGTAATGAGTTCCATTTGTACCATATTGGAACTTTCTAAACACTCTCCTTGTAGGACAGTTGAGGAGGGATGGTCCTAGAGCTGGATGGATCTCAGATTCCATAAGGTCATAGATTTGTCTTATTCATTCTTTGTGTCCTTCACTGCCTAGCTTGATAAACCATCAGGCTCAGCGAAGGTAGTAGAATTATGTCTGTTCTTATTTATTACACTCTACCTGGCTTTACGAAAGCTTGAACTTTTTTTCTTCCCTTTTTTGCTTTATTCTAATAAATCATCTAGTTAGTATTTACATCTACCCTTAGTATGATTTCAGTGTATATCAAGATTCTTAAGAAGAAGAGTATAATATCTAAATTGGGAAGTTGGTGCAGAGACAGCATTCCAAGGGTATTATTCTGATGACCCTGAACTGTCCACTAAACTGAGCCAGGGACCAACCAACTATTATCCCAGCATAAAGGAGGAATAAAGGAAAATGGGCCTATCCGGCACTAGGAGAAAAAGGATGATTTAAGTGTAGTGCGGAAAAGTTTCATTTTAAATCACAGATGTGGCAATTGATACTTGTATAGTTCGTCAGTTTTCCCTGTAAATGTAGAGACTGCTAACTGTGTTTTGCAGCTGATTGAATTATCACCGGTGTTTAAACTGAGCATCCATCTTTGAGAAACATTTTAGGTGAAAGATAATTTTAAGAACTCTGGCTACAACAGAGGAATTTCACTTTCCTCTGTAAAGTTGTTCTAGGACTTTTAAATTAATAATAAGACATTAACAGAAGATTGAATTTAGTCTTAAAATAAGCAACAAAGCTCTGTGATTTGTTGGCCATAATATAATTTCTCCTTTCTCCCTCTTTTTTAGACTTAAAAAAAAAAATCGATTTGTAGCTTCATATCACTGTGGTTAGAAAAGATGTTTGATATGATTTCAGTCCTCTTAACTTTGATCATACTTGTTTTGTGGCTTACCATGTGAGCTGGTCTAGAGGATGTTCCCTGTGTACTCGAGAATGTACTGTTGCTTTTGGATGGGACATTCTGTATATATATCTGTTAGGTCTGTCTTGTCTAACATGTCAGTTAAGGTTGATGTTTTCTTATCATCTGTCTGGATAATCTATCCATTGATGTAAGTGGGGTATTCAAGCTGTTTTAGTACAGCTATTTCTCCATTTATATATGTTAACGTTGGCTTTATGTATTCAGATGCTCCTATATTAAGTTCATAAGTATTTGCAAGTGTTGTATTCTCCTATTGGTTTGACCCCTTTATCATTATATAAGGCCCTTTGTCTCATCTCCTCTTCTTACAATCTTTGTTTTGAAGTCTGTTTTTTTTTTTTTTTCTGAAATAAGCATAAGTATACCAGCTTTCTTTTAGTTTCCATTTATATGGAGTATCTTTCTTTTTTTAGAGAGTGTGTGCTTGCAATAGGGGGTGGGGTGGGGTGGGGATAGAGCGGGAGCGGTGCAGAGAGGGAGGGAGAGAGAAAGAATCTTAAGCAGGCTCCATGCCCAGCTTGGAACCCCATGCAGGGCTTGGTCCCAGGACTCTGAGATCATGACCTGAACCAAAATCAATAATAGTTGGATGCTTAATCAACTGGGCCCACCCTGGTGCTCCCAGGATATCTTTTTCTATCCCTTCACTTTCAGTCTGTATATGTTCTTACAACTAAGGGAGTCTCTATTGGGCAGGATTTAGGTTTTTTTATTTTCTTATTTTTATTTTTTTTAAAAGATTTTATTTATATATTTGACACAGAGAGAGATCACAAGTGGCAGAGAGTTAGGCAGAGAGAGAGGAGGAAGCAGGCTCCCTGCTGAGCAGAGAGCCCAACTTGGGGCTCGATCCCAGGACCCCAGGATCATGACTTGAGCCAAAGGCAGAGGCTTAACCCACTGAGCCACCCAGGTGCCCTATAGGTTTTGTTTTTAATCCATTTAGCCACTCTGTCTTTTGATTGTAGTATTTAGTCCATTTATATTTAAAGTATAGTTATTGATAGATATGTACTTATTGCCGTTTTGTTCATTGTTTTTTGGCTGTTTTTGTAGTTCCTCTCTCTTTTCTTGCTCTCTCTGTGGGGTGATGACATTCTTTAGTGGTGTATATTTACTGTAGGTTTTGTTTTGTAGTTAAGGTTAGCTTTTACTTTAACAACTTATATCTGTTTATATCTATAACAGCCTGTTTTAAGTTGATAAAATAGTTGCCAACTTAAGTTTGATCTGCATTTGCTCCACATTTTTACTCCTCCCCCGCATGTTTTTGATGTCACATTTTACATCTTTTCTCCCCTCCCTTTCTCTTTTAATCCTCTCCCTTCTCCAACTCTCAAAAAAGTACCCAGAGATTAAATGCAGGGAAGCTCAAAGAGCCAAGGTGAGCCAGCCCAGCATTAGCAGGTTCCCTCCCACAGGGGCCAGAGTCTGGGCACAGGGGTCTCCCTTCAGAGCCTGGTAGTAAAAGCTGGTGTGGAATAAGGTGGTTCCAGAGGCTAGCCATAAATGGGGCACCCCCAGCAGGGCCAAGCTGTGTAAGAAATGGTGTCTGTTGGCCTTGTCAAAGAGCTCCTTCCCTTGGCATCTGGAAACCTGCCACTGTGTGCCCCATAGGAGGCCAAGCCTAAGGCCCTGGCTCTGAACCAGGCACGGAAGCAGTGGAAAGCAGCCCATGGCAGTGGGTGGTCATGTGCTCAGAGAACTTACATCTTTTTATCTTGCGTATCTCTTAGCTAATTATCGTACTCATAATAACTACTTTTGTCTTTTTAAGGTTAGTAATAGGTGATGAATACATTATTTTTATTATCTTTCCAGTGAGATTTACTCTTTGATAGGTGTTCCTTTACTGATCAGTGCTCTTTCTTTTCAGCTTAAAGAGGTCATTTGAATGTTTCTTGTAAGGCTGATTTAGTGGTGATAAACTCCTTTGTGTTTTGCTCCTCTGGAAATCTCTCTCCAATTCTGAATGACAACTTTGCTTGATTGGAAGTTTTCTTCTTTTCAGCATTTTGAATTTATTATGTCACTCCTTTTAGGGCTGCAAACTGTCTGCTGGAAAATGTGTTGATAGTCTTATAGGGGTTCCCTTTTACAAAACAAGTTATTTTTCTCTTGCAGCTTTTAGGGTCTCTTTGGGTTTTTCCGATTTGGAACACTGGGCCTTCTGGATCTGGATGTCTGTTTGCACCTCCAGGTTAGGGATGTTTTTAGCTGTTCTTTTTTTCAAATGAGATTTCTGTCCTTTTTTTTCTTTTCTTCTGGGAGCCCTGTAATGAGAATATTAGTCAATTTGATGTTGTCCCATAAGTCCCTTAAGCTATCTTCACTTTTCTTTTTTCCCTACTTGCTGCTCTGATTGGGGGAGTTCTCCTGCCTTTTCCTTGAGTTCACTTATCCTTTCTTCTGCTTCATCTAGTCTGCTGGTGAACCCCTCTCTTGTCTTTTTCCATTGAGTTATTGTGTTCATCAGCTCTGGGACTTCTGTTTAGTTCTTCCAGAAGTTTTCCATCTCTTTGTTGGTGTTCTATGTTCGTCCATTCTTCTCCCCAGTTTGGTGAGCATTTTATGTCCATTACTGGGAACTCTTTATCAGGTAGATTACTTATCTCTGTTGTCATTAAGGGATCTTTTTTTTCTGAGGTTTTTATTAGAGCCAGATCTTGGCTCTGTTCCATCTGGCGAAAGTCCTTCAGGATCCCCATCATATCTGCAAAGCTGTTGGCCTTGGACAGAGAGACACAGTTACCCTCTTCAGATGAGCCGTGGTGGGGGGCTCTGTGTTGTGGTTTGCAACATTTGGGGCTGGCAGAACAAAGCAGTGGGACTGGTGGAAGCTCAGGGACCTCTACCTTGGTCTCCTTGGGGATGTCAAGGGAAGTTGTACAGTGGGTGGAGGATCCTAAAACAAGGTAAGGGAGAAGAGACATTTAAACTTCCTGGAGATAAGACATCTGGTGTTAATGAACCCAAAGCTGAATCATCTGCCAGTATCTTAGCAATCTGGCTGTGCAGGTGGCTTAGCTCATCTTGTGCTTCTGTGGTGTGGCTTAGGGCACTGGCAAGGCTGGTTTCTTCAAGGTCAGGAACCTCTCCTCCGACCCCTGCAGTCTGAGCACTGAGGTATTGTGCTGCATGACCATCTGAGGGTTCGGCTGCCAGGTACGCCTTAGGGGCTGTGTGTCACCCCTGACCCGGGCACATGTCTCCTCTTGATCTGCAGCTATCGAGGCGATGTCACCCTGAGTGGGGACGCAGGTTGGACATGTTGGGCAGGGTCTTGAAGGGTGCCCAGGGATCTGACTTTCGGGACAGGTTGGTCCCAGTTCTTCTCACTAAACTGTGAGTAGCCCCATGTGGCTTGTCTTGCCATATTGGATGGTCACATTGGCTACCATTCCTGATATTTCAAATGGTTCCTGCACTTGAAGGACAAAGTAGCCAGAGGGCAGCTCTGGGGGCACGGGTTGGCTGGAAGCATGACTCCTTTCTATCAGGCCATCTCAAGGAACACCAGATTTCTCTTCCTAATGGCCCCTCCTACCACAGCAGGCTCCCCCCCACCATTTTTTTTTTACTTTCGATACAGCCAGTTTGTTCTTTCTTTATTAAATAATTAACACACAGTATAACTATGCTTAAATCTTTAATTCTGATGTTCAGAATCAATATAAAAACATTGAAATCATAATTACATTTTAGATTAAGAACTTTATTGCGTAGAACTCTATATATAACAGCTTATTTTTTTTTTTAAAGATTTTATTTATTTGACAGACAGAGATCCACAAGTAGGCAGAGAGGCAGGCAGAGAGAGAGGGGGAAGCAGGCTCCCTGCCGAGCAGAGAGCCCGATGTGGGGCTTGATCCCAGGACCCTGAGATCATGACCTGAGCTGAAGACAGAGGCTTTAACCCACTGAGCCACCCAGGTGCCCCAACAGCTTATTCTTTTAAAAGATAAAAGAATCCAGATGAATGGTATTCTTAGTTCATTTAGGAGCTTTGTCAGTTTCCGTAGCTGCGAAGTTGAACATTTACAGAAGTTATGGGTTTGTTCCTTATGCATAGTGGGCCTCAGTAATTAGTGGTTGTTTTTGTCATTCTTACTGGCTACTTAATTAATTCGGATTTTTAGGGCACCATTTCTTTGGGTGCAGTGAACCAGTTCTGAATTCTACCCTCTTGTATTTGTCACTTGTTTAAACTGACTTAACCGCTGTGAAGAATAAAGCCTATTGGTGGAGTAGGGTGGGGTTTTTGGACTTTTGTGTGCAGTCCTTTTAGAGTTACTGCGTGTGCTGGAATGTGAAGGCTGAAGCTTTGTGGCATGTTCTATATGGTCATCCATAGTGACCAAACTCATTTGGAATGTTGTTTTGTTACTGACTTTGAAACGTGTTATTTTCCATACAGAGGATTTTGATCTGAAGAAATTGCTTCTCATCTTCTATAAATTTCTAGAGCGAGAGGACCTGTCAATCAGTGTAAACCTCACCCTACACAATACTTCCTTTCAAAACATGGGGAGGAGGCGTCCCCAAGATCACTATTTCTGGGATAAAGCCAGGCACCGTTGTGTAACAAGGATGGTATGGGATAGCACCCAACTTCGGAGCTTGTCACATGGGAAAGCTGTGGCTCACAGGCCTACAATGATTTTTTTTTGAGCTTTAATAGGTTACTTAAATGATTGGCTTTTTTGTCTTTTTTTTTTAATTTTATTTTTTATTTATCTTATTTATTTAAAAAAATTTTTTTAAAGATTTTATTTGTCAGAGAGAGAGAGAGAGAGAGAGCAGGCAAGCATAAGCAGCGTGGAGCAGCAGGCAGAGGGAGAAGCAGGCTTCCTGCTGAGCAAGGAGCCCTGTGTGGGACTTGATCGAGGACCCTGGGATCGTGACCTGAGCTAAAGGCAGACGCCTTAACTGATTGAACCACCCATGCGTCCCAGGTTTTTTTTTTTTGTTTGTTTGTTTGTTTGTTTGTTTTTGATCAACAGCTAGCTATCTCCTCAAAGAGAGCCAAAAGCTGTTCGTAGAGTTCCAGATTGTCGATGCAGTGAGTCTTCTGACTGCAGAGATGGTGAGCCCCGCTTACTTGGAGCAGTCTTTCCGGTCCCCTCCTCCACTTACACTGATGATTGTCTCCCTTGTTTGCACCTGATTGTTGCTTGCACGTATTTGGGTAACTTTTGCCAAAGCACCTGAAACTGTCATCACACGTGTCTCTTTTCTGGCTGGTCTGTAAGTTTCTGGGTGATGGTGGTTGTGTCTCTGTAGGTACCACTTAGTGCACATCCTGGGAACTCAGGCTTGACCATGAGTCACTGTTAAGTGCGTGTCTCCCTGGGGCTTGTGGAGACTCCTCATTAACTGGTCCAGTAATATGGTTGGATGTTATCTCTAACAAATCTTTAATGAAAGACCTCAAGAGAAGCTAATCCCATCCTGTATCCTCTACCACCCCCATCATACCCATTCTTATTTCTTTCTCTTATGCCAGTGCAAGTTCTCTATTTCCTTTATTTCTTTCAAGGAACATTTCAAGTCCTTCTCCATGAAGCTTTTTCAAGGTATGTTTAATTTTGGTTTTTAGTAGTTAAAATTTAGAAATCTGTGAAAAGGTGAGAAATGTTAACCAGAACTGGAATTTGGAATTTCTCATTAAAATACATTATTCTTGGGGTGCCTGGGTGACTCAGTGGGTTAAAGCCTCTGCCTTCGGTTCAGGTCATGATCCCCCAGGGTCATGGGATCTAGCCCTGCATCAGACTCTCTGCTTAGCAGGGAGCCTGCTTCCCCCCCCTTTCTCTGCCTGCCTCTCTGCCTACTTGTGATCACTGTCTGTCAAATAAATTAAAATAAATAAATAAATAAATAAATAAATAAAATACATTATTCTTTTAGGGGTACCTGGGTGATGCAGTTGGTGTGTCTAACTCTTGGTTTCGGCTCAGGTCATGATCTCAGGGTCACGAGGTCAGTCTCTGCGCTTAGCACATTCTCTCTCCCTCTGCCCCTCCGGCTTGTGCTCTCTCTCCCCTCAACATAAATAAATCTTAAAAAAAATACATTATCCTTTTAGTAATGAAAACGTTTGTAAACATTTTCCTCATTTAAAAATCAGAAATGTTAATTATGTTAAATTTTCAAATTTTTTTCCAAGTAATTCAAAACCTCAAAGTAATAGGAATTTTAGGTAGACCTTATGGAAAGAAGGTGAAAGTTGGTTTATAATTTTCAGGTTATCATGAGAAAGGGGTCTTTTGTTGCATCACTTGGCATTTTATATCTTACAAAAGGTATAGGGATTGGCTTTATTGTCCTTATTTATAAAAGGTTTCTTTTTCTTTTTCTTTTTTTTTTTTTAAAAGGTTATTTATTTTAGGGCACCTGGGTGGCTCAGTGGGTTAAGCCTCTGCCTTCGGCTCAGGTCATGATCTCAGGGTCCTGGGATCGAGCCCCACATCGGGCTCTCTGCTTGGCAGGGAGCCTGCTTCCTCCTCTCTCTCTGTCTGCCTCTCTGCCTGCTTGTGATCTCTCTCTGTCAAATAAATAAATAAAATCTTAAAAAAAAAAGATTATTTATTTTAGAGAGAGAGAGCGCAAGAGAGCAGGGGGAAGGGTAAAGGGAGAGGGAGAGAGAGAATTCCAAGCAGACTCCGCACTGAGCATGGAACCATGAGGAGTTTGATCCCAGAACCCTAAGATCATGACCTGAGCCAAAATCAAGAGTTGGCAGCCTAACCACCTGGACTACCCAGGAACCCCTATAGAAAGTTTTATTGGGATTTAAAATTGAAAGTCCTTTATGTAGGCTCTTTTTTCCTTCCCACCACTGCCCTGCTTCAATTAAACTATAATAATTTACTGAAAGTTAATATATATAGGCAAAAACTTTGATGTCATTGAGTTTTTTTTTTTTTCGGAGAAAACTGCTCCTCCTAAGACAAAACCAGAGGAGATCATTTGAACCAAGAACTGGTGAACCTTGGCGTACTATAAATCATGGTTGAATTATGAAAGTTTTATATTGCCCAGTTGTTTGCTGTTATTTTTTGTTTGTACAGGGCCTAGTTTTGCTGATTTCTTTACTAATTAATAATATCATTAAGCAGGTAGGGGGAAAAATATGATTGAAACTAAAAGTTAGTGTATAATTTGATTCTGAGTTTTAGAATAATTTTACAGTGAATTGTTTTATCCCTTTATGACAATGTGATAAAAATGGTATTTGCTTTGTCACACAGATATTATATATACAGATACATATGTAGACATACACATAATACATTTTACATTTTTATGCTTGTGAGTTTTCAAATAATACACAATAGCATTGATTTTTTTTTACATTTAATAGTGTGTAGACAACATAGGTTTGACGAAACCTTTACATTTATATGTAAATATATAATATAATAACTAATATATAAAAATATGCTTAGTTGTATAAATAAAATATGCTTAGTTTGCATATTAATAGTCAAATTTAATTTTTATTTAGTGCTTTATTTTTATGAAAGCCATTTTGCTAGGCACTGTGGGAGATGCAACGATGAATTTCTTACCCTTTAGGGACTCATACTGTCAGAGCCAATTCTTAGAACCATAGAATTTTAGAACAGGAATAAATGTAAGAGATTATCTTCTCTTGGATGGGTGTGTGTGTGTGTGTGTGTGTGTGTGGGTAAGCAGCAGTCTTCTGATTCCAACCCACTTCATTGTTTTCTGTCCCCCACCTCTCCATCCTCCCAGACATGTAATAATGTCATTTTCTGTGCAGGGGAGAGAGTTCAAGCAGGCAGATGATTGGCTGGTATGAAATGTGTAGCTTTTCAAGTATCTCTTCCATCTCCTTTGTTAGTAAGCAGTAGGAATTGTGGGCCATTTTTTTTTTAAGTCTAGGGATTTAAAACTATGAACTCAAGAAATTGTTTTAATGGGTAGTGACTAGAATGTAACACTTTTTAAAAATAGATTGGAGACTTATCAAAATGTATTGCGGATTATTATTTCAAGCGTATCATGTGGGTGTGTGTATGTATACATAACACACACACATATATATATATATTCTGGGTTATATAAAATGTATTATAAGTACATTTATATACAGTGTGTTTTGTTTTGTTTTTTTAATTTTTTTTACGGCAGAGGAGAGTTCGGAAACATCTCTCTAATCTGTCCATTTTACCTTTGTTTTAAACCTGGGGAGCAGCCATTGATACTTCCCCTAGATATATGACTTCTTCTTTTTGCAATGCTCTCTTGCTATCATGACCTGACATCAAGGTACACTTTTCCACACAGGTAGAAATATACCAGGTAGAAATATACACAGGTGATATTTTACCACAGTTCATCTGAATAAAAGTAATGCAGTGAGGTTTTTGTTTGTTTGTTTTTTGTTTTTGTTTTTTTCATCACACTGCCTCTGGGTACAAAAAACATGTCGGTGGATCTAACTGTTAATCTGTAAGTGTTGTTTACAATTTGCCTAACTTGGTACCAAGATGTGATTTAAGCACCAAGAGAATTTGGATTATTTAATACTAGTACATAATAAAACTGCTTATCAGATATTCATGTGGGCACATACAGAGGCATAATTGTATTCTTGTAATGCACAATATAAATACTAATATTGTTTTGGAGAATCAGCATGGTATGCTGAAGCCATGGTTTGGAAAAAGGCATTGTAGTATGTTTTTATCTGTGGGAATTACTGGCAAGTATAATTGAGAGATTCTAAATACTGTGGTTGTTTACTTCGCTTTTGAATTTGGCTTAAATATGTTTGGTCTTGCTTTTTTTTATTGATCATTGAATTACTCTGTAAGAGTTATGGTACAAGCTAAAACTTACCATTGTTTTATAGATTTTAATAATTATATCTTTTGAAGATTTAAAAACAATGTCTCCCACCAAAGGTAATTAAAAAATGTAATTTTTTTTTTACATGTGACCATCCCCAGCTTCAACATTTGTCAACTTTTTGTTACCTTTACCCACTCCCTTTCTCCAGTTCCCAGGTACCTTGATGCAGTCTCCTGGCCATGAAACATCATCCATAAATATTTCAGGATGTGTTGCCAAGAGACCAGGACTTCATTTCTAGACCTATAAAGCTAGAATCTTCACCTTTTGGGGAAGGTACTGAAGTTCTGAGTACTCCGATTGTGTTGGGGATATTAGAGCGATACAAAGGAAATGTGAGATCCTTTAAATGGGCTAAATGAAAGAAAGTGAAATACTTGATAAGCATTTGTGCCAAAAAACAATAGAAAAGTTACAGTGAGAAAGCAAATGAATATCTTCTAAGTGCCCCTGGAGAAAAAGGAGAAGTCAGCATTTTTGAACACCTAGTGTGTGTCTGCATTCCATACAGGTCAACAGAGGAAAGAAGCCAAGTGCCTTTCACACGGCTTGAGATAGAAATTTTGGTCCTAGATTCTTTCTTGAGGGAATTTAAAAGATGTATACAGGGGCACCTGGGTGGCTCAGTGGGTTAAAGCCTCTTCCTTCAGCTCAGGTCATGATCCCAGGGTCCGGGCATCGAGCCCTGCATTGGGCCCTCTGCTCAGCAGGGAGCCTGCTTCCTCCTCTCTCTGTGTCTGCCTCTCTGCCTACTTGTGATCTTTGTCTGTCAAATAAATAAATAAAAATCTTAAAAAAAAAAAAAGATGTATACAAAGACTGCCAATTAAGATATAATACTGCAATATTATTTATAACAGTGAAGAGTTGAACCTCACTCAATAATAATGAAATGATTAAATGCACATAATATATTTATAAAATATTTTGTAATTGCTAGAAATGATACAGTGTGACACCAGTTTTATAAAACATCTAGTCCATATCGGAAGACCTGAAAGAAATGAACCCAGATATTAACATGAATTAGTAAGCGGCTCTCTCTAGGTGTTAGAATTATGACCGATTTTTATTTCTTCATTACATTTTTTTGAAGGTGTTACACATCAGGCTGTCAGAATATGTGATCTAAATTAATAAATAATAAACATTTATTCAGTACTTACTGTGTGTCAGTCTCTAAACATTTTTCATCTTTTATACTTAATTCTCACAATAGCTGTGAGGTTTTATTATCCTTATTTTGTAGGTGAGGCAATGGGAACACAGAGATTCAGTGCCTTGACAATTTGATTCTATTTTTCTATGTTTATATTGTTTGCTTTTTTTTTTTTTCCAGTTTATTTTTTGTAGTAATCTCTACACCCACCATGGGGCTTTAACTCATGACCCTGCGATTAAGAGTCTCACAGCCTTCCTACTGAGCCAACCAGGCTCCCATATTCTTTGCTTCTAAATGTAGTTTTAACTACCAAACATTTGGAAAGATACTCTAAATACTGTTCGGTTACTCTCTTTTTACCTTAAGATATATGGTGACTATTGTGGTATAGTAGTAAAAAGTCTTCTTAAATTGACAAATAACACTTTATTTCCTGAATATACCATGGTTTGTGTTTGTTCTGTGCCTCTTCTATAGCTTTCTGCTCATAGGAATAATGGTACAGTGAACATCTTTGCGATACTTCTGATTATCTTCCTAGAAAAAAGGTCTTTATATAAGTAGAATTATTGGATCAAAGAATATAAAACATTTTAAAAGCTTTTGATACAAATCGTGAGATTGCGGATGACAAATGATCATTCCTCCTTAGACTTAAGTTGTTTGGGGGCTATAACTTTGGGAGAAATAGATCATCTAAACATCAAGGGGAATTTGTGCTTTCATAGTTGTTCTTATAAAAAGTCAGGCTTCTCTAAGCCTGCTGGAGACCGTAAACAGGAAAAGAGAAGAGACAAACTTTGGGAGTTTATATGGTGGTCATTTACTTTTATGACCTTGCGACCATTTGCTTTTTCATTTTTCTGAAAAACTTAAAACTTGAATTAGCCCAGCAACCTTTTTATTGGAAATTGTTTTATAAAAACGTACAAAATATTCATATCATTATTTGCATGCAGTTTCTTTGATGTTTCACCTGATAGGACCTCAGGGTGTGACTTCCATTGTATAATTTTAAAAATTATACATATAAAACATACAGCACCTTGATTAGAGACTGTAGTGACCCCAGAAAGTACTTTAGATGTTGCATTTTTAAATAAAAAAGACCTTTCCCCACTTTTTGTTATTTTCTAAGGAGGCACTCTTCTTGTGACAAGCAAAACCAGAAAATTTTTGGTTAATTAGTTGATAGTTTCTGTTAAATGATTTAAGGTTTTATTGTGGTTTCTCTTGAGCATATTTCTTCCAGAGATTCTGTAGGCAACCTTGCTTCAAAGACTAACAGGAGATTTGGGTAGTGGGAAGGGGATTTTAACTCAAGGGGGTCCAGAGAATAATTAATGAAATCAGAAAATTTCCCTGTGAAGCTACCAAAGACATTAGGATCGAGTTTCTAGAAAGACCAATGTTGATAAAAGGTAATCTGACAGCCTAGAAATTTGTAAGAGGTACGATTTGAATAAATAGAAAACATTACATTGAAATTTGAAGGCTATAAGTGTTTTAATGGAGAAAAAGTGTTATTTTTTTTTACTATGAACAGTAAAACTATGAAACTGCTATAAATGGCAGAGCTAGAAAATAAACATAAGGAGGATTTTTATCAGGGGTTCTTAACCCATGATTAATGATTGGATTAGAAAGGTTCATACACTGCAAAATTAGGTATATATGTGCATTTTGGAAGGAGAGACCTTCAGCAGTTTTTTCAGATTCTTAAATGAAAGACTCCCAAAAACTCAAGCTTCTGTTGGAGGGTGTGCCTCATGAGGTCAGGGATTTTTGTCTGTTTTATTCACTTCTCTGTCCCTGGTTCCTGGCATGTAGGTCTGCTTAATAAGTCTTTGTTGAATGTATGATTTCTGTACATTTATATATGGCATGGATAGTGATAGATTTATAGAAGTTAGAGATTGGATGGAATACATTCCAGATTTAGTGAGGTTGATGTCTTAATGGTCTGCTTCTACATTTATTTAAAATTTTTCTCTTGGGGGCGCCTGGGTGGCTCAGTGGGTTAAGCCGCTGCCTTCGGCTCAGGTCATGATCTCAGGGTCCTGGGATCAAGTCCCGCATCGGGCTCTCTGCTCAGCAGGGAGCCTGCTTCCCTCTCTCTCTCTCTCTCTCTCTGCCTGCCTCTCCGTCTACTTGTGATCTCTCTCTATCAAATAAATAAATAAAATCTTAAAAAAAAAATTTTCTCTTGGGTATGCCTAGGTGGCTCAGTTGGTTAAGAGTCTGCCTTTGGGTCAGGTCATGATTCCAGGATCCTGGGATGGAGCCCTGTGTCGCCTCTCCCTCTCCCTGCTCTGCGGGGAACCTGTTTCTCTCTCCCTCCGCCTGCTGCTCCCTGTGCTTGTACTCTTTCTCTGTCAAATAAATAGATAAAATCTTTTTAAAAAATATGAAAAATAAAATTTTTCTCTTGGTGTTTAAATCTAGATGAGTAGGCAGAACGTTGATATGATACTTTTGGGATTGAATTCCCCTTTTTTTTCCATGCCAGTATGGAAATATAATAGGAAAATTATTCTAAACCATACATATTCTTCAGTATATTAGAAAATGTAGTGCTAGTGCTCTGGTGCTGTTTTCATTTGATTCAATGAATGAAACCTTTGTACAAAACTTCCCCTTAAATTTTTGAATGGAAAATTTTGCCACTTGTTTTCATTAGATCAAGTAGTATGATAACAACTGCTATTCTGGGTAAAAATGTAAAATCAACAAAATGTTGATAAATTTACCTACAGAGAACGTTGCTTTATCAGCAAGAAATTTAGATTTTTTTTTTTTTTTTTGCAGTGAAACCCTATTTTAGCTCAGTACCATTATACAGCATTTTTAGCAGGTAATATAGCATAATCTGTGATTACCTTAGTGTAGTAAGTTTCTGTACTTCTTAAAATTGAAATTTGGGAGAAGGTTAAAAAGAATGACAGAAGGGTAAAGGTGCAAGCCCACTTTAAAAATCGTAAAAATGATAGCATTTCTAAAATTAGAGAAAAAGTGAATTTCTAAAAATTGAACTGTGATGGAAGCTGAAGATTTTGTGAATCATCAGTTTTCTTTGTTAATTAAAGGGATGATGCTACTTTTTTTATGTTAATGATTTTTACCAGTCAGACATAAAAGATATTTGAATAATTGTTTGCTGCCTGCACTTGATTTTATGTGAATAGATTTCCCATACTTTATAAAATTTTTGGCAGATTAAAAAAATTACTGGATTTTATATTTTTCCAAATTATTTTGCTACTGTGAATAGGAGCTGTGATTATTCTAAATTTATTTGAAAATGATCACATCCTTATTCTAAAAGGCTGTCAGAACATTTGAATCATTTTGGTCTTCTGCATCATTTTAACAGGCCTTGTGAGATTCCCAGAATAATTTTAATAGAAGGGCAGGAATTTGCCCTCATAGATTACATATCTTGCAATCTGGTTTCTTTCTTTAGTTGAAATATAATGAATTTCTAGTCCCTACATATTTTAGTGTTCAAGCACAGTTGACCCTTGAACATCACGGGTTTGCAAGTGTGCCAGTCTATGTAGACATGGATTTTTGTGAATAAATGCAGTATGTCTTTTTTCTTACGATTTTCTGAACATTTTTCTCCTTATTGTAAGAATATAGTATATAGCACATACAACCTACAAAATATGTGTTCAGCGACTGTTTGTTATTGATAAAGCTTCCTGTCAATGGTTGACTCTTAGCAGTTTAGTTTTTGGGAGTCAAAGTCTAAGCAGATTTTTGACTGTGCATAAGTCAGCACTCTTCACTCATGTTGTTCAAGGTCAACCGTGTAAGTATCAAATACATCCAGAAGTCAAATTCAGAGTTTTGAGTTGGAATCCTTGAAGTTAATCATTTTACCCAGTGGGATAACCATTTCTATGGCATTTTCTAATAGCTTTTTCCTTAAAAACACAGTAAGCAGGGATTTCCATTTCTTTATGAAGCAGCCTTCTCATCAATTATGTAATAATTAAGTTTTTCTTTTTTTTTCTTTCTACTTTGTGCCAGACATCATAACTGCCTTGTTCTCCTTTTGAAGTTATGAAGTATATAGACAAGCGTTAAGAATATTATAGTGAACATCCCTAAGATTCATTTACTCTTAATTTTTCCTCTGTTTGCCTGAGATTATTTTCTGTATCATTGTATATCATAGACCTATACTTCAGGTGTCTTCCTACAATTAAGATACATTAAATTTGTAGATTTCTGTTCTTTATAATTCTGGTAATCCTGTCAGAAGGGAAATGAGGTTAACGTGCTATCTGAACACCCATTCAACTTTCTCTTTTACTTTTGGACTGAAGTGAAACAAGGCTGTCCTTGGAGGACTTCATTTGACCTGAGATCCTCCCGAGCACCAGACCTGGGCCACTGTTCTCTTTATTTATTGCACATGGAAGCTTCTAGACCATTTTTCTTGCTGCAGGTTTAAAGCCTTGCTCCTCAAACCTTGTGCTGTTTGACTCTTTACAGTTTCTTCAGTGTTGCCCAATACCAACTGACCTCTGCAGGTCACTCTTGTTTATATGACTTTTTTCTTAAAATAAGAAACTATAGCATTGATTACATGTACACTAAGACCTCAGTTACAACCTGTTTGACCTTAACCATGTCAAAAGTAGTATTATCAAAGTAGTAATAGAAATGACTCTTTTTGTAGATAAAATATTCTCCAAATTAATCAAATGAAAGGAGGGTTAAAATGAGTCCCATGTTAAGTGAATATATATGGACACAAGATGGAGAAGACAATTGACATGCAGAAAGAAACCCCAAACCAAAAGGAAAACAATAAAACCCAAACCTGCTAAAAATGACTATAACCCATAATGAAGGCCAGAGAGGTATAAACCAACCATTTCCCAAAGGTAACCAAAGACCTATGTTTATTTTATCAAAAGTGGAAGTTGGAAATAGGAAGGTTTTGTATCTGTTAAGGAGTCATTGAAAATTCTAGACAGACATTGGGAAGTCTTGAAATGACACAGTGCTCTGACAATGTGGTTACAAGAAGAGAAAACACATTTTTATAAAAAGTATGGCATTAGCTTTTGCTGTGTCTGAGCAAGAAATTCCAGACAGAAGCACAATGAGAGACCTGGGCATCCTAGTACAAATCGGTCCTCTTTGAAGTTATAGTATTCCTAAAACTGCTTTGTACTCTAGGAGTAATTGGTTTTGTGATTCGTCGTAGAAGAGGAAGTGAAAGTTTAAATTTCATTAAATACAGACTATTCTGTGACTGTACTACCCAATATAGACAGGAAAGATGGGCTGTTTGTCATAGAAGCTTTATTTGCTTTGAGGGAGAAATGACAGTATCAAGAATTATGGTAGAATTGTGGATATTGCTTTGTTTACAGATTCAGAAATACTTGGTGGGGCAGTCAAAATATTCATATTTATAAGTTCTTTAGCTTTGAAGATTTGGTTTTAATCATGATTTAATCAGTTGTGCCTGTTAGCAAATAGAATATCATATTTTTCTAACTTGGCTAAGGGAATTTTAAATTAAGGTTAAGTTCAAAATTAATATTTCAGAGAGTAGTTAGTCCTTTCTCTTGGGTTGGAGATTAAATTCATTAAACAGAAAAAAAGTAGTAAAAAACCGGTTATGATTTCAAATGAAGTTAATTTGAATATTCAATGCCAGTTTTAAAATGTGGCCTATTTAGCTATTGAAAAATGCCAAGACTTTCAATGTTATTAAAAACATGGAATATGTACAATTACCTGAGTTCTTATGTATAGTAAAAGGAAAACTCTCTGTATTGATTGGTTTTATTCTTAGTAACCATCCAGTTGTTTTTATTATTTATTTATTTATTTATTTTTAAAAGATTTTATTTATTTATTTGACACAGAGAGATCACAAGTAGGCAGAAAGGCAGGCAGAGAGAGAGGAGGAAGCAGGCTCCCTGCTGAGTAGAGAGCCCGATGCGGGGCTCGATCCCAGGACCCTGAGATCATGACCTGAGCCGAAGGCAGAGGCTTTAACCCACTGAGCCACCCAGGCGCCCCCATCCAGTTGTTTTAGATGTGGTATAATAATTTATAACCCATAACTCCATCAGTTAATATAATAGGACTTCAAAAAATATGTATCCCATAACTTTTCTGTAAATGAAGTAAATACTAGGCCTCATGGGTATATCAACTACTTTGCAAATCTGTTTATTTTCATGAGTAAAATAAAAATGTATTAAATGTACTATTGTATAATGAAGGTATTGACATGTTAGTTCAAGCATTGTCTAGTAAAAGCATTACTTGTCCTGTGAAGAAAAGAAAGGAAGGGGGGAAACTGTAGATTAAAACGGATTTAAGAGACACGGTAACAATTGCCTATATGGATTTTGTTTAGATCTGGATTAGAACAAACTTAAAAAAAATACTCTGATACAATTGGGGAAATTTGAGCACTGATTGGTATTTGATGTTATAAATTATTATTATTAATTGTAGATATTATCATAATTGGCTTATGTTTAAAAAGTAAATTTCTACCTTAAAGAGATGGCATATAGAATTATCTACAGGTGAAGTGGTACGATGTCAGGAATTTGCTTCAGGATAATCCAGAGTGGTGGGCTAAGGAGTTAAGGGGTGGGTGGAGATATCAGTGAAATATGGTTTGCTAGGAGTTCATAAGGGTGGGGGTCATAATACTATTCTCAATAATTTTGCATTGGTTTGAGTTTTTTCGTAATAACAGATTTAGAAAAAATACAGTGCAACAGTATTAAAGATAACTGACAGTACTAAGTTACTCTGCCTTATCATCTGTTCAGAAGTAAAGACGTGTATAAGCACCACAAAGGTACTTAGAAATGTATCTTATGTGTAAATCTTATATTTTGTTTCCCTTTAGAGCTGAAGCCATTTATTTGAATCTTGGATGATTAACACCTAAATGCTTAACTCTCAGAACTACTGCTCAAGAGTCCCACCACAGTCAGGATTAGATGATTCAAGTTACCACCGAGAAATTACTGTCTTGAGTTCTCCGGTAAGACGATAATAAATATTCTAAAGACTAAATAATGACTGTGCGGTCTAAAAAGATTTTTAAGTGCTGGATGTGAGTGACTGACTTCTAGTATAATTTTTTAATCCTGACTCCTGTACCAGCAGTTGGAAGCTATGATCATCAACCAGAGAGCTTAGAAATATCAACAAGCAACAAGACTTCATGGCCTTTCCGGATAGATTTAGCTAGCGATGGGCACAGTCTTGTCACTGGAATGTCCCTGGAATGCTACGCTTTCCCCTTGCTGTATGTCTCAGGGTGGGTCCTTCCAAAGCTGATGCTGAAAAAGTCTGGCTTCCAGGATGTTCGTTAGGGATCCACACCTGCCAACAGGAGAGGTGAGGAAGCAGATTAGGCAGAGGAAATCAAACCACAATGCCGGCTTAACAAAGCCTTGGCCAAGCCCACAGGAAGAACTGTAGTTGTGAGAGTTTCTTTCCCTTCCTAAATAAATAGTAAGCTCCTTGGGAGCAGAGACATATTTTCAGTGCCCTTGTACGTTGCACAGGCCATTGTAGAAGGCACTCAGCAAACATCTGTGGAATGAGAGAAATCTGAGAAAAATCTTGTGACTTCTTCCGTAACACCTTGCCTTTTCCTTCGCCGGTTGAAAGTGCCGTTGAGAAAGTGGGGTTCGTAGAGACACAGGCAGTTATCTTGTATATCATGAACAAAGAAGGGAACTTGCCCTCCATTATCAGCCTGTGTTATAAACCACTGTTTCTGGGCTCCATAAGATAAGGGAGACCTATAACGGGACCCCAAGAGAACCGCAAACCGAAGTTGGAAAGGATATGTGATCCTATCTATTGAGAAGTAGAGGGAAAGACCCTGGCAGACACAGCAGTAGCTTCTCAGATCTTCAGACATACCGATTACGGTTCTAACCAGTTGTTTTTTTTCTGTGTGTGGGGAATAGGTTGTTCAGATAGGAGTTTTTATCCTTTCATGCTCAGGGGTTAAGAGAACATCCATTTCTTAGGAGCATTTTTTGAAAGTCAACATTATTTTCTAGTAAGTACGGTCCTGCTTTAGGGTAAGAAATTTAAGTCTTTCATTTGATTTCCTTGTTTATCCTTCATTTTTAATGTAGGATTCCCTGAGACAGGATACGCATTAATAAATCCTCTTAATTTTCCCTGAACCTTAGTAATATATTGCTGCTTTACATGTAGAGGACCTTCAATTAATATCTTTTAAATGAATGAAAGAAAAAATAGTTGACTTCACAATGTGGTAGAATAATAAGGATTAAACACTCAGCAATTTAGAACCAGAAGTTCTGAATTTTTCTTTTTTTTTAAAGATTTTTTTTTCTTTTTTCTTTTTAGATTTTTAATTAATTAATTATTTTTTTTTAACATTTCATTTATTTATTTGACAGACAGAGATCACAAGTAGGCAGAGAGGCAGGCAGAGAGAGAGGAGGAAGCAGGCTCCCTGCCGAGCAGAGAGCCCGATGTGGGGCTCGATCCCAGGACCCCGGGACCATGACCTGAGCGGAAGGCAGAGGCTTTAACCCACTGAGCTACCCAGGTGCCCCTCTTTTTAGATTTTTTAAAGATTTTTCTTTTAAGATTTTATTTACTTGCAATAGAACGAGAGAGCGAGAGAGCGAGCATGCAGGCAGGGGAAGTGGCAGAGGGGGAGGGAGAAGCAGGCTCTCTGCTGGGCAGGGGCCCCATCTGTGGCTCTATCCCAGGGCCCAGAGATCATGACCTAAGCCCAAGGCAGACAGACGCTTAACCGACTGAGCCAGCCAGGCGCCCCTTTATATTGCAATTTTTCCTGATAGCTATATAAACTTCTATGCTTCATCTTTTAAAATAATGTAAGTTATTTTCTTCGTGTTGAGTATTAGAATGAGATTGTGCTCATTCACTGAGTGAATCAGGTTTTTTTAAATTATTACTAAAATGTATATCCTTCGAAGTTATAAATTTGATTACTTAGGGAGTTTATACCTTACGTGATCCTTCTGTTTATTTACTTCTTGCTCACTTTGTACCCCCACCAGAGGGCAGGCAAAGAAAAGGAGAGAAGGAGATACTAATTTCAGTTCTCAAAGTCTCATGTAGGCACACTTCACTGACATATTTTGTCCTGCTTCTGGACTACAGTAAGGCAGTAGGATCAGCTGCTTTTGTTATTTCAAAATATTTAGTAGAATGCTCAGTTATTTGGAATTAAATTATGTAAGGTTGATTACTGGGTTTATAGCACTAAATATTTATACTTTAAATTCTTCAATTTTGCATTCTTTAGACCCATGTACTTTTAAATTATCAATCCTTTTTGATAATTCACGCCAAAGTTTTCATTGCTACTATCAATAATCACCATTGACTGCAGTGAGTTCTTTTTGTGTTTAAAAGTACCTTGGAAGGTTCGCAATACAGTATCAAGTTTTAAATTACTGCTTTTAATCTCCCATAAAACTTGATGTTTCTGAGGTCTCAGTGAGTTTTCAGAATGATAAGAATTATCTTTTGAATATAAGTTACTGTTTTGCACTTCAGTTGTAAGTTTCTTTAAAAGTAAGACACTCCCCAAAGTAAAGTAAATTTGTCTTAACATTATCCCAGCTTAGATTTTCAGTCTAAATGTTAAACCAAGTGGATGCTAGGCATTTTATAGTCTCCATATTGCTGTTAACACCCATTGTGCACGTACATGTATGGCTGTGTATGAACGAAGTGCGGTTTCATGGGCTAGAGCTGTTTGGTTTGTTATCAGTGTGAACAGCAAATGTCTTAAAAATCAGCTTTGGAACAGCTGGCAGTTGACCTGCTGGTGTTCGGCACCACCTAAGTTCACGTGACGTTTCTTTGCTCTTTGACACTAATAGTGTAACTGACCTTCTCATCAGGAAGTTGGTGCAAACATCTTTCCATGTGCTTGTGGGTCTAGTAATGCAGAAGAACCTTAAAATGGATTTTTTAAAGAGAGTCATTCCTCCCATTCTTCCGGGAGATGTGGTTTTGGATACTAGAGATAGTTTTCTGGAAAGCTCTCCAAGATTACTTAAGATGAGACGTCTTAGTTGGCTTTCATCAGAGAAGATCATAGCTGAGAAAGATGGAATCCATTTCTGTCACAGTAATTATGACAGACACCCACATCAGCAACTGGGTAAAGTAAAGATGCATTCTTTTCAATTCTTTAAAATATTTTAGGAAAGTAAAATTATTTTTACAAGTATGAAGTCTGGTGAGCATACATCTTTATTTTGAAAATCAAGCATAAATAGTAAAAATGTTTAATATAGTAGAGGTGTATTTGATCTAAAATTTTTTTAGTATCAAAATCGTTGTTTTGAGTTTAGATGGAGAAATATTGATGCCATACATCAAGATTAAAGCCATTAGTAAAAGAAAAAGTTTGGTGATCTTTGGAAAATATTTTGATGAACGAGTGTTATACTTACTGAAAAAATGTTATTGGTACAACCTATGAGATATGTAAATGAAAATTAAGATACGGGTTTTATCTATCATTATAGAATCCACTTAAATTTTGTTTAAAAATATATCCCATTCTCACTATATATATATATATATATATATATATATATATATCTCCCATTCTTTTGTTCTGAAGATAAATATTTAGGGTAAAATATTAAAAAAGTCACATCTTTGAATATAATTATTATTTTGTGTCATTGTGCCTTTTTTTCCTATAGTCTTGCAAAATTGAATATAACACCTTTTAAAGTCTGAGAGGATGACAGTTATTATGTATTAGGAGAAAAATCAGTTTTGCGTATAGTAACTAGAAAATATTAAAAGACAGGAAAATTGTTTAGGAAGAAGATGGAAAAATGCTTTAAGTTTTTACATTTTTGACTTAAACATTTTAAAATGGTGAAATGTTCTGTGTTAAGTATGAGCTTTGTAATCTTAGGGAATAAATGTGGGCTCATATAAATTAATGTAATATTTAGTAGAAAGAGGAGAGTTCCTGTAAACCCTCTGCAAGTGTGATACATATTTTTATAGTTGTTTTCTGTGTATATTTTAATATGCACATACACATTTTTACTTATAGCATTAAATAATGAGATTTACTCTCCCAACTATTCTTATACTTGCTTTTTCAGTTAATACAGCATAAATATGTCTCACTTAAAATGCTCTCCATTGTGTGGTTATAATAATATATTCATTCAGTGTCTTATTGATGAACATTTAGGATGATTTTAATTTTTAGTTATTAAAAAATTGTTATGTAGTAAATATCCCTTGGTATATCACTTTATATTTTTGTGTGATTACTTCTCAGTAGAAATTTCTATCTGCATTTTTAAAAGATTTTATTTATTTATTTATTTGACAGAGAGAGAGAGAGAGAGAGAGAGATCTCAAGTAGGCAGAGAGGCAGGCAGAGAGAGAAGAGGAAGCAGGCTTATCCCTCGAACAGAGAGCCCAGTGAGGGGCTTGATCCCATGACCCTGTGATCATGATCTGAGCTGAGGGCAGAGTCTTAACCCACTGAGCCACCCAGGCACCCCTCTATCTGTATTTTAAGTTTTTACAGACAATGCCAAGTAACCTTTCAAAAATTTCTCCATGTAAGCTCCCCAGGGCAGGGCGTTTCCCTATTTCTTTTTTTGTATTCTCCCTAACACTATTTCTTGTCAGTTTAAAACATAGGGTGATATTTCTGAGAATCCATATATTTTGTTTTAAAAATATCCATTTTTAAAAGAAAGGAGGAAGAGCTTTTAAGGTTTAAGAAGAAATATATGTTGGCATTTACAGTGTACTGGTAAGAAGTCATTTTCCATGCTCTTCACTTAATTGGGTGGATGAAGTGGAGGTAAGGCCACTGATGGGTTAGTGTGTCTTAATTTAAATTAAAATCTGTGAGTTGTTCAGCCCCTAGTTCTGTGTTCAGCAGTGTACGCATATGTGAAACATATTAATATATTTATATGTGTACTTATTTAAGTTATTAAAAATTTACCTTTCCTTTAAGTTTCCCTCTTGAACCATTTGATTTTCTTTACTGTGCCGTGAACAGTATGGTTAGACTTGATGCTGAAATGGAATGTGCCATGCCCATTAGTTTCATATGACTCTTTTTTTAGTTTAAAGACTGTCTTACACATTTTTGAACAAAGCACGCATATTATGAAGTGTGATCATTAGAGGCGCCGAGGCAGCTCAGTTGGTTAAACGTCTTGAGTCTTGATGTCGACTCAGGTCATGATCTCAGTGACCAGAGATCAGGCCCTACATCGGGCTCTGTGCTGAGCATGGAGCCTGCTTGAGATTCTCTTTCCCTCTCCCTTGGCCCCTCCCCACCACTTGTGCGCGATGCTTTCACTCTCAAAAAAAAAAAAGGTGTAACAGTTTTGTAATTTATGTGAATTTGCAAATAAACACTCAAGTTAATGATTAAGAATTTTCTGTAGTATCTTTTTTTTAAAAAAAGATTTTATTTATTTATTTGACAGAGATCACAAGTAGGCAGAGAGGCAGATAGAGAGAGGGGGGAAGCAGGCTCCCCGCCGAGCAGAGAGCCTGATGCAGGGCTCTATCCCAGGACCCTGAGATCATGACCTGAGCCGAAGGCAGAGGCTTAACCCACTGAGCCACCCAGGCGCCCCTCTGTAGTATCTTTTTACTAATCACGGTCAAAGCAAAGCAGAATCATGGAGTACTGAAGAATCTGTTGTCTGAAAATTCAGGGGCTGCAAGTTCTTTGCAGAACTCTTGCTTGGTTTTTCTCTTCAAGAATAAAATTCAGCTTCATGGAGTGACTTAAAATTAATTGACAGGACTTCTTTGGCAATTTCTGCACAGGGACTCAGTTTTAAAATGTTTGGTTCTTAAATTTAAATTTACTGATCAGTTCCTTTTCTTGCATCTCAAGATTTGATAATAAATTTATATCGTACATAAAAATAAGACACACATGCTGGCAATTTGCAAACCTGTACCCCTGGGGCTAATGATACATTATATGTTAATTAAAAAATAAAAATAAAAAAATAAGACACACACGATTCACAGCAATGTGCAAATAGGTTGCTTGGAACTCAGCTTGAGTGAATTTTATTTCCTGTTTACTGGTGGTTCTGGGATAGAGATAATGCATTAGTTTAGCCAGAAGTCATGCAAATATGACTGTTCTGCAAATATGACTGGGTACATAGTTCTTCTAAGGGGTGTTACCGTTTTGTTCGTGCCGTGAAAGGAGAAATCAAGACTATGAAAAGATTTCATATCACTAATGCCAAGAACAAACTATGCTTTTACAGAGAAACTAGTGTGATATCTCATAGCTTTGTACTTGGATCAGTTGCCAACTTGTTTACTTGCTAATTCAAAGTGGAAGGTGTGATTTCTAAGGAATGTTAGACAAGGTTGTAATATGGATAGATGACACTATACTTTGTGAGAGAATCAATTGAGAATAAGCTAGTCTGCGATATACAGAAATTTACTTGCTACTTGTAACTCCAGAAGTGTTCATAGATGCGTAGGGTTTCCTTAACAAAAAGATGTATAGAATTTTGAGGTATTTCCAGGATTGACATTTTGAACGTTTTTCTTTGCTTTTGATCAACTCTTTCATTTTTTCTCCTAAATATTAAGTTAACCTAGTATTTTAAGAATTTTGTAGAAATTCTCAAACAGCTCACTGGATTTGCCGGAAATCCTTTGTTTCTCTGTAAAACATCTATAAACAGATGCCTGTGGTACACTGCACATTGTCCAAAGCCTTTCCCACCATTTTTGCACCCAACAGGTTAAGTTGTGTGGGCTTACCAAGAGTTGGCTGTGTTTTAAGCTAAACCTGTTTATGCCAATTATGCTTGTAATTGTGATCCTGTAACTTAATTAGGTATTACGTAATTCACTGAAGTATGAGACTGAAAAGAAGGGGTTGTTTTGGTATAAACAAGGTTGACTGGTTGGGTGAGACTCCACAAACATCAATTCCTGAAAAAAATAAATTGCGTTTGAATTACAGGTTGGTCAGAGAAGTGTATAAGATTGGAAGCGTTTTTTTCCTCAGATACTTTCAACTTCCCTTTCCACTTTGAAGAAATTTAAATTGGAAATCATAGGCAATGTATATGGGTTGGACTTTAGGCAAGGCAGACAATGCTGTGATCAGCAAATTCATCTTAAGGACTTGGCACTATATCAAATGCTAGGGAACAAATTATGGATTTTATATTTTAAGTTAAAATAAAACTTTTAGTGGACCTATTGATCTTTGTTTCCCCTGATTCCAGCTTTAATAGAGCTTTTTGATTAGATGATTAGCTAACAGTTGTAATTTATAGTAAAGGAACTCTGCTGTATATAGTTCTGTAAAGTTGCGGTTTTGTTAAAGAAGTAAATCATTTCTGTTCCAGCTTCTTTGATGAAAAAAAAAAAAGGAATCAAGTTGTTCATGGTATGTAATCTTATTCATAATGTGCTTAAGTAGCCATGTATTTTTGGTGTAGAGTCCTAATCATGTGATCAAAGACTGATTTCACTGATAAATATTGGTAGAATTGGCATAAATGATATCTATCTTCAGACATAAAAGTTGGTGGGGAGAAGATGCCCTTCACTGATTCAGAATATACCACAATGTTGTCCAACCACTGAAGAACAGTGACTGTTAGGCACGGTCATGAGTCAGATCCTAAGAATCAGGCAGTGTGTTTCCCCAGGCTTCTGTTGTGACACATGCAAGCCCTTCCATCTCCAAGACTGGGTTATTTTTATTCTGATGGAATCAACCTTTATTTTGTTGTTGTTCATTCTGTTTGGAGGCAAGAATAAGTGAGTGTAAATACGTTATAAGATTGGTTTTAAAATTCACCAGGAACAGAGATGATTGAACGGAATTGAGTATATATCACTGTTAAGGATGGAAGAAACTTTTGAGCACCTTCTGTATTCTGGGCACTGTTTTCTTGTTTTGTTTTACCAGTAGCTTAATTTTGTCTACCTATTTAATGTATACCACAAGTATAAAGGAAGTTGAAAATAAACTCTACCTACTGATGTGTTCCAGGATATGGCACATAATAGTTGCTCAATAAATGACTGGTTGAATGAGAAAATGTTCTCTTAAGTCCTCCTGCAAACCTTGTGAGATACGTTGTTATACAAAGTTTTAAAACTTCAGAGAGGCTGAAGCGAATTATTTGAGGACTTTTAGTTCCTAAATTGTAGCCCTTGCTTTTTTTTTTTTCCTCCCCTTAAAGATTTATTTATTTATTTATTTGACAGACAGAGATTACAAGTAGGCAGAGAGGCAGGCAGAGAGAGGAGGAAGCAGGCTCCCCGCTGAGCAGAGAGCCAATGCGGGGCTCAGTGTCAGGACCCTGGGATCATGACCTGAGCTGAAGGCAGAGGCTTTAAACCACTGAGCCACCCAGGTGCCCCAGCCCTTGCTTTAAAGTCAAGCATTTGTTCCTTGTACTCCATCTCGGTGCAGTGTTTGAGGTTTTCAAATCTTTATTTATAAAGTATTATTTTTTTAAATTTACTTATTTATTTTTTAAAGATTTTGTTTATTTATTTGACAGACAGAGATCACAAGTAGGCAGAGGAGGCAGGCAGAGAGGGGGGGTGAGCAGGCCCCCTGCTGAGCAGAGAGCCCAAGGTGGGACTCGATCCCAAGGACCCTGGGATCATGACCGGAGCCGAAGGCAGATGCTTTAACCCACTGAGCCACCCAGGCGCCCCTAAAGTATTTTTTTTTTTAAAGAGGGAGGGCATCTGTCAAGTTTAATTTTGCCGGTAAAGTGCATATCCTTTTTTTCCCAGTGATTTCATTTTAATTAAGAGCTATATTTCAATAGGAAAACACTTTAATTTCAATATAAAGCATTACTGTTTGAGGCCCCGTGTTTCATTTTAATGAGCAGTTGATAATTATTTTTATAACACTCTGGTTACCTAAGCTGATGAAGTGAATAGCTGTTTCACGTGACTTTTACGAAAACAATTAAGAGGCATGCATTGGGATGCTATTCCATTTCATTACAAAGCATTCATGACTCCATGGGATGGAAAATAAACTTTTAAATGGTACACTGGTATACCTCTCTTGAGGTACTCAGCACAGCTCACTAGCAGGGACAAAGCAGAATGTAGCATTTAGTATAAAATTCCAAATGCATCTTGTTTGAGTTTAATTTATTTATCTTTTTTTTTTTAAGATTTTATTTATTTGTCAGAGAGAGCACAAGCCAGGGCAGGGGTGGGGAGCAGTAGGCAGAGGGAGAAGCAGGCTCCCCGATGAGCAGGGAGCCTGATGCAGGGCTCCATCCCAGGACCCTGGGATCATGACCTGAGCCGAAAGCAGATGCTTCATGGACTGAGCCACCCAGGCACCCCTCTTGGCTGACTTTTGAAGGCTGCTATCTATATACGGCTAGTAAAGAAAAGGGGGTGCTGTTATTAACTGGATTTCCTTAATAAGGGATCTTTCCAGTTTTGTTTTTGCAGAACTGATCTCAGTGGCCAGGTTTTGTTTCTCCAGAACAGCTCAGTTTTGTCTGATACGACCTGTATTGGCTAGAGGACTAGCATGGCAGGTCAGTCTCTTGTGAGAACGGAATGAGATGGGCAAAGAGCCATTGAAGTCTTCCTCAGAGAGTGGACCATTAGTAGGGAGTTTAGAGGAGATCCTGGGAGAACACGGAGATGAGGTTTTCTTCTGGCACTTCTGCCTGTAGACAGAACAGACCTAAGGAGATGGGAGAATCGTTTGGAATTCAAATGTGATGAAAAGGATGGTGGGCAAGGCAATGTCTGGGAGGAACCTGAGCTCCAAATGATAATCCGTCTGCTCTGGGATTTCTGGCCTGACCCACATGATAACTTGCTGTAAATATGTGAAGGAGCTCAGGAGTTTTTCTTGCTTATACAAGTGGGATTTGGAAGCATTGGGGCTTTCATAGTGTCATGAAATCAAGCAGCGTCCCTGACTTCAGAGAGCCTTGGGAGCACTTCCCAGGCTGTAATCATCAGAGGACATAGAAGCCTTATTGGGTGTTCTGTTCGCGCCTTTTCTGTCTCTTCAAGAATTCCCGTGGCGGAGCTATTGGGAAGACCCCCAGCAGCGATAGCAAAGGGGCGGTGGGGTACCATGAAAGGAGCAGAGTGGGCTTTCATCCAGATGGAGCTGAGCTGGCGCGGTGACCGGCTGCGTGTCCTTGAACAAGTTACTTCATCTCTCTCGGCCAGTTAACCTCCCCTCTCAGTCTGAATGATAGCTTCTTTTGTAGCTTTGTTTTTGAGATGATAAAAAATGGCAGCAGAATCGACACATGGTTGAATACACGGTGGCTTTTGTTACTTACAAAAAGTTTTGGAGTTTTGACCTGGAGGTAGATGAATCATGTCTAACTAGCATTCATGCCTGGATCACTGCGTACTGGGAAACACTCTAGGAATTTGGATCTAGGTCTTTTACTGTGCCTAATTCCAAAGCTTTAGCCTGTGATTTACGGCGACGGGACAGTTCACAGGAGCTGGAAATGCACACTTTTTCTTGTGCTCCCTTTGTCCACAGTGTGTGCTCCGCCAGATAACCACCGCCAAGTGATTGCACGATGCAGATACAGAGGTTTTTGGAAGTCAGTGCTACAACGTGACCTTGTACTTCCTTGTGGTTGGGTGGTATTTCTTAAAAAATTATTTATTTACTTTTAAAGATTGTATTTATTTGTCAGAGAGTGAGCACGCACAAGCAGGGGGAATAGCAGAGGGAGAGGGAGAAGCAGGCTCTCTGCTGAGCAGGGAGTCCAACGTGGGCCTCAGTCCCGTCCTGAGTTCAGGACCTGAGCCGACGGCAGATCTTAACTGACTGAGCCACCCAGGTGCCCCTCTCTTGGTTGTTTTTGTTTGTTTGTTTGTTTGTTTTTTATTTTTTTAAATATTTATTTATTTATTTGTTTGACAGACAGAGATCACAAGTAGGCAGAGAGGCAGGCAGAGAGAGGGGGGAGCAGGCTCTCTGCTGAGCAGAGAGCCCGATGCGGGGCTTGATCCCAGGTCCCCAGGACCATGACCTGGGCCGAAGGCAGAGGCTTTAACCCACTGAGCCACCCAGGTGCCCCTGTTTGTTTGTTTTTTAAAGATTTTATTTATTTGTCAGGGAAAGAGAGAGAAAGAGTGGAGGGAGAGGGAGAAGTTCCATGTGGGACTCAATGAGCTGAAGGCAGACGCTTAACTGACTGAGCCACCCAGGTGCCCCTCTCTTGGTTGTTTTTAAAGTGAGCCTAACACTTCATAAGAAAGATCATTTTAGACCGTCTCCTCAAGTGACTTGGATGTTTATTTTTTTTTAAGTTGGCACAGTTACGTATGGCTTCGGTTAGGGTCAGAGTTTTACTTCCTTAGGCTTTAGAAAGGACTTGCAAGAAACTTAACTGAAGTAAAGATGTATCTGTCTCACTTTTTTTTTTTTTAAAGATTTTATTTGTTTATTTGACAGAGAGAGAGATCACAAGTACACAGAGAGACAGACAGAGAGAGAAGGGGTGGGGGTAGCAGGCTCCCTGCTAAGCAGAGAGCCGGATGTGGGACTCGATCCCAGGACCCTGGGATCGTGACCTGAGCTGAAGACAGAGGCTTGACCCACTGAGCCACCCAGGCACCCCTCTGTCTCACTTTTTAAGGGGCCTGGAATAGCCTCTCCTCTCTCCCCATTTACTGGGCTGTTTCCTAATCACAGAATTGATACGGACCTGGTATGTACTGGTACAATGATAGTAGTTGTTAAAATATTACAATTCCTCCTCTCAGTTGAAGGTATTATATCTAGGATAAAATAGTTGAAACAGAGTAGATAAGAAAAATATATAACTGGAGCACCTGGGTGGCTCAGTGGATTAAGCCTCTGCCTTCGGCTCAGGTCATGATTTTAGGGTCCTGGGATCGAGCCCCACATCGGGCTCCCTGCTCAGCGGGGAGCCTGCTTTCCCTCTCTCTCTGCCTACTTGTGATCTCTCTCTCTGTCAAGTGAATAAATAAAATCTTTAAAAGAAAAATATATAACTAAATAGGGTGGCCTCAGTGGCTCAATCGGTTGGGCTCAGTCAGTTGACCTGCCTTCAGCTTAGGTCAGGATCCCAGGGTCCTGGGATCGAGTCCTGTTTAGGGTTCTCTGCTCAGCAGGAAGCCTGCTTCTCCTTCTCCTGCTCCCCCTGTGTGTGCTGTCTGTCAAATAGATAAAATCTTTTAAAAAAAAGAAAGAAAAATATATAACTAAATAAATACTAGAGGAAATATGCTGAAATAATAAAGGCATAGAAAGGTGAATAAGATGATACATAATATCTATATCAGAAGACATTAAGGAAACAGTGAAGATGAGGTTAAAAACAGAGGCAGTAAAAGTAGGTACAGATGAGTAAAGCTGAATGTAAGTTTAAAATGTAACTAAAGGAATATACTGGAGAAGTTAAACAAAAAATAGTGTGCTGTAAAAGGAGTTTAGGAAACAGCAAACAGGCCAAGGGTTAACTCCACCCACATACAAGCAGGAGCCTTTGGATTGAAACAGCCTTGGGCTCAGCTTCCAGTCCTGGCCACCCACCCCCCCCCCCCAGCTGCAGCTCTGCAGGCGGGAAGGGGCGGGGTGGACACGGGACAGGATGGGGGGGTGGGGGGATGGGGGGTGGCGAGACACACGACCGAGGTCTCTGCGTCTGCGTCCTTTTCCTTGGCTTCCAATCTTTTCCTCACCCTCAACCTCAGTTAATTATTCTTTGTGACAGGACTAACTCCTAGTCCATGAGTTTCTGTTACTCCATTTAATAATGTAAAAGCATCGTTTCTTTTCACCCGATGGTGAGTTTTTTGTGATCAGAGTTGATCTTACTTCTGTGGGGAGCCCCAGCGCTTAGCCTGATGTCAGGTGCTTAGGAAACAGTAAATGTTGGCTGGGTTTTTGAGGCCTCTCTCCTTTGGTTCTTGTCCTCTGTGTCCTAGAGCAAGTTTTTACTTGTTCCTGAGAGCTGCTGTCAGTTGCCATAATTAGGCCCCGCCTTTTTCTTCAAAGTCGTCTAGTACATTGCTCAGTAGGCCATGGTTGCTGAGGCAGAACTAACCTTCCAGTAGCTTCACAACGAAAACAAACAAACCAAAGACCCCAAACAAAATCCTCGAAGCGTGCAGACAGTGATCTAGAACATAGGTCAGCAAACCTTCTTGACTTCCTGGAGCGAAGGGGCCAGATGATATGCAGACAATGGGCGGAGTTGTGTTCCAGTAAAACTCTGTACAACCACAGCCGATGAAGCAGATCTGGCCTGTGGGCTGAAGTGTTCAAAGCCCTAAACTAGATATGGAAAGGAGTCTTGTTGAGGTCAGAGGGCTCCCTGTGGGTAACTTACCTGGGAAGCAGAGAACGGAAGGGATCCATCGGAAGAAGGCATCTAGCGTTATACTTACTTCTATTTTCTACAGCCCCTGAATAGTGCTTTATCCTTAGCAGGTGTTCAGTAAATATTTGTTGATTGAGTTCGGGATCCTGCTCTGTTGCTTGTGTTCCCTGGCCTTCGGTTGTCTCATCTAAAACTTAATGGATTATGTTATGTGATGTTTAAAGTCTCTCCAGTTAGGAAAAAAAAAATCTGTGACTCATCAACTGTTTGTGGAAGGCCAGATGGTTTATTCTTTAAAGACAATAATTGTTGGCTTTATTACATTTCCCGTATGCCCTTAGTGCCCTCCTGAGTTCTGGAATGGTCGCTTTTATCAGATGGTTTATAGTCTTTCCACATTGGAACTCCCCATCCATGAAACTCTTCTCTCTCACTCCATCCGACCACGTATATGAACAGAACACACACTCTGTCTGTTTTAATCATCAAATTTATTAAACCTACTCATTTTTCTTTGTTATTTAAAAGAATAAAGTAGCTATAAAGTTAAGTAGATAATCTCAGGTGATTGTAGAAAGACGGCAATGAAGATGAGGATCAGTCTTGTGGCTTAGAATTATATTTTTCTAAATTTTGTATCAGCAAAGTGAACATTGCATCATTTGATTTATTCATTTAAATTGTTAAAGAGAAACAATCCAAAATTAACTTACTTATTACAGATATAAATTATAGTCACCTTAACTAAATTCTAAATTCTTTCTCTTAGATTTTTTAAAGAAGATTTTGTTTACTTATTTATTTTTTTGTCAGAGAAAGAGAGAGAGAGAGGGAGTGTGCACACAAGCAGGCAGAGAGGCAGGCAGAGGCAGAGAGAGAAGCAGGCTCCCTGCTGAGCAAGGAGCCCAAGGCAGGACTTGATCCTTAGACCCTGGGATCATGACCTGAGCCAAAGGCAGCAGCTCAACTGACTGAGCCACGCAGGTGTCCCTTTTTCTTAGATTTTTAATAGCTTTTTCTGTTTTTAAAGAATGATTTACGACTAGGTAAGCTGTGTGATGATCTCTTACACTATTCTCAAGAAGTCTAAGCCAGGGGGTGCCTGGGTGACTCAGTGGGTTAAGCCTCTGCCTTTGGCTCAGTTCATGGTCTCAGGGATCTGGGATTGAGCCCCCCATTGGGCTCTCTGCTCAGCAGGGATCCTGCTTCCCCCCATCTCTCTGCCTGCCTCTGCCTACTTGTGATCTCTCTCTCTCTCTGTAAAATAAATAAGTAAATGTAAATTTATTTATTTATTTGTAATTTATTTTGTATTTGTATTTGTATATTGTATTTATTTAAAATTTATTTATTTATTTATCTGTAAATAAATAAAATCTTAAAAAAAAGTATAAGCCAGTATATACTTCTAGTCTACTTAATAAAGAAACTTAAAAAACAAAACAAAATAAAAAAAAGAACTCTGAAAAGTTCTTTGTAAGGAATACAGAAAATTTATTTTTTAGGCCTCTGAATTTTTCTAATCTCTATTCCTTTTTTTTTTAATTTTTAAAAATTTTTTTATTTTTATTTTTTTAAAGATTTTATTTATTTATTTGACAGAGATCACAAGTAGGCAGAGAGGCAGGCAGAGAAAGAGGGGGAAGCAGGCTCCCCGCTGAGCAGAGAGCCCGACATGGGGCTCAGATCCCAGAACCCTGGGTTCATGACCTGAGCTGAAGGCAAAGGCTCAACCCACTGAGCCACCCAGGCGCCCCCCCCCCACCTTTTTTTTAAAGTAGGCTCTGCACCCACCATGGAGCCCAATGCTGGGCTTGAACTCACAACCCTGAGATCAAGACCTGAGCTTAGATCAAAAGTCGGATGATTTTTTCTTTCTTTCTTTTTTTTTAAGGTTTTTATTTATTTACTTGACAGAGAGAGAGACAGCGAGAGAGGGAACACAAGCAGTGGCAGGAGGAAAGGGAGAAGCAGGCTTCCCTCTGAGTAGGGCACCCGATGCAGGGCTCGAACCCAGGACCCTGGTATCATGACCCTAGCTGAAGGCAGGTGTTTAACAGCTGAGCCACCCAGGTGCCCTGAATCCGATGCTTAACCGACTGAGCCACCCAGGTGCCCCTTCCAATCTCTGTTTTTTTAAATGAGTATAGTTGTGTGCTAAAAATGGCATATACAAAATAATAGTATATTTTAAAATAAAAATAGTATATTTTAAAGTAGCTCTTCTTAAACTTTAATGTGTTTGAGAATGACCTAGGGAACTTATAAAAATGTGGATTCTGCTTTACTGGGTTTAGAGTCAGGCTTTAAAGAATATTAAGATTATGAAAGCAGGTTTTTCCAAATTCCTTTTCATGCAGTTTATGGTAAGGTGACCTGTGCATAAATATTTTTCTGTGTTTTGCCTGTCTAATTCTGCTGGACAGGATCTTCATCTTTTCTTCCTACCCCTACTGGTATTCCGCTTGCTAAGTGTGGTTTTTGTCTGTCCATTTGGTTTCCTGTGGAGTTCATTGGCATCTACTTTCCTCTTTGGTTTTGACCCTTCTACTTGACGGGAGCCTTGCTGACTCACTCCTTTGTTGTGAAATCAAGAATGGTATCGAAGGTGGCTTTAATGATAAAAAGTTCTAGTTGATTGAAAACTTACATGCTCCTGGCAGTGCAGGAACAACCCGGAAGGGCTAGTGTTGGCAGGAAATAGTGAGCCTTCACTTGGTAATGGATGGTTCGTGGGTACAGTGACCACAGGTCTCCGGAGACCCTGGGTGTGTTGTGGTTTAGTCTCTGCTCTGGCATGTCATTAATAGGGGCTACTTTCGTGCTCAAAAAAGTCTGGCCTTGGTCATTTTGTGTTCACCCTGTTCATAGCTTATAGAATTTTATCTATCTTTACCAATAGGATTGGCCGATTATAATGCATATAATAATACCCTTTTCTTTCCAATACATCTGAATAATATATATTGATGATAGTGACAGTATTTTAGTACTAACAATTCTATTTTTTGGGGGGTAGTGAATATATGTTACATGTATTATAATAAAAGTACAAATCTGATAATGAGTAGTCTTTTGAATGGAAATTTTAATTTTAATTTTTTATTTTTAATTTTTTTTAAAGATTTTATTTATTTATTAGACAGAGAGAGATCACAAGTAGGCAGAGAGGCAGGCAGAGAGAGAGGGGGAAGCAGGCTCCCTGCTGAGCAGAGAGCCCAATGTGGGACTCGATCCAAGGACCCTGAGATCATGACCTGAGCTGAAGGCAGCGGCTTAACCCACTGAGCCACCCAGGCACCCTATTTTTATTTTTTTAATTATTTTTTAAAGTTTTATTTATTTCAGGCAATCTCCGTACCCAACACGGGGCTCAAACTCAAGACCTGGAGATCAAGAGTTTCACCCTCTTCCAACTGAGCCAGATAGGCATCCCTAGAAAATTTTAAATCTGGGTTTTTATTAACAGTGTCTTCAAAATTTTTTCAGGCAGTTGAAAACAATTTCTGATATCCAGGTAAGGATCTCAAGAATTAATTTTAAATCTATTTATAAACATTTTTTTCATTCAAGAAATAATAATATCTTAGCACTGAGCCAAATAATAGCAAGTTGGTATGGTTTGTGAAGGCAAGGAAGAAAGTATGATTACAGGGTCTGGGAGGTTTCATTTTAAGCAGAGGAAGCAATTTTTTAAAATATGTGAAATATATAAAAATAACTTAAACCAAAAGCTAGGAACAAGTTGGTCTATTAATAAATGCCCCGTGTCAGGAAGGTAACAGTAATTGTACCTTACCGCATACACAAGTAATATAATTGCTGCATAGGTTACCACTCCCAAAATTATAGAGTGTGGTTAAAAATGCTTCTTTACAGATTTTATGCTGCTAATTTGTGAATATATTGACGCCTTGACCCAATCTGTGAAATTTGCGTAAAACTTATCTTTATTAGAAATCCTTTTATAGCTATATCTATTAATTCAGAAACTCGATTTACATTTCTAGAATAAGCAGTTAATGTGGATGTAACCTGAAACCTTACTACCCAGAAACAGATGGAATTCTGGTTCATTGAGGGAGCAGTTCCCTTCACTCCTGACTTTATTTTGTCGGTTCATTCATAGTGCTGTATTTGAATTATTGTCTCTCTCTCGCTCGCTCTTTTTTGTTTCTTGGTTTGGTTTGATTTGGTTTTATTTCTCTTGAGCGGAATCCATTAATTTCTGGTTATTGTTGGCTAGGGATTACTTGAAAATAATGAATTAGTTTTTCCCCCTCTTCAGCAGAGAAGACAGGCAAGAGAGCTTGTGGGGTCTGTCTACTTGTCCTCTGTCTCTGTAGCCTCTGTCTTACCTATAGTCCTGACATCTCCTGTGTACTTTTGATCATTGTAGTCCATACTCTTGCTGTGACCTACATCTGGTTTTTCCATGTTCCGTGCACAATCCACGGACTCACCTAAACCTAGGGTTCACTCTTGACTATTTGAGCTTTATTTTTTTTTCCCTGTCCTGTTGGTCACCAAATATATCAAGAAGTATCTAGTAGGAAAAATTGGAATCTCTCTTATTCTCGTCTTTATTGCTTTTTTCCTATTTTTTTTTCAAGATTTTATTTATTCAACAGAGAGAGATCACAAGTAAGCAGAGAGGCAGGCAGAGAGAGCGGGGGAAGCAGGCTGCTTGCTGAGCAGAGAGCCCGATGCGGGGCTTGATCCCAGGACCCTGGGATCATGACCTGAGCTGAAGGCAGAGGCTTTAACCCACTGAGCTCCCCAGGTGCCCTATTGCTTTTTTCCTAATTACTGCAAGTATACTATGTATTTTTTAGTCCCTTTCTTTCCCCTCGGCAACTTACGCTCAGTAGACTTCAGGAGAACCTCCACCTAATCATCAGTGGGTCTGTCTCTCCTTGTTCCTGTTCAGAACTCTTCTCCAGTATCCAGCCAATGATTTCAGTTTTTCTTGGAGCCCTCCAGATATTTCAGGGGGTCTTTTCAGATTTTCTCAGGTAAGTGAAAGGAAAAAAGTGGGCATGACGCTGGTACCCTAATCCTTGGTTAGCCCAAATTACTTTGAATTTTTTTTAAAAAAGATTTTCTTTATTTATTTGAGAGAGAGAGGGAGAATGAGAGAGAATGAGTGAGAGCATAAGAAGAGGGAGGGCCCAAGGGAGAAGCAGACTCTCCCTGCAAGCAGAGAGCCCGATGTGGGGCTCGACCTCAGGACCTTGGGATCATGACCTGAGCTGAGGGCGGACACTTAACCCACTGAGCCACCCAGGCACCCTGGACTTACTTTGATTTTAATCTGTTTTTTCTTTTTGGGTTTAAGCATAAAGATTCATTCTTTAGGAGGTACATGCCAAACAGATTTGAGAGTTGCTATTGTCCCCTCAGAGTGGCTGTCCCCGATCACACTAACTCAGTAGGGCCTCATCTGTTTTTTTATGTAAGGAGACCCACTTTATTACCTTCACAGCCCTTAGTCACAATTTGTAATTTTATATTTGCATGTTTGTATGTGGGGACTTCCTCCCCCACCCCCAAACTCCTAATCTGTACCATTGTATCCTAGCCTTCCCAAGGGCACACAGATCTGTTTTATTCATTAAATTATCATTTAGCACTTGGCAGGGTGTTTCCAGTGTTTAGACAACTTATATCTAATATAATGGGTGACATGGTTGGGCTTAAATGTATCTTGTTCTTATTTTCTATTTGTTCCATCTGTTTTGTTTTTACCCCCTCTTTTGTTGCCTTCTTTTGGACTAATTGTATATTTTTAAATTGTAATTCTACTATTGGCTTTTTAAAAAACTCTTTTTTTTTTTTTTTAAGCTAGTTGCTCCAGAGTTTACAGAATGAATTTTGGCTTATCACAGTCTACTTTCAAATAATAATAACATTTAATGTATAAATGTAAGATCCTAAAATCTTCTATTTCTCTCCTCTATTCTTTGCACTGTTGTAGTCAGATTTTTTATTTTTACATGTTATAACCCTGACAGTATGTTAACCACTTCTGCTTTAAGCCGTCAATTAACTTAAAGAAATTTAAAATGAGAGATAAAGGGTCTCTTTCCCTGCAAATGTACCATTTCTGGCATTCTTCCTCAATTGTGTGAATTCAAGTGTTCATTTCATATGATCCTGTTTCTGCCTGAAGAACTTTCTTTAACATTTTTTGTATGCAGATCTGTTCGTGACAGATTCTTTCAGCTTTTTTTCTGTGTCAGGAAAATTTTGCTTATATCGTTGCAAGCTATTTTCACTGGGTATAGAATTATAGGTCATCCGGTTTAAGCTGTAAGCTTTTCAGCGATACCATTATGGGTGAAATGTTACCAACCAGAGAAACACATTAGAGACTCAGTGCCCAGGACAGAGCCTTGTTGGTTTCAGACGAAACATCTGTGTTGGTTTTTATCTTTTTCCTCTGTGTGTAAGTTATTTTCTTTGACTTTTTTAGATTTTCTCTTTGTCATTGGTTATTGGCAGTTTGCGGTGTGCCTTGCCATCGGTTTTTGTTGTTGTTGTTTGTTTGTTTTTGTCTTTGTTTTGTGTTCTTGCTTGAGGTTTGATGACAGTTTGGAATTTGTGGGTTTGTAGGCTTCCTCAATTTTTGAAAGTTTTTATTTATTTATATTTATTTTATATTATATATCTATTATATATATCATATATATTATATTTATTTACATTTATTTATTGAAAGTTTTATTTATTTCTTCAAAGAGTATTCTCTGTTCATTCCTCTCAGATTCCAATTACACATACATTGGACTGTTTGATGTTGTTCCAAAGGTCACTGAGGCTTTGAGCTTTCTTTTTTTTTTTTATTGTTTTGACATCAGTACTTCAGTTTGGAGCTACTGTTTCCATTTCTCCAAGTTTACTGATTTTTTTCTTCCCCCAAATCTGATCTTTTGTTGGTCCCATCTAGTGAATTTATTGTTAAGGACAGCATGTATTTTTTTTTTATCTTTCAAAGTTCTATTGGAGTCTGTCTCTTATATCTTCTGTTTTCTCTTCGTGAGTTCGTCAGTCTCATATTTTCTCTTCATTTTGTTTATTTTTTTCCTTTAAGTCCTTGAGCCTATTTATAATAGCTTCTTAAAGAGCACTTATGCTGATATCCATCATTTCGGTCATTTCTAGATTTCTGTTGACTGATTTTATGGGTCATATTCTCTTAACATCTTGACAGATAATTTAAGAGTGATTTTGAAGATTTTAAATTATAATTTTTTCTTGGATGCTGGACATTGTAAACATGACATTGTTGAGAGCTAGATTTTGTTATATTCTTTTAAAGAGTTATTTGTTCTGGAAGGCAGTACTTGCAGATAGCTGAATCCTTTGAGGCCTCTTGGATCCTTTGAAGCTATGTTAAGGAGGGCTTAAAGTAATCTTTAGCCCATTACATTTCTGAAGTATCTATAGAAAGCCCTGGCTATTCAACTAATGTATTTTCTTAGGCTTTTCTTATTTTTAATTGCCTTGATAATGCTGAGGAATATTGGTTTGGCAATTTGTACACTCTTCAGTTTAGGTCTTTGTGATTTTATTTTTTTTTTCATAGTTAGACGGAGGTGATGGCTTTTTAGTAGGAAGAACACAGAGGTAAAATGCCATTTTCATCATAATCATATCAAGAGCATGTACTCTTATCACAGATGATGTTAACCTTGATCTCCTGGCTGAGATAGGTTTCTCTAACAATAAAATCACTCTTCTCCCTGCTGTCTATATTGTACCTTTGGAAGGAAGCCACCAAGTATATAGCTCACGCTTTTAAGGGTTGAGAGTAAGGCTCCTTTTTCTTGAGAGTGAATTATCTACATATATTATTTGGAATTCTTCTAAATATGTCTCAGAGGTCCATGAGGCCATTCTCAGAGTTAAGGATCTACTCGAAAGACTCATAGGACACAGCATGTAGTTGTACTCACAGCTATGATTTATTATAACATAAGGGTACTACACAAAATTAGCAAGTAAAAAGGCATGTGGGGCAGAATCCAGGGGAAACCAGGTGCCTGCTTCCAGAATTTCTTCCAGTAGCATTAGAGAGGAGGGAGTTGATTTCCCAGCAGTGAGCTGTGACATCCAGGTGGCATGTTACCAATCAGAGAAATTTATTAGAGACTCAGTGCCCAGCATTATTATTGGAGCTGGTCACGTAGGCATCCCCTGCATGGCACATCCCCAAATTTTAGACTCTGAGTGACAGCAGATGTCTAGCATAAACCATATTGTTCGTACCAACAGTTTAGGCTTAGTGAGCCATGCTTTTTAGTTCTGTGAATGGTGGGGCCCTCTGAAAATCGAAGTTCTTAGATGGTAGCTACGAGCCAATCTTGTAAGCAGACATTTCAAAGGATAACAGACCTGCTAGGTTAACTCTTTTCTGTACAATGTGAGATTTGTCTCTTCTCTCTTAGTTATTTACTTACTTATTTAATCATTTATTTATATCTGTGTAGACTCATGGATATTTATTTTATACTTGGGATTCTATTCCAAAACTACATTGTTTATTTTGTTGTTCAAATTGCTACAGCTTTGGCTCTTGGCAGCTCTCTCAGTGGGCTCCCATATCCTCTTGATATACCCACATTATTTTGTGTTTTGAGCCCTTTCCTACTCTCTGACCCTACGAAAGATGTTCTAGGCTTATCATGTGCGTGCTCTGGCTTTAGGAATCCGCCGTTTACCCAGGGAGCCCTGCTCCCTTTTTGTAGTGAAGTTTTAAAATGTTAAATTAATTGTGGAAAGTTTGGAAAATATATAAGAAGTAAGTAGAAAAGTAAGTGCAGGGGCGCCTGGGTGGCTCAGTGGGTTAAAGCCTCTGCCTTCGGCTCAGGTCATGATCCCAGAGTCCTGGGATGGAGCCCCGCATAGGGCTCTCTGCTCAGCAGGGAGCCTGCTTCCTACTCTCTCTCTCTGCCTGCCTCCCTGCTTACTTGTGGTCTCTGTCGATAAATAAATAAAATCTTAAAAAAAAAAGAAAAGTAAGTGCACTAAGAAGCAAATGTTAATTACTGACATCATTATAGATAATTAATGTTAACATGTTTTGTTGCATTACTTAATAAGAATCCAAAGAAAACTCTGAAGAAATTTTATAACCATTTTTTCTTTTTTTACAAATTTTATTTATTTTTATTTTAAATTGGAGTATAGTTAACATACAGTGTTATTATATTAGTTTCATGTGTACAATAGAGTGATTTAGCACTTCCATACAACACCTGGTGCTCATCACAAGTGCACTCCTTAATCCCTATCACCTATTTCCCCCATCCCCCCCCCCCGTTTTCTTCTTTGTATTTCATGTATAGTATTAATTACCTAGCAGACCGGAGAGACTCTTTCCTTCTATACCTAAAGCCTTTCAATCTCTTTTTTTAAACTCCAGAAAAGATAAGGACTTTTTGAAGAGGCTGTAGAAGGCTCTAGGAGTGATAGGGTAGTTGACATTTTATATAGAAAAACTTGCCAAGTTTCTGGGTTTTATCATATTATAATTGTTTTGGATTACCAGTTTAATAATTTCTGAGGTATTTTAAAAAGTGTCAATATAGGGACGCCTGGGTGGCTCAGTTGGTTGGGTGACTGCCTTCGGCTCAGGTTGTGATCCCAGGGTCCTGGGATCGAGTTCCGCATCGGGCTCCTTACTCTGCCGGGAGCCCACTTCTCTCTCTCCCTCTGCCTGCTGCTCCCCCTGCTTGTGTTCTCTCTCTCTCTCTCTCTGTCAAATAAATAAATAAAATCTTAAAAAAAAATGTCAATATAAGGGATAATGCTTATATTTTGTACCTTTTTTAAGGATGTTAATAATTGAAGACTTTTATTTCCTTATAGATAAATTTCAGTGAATTGTATGATAGTTTCTATTAAATCCAAACTCCATTATATATTGGGGAACATTTTGTTCAGATCCTATATTTAAATGGAGTATTTCTGAAGGATTTATTGAGATTTTTTCCTGGTACACATTCTTTTAGTGTATTAGAGTGTACCTCTATCTTCCTTCTACTTAGACATGTTAAGCAAGTAACTAATTCCATGAATCCCTAAAATGCCAGTGGAAAGGGCATGGAATTAAATGGAAATTGATTAAAAGGAAGAGGGAAACCTACTTTCTAACTCCTTGAGGGCAAGAGAACTATCATGGTCAACCTTTGTACATAATGCTTTATATTATCTGGTCCAGGCCAAGAGGCTGGTAATATTGAAATTGTGAAATTCTTAAAAATATTCTAAATCTTATTTTTATTTTTAAAGTCTCATCTTTTTTTTTTTTTTTTTTAAAGATTTTATTTATTTGACAGAGAGAAATCACAAGTAGGCAGAGAGGCAGGCAGAGAGAGGAGGAAGCAGGCTTCCCGCTGAGCAGAGAGCCCGATGCGGGGCTCGATCCCAGGACCCTGAGATCATGACCCGAGCTGAAGGCAGAGGCTTTAACCCACTGAGCCACCCAGGCGCCCCTAAAGTCTCATCTTTTAAAAGCATTCTTTAATATATTGTAACCTAAATGGTGGAAAGGAGTAGAGTTAAAGGAAGTGATCCAAAACAGACTTTTCTGTTTTGCCAAGGATATGCCATTGAGAAATGATATCTATCACTATCTTCCCGTGGTGAGGATACCGAAAAATATATATGTATGATACAACTTGGAGAATTCTGAAGTTATAGAAGGAGTAAAATCGAGGACTGATGTTTAGACTGGTCTTCAGCAAACCTGCATTAAGCCGTAGGGTATGTGTTTTTGTGATTAATCTATAGATTAAAAATAGAGAACTCACTTGAAGAAAGGTGGGAGTATTATTATCTGTGTAATATGAAAATATGACTAGTAAACTGAGGAATTGAGAAAGCATTCAGAATACTGTAGGTCTCTGCTACCCTAGTCTTCTAAAAGGGTTGTTGGGCCCATATGTAATTATGGGTGGATATGTAGTTCTTCTGATTAATACTTGAGTGATTTGGGTGATAACATTTTGGGAAGGGTTAGAAAGGAAATACTTATTCCACTAAACGTTTTTAATTTATCATTAATATTTGGAGTAGTAATATGACTTATTATTTGCATTTCAGAATAAAGTTCAGAGCCCAGGCTCTGCCCATACAAGTGGGCTTGTCAAATTATTTCCCATATAAATGGGAAGTGCCATTTTCACTCCCCCTCTGTCTATAAGGAAATCCTGATGTCAAGTAGAGCTTCCAAAATAAGCCCAGAAATTGATTTTATACATCTGTGTCCCGGAGAAGCTGTAGATTTGCCTTGGCTATATTTACAGAGTAACAGACTGATTAGATATAATAGAAACTGATATATTCTTTTAGATCCATGCAGACAAAAGTTAGGCAGAAGAAAATGCTTTTTTTCAAGGTTGTGAGAGACTCGCCCATTATTTAATCTCTACCCCCCACTCTCAAAAAAGTTCTCATACTCTCATGTTCTATAGCATGTTCATTTTGCTAGTTATGGTTCATATATAACTATAGTTATAGTTATATACAGTTCATTTAGCTAGTTATAGTTTTTAAAGGTTTACTAGAAATGAACTTTAACTACTTTCGTGGGCCATTCTAGCCAAATGGTGTTGAGTAGCTTTTAAGATTGATGAGGCTAGCAGTCTTAGCTCAATAGGGGTAGAAAAAATATGGCAAAATAATCTGGGTACACGCCCCCTAACTTGTCTGCTTGTTGACATGGTTCAGTTCTGAGTCTTGGTGTTTAATAGCATAGTTTGCTTGGGTCTAGATCAGCTTATTCCCTGAATCTGATAATAGTTGTTCAATGAAAAGAGGATTGTATTGTCAAATCACTTTAGGGAATACTTTAATTAAAGAGAAAAACTGGTTTTGTATACCACTCAGAGCCCTGTGTTTGTTAATATGCATTGTTAATGTATAAGAATGGAATGTAGGAGGTCATGCTTTTGGACTGTGGAATGCCCTTCATGCATGCGACACTGAGTCATTTGTGTTTAATTTGACCAGGGGGAACCCTGCTCTTTACTGAGGTCTCTGATCAAGAAGATGTACCCAGACAATGTGTTTTGGTCCCTGGGGGTCTGTTTGGTTAGCCTCTGCAGCCCTGGTTTGAATTTAGGTTTGGGGCCTGTTCAGGAGTAGGAATGGCTCAGACTTACTCCGTATTTCTTGAACTCCTCTGAAGAAGCACAAGCTTTAAATGAAATTCCCAGCAGTCCTGTTACCTCCGACTATGTCTTAATGGATAGGATTATCTTTTCCCCTTAGTATATGGAAGGATGTTCTTTCAGCTTTGAATAGAGTGCCTAGCCATTTGGCTATGAATAAATTTATTCAGTTATGCTTTGATCATTGAATTTACTTATTCCTTGTGGTATTTAAAGGATACGGTAGCATAAATGGGTCAATTCAAATGTATTGCCACATATGGAAAACCACATGCTCTCTTGACCTTCAGCATCATAGTGAGCTAATTATGGGGTCCAGACTTTTTCTTCTGACAGTAACAAAAAATTTGTTGGGTTTGATTAGGGAATTTTCCTACTCTTTTGAAGAGCAGATAGGCTTCGAACAGTGTCAGTTTCCAGTTTCAGAACGATTCCTATGGAATACAGTTTTGAAAATGTGCATTTTATTTGACCAGAAGATCTCTCGCTATTTGTTGATATTCCGACTGTGAGATTCCCTAGGGGAATTATGTGCTCTATTAAGAATAGAAGGCCCTATGTTTTGAAATAATCCCATTATTATAATAGAGTTCCCTCTTCTGAATAAGTTGCATGCAGCAGAGGAAACTTTGTCCTGAGCTGAGCAGTTTAGAAGGCTGATGGGGGCTCCGCCACAGCGTTCATTACATCATCTTTTCATCCCATTAGCCTGCGTTCTCTCCGGTGGGTTAAGTGAGGCAGTGGACTCTGTACCATTAGCCTGCTGAGAAAGTCACCGCTTGCTGCTTGGGGGTGGAGAGAATGTACTCCCAAAATCACCTAGAGAAGACTGATGTTGGAGTGGGATAAATACCACCGATCCTTTTTTTTTTTTTTTTCTTCTTCTTCTTCCGTTTGGTCGGCTGTTCTAGGAAGTGATTTAAAGACCTTCTGCTAGACCCGAATTTGTTTTGATCCCGAAGGCCCTTAGTGAGAAAAGTTGGCCTCCCTTGTCTGTTTACTAGCAGTCAGTAGTGAGTGACTCCACTGGAGGCAGCGGGAGACACAGCTCCTCAGAACGGCAAACAGGAACAGAAGCGGAAAAGATCATTGGGGCCACGTGTATGGCCACCTCAAGAAAGGTGACGCTGTCCTTCAGGCCACTTGTAATAAACTCGTAAGCTTTTATTCAACGGGCGAGTTCATCTGCATTCAGCAGCCTTTCCACTATAGTCGTGCGTCACTGCGAGACTGCATGGTAATGAAGCCAAAGCACTGTGGGCCAAAACTCTGCTGCTTGTGAGAGGAGAAGGGACAGCGGCTTGGGGAGAGAGATCAGCACATCCGCGGCTGCTGCTGCTGCTGCTGCTGGGGCCGCTCCTGCTGCTGTAGCCCAGTTGAGACACAATGTTGAGCCTACAGGATTCTGTGTTTTTTGAAATTAGCATAAAGTCCTTGTTAAAGTCCTGGAGCAGCAGCTGTAAGTATAAATATTCCTAAATGGGAGAAATGCTGATGTATGATCATGGCCCTTCCTTGCATGCTAATTCTTTAGACCAGTCCAAACGCAAGAAAAGCTGTTGAAAATAACACGAGGAGTATTTTCTTGGTTGGCAATCAGGGAGACAGATCGAAAATCTGGACGTGCACACGCTGGGCAGTTGTAATACCGGCAGTTAAAGAGTCTGAGGCTGAAATTGACCGGCGTTGGTTTTCTTGGTAATCTGTATCATTCTGGCAAAGTTTCTCTCAATTGGTCCAGTACAGGGGGGGAAATGACAGATAGCCTCTGATCTCTGCAGGGTCATCGGATCCCAGTACTATTCCACAGTTCTGTTAGGACAGGATGTTTGCTTGAAACCACATCAGCTATCCAAAAGCATCAGACAATTTAATATAATGATCACAACTTTCCCCTGTTCCTATAATTGAAGTTACAGTGAGTAATTTTCGTGTATATAGTGAATTTTCTGCTAAAGAATGTTCAAAGTTTAGGTAGCTCAGTAAAACTAACGTCACTGAGTTACTATTTTGTCTGTAATTCCCTTCCTAATACATAGGTTTGGCAGAAATGCTAATTTTTTTCAGTATTTCTAGTTTTTTTTCCAGTGGTACTTGTCTCTGAAGACCTGAGAGCACTTATAGCAATGATTTATTACCATAGCCTGTTTTTTTCCTTTTTGGTCAAAATTACCTTGATAATATGATACCCAACTAATGAAGTACTCAAACAAAGATTCTGTTATAATGTCTGTTTCGCCCAAAGAAAACTGAAATGTAGAAAAAAAATATGAGTCTTCCAAGGTCATACAGTGGCAGAGAACTGGAATTAGAACCCAGTTGTTCTTGCTCCCAACTGTGCTTCTGGTGCCTGAGCAAACTGATGAATAAAAGATGAAAGACTATATTTAATTTTTTCTGGTTAACTCCTTACCAAAATATTTATTTAGTGTAGTTTTGTTTTGTAAGCAAATAATACAGATGGCCAAATGTTGACATAGGGGGAGAAAACCTCTTAAGGTAAAGCCTTATGGAGTATAATTTGAGGAGATTTGTGTTTTGCCAAATAGACTGCATTTACAATCTCCGTATTTCTTTTATTTTTGATCTGTAAGGAATTCTTCCATATGGAGATATTGTTGTGCCAGATGGCAGAAAGTTATCTTAGTTCTAGGAAAGTTTCTTTTTTTTTTTTTTAAAGATTTTATTTATTTCTTTTGACAGAGACAGATCAGAAGTAGGCAGAGAGGAAGGCAGAGAGAGGAGGAAGCAGGCTCCCTGCTGAGCAGAGAGCCCGATGTGGGACTCGATCCCAGGACCCTGAGATCATGACCTGAGCTGAAGGCAGAGGCTTTAACCCACTGAGCCACCCAGGCGCCCCTCTAGGAAAGTTTCTAAGTGAATTAAAATATTGGGAGAATTATAACTGAATTATAATTACTAATTTAAATTAAATACTTTTACTACTGCAAAGTGGAATACAAGAATGCATTTTTACTAAAACAGACTGTAGTTTCTAATCTTTCTTTCCCCCCATCCCTCCTTCCCCCATCCTCACCATGTACTTTTTTAAAAATAATAAGACAGTTTTATAGTGAGAAGGAAGCTATAATTAATGGGTTCTTCTATAGGAACAGTGCTTTAGATTATATCACAGCAGCTTGTCTTGTAAAAACTTAGTTCACTTAGATATTTTTGAATTATGTGGTTATTTTGTTTTGTGACCATTTAAACATTTCTTCATGTCATTGCCTGAACCGTGTAACCAGCCACCGCCAAATCTCATGTAATCACATCCCCTGAATCCAAAAGTGAACCCAAAACAGATGTTTATAAAACCTTTACTGTTAGCTGTTAGTAGTATAATGATTCAGGTTGTGGGCATCCCTTTGCCCTTGGCCGTTCATGGTACGTATCTCCTGAAGGTGTTCTTACAGTTGTAAAGCGATAGGTTAATATTGAGAAGACAACACAAAGTCTCACTGTTCACTGAGGCCCCCACTAGGTCTGTTCTAGCCCTGGAAATTGGGAGAATATTTGTCTTTTACCATTTATCTGCAGATGGTCTTTTTAAAATCTCCCCTTAGCCCTATTGTATTTAAAAAGAAGAGAGAGAAGATTAAAATATGTTTAAAACCCTAGAAAAGGACAGCAGTTATCTGTCTCTGCCGAGGACTGTGTTAAGAATCCAGCACTTGCATCAGCCAATATTGACTGAGCATATACTATACTGTAACAAATGGACGTGATCTTTGCTCAAAAGGAGCTTCTAGCTTAGTCGGAGTGCTAATATGCATAGGACGTTAACAGTAAGGAAGTTCAGTGAGCACACTTGCATATGTATCATGTCTTACCACGTGACTTTTACACGTGAAAAGAATGGGGGGTACAAGACCGAAGGAATCCTATTGGACCACAGGGGACACCCCCTTGTGGTAGACAGCACTGCCACCCACAGTTTCCCTGAGCCAGAAAGCAGGTTTGGGTTCACAGCCCTCTCACCCGTACACCACCTACCCTCCATGCCTTTCATCCACTTACCAAGATGTATCTTGCACAATTTCCTTAGACTCTCCTGCCTTCTCTTGCCAGAGCCACCTAACTTAGTTCAGGCCTCTCTTCCTTATCATCTGGAATACTGTCATAGCTTCCTTTTTGTCCTCATAGCCCCTTCCACGGTGCGGCCAAGGGCTCCTTCTAAAAGCCCACTCTTAAAGTCTCTCCCCTCCTTCACAGTCTTTTTTATCGCCTGGGGGATGAGCCCCTGCTCATTCTGTGTCTCCTGTTGCTAGGCTTGCCCAGTTCCTGCTGTATTTGTGCCTTGTATCTGCTGCTACCTTTGCCTGGAGTGCGCCCCCCTTGTCCCCTCTGCCCCCCTTGTCCCCTCCGCCCTCCTTGTCCCCTCCGCCCTTAGGCCTGCTTCAAAGTGAATTCTCCATCTTTGAAGACCCATCCTTTTCTTCCCTTAAACATCACGGAATCATGCTTATTATCACTTCCTTCATGGCTTTCTCTACCACTTCAATGTAAGCTCCCAGAGGGCAGATTGTCTTTTTTGTTCTTTGCAAAGTTAATACTTCTTTGTATACTTAATGCTTAGTTAAGTTCTCATAACTGTGTAGGCAACTAAGAGCAAGCTTGGGGATGCAGTCATTTTTGTTGGGTTGGATTAATAACGGGAAAAAGGAGGATAAATATATGGTCCCTCTTCTACTATGTGTTTATTATTATACTAGAGAGGTCTCTAAGGGGAATAGTTCCTGAAGCAGGAATTTATTAAATGATACCTTAGTGAATTAAAAAAAAAAATTCAGCATTTTACTCAATTCCGTTTAGTGAATTTCCCAGGAAGAATAGAGAAAAACCCAATTTATAATAGCTTTTGTGTTAAACAAAAAAAAAAAGGAAATGGGAAATAATTTTCCCATTAAGTAAACTGTATATTTCAAATGTTACCCTTAGCGTTGGTGGTATAGTGGTGAGCATAGCTGCCTTCCAAATGTTGCCCTTACTCTCCTTAAAAAAGAAAAATTAAATTTTTTGTCATTGAACAAAACTTAATAGCAGTGCATGTTATAGTTCTTGATCATTAAATGACAGTGTTTCACGTTTATAAGATGCGTTTCCCATGATTTGTATTATTGTTAAATGCTACCTTTTATATTAATCGCGAGAGGCCCTCTGGTTTCAAGGCCTGCTTAGCTGGCAGAATGTTGATACAGCGCTGCTGAAGTTTGATTATAGTTGAGCTTACTTCTTTCAGTAACAACAATGAAGTGACATTCATATGGCCTAAATTCAGGATTTTGTCTTTGTGCCAACCGTTTTAGGCATTACTTCTTTTAAAAACTGAATCAGGAACATTCTGTTAAACCAGCTGTGTAGTGAGGATGTTATCATTAAAAGATTGGCTTAGTTCCCTAAAATTGCTAAGACAATGCAAGATTCAGTCCTGAGATCTATTCAGTTACACATCTGCAGTGTTAATTATGGTCACACACACATTATCAATATAATACTTCTTGTAAACATATTTATAAGATTTATTTTGCATTCATAATTTTACAACAGCTAGTGTTTCAAAAAGTTCAGTTATCACAGACATAGAGGAGATACGGACTTATATTTAACCACAATTTTTATAAATTAAAATATGAATGAGGTATGGTATGTTAAACAATCTGCATAAATTACTTGGGCTTTTGCACAATGAACAAAGTTCACAGAGTTTTTAACGCTCAGAGATGTTTTTCCTGGATTGCAAAAATAGTAAATGTCAGCCCCAGAGGCACAATTATGCATTTATCTAAACTTCAGTTAAAATTTGTATGTCTTTTGATTGAAATATTACTACTTACCATGTATTGAAGTAATTGTGAGTCAGGTATTGTGGTAAGTACATATATTGTGTGTGTGCGTGTATGTGCATATACAGTCAAGTTATGTGTACATACATTTATTCTATCTCATGTAAGCATCTTGAAAATTTGATGGAGCAAACTATTATTGCCATTTAAAAAATATTGGGTTTATGATATGTAAGATATCTATAATTCACATACTATAATGTCATCCTTTTAAAGTCTGTCATCCAGTAGTTTTTAATGTGTTAACTAAGTTGTACAACCATCACCACTCTCTAGTTGTAGTACATTTGTGATTCCTAAAAGAAACCTCATACTCATTAATTTACTGTCCATCTCTACGGATTTGGCTCTTTTGGACATTTTATGTAAATGGAATCCTAATAGGTGTCGTTTTGTGACTATCTTCTTTCACTTTCCATATTTCCAAGGCTCATCTATTAGTAGCATGCATCAATTTATTTCATTACTTTTTCTGACTGAATGATATCCCATTGTATGGATATACTACATTTTGTTGATCATTCATTGGTAGATAAATTGCTGTTTTTTTAATAGAAGAGTAAATTGGTGTTCATATAAGTTTAAGAGTAGTAAGAACACCCCCCAAATACCCAAACTCCCCCCACCCAAGTTTTATTGAGATGTAATTAACAAATAACATTGTCTAAGTTTAAGGCATGTAACATAATGATTTAATATATATGTACATTGCAAAATAGTTACCACAATGAGATTAAAATCCATTACTTCACATGGTAGCATTTTTTTCCTTGTGATGAAAACTTTTCAGACCTACTCTTCTAGTAACTTTAAAAAAAATACAACACAATATTGTTAATTTAATATTTTCAATAGAGTATAGTTACCATTGTACATTACACACCAAATTCTCTAGCTAACATCCTTTAATTCTTCATGTTTCAATGGAAAGTCATCCCTGATCTCTAGTGATACTTCAGAATTAACAGTTTGGGGGAAGGGTGGGTGGGCAGAAGGGATATGACATGGTGGGCAGTAGAGGACACATGACCAATCTGGCTGGAGCGGAGAAGCATGGGAATGAGCTGGAAAGGTAGACCTGGGCCAGAGCGTGTCTTGAAGACTTAACTATGGATTTGGAGAACTACTGATGGACTCCATGACAGTGGTTGGGATGATCTCATCAGGCTAATGTTTTTCATGGAATGGTGGTGGGGGTAGGAAGAGAGAGGGAGGTACTGTGTATGGGAAGGAGTTAGGATGTGACTGCTGCAGATCAGACGTGAAAGGAAGGTTGAACAAATGAAGAAAATGTCATTTCTTTCTTTCTTTTTTTTTTTCAGCAAACATGTATATAATGCCTACTACATGAGTAGGTACTCTTCTGAGTGCTTCATGAAATAGGAACTCATTTAATCATGGCTATGAGAAATATTTAAGAGCTGGGAACAATAGATATGGGAGGTGAAGGAGATTTTTAACTAAGTTTCTACACATGAATTCAGTAGGGTAATTTATGTTCTCAGTAACATTAATTTCAGAGATGGAACCATTGAGAGTTAAAATTGATCACAGTGTAAAAGAATCACTTATTGCTTATTGCCAAAATACTCTCTCATCCCTCAGAGAAATCTGTCTGCTTTGGGAAATGAAGCCTAGACAAAGAAGCCAACTCATTGTGCTAAGTGAATAGTTTGAACTCTGTGATGGTCCCTGAATTTAGAGTTCTAGCTGCAGACATCATTGAATTTAGGAATCGTGGGTCTGCTTTATCCATTTAGGAAATACAGATTCTAACTCCTTAAGCTAGTTTTACAAACTCATTTGGCACAGATACTTTATTTTCTTCTTCTTCTTCTTCTTCTTCTTCTTCTTCTTCTTCTTCTTCCTCCTCCTCCTCCTCCTCCTCCTCCTCCTCTTCTTTTTTAAGATTTTATTTATTTGTCAGAGAGAGTGAGAGTGCGTGAGTGAGCGCACAGCAGGGGAAGCAGCAGGTGGTGGGAGAAGCAGGCTCCCCACCGAGCAAGGAGTCCCATGTGGGACTTGATCCCAGGACCTGGGATCATGACCTGAGCCGAAGCCAGGGACTTAACTGACTGAGCCACCTAGGCGTCTTGATACTTAATTTGTGTGTGAGAAGTGTAACTGATTCTATAACTCATTAAATATTTAGTTTCATGGTTTGTTTGAAAATTTTGTATTGGTAAGTATTAGAATAAAGCATATAATTTACTCATGAGAAAATTCAAAAGTGGAAAAATCTAAGATGAATGGTCATAATATTCATAGGTGTCTAAGATTATTCAAAAAGGACAGTGTAGGGGCACCTGGATGGCCCAGCTGGTTAAGTGTCTACCTTTGTTAGCTCAGGTCATGATCCCAGGGTCCTGGGATCGAGTCCCACATCGGGCTCCTTGCTCAGTAGGGAACCTGCTTCTCTCTCCCCCTGCTCTTGCTCTCTCTCTCTCTCCCCCACTCAAAAAAATAAATAAAACTTAAAAAGAAAAAAAAAAAGACAGTGTAACATCTGTGGCAAGTTTCCGATCTGCTGTTTTATAAACCTGGGTGTCATAACCTTCCCCTGTTTGTACCTTCTGTTGTAGTTGTTTCTAAACTCCTTCTTGGGGTGCTTGGGTGAGTCGGTTAAGCATCCAACTCATGATTTTAGCTCAGGTCATGATCCCAGGGTCATGAGATCAAGCCCCGCTCAGGCTCCACTCTCAGCATGGAGTATGCTTGAGTCCTTTTCTCTCCGTCTCCCTCAGCCCCTCCTCCATACTGCATACTTGCTCTCTCTCAGATAAATCTTTTAAAAAAGAACATAAAACCTCTGTCTTATTATCAGGCCCTTGGTCCTATCCTATGCTAAGATGGTAGGTTTCGGAGAGCCCTAGCTTTCTTGTCCAGACAATTCAGCATCGGCCCAGCCTCACTACAAGCTTTGGCCTGACTTTGTTCTTCATTTCTAGTGTCTGGGCTGCTACTCCTTCTTGTGTCAAAGAATGGAGGTCAAAGCCCTCACCTCTACTTCTTGGTACTTCTTCCTTCCAGAGCCTTGCCTTGTCAAACAAACTCTTTGGTAACTGTTTCCATTAAATACGGGGTTCTGCTTTGCTCCTCAAGAAAATGAAGTTCTCATCCAAAAACAACTATTAGGACCCGAAGAGAATCAAGTTCTGCTGATGTACCTTTTTATTTTATTTTATTTTATTTTATTTTATTTTATTTTTTTTTTTTTAAAGATTTTATTTATTTATTTGACAGAGAGATCACAAGCAGGCAGAGAGAGAGGAGGAAGCAGGCTCCCCTAGAGAGCAGAGAGCCCGATGCGGGGCTCGATCCCAGGACTCTGAGATCACGACCTGAGCCGAAGGCAGCGGCCTAACCCACTGAGCCACCCAGGCGCCCCTGATGTACCTTTTTAATGATGAGATATACCTCCCTTATCACATGTCCATGTACTTCCTGTACTTAGACTTTGTGGAACATACCTGTTCGCTAACACGTAACTGTTGTTCTTTCATGGGTCTCCATGGTGCTTTTTACCTGTTATCAGACTCTTTCGATGCCATGTTCTGCCTCCATTACTAGATTTCTCAACTACCTCCAGCATGACTGATGTTCAGCCATTATGCATCCTTATGGCTGTACTGGGATTTGTAGTCAGAGTCAGTTCTAACTGTCCCTCTGTACCAATGGCTAAATATTTGAAATGTGACAACTGACAGGTACCTGGCCTACATTAGTGGTTAAGCACCAAATCATTATCATTGAGTTCTGGCTTGTTCCAATGTTCCAAGACTGGCCATATTCTTTTAGGTTTCTTTTCTGGAAGGAACCATGTTTATAGTTTCATCACATTGATGAGACAGAGTTTGCTAGCCTTTTGCAGGATGGAATGGGGTTTGTTCTCTTAATTATTCCTCCTCCTAATCTTTAATGCATGATGTCACAGGACACAGCCTAAGTGGAATTTCTTATAATTTTACTTTGAATCTTCTAGTTGATGGAAGCATGGTGTTCCCCAATTTTAAAAAACTTGCTAAATGAGTAAAGTTTTAAGGGTTTTTTGAAAAAGAGAATTCAAGAGAAATCTGTTTGGGGGAAGACTGTGGAAGCCAGATTCCAAACTGTCAGACCCATTTCTATTAGATGATAATGCATTGGAAATGTGATGGCAGTTCATAGTAGAAAATCATATGGATGGTTTAGAAATAATGCATGTATTTATAGACACCTGTGGCACAGAAAGTGAAAATAGCCATAAAAATGAAGGATGAACTAATACCTATTAACATATTAACAGTGTAACAATTTATAAATTATATATGATAAATGCAGATTTACCTTAAATGCATTAAATGAATATTTTTTATTTAAAGTAATCTTCACTGATGTTTAGAGCAGCTTTAGTCATACTTGCCAAAACTCGGAAGCAACAGAGCTGTCCTTAAGTAGGTGAGTGGGTAGATAAACTGTGGCCCATCCAGACAATGGGATATTAAGTGCTAACATGAAATGAACTGTCAAGCCATGAAGAGATTTGTAGGAAACTTAAATGCATTATTACTAAGTGAAAGAAGGCAGTCTGAAAAGCCTACATACTGTAGACTTCCAACTATGGATGTTCTAGAAAAGATAAAACTATGGAGACAGTAAGAAAAGTAGTTGCCAGAGGTTAAGGGGAAGGTCAGATAAATAGATAGAGCTCAGAGGATTTTTAGGGCAGTGAAACTACTCTGTAGTATACTATGTTGATGGATGCCTTTGTTCAAACCCATAGAATGTAAAACACCAAGAATGATCTCTATGGTAATCAATGGCCTTTGGGTGATTATGACGTGCCCAGGTAGGTTCATCAGCTCTAACAAATGGACCATCCCGGTAGGAGATGTTGGTAATGGGGGAGGCTATGCATGCGTGGGAGCAGAGGCCTATGGGAAATCTCCATTCCTTCTTGTTTTGCTGTGAACCTAAAAGTGCTCTTAAAAAAAAAAAAAAAGTGAAGTCTTAAAAAAAAATTGAAAAACTAAAAGCTTCACAGAAAATGTTGGGGCAATATATGAATGAGTCATTCTTATTGTAGGGAGACTGTGGAAGAAAAGAAAATGATGATTCCAATAAAATGGCCTTAGTAACACCCTTGAAGGTAAGGCTAGTGGTGCATTTTTATGCAGAATACAGAGGCGTGCATTCCACGGTTTGATGGGCCCGGCCTCACTTGGTTCAAATCGGAGTCACTTTGGCTGCTTTGTGACATTGTTAGCTCATCCGCTAAGAAGCACAGGTAACTGTGAAGGAAGTTTTTTCAGGAGTCCACGCGGAGTATTCTTAATGCACTCAAAGCTTAAGCATGCAGGAAAAAGAAGGCATTCCTTTCAGTACGCTGGGGTTTGGTGACTAGACTGGTTAGAGGATACAAGGCATGGGGGAAGGATTGATGTGATGGTTCTCGAGTTCTCGTCACTGAAACCTCACCCCTCAAAATCACCGAAAACGGGAGGCAGGGGGTTCTTAGGGCACCAGGATACGTGTTTTGGGGCGCGGTTCGGGGCGTGGTTCGGAGAGCAAGGGGAGGGGGCTGAAACCACGAGAGAAAAAGCAGTTTGTCGAGATTTCTAGCTTGAACTGGGAGAACGACGTATGACTTTTTAAAATTAGGTTTTTGAATTGTTTTATTGATCCTTCACTCTGCTTCCTAGAGCGTTCCCCCAGTGACATGCTTTTATTTAACAACTCTCCGAATTGCCTGATGGATGTTATTTGTGGTTATTCTGTACCCAGGTTTCCTTATTTCTGGTGTTTTTGAAACTTTCTATTGATCAGAATTAGTTTTAAGTAAAATCACTGTAGAGAACCAACTCTTCCACCGAAGATGAATAGTGTAAGGCAATGATTCTCAACCTTGGCTGCGCCTTATAATCGGGATGGGGGCTTGTCAAAATCTTACAGATGCCTGGGCCTCCCTCCAGAGATTTTGATTGTGATTTAAGGAATTACCAGAGAAGGCCAGCAAAGACCGGGATCGGGTCAGAAAACTTGACTTTGCCTTAATGCTGAGAGTGGATATGAAATCTGTTTCAGGAGGTGGAATTGTAATAAACAGTCTGACAGAGACAAGTTTTTAAGTTTGCCAGTTTACTAATTTACAATGAGAAACGTGCCAAGTGGGTGTTAATGCTAGGGCTGGCGGGCACTCCTTCCCTCTCCTTGTGGGGTAGGTCATAGGAAGCTAAATTCTAATCAGAAAGTTGCATGGAAAGCCTGTAGATCAAAGAAATTAATATCTGTGGAGCTTCCTTTAGGGGCCAGAATACTCATCTTTTTGTTCAGCCTACTGGACTGTACTTGGGTGGACGTTATATTTCTGTCAGCAGTAGGTAAAGTGTTCAGTTTCTCTGTACCTTGCCAACAATAGAGCTGATTTTCTCTTTAATATTTGCCAGTCTGATGTGTAGACAATGAAAGCTTATTGCTACTTTTGATTTGCATTTTCTGGGTATACAAAGTTTGAATATCTTTTTCATATATTGTCTTTTCAGATTTGTTCTTATGTGAGTTGCCTAATTACATTTTTTTTGCCAATTTTTGTCTATTGTGTTGTCTTTTTCCTGTTAATTTCTAAGAGCTCTTTGAATACTTTATATTAGCTCTTACCTACATTATATTTTTTTCCAAATTTGCCCTGTCTTGTTTATGGTATTGTTTGCCTCATGAATATTTAAAATTTTCATTTGGTTGAATGCGTTAATCTTTTTAAAATAATTTTGGGTTTTCTTCCTGGGCCAACAGTCTTCTCTCTCCTGGATTCTCTATGTTGATTCCTAAGTTTTTTCTTTAAAACATTTTAAAAACTTAAAAAAACTAATTTTCAACATCCTGTTAATCTAGAATTTGCTTTTTGAATATAGTGTATTTTTTTCAGATGCATAGTCAGGTGATATTCCAAAATTATTACTAGATCATCTTCTTCCTTCCGATTTTGCCCCTGTTGAATTCTTATTCTGGGATTTTTTAGGAGGCTGTCTGGTGTTTTACATTAATCTGATTAATCTGTACTTATGTTTACTGAATTGATTACTGTTATATTATGTTCTGAAATTGTTTTATATTTTGATGTAATGTTTCAAATATAGTTATAATGTGTTCTGATTATAGTTTTGTGGTTTTCTGATTAGGAGATTCTCTCTCTCTCTCTTTCTCTCTCTCTCTCTATATATATATGTATGTATTTATTTTAGTTTTTTGACAGAGAGTGAGCGAGCAAGCACAAGTAGGCAGAGCAGTAGGCAGAGGTAGAAGGAGAAAGAGGCTCCATTGAGCAGAGAGTCCCATGTGGGGCTCGATCCCAGGACTCTGGGTTCATGACCTGAGCCAAAGGCAGACGTTTAACCAACTAAGGCACCCAGGCGCCCCTCTTTATATATTTTTTTAAATAATTTTTTAAAGCTTTTCTGGGATACGTATCAGTAGTAACAAGAAATCCTCATTATGTGTACCCTAAGATGGTTTTTTCCCAGTACAACTTAAAAAAATAGTATTGAAATCTTAAATTGGAATTGTCATGATTGATATATTAATTTTGTGAGAACTGACCCTTACAATAAAAAGTATTCTTACCCACAAATAAGTCTTTTCATTTGTTCAGGTCTTCTTTTATGTTCTTTAAGAGGTTCTCTTAGGGCGCCAGGCTGGCTTAGTCAGTAGAGCACAAGATTTCTGATCTTAAGGTCATGAGTTCAAGCCCCATCTTGGGTGTAGAGATTACTTAAACGAAAAAAAGAGGTTCTTATAGTTTCCTCTATAAAAGTCCTGTTTTCCTTTTTAATTTATTGTGACTATTTTTATATTTGTGAAGAGAAGATTTTTATCTACTTTCCTTTCTAGGTAATTATTGCTTTAATAAAGAAAGCTTTGTTTCTTTTTCAGTATTTATAACAATGATTTAATGTTTTTGTGCTGTTGCATTTACTTATCTCTTAACCTTCTGATGTTAAGTAATAAGGCAAGAGCCTGCATTTTTGTTTAGTTTCTGTTTTTAATTGAAATAGATTTGGTGTGTTGAAACCCAGAATGGTGTTTGCTCCTCATGTTTGGTAAATAATTTTGTTTTCTTTGTCTCTGGCCCCTCAATTATCTTTAGAGTGCGGTTATATCTCTTTGCCTGCTTCTGAAGGGTGGGCCATACAGTTACAGTGCTTTCAAGAGTAATCCCAAGAGTGATAGAAGGAAATCTAAGGCAGTCTAAGCCCTTGTGAGCCCCTCTTAGTTGGCTCCCAGTTAAGATATTAGGAGGAAACCCCTCTGGTCCTGTCTTCTCCCACCGTCTCAACCTCATGGGAATGGAGGATTCAGCCCCCTTATTAGACTGCGCTTAGCTTCTTGGAAGGCAGAGAAGATGGTTATACATCCATATGTAGTCGGTGACTTCCCTCAGGCCCTGAGTCTACATATATTTGCTGGACGAGGTCCTGCAAGGTCCTGGTGTTCCCATATTCCCTTCAGGGCTGTCCTTGTCCTGATCCCCAGATTCTTGTCCCGCTAGAAGAGGAAAGTCTGCCACAATAGCTTTTTTCACTGGCAACAAATGTTTTTATGGGAGGAGGAGAGGAGAAGAAAAACGAAAACAACTTTCTTGTTACTACTGATACGTACCCATGGTTGAGATAGAATTCAACCCATTCATTTTCTCAAGGGAAAACAAAAGCTTAGAAAGGTTAAATAATATGACCAAGATTATAATGATACCAAGTAGCCAAGTCAAGTTTGGGCCCTGGTCTTCTGACTCCTGGGTTCATGCACATTTTAAAAAAATACCACATTATTTCTAGATTTTTAGAATAGTTCCTTAGCTGAGTTTCTGACCGTTCAAAGAGTACAAGGAAATAATAACCTCAGGGAGATTCTAGCTGAGTGAATAATGGATTATTTAGAGATAGGTCATTTTTCTTGAGCTTTATAATAAGCGTTATTTCTGTAGTAGACTTCAAGTAAAAAACACTGGAAATGTGCCAAGGATGTCATGGGACTTCTATGTTTAGAAACTGTTTTCAGTAGGAATAGTTTAGAGTAGGATAAATAAACATTTTAGGAACAGATGTCCAAAGAACAAGCAAAAGTCTTAATTTTTCTATCCATTGTAATTCCACCAGAAGAAAAAAATGTTGGACTGAATGGTAAGAAAAATGATGGCATTCACACAATAGAAATTCAAAGTATTTATGATTAGAATTAGTAAGAACTACATACTCTGATTTTAAACATTAATAGCTTGAAGAGTGAATAAAAATTCAAATCCAAAAAAAGAATTCTATAGATCTCTTATGAAAGAAAGTATACTTTTGGGGGGCAGTTGAGGTACACAAAGGAAAATAAATTAATGACGATATGCCAGGTTCCAGACAAGAAGTCTTAATTAAAATGTCAGTTTTTTCCCAATTACTTTATGAAGATATGCATAAGCCTGGAAGTATAAGTGAAAAACAGTAGCTGAGAAATTACTGAAAATGGTGAGTAAACAGCAGTATTTGTGCCAACAGATAATAAAGCCTATGATAAAGGTACAGTAATTAAAAGGAGGTCCTGATACAAAAGCAGATTTTAAAAATTTGATGATGCTTATATTTTATTATCTCACCATGATCTTTCTACATTTGTTATTATGAGACTGTAGTTTCACTGTGTCATTAATTTGGTAAATTTGTGATCAAGAAAGGGATCACAGCCTATCACTCCTCAAAAAGACAGGTATCCAGGTACGAGATTTAAAGGAACAGTCCAGTACAAATAGGCCTAAGAGGTATTTGCAGCCTATGTCCTAGGCCTAATTCACCTCCAGTCCTTTTCCTCTTTAAAAGAATCTCTTCACAGGGCACCTGGTGGCTCAGTCGGTTGAGCATCAGACTTTTGGGCTTAGTTCAGGTCATAATCTCAGGGTCGGGGATTGAGCCCAGTGAGGGACTCTGTGCTCAGCGGGGAGTCTGCTTGAGATCCCCACCCCCACCCCCCGCTTGCCCACTCTCTCTTTCTCTCTCTCATAAATAAATAAATAAATATCAGTCTTTTAAAAGAAATTTATTCTCTCAGCTTCCCTCTATGTATATAACCAGGCAGGGCAAAGCATCCAAAACCAGAATCTTTTTGTTGTTGTTGTTGTTGTTTTGTTTTGTTTAGGATTTATTTATTTTGCTCTATTTACTTATTTATCACTCCAAATAAACTCCAGTTGGATGACAGATTTAAATGGGAGAAGTAAAACTAAGTAGATAAAAAGGAGTTAAAAGAAAATATAGGCAAATATCTGTCAAAGTGGGAAAGCTTTTTCTTTATAGCCCACTTTATGTAAATGAACTTGAAGATGCAACCAACAGATTTGATTTGGGAAGCAGTTATTCTAAGCGAATAGTATGTTAACGATCTAGACCTTTAAAGAATTAAAAAAAAAAAAAGGATGTATCAAAATCTGGTGATTCTCAAGAAAGTAAAGCCACTGATCTGAAAGTTCTTAGGAATTGAGGACCTGACTTCATTATTTCATGCCCATGTGACAAGCGACTTTAATTAGAAGTCAGCTTCCTCATCCTAATTGGACAGTAATTTGAAGAGGTATATTCTGGATCTAGTCCCTGCTAGGAATTTTACCACCTTGCTGTTAAACCCATGGTGGCTTGAAATCAACCATGATGACTATATTTACACAATAGAAATGGGCAAATGATGTGAATCAGAACTTTTTTTTTTTTCCCAGAGACATTTACCAGCATATCATTTGAAATAGGAATAAGTTTGTGAGAACCACAGAGAACAAACTGATGGTTACCAGAGGGGAGCTGGGCGGGAGAAGGGCTGATAAATGTGATGGAGATCAAGGAGAGCACCTGTGGTGATGAGCACTGAGTAACGTGTAGAACTGTTGAATCACTGAATTGTACACCTGAAATGAAGATAACACTGTATGTTAACTATACTGGAATTAAAATAAAAAATTAAAAAACAGGTTTTTTAGGGTAACAAGATTATATGCAAAATACCTTGATAACATATAGATAATGTTTCATTTCTGTCAAATAAGATGCGAGTTTCCTGCATTTCTGAAGAAATTTTGAGATTACAGCAAGCTATGTGTGTGTGCACTGAAGTCATCAAATGACGCTTTCATATTATACCTCAACACCCACAGCATACCTATTATTTATCTTTATTTCTTCTTCTGATACAGTTGCTTCCAAATGTGCAGTTTTTCTCTGGATAGTTTGTTGAGAGCTTACAACAACCTAATTGGCCTCACCACCAAAAGTTGAAATTTGCTATTATTCCCTGATACTGATTTTGCTAACTTTGTTTCTCCTTTCAGTCTACCATGTAACCTGATTTGTGTTTTTGACATTTTTATTTTTAATTGATTTATAATCTGTTTCCTTTCTCTCAGCTTGATCCAAGTACATTATTGTTTTAAGCTTTAGCTTGAGCTGTTGTTTATTTTGACTCTTCCCAGGCGTCTTTGGTTCTGGCTGACAGGGATAGAATGGGCTTTTCTTTTGGTGTTTTTTGTTTTTTGTTTTTTTTAAGATTTTATTTATTTATCTGAGAGAGAGAGCGCACAAGTGGGGAGGACTGAGAGAAGCAGGCTGTCTGCTAAGCTGGGAGCCCCATGCGGGACTCATTCCCAGGACCCTGAGATCGTGACCCGAGCCGAAGGCAGATGCTTAACTGACTGAGCCACCCAGGTGCCCCTTCTTTTTGAGTTAAAAAAAAAAAAAAAAATTAACAGACTTTATTTTGTAGCGCAGTTTAAAATTTACAGAAAATTTGAGCAGAAAGTACAAGCAACTCCCATGTACCCCCTTATCCTGCCCCCATTTCTCCTATTATTAACATTTTATATTAATGTGATATAGTTGTTATAATTTATGAACCTACTTGACACATCATAATCACCCAAAGTCTATAGTTTACATTAGGGTTCACTCTTTGTGTTGTCTATTCTATGGGTTTTGACAAATGTAATGATATGTTCCCATCATTACAGTATCATACAGAATAGTTTCGGGATCCTCAGAATCACCTGTGACCCCCTATTCATCCATCTCTCCCTCCAACCCCTGGCAATCATGCTGCTTTTTACTGCCTTCAAACTTTTGCTTTTCCTTTCATGGCATACAGTGGGAATCATGTAGTTTTTCGGATTGGCTACTCTCGCTCAATAATACACATGTAGGTTTCCTCTAAGTCTTTTCTTGGCTTAATCATTCATTTTGTTTTAGCACTGAACAATATGCCATTATCTGGATGTGCCAAAGTTTATTTTTCCATTCACCTACCGAAGGACATCTTGGGTGATTCCAGGTTTTGGCAGTTATGAATAAAGTTGTTATAATTATCCATATACAGGTTTTTATGTGGACATGTTTTTAACTCCTTTCAGTAAATACTAAGGAGCATGGCTGCTGGGGTCATATGGTAAAAGGATGTCTGGTTTTGTAAGAAACCTCTAAACCATCTTCCAAAGTGCCTGTACCATTTTATATTTCCACCAGTGATGAATGACAGTTCTTGTTGCTCCACACCCACCACCTACATTTCATGTTTTCAATGTTCTGGATTTTTGGCCATTCCAGTAGGTGTGTGGTCGTATGTCATTGTCCTTTTAATTTGCAGCTCCCTGAAGACCTGGTGTGGAGCATCATTTCATATGCTTAATTGTCATCCCTGTGCCTTCTTTGTTGAGGGATCTGTTCAGATATTTGGCCCCCCCTTTTTTTTTAATTGGGTTATTTTCTTGTTGACTTTTAAAAATTCTTATATATTTTTGGATAGCGGTCCTTTATCAGATATATATTCTGCAAAGATTTATTTTCCCAATTTGTGCCTTGTCTTTTCATTCTCTCTCACTTTTAAAAAAATATTATTTATTTGTTTGAGAGAGAGAGATAGAGAACGAGAGCGAGCACAAGCAGGTAGAAGAGCAGAGGGAGAGGGAGAAGCAGACTCCCTGCTGAGCAGGGAGCCCGCTGTGGCTCCATCCCAGGACCCTGAGATCATGACCCGAGGTGAAGCTGGACACTTCAACTGACTGAGCCACCCAGGCGCCCCCTCTTTTCATTCTCTTTACAGCGTCATTTGTAGAACTGAAGTTACTAATTTTAATAAAGCTCAGCTTATCAATTTTTCTTTCAAAGGCTTCCGTTTTGGTGTTATATCTAAAAAGTCACTGCCAAACCCAAAAACACCTAGCTTTTCGTCTGCCTTATATTCTGGGAATTTTGTAGCTTTTTATTTTACATTTAAATCTATGATCCATTTAGAGTAAATTTTGGTTAAAGGTGTCTGCTCTGTGTCTGGCTGACAATTTCTCTTCCGCCTCTGGCCGTTGATGTCCAGTTATTCCAGCATCATCTGTGGAAAAGTCTCCTTTTCCCATTGATTGCCTTGCCTTTGTCAGAAAGCGGTTGACTCTGTGTGCATCTATGCCTGGGCTCTCTGTTCTCTTCCACCAATCTATGTGTTTTTTCACCAATACTACACTGTCTCTTTACTGGAACTTTTTTTTTTTAATTATTTTATTCATTTGTCAGATAGAGAAAGAGCACAAGCAGGGGGAGCATCAGGCAGAGGGAGAAGCAGGCTCCCTGCTGAGCAAGGAGCATGATGCAGGGCTCTATCCCAGGGCCCTGGGATCATGACCCGAGCCAAAGGCAGACGCTTAACCGACTGAGCCACCCAGGTGCCCCTTTCCTGGGACTTTAAAGTGAGCCTTGAAGTCGGGTAGTGTAGGTCCTCCAGTTTTTTCCTTCTCTTTCAGTGTTGTGTGGGCTGTTCTGGGTCATTTGCATCTCCATATAAACTTTAGAATCAGCTTGTTGATATCCACAATAGAACTTGCTGGGATAGGCTTGCTTTTACAAACTAAAAATTTTGGTTTTGCTTTTTAAATTCAGAAATATTTTTAACATTTGTTCTTGTTCCAAGGCCATTTACCTCATACTTTTTTTTTTTCCTTGGGTGGTCATCAAAATTTTTATTGTTAGCTTGTGTAAGTAGTAATGATAATTTTTCAAAAAAAGATTTTTTTACTTGAGAGAGAGGAAGTTGGGGGAGGGGCAGAGAGAGAGAATCAAGGTGAGGCTTGATCTCATAACCCATGAGATCATGACCTGAGCCAAAACCAAGATCAGATCCTTAACAGACCGAACCACCCAGGTGCCCCATTGTGAAAGTAATAATTATGATAGCAGTTGTATGGAACTTTGTTATTCTTCTGCATTTTTATACATAAACATATGTGTGTAATATGTCCGTACATATAGAAAATTGTGATGATAAAGTAGGAATTTTTACCCCTAAAGAACTTTTCTCAGAGGTAAGCCAACTGTAGGCATTTTTCATAGACTCCACTGGGATCTTTTTGAACTACAGCTACCTGCCCCCAATCTGAAATATCCCAGTTGTTGAGAATCGCTCTGTATTTTGAGAGATGTTACTGTTTAGAGTGCTGTGCATAGGAACATAGTGGAAGCAAAAAAAAAAAAAAAAAAGCTGAGAATCGTTGCTATAAAGTAAGAAAATGGACACCTGGGTGGCTCAGTTGCTTAAGTGTCTGCCTTTGGTTCATGTCATGATCCCAGGGTTCTGGGATCAAGTCCCACATTGGGCTCCTTGCTTAGTGGGGAGCTTGCTTTTCCCTCTGCCCGCCCTCCCCCCTGCTTGTGTTCTCTCTGACAAATAAATAGATAAATTCTTAAAAAAAAAAAAAAGTAGTAAAACCAAACACATCTCACTTTCGGAGTTACGTCTTCTCATTTGTCTGCTCTCTTTGACTGAATTTAAATTTATTTTATAAGGGTCTAGGTGTCTTAAAAACATGAAAAAGATAACTATTTTAGTAAATATGCTAGGTACAGTGCTATATAGAATAAGCTGTCCAAAAATATCATATTTATTTTTTAGTTGCACTTTATCTAAAAGAAAGAATACACGTGCGAGCTTATAGTCCCATGTTTTAGTTACTCAGGTCTTGCGTTATTTCCTGTCAGTAGTTAGAGTTTAGTGAATTATAGTCCAAGGATGCTTGATATGACATTGGGCTCCTACAATTTGTAATTCAATGCCTGAACTGCGTTCTTAAGAATTATGCTCTAGGGGTGCCTGGGTGGCTCAGTCGGTTGGACGTCTGCCTTCGGCTTGGGTCGTGATTCCAGGGTCCTGGGATCAAGCCCTGCATTGGGCTCCCTGCTCGGAGGAGAGCCTGCTTCTCTCTCTCCCCCTCTGCCTGCTACTCTGCTTACTTATGTTCTGTATCTCTCTGTCAAAAAATGAATAAAATGTTCAAAAAAAAAAAAAGAATTATGCTCTAACAGGTATGTCTTCGTTCTCTCATAAGCTTACATAAAGTTTTCAAAATTTTATGATAACATATAGGGAATTCTTACTATTTTACATTATAAAACGTTTAACTCAAGCAGTGAGATGATGTCAGGTTAATCTAGTTATGTGGAAACTAGTCTTCTCACCTTGCGTAGAGAGATGACCCTTGTTCTTTAACTATTAGCTGAATGTGAGAAAAATTCACACATCTTTACCAAAGCTGAACATTATAGTGAAATACAAAACTGGGAGAGGGGGTAACCACTTTGAGAAATGTTATCTAATTTTTACTTGTTTAAAAAACATTAGTAGAGTTAAATATTGTCTTTTGTCTAGTTTTCAGTTTGGGGGTGAGGGTTTTTTTCTAACTGACTTCATTAAAGCTTTGTGGGTGGAGGTAAATTGATTAGCTCTGTGTTTGCTCTATGTTGCAGATACTCTTCTTGCCTTTTAATTTTTTTTAAAGATTTTTATTTATTTATTTGACAGAGAGAGAGAGAGAGAGAAAGACATCAAAAGTAGGCAGAGAGGCAGGCAGGGGCGGGGTGGAAGCAGGCTCCCCACTGAGCAGAGACCCGATGTGGGACTCCATCCCAGGACCCTGAGATAGTGATGAGCCGAAGGCAGAGGCTTTAACCCACTGAGCCACCCAGGCGCCCCTTATTTTGGTTTTATGTACTTATTGTCTTACGACCTTTTCACACCTAACTCTATACATTGAATATTTTCCCGTGCCATTCAGTATTTTTTTTAACAATGTCATTTCAACCATCTACAGAGCATTCTGTTTATTAGATTATAAAGATAATTTACTTTGCCAGTCCTTAACATCAACGTTAGATTGTTTTGTGACCAGAAATCTCATTGAGTAGGTATGTTCTGTATTACTTTTTGATATTAATGGAGTCAACAAGCATTCATGAAATACTAAGAAATACAATTGAAATAAATTAATTTGTTTGATTTAAAAACATTCATTTTTCATAAAAATTGGATTTTCTCAAGCTTGAGATATTTTTATTTTGAAAGGTAGTGCCGATATTTGGAAGAGAAATCTTTAGTTAGAAGATAAGTGTAGGTTGTTCTGAAACTTTTGGCTTTATTGGCAAATTTCTTTTTTTTTTTTTTTTAATATTTTGTTTATTTATTTGACAGAGAGAGATCACAAGTATGCAGAGAGGCAGGCAGAGAGAGAGAGGGAAGCAGGCGCCCTGCTGAGCAGAAGAGCCGGATCCGGAGTGGATCCCAGGACCCTGAGATCATGACCTGAGCTGAAGGCAGAGGCTTTAACTCACTGAGCCACCCAGGCGCCCGGCAAATTTCTTAAAATATGCTATTTTGATGCCTAGAAGTATTTGTTTATGCTTAATTTATACTTTTTAGGAAGTGTAAGACGGTAAAGGCAAATTATTTGAGAGGTCATTTTAGCTAAAGTTTTTTTCTTTTTTGGAGAAACTGTTAAAAAAAAATGTCATTTAAAAAAGGTTATACCTTGGGGCCTGAATGGCTTAGTGGGTAAAGCCTCTGCCTTTGGCTCAGGTCGTGATCTCAGGGTCCTGGAATTGAGCCCTGCATCAGGCTCTCTGCTTAGCAGGGAGCCTGCTTCCCCCCTACCCCCGCCTGCCTCTCTGCCTACTTGTGATCTCTCTCTCTCTCTGTCAAATAAATAAATAAAATCTTAAAAAAAAAAAAAAAGGTTATACCTCATCAAAGTCTAGAATTTAAATACCAGATTTATTACAAGGCTTCTTCGGTTACGTTTATTGTAAAGTTAAAGCCAAAGAAACTTTGTAACTGCTATGATCTTATGAATCTCATTTCAAGGTTTACAGATCTTAATTAAAAGAAAAGATATATTTTGTTAACTATGACCTTAAGTCAAAGTCTTGAAAATGTTTATCCTCGTTTTTATGTCTAAAATATAAATTAACCTTCTGGAAACTATCTGAGTAGTTTTTGTTGTCATTGTTGTTTACTATTTTATGATTTCCTATGGTTATCCAACATAATATGGATATAAAATATAGAGTTCTATTAATGATCCAAAATAATTTCTTTTAAGATCTCTATTTTTCACAGTAACAGTTGTGAACAGTTTCTCTCTTTTATAATACACAATGTTGGATCATGGAACAGAGTAAACAAACAGGTCATTGTTTAAAATAAATAGTGTGTACTGTGTTCAAAGGACTGTGAATTTTTGTTTTGAATTGTTCTTATTATATAATTTTAGTTCTAGAATACAATACATAACATATTTTGATTTGGAAGTGTTGCAAAGATATTTAGTTTTAGGTGCAATATTAACAATTTGTAATATTCTTTAGATTATTTTTTAATATATAAGCATCATGCATGACTAATTTTTAATTTTGGTTTTGGAGGGGAAATACTCTGTTTTGTGGGAAAATAAATAAATAAAGATTATGACTAGGACATGAAGGGAGGCCAAGTATTTGGAAATTCTTTCAACAATTTTTTTTCTTAATTTGCAGTTATTTTTTCTGAAGTAAAATATTTGTATTTTGCATTACTTTCTAGAATTTTCTTTTGGCGTTATCATGCGTCACTTTTATTTATTTTGGCACACTATGGTATAGTAGGGTTGGGTTGGTTTGCTTTTTTGACAGAACAGTTTATTGGTTTGGAGAGTATGTATTTAGAATAAATTTGCCCCATAGTTATGTAAACACATACGGAAATTCGGCATGTTTCATGTTTTCATGGAGGGGTTTGCTTTGGGGACACCTAATGCAAGGGCATTACCTGGAGATCAGGTTGGGGTAGAGAAGTACAAATTTGCAGGTTTTCAGTGAATATCTAGGCCACAGTGACGTGAGCTGAAGTTTGGGAAGGGAAGGGTCTGTGTTACACAGCCGGCTGAAAGACCGAGGTGACTGGATAAAGTGAAGATAGGAGGCCCAGCAGTCAAGAGGACAAAACCTGTGACGATAAAGAGCCTGTAGCAGTCGACGTGTGCTCTTTTTATACCCCAGCTGGGGCAGGCACTGGGACATCCCTATCTGAGGACATGGCACCACTGCCCTTTGAAAGATAGCAATAAAAATCTTACAAGTCTTTGCCAGTTCCTTTCCTTCACCTTAATGCCAGATTCACTAACACGTAACAAATGTCAAGTCCTTTCCTTCTCTCCTGTGCATTCCATCCTCTTACCCTGAGCTAGTATTGTCCCACCTGGGCCTGTGTAGTAGCGTCCCTGAGTACCCATGCCACCTTCCAGTCCATTCTCTGGAGGAGCTGGAGAGATCTTTGAAGAGAAGCAAGATCCTATCCCTCTCCAAGTTAATACTTTCCACTGAATTTTAATTTCACTTAGAATAAAATCTGATTTTCCTACAAAGTTCTAAATTCCTGACTAATGATTTTGACCTCGTCTGAAATTGCCCGTCACTCCCTTAAGCTCCAGCCACACTGGTCTCCTTTCTGTTTATCAAACATGTTTATCAAACATGCTCACTCAGTTTAGCGCTTTCTGTTCCTGGTGCTTTGCCTTGCTGCCTCTTTTTTGCTATCCAGATGAGTTCAAATGTTGCTTCTTCAGTGAGGCCTTTTCCTAATCATGCTTTCCCAAATAGATTCTTTCAGTGCTCTAACCAGTCGTGTTTCCTTTATTCCCGTCTGTTTTATTTCCTTCATTGCACATCACTTTGTTTAGAATTGATAAATTAGTATGTATTTATTATATACCCAGTATATGCTAAGCATTGTTCTAGGCACTTGGGATTTATTGAGTGAACAAAAAAGACAAAAGAAAATCCCTGTTTTTAGGAAATTCACATTAGTAGGGTCAAAAGAAGAACAGTACATAATAAACAACACATAATTACAGTTGGGCAGTTTGTGAGAATGTAGCAAGTGTAATAAAGAAAAATACAGTATGATCATACAGATTGGGAGATCTGGACAGGGTTTAGGGACAGGAAGCATATTAAATAGGGTGGTCACGGTGGGTCTCATCCTTGTGTTGATAATTAGAGTTCTTTTGTTTCTTTTATTTTTAGCTTCAGCACCAGTCAGCAAAGTGAATAAGTACTGTGCTTCCGCCAACTTTCATTCCACTTTGGGAAAAAAGAATATCAGCATGTCAAGCATTACGATTGACCCAGATGTCAAGCCTGGTGAATATGTCATCAAGAGCCTCTTCGCAGAATTTGCTGTTCAGGCTGAAAAGAAAATTGAAGTTGTAATGGCTGAACCCTTGGTGAGTAGAGCTGATCTATAAATCTGAAATATTTTCTTAACTTTTGCATGAACCATTATAATACAAAGTTTCCAAAGGAAATAATGTACTTGAAAAAGAATTAAAGGAAGCCAATCTAAAAAGGCTGCATACTGTAGAGTCCCAACCCTGTGACATTCTTAAAAAGGCCAAACTATGAAGACGGTAAAATGACCACTGGGGACAGGAGCTGGGGGTGGAGGGATGAAGAGGCAGAAGGAGGAGGATTTTTAGGGCAGTGAAAATAGTCTGTGTGATACTGCAGTGGTGGACACATGTCATCATACGTTTGCCCATACCCACGGAACGTACAATGCCAAGAGTGGACTGTAATGTCAATTATAGATGATTAGGAAGTTGTCATTGTAGTTTCATCTGTAATAACAAATGTACCACTCTGGTGGGGAGGCTAGGCCAGTGTGGGATGGGATATATGGGAAATCTGTACCTTCCACTCAGTTTTGCTGTGAACCTAAAACTGCTCTAAAAAAATAAAGTCTAAAAATTAAGAGATAGATTAGTAAAGTGATGATCTAGAAAGCTGTAATGACTTCAGACTGGACCTTGTTAAGTCACTGCAGGTCACCAGAGAACAAAAATGGATTTTACCAACAGGAATTGTTGAGACCAGATAAAAACATAAGAGAAAATAAAGGTAAATCTAGAATATTCTGCAAGTTGATGATACTGCAGTCGCCAAACTTATAATAAAACTGTAAACTTCTTTTTAGACATAGAGTGCATGCATAAGGCAAACTTAAGCGTACTGAGAAGCTCCATGTGATTAGAGCTTACGGTAAAGAGGAAGGAAGAGAAAGAATGAAAACAAATATTTGAGTCAGATTCTGAAGGGCTGTCAAGGCTGTTGTGATAGATAATACAGTGGACACTCATAGGGAGAAGAGATTAAAAGCAGAGGGTAGAGGGGGCCCTGGCTGGCTTAGTGGGTACAGCATATGACTCTTAATCTCTGGGTAGTGAGTTTAAGCCCCATGTTGGGTGTTGAGATTACTTTAAAAATACAGTCTTTAACGGCAGAGACTACTGTTTAGTTGTTGTATATAATTCAGGCTGGAATGAAAAGAGTCTTGAATTAGGGCATTAACAGTGGCGTGTTTGAAGAAGAGAGTAGGATAACAGAATTAGTAGAACTCAACAAACAGGAGTAGGTGTTTCAAGGGAAAGTGAAGGTTAAAAGTTCTTTGACATGTTAGAAGAGACAATATTAGATTAAAGAACACGAGAATGTTATTGGGGTAGGAAAGGAGAATAAGATAATTTTTCTTGTGTGAATGATAAGCTCGAGATACTGGTAATGTAAACCACGTGGAATTACTTTATTGGTAGCTGAGAATTCTTTGTCAGTGACCAGAAATGATGACCGGAAATAGAGATTTTGGCATCATCTATGAGAGAGAGTGGTAAAGCCAAGAGAGCAGATGATGATCAAGAGAGAGTGTAGAATGGTATTATTACTGTCAAATGATATGGAGGGAAAGAGTACAATGAACAGTGAGAGAAGTTACTGGACTTGGGAATTAAACAGCCTGAGAACAGTTTTAGTAGGGTGATACAACTTTAGGAACTCCCTTTGGGAGTTTGAAGGGGTTGGATCTGTGATGTATCAAGACCACAGTGTCAGTTAAAATTAGGATGGTCACAATGAAGATGGAGGTGGGGTATGTCACCGCTGGAATTTACTTACTCCTTACGCAACTGGGTTAGGGATAGGTTTTCACCAGCGATCTGAGACCCCAGGGGTTTGTTCCTTGCCTGAAGCTCAAAGCCACGGAATGGCAGAATGAGAAGTTAGGCACACTAATGGCTTCAGAGTCTGTATACTTACTCACTTTGCTGTACTTCCTGCCTAGGAAGGAAGTGGGGAAAGGAACAGAAGAGAGAACAGGTGATAATCTAAGAAGGGTGGGAAGTTGAAGGAGGTAATGTTCTGTGTTCTTAATTCCTACTTCACTAAGAAAAGTAACATGGCTAAGATTGCAAAGGGATGTGAATGGGTCTGCACATGCCTGCAAGCTAGTTTCTTGCTGTCTTTAAGTAGAGAAGAAACTACTGTGAAGAAAGCAGCTCCGCAAAAAGTGTTTGGGGTACGGTAAATAATAATATATAAGAGAGCATTAGCCACAATGTATGTTTTAAAACAGCAGCTCACTGTATTCCATTTAAATCATTCCACAGTTGCTTTCTATGTACCACATTAATGATTTTGTTTTGATCGGTGCGTATACATTTACAGCAGTTCCCCCTTAGAAACAAGGTTTATAAGGACTTGTAGGTATGAATTAATGGTTATGAGGTTTGATTATTGATGTGCTTAATCTATAAAGTGTTATTTTCTTCATCGGTGCTCTGTGAATTACTCTATAGTATGCTACAGTAGCTTGTTTAACCGACATACAGTAAGAAAGGGAACCACTTTAAAAAAAAAGAAACATTAAAAAAGTTTTTGGAATATGGTCACTAGTTGATAATACTGTATTATAAACTTGAAATTTGCTGAGAGTAGACCTTAAATGTTCTCATCCCCCCCCCCAAAAAGGTAAATATGTAAAGTGATTGACATGTTAATTAACTCAATGTGTACATACACCAAATCATCACATTGGACACTTCAAACACATTATAGTTACATTTGTCAGTTCTATCTCAGTAAACCTGAAAAAAAGAAAAATGTTTATGAAAAATTTCAAGTTATATATAAAAGTATAGATTATAGTGTAATGAACCCTTTAGGACCCATTGCCTGGCTTCAACAGCTTTCTTTCTTTCCTTGTTTTTTTAGGTTTTTTGTTTTTTAAGATTTTATTTATGTATGTATTTATTTATTTATTTATTTTAGAGTTTATTTATTTATTTGGCAGAGAGGCAGGCAGAGAGTGAGAGGGAAGCAGGCTCTCCGCTGAGCAGAGAGCCCGATACGGGGCTCGATCCCAGGACCCTGAAATCATGACCTGAGCTGGAGGCAGATGCTTAACTCACCTGCCACCCAGGTGCCCTCTATTTATTTATTTTTTAAAGATTTTATTTCTTTATATAAATAAAAGAGAGAGAGAGAGTGAGCACAAGTGGTGGGAGGGACAGAGGGAAAGGGAGAAGCAGACCCCTGCTGAGCAGGGAGCACCTTAAGGGGCTCAATTCCAGGACCTCAAGATCATGGCCTGAGCTGAAGGCAGATGCTTAACTGATTAAGCCATCCAGGCGCCACTAAGGATTTTGTTTTTTAAGTCATCTCTTTTCCCAACATGGGGCTCAAACTCACAACCCTGATATCAAGAGTTACACCTTCCACCGACTGAGCCAGCCAGGCACCCCTGGCTTCAGCAACTTTCAACTTGCACAGCACTTTTAAAAAACACTCTACCTATTTTATAAAATATTTATTTATTTATTATTTTATAAAATATTTAATAAATAGCAACATGTGGTATGGTCCTGTCAGCTCTCAAATATTGTATGTTAAAGGAAGATTAATTTTGACATATAAAGTTCTTGAGAGTAAAAGTGTTACAAGAAAATATGGGTGAAATTACCTAATTTGAGTTTATAAAATGGTGATTTTATATCTTCCTCCTTTCTTTTTCTTCCAATGCCGTGGTCACTATCCTAGCTCAGGGTCAGCTTCGCTCATAGTAGGTCATTGCAATAACCAGTAAGTAAGTGTTTTGTCACCTTTCCATTTGTCTTGCTCTCACCAGACTTTGCTTCATCTAAAACAAATACTATTACCTTTTTCCTTTAAAAGTCTTGCTGACTTTTTGTTGCCGTGGAATGAATTCAAGTTCTTGGTGGGTCGTTCTGGCCTCTTCACAGTCTTATTACAATTTGTATAATGTCTCATGACTCTCTTACCCTCATGTCTCTATGACACTTAACATATCCTCTATATATTCTTTTGTCCTGGTGTGTTCTTCCTTTTCTCTTGATCCAAAATACTCTTAACTCTTCTCTATTTTAAGCCTCTACTCATCCTTCCAGACTTCCCACATGTTCCCTTTCTCACAGTGATTCTCTTCAACCTGTACGAATCTTCGTTTTATCATCATAATTTTTCATACTCCTAGATTCTGACATTGTCCTGTTAATTGCTTATGTGTTTATCTCCTCTGACGTGAGCTGCTTAATACCAGGACCCAGGTCTCCTTTGCCTTTTTACAGTCCTGCCTGTGGTGGTAGATGCCCAGTAGAAGGTGAGGGTGAAGAGTCGTATTTTAACTTGACTTTAGCCTTACAGAACATCACTGTGTCGTGTACTCTTTGTTCTCTAACAAAATAGAATATCCTCATTCTAGCCATAGCTTTTAATAGTTCTTTTATAACAGTCTGATGCTGACTATATTTTATTCTGTAATTTAGTAGCTAATTAAAGAGACATCTGCTATGTAGTCTGAGATTATAAAACTTGGTGAACAGTGGTGAGGTTTCCATCAGAAAATTGATGTTTTTACCCCACCATTGTACTTAGAAGAAACACTCCCTGCTTACTCTTCCTGACATACCAGGAAATCCCCAGTGTAATGGACTGTAGCAAACAAGGACAAAGTCTGTTAAGCATCCGACTCATGGTTTCAGCTCAGGTCATGATCTCAGGGTCCTGGGAAGGAGCCCCACATTGGGCTCTGGGCATAGGGTGGAGTCTGCTTTGTCCCTCTCCTTCTGCTCCTCCCCTGCCCCCCCGACCCCAGAATAAATTAAAATTTTTTTTTTCAAAAATTTTAATCTAATCTTTAAAAAAAATTAGACAATGATACATTTAATCTAATACTCTGACAGTGTTGATATTATAGCTTTAAATTTGTTTATCGTGATTTCATTTATTGTGAAATTTATTCAGTATTTTTATTTTAGTTAAAACAACCATCTAAGATGAGTCTCTTGAGTTCTTGAATGAAACTCTTGCAGGCTCACTTCAAAGAAACTAGCATCCATGGATTGTTACATAAAAGGATACTAGCATGTCTCATCATCAGTCGGACAGAAAGTTACATAAAAACGTAGAAGCACAGATGTGAAGGGATTTTGCTAAAAGAGTTAATCTACCACTAAATGAGAGACCTGGCCTTCTCATTCTCATATTGGAAGCCATAATAAAATTAGTGGAGCTTGATTTTTAGCCACAACTTCGTTTTCATTTTAGGGGGAAGACTGGGGAAGGAAGGCAATCACTGATTGAAATTGCAGTTTGCAAACCACAATCCAGTACCTTAGGTCTCTTCCCCCCTGAAAGGAGGTGGATCAATTCTTGGTTAATGATCCAGGCACGCTCTAGCTTATCTGTTAATCTTTTAGATTGCCAGTGACTAGAAAAGAAGATAAGAAAAAAGGCTTTAACCAATCACCTGCTCATTTAGACTTCATTTGGTTTAGGCCCAGCATTTTTACAGCTTCGAAATAGCCAGTATTTTTTTTTTTTAGAATATTAAGTACATATATGTAATTAAAAAAAAATTTCTCCTCATATGATCTGTTTCTTCTTCTTTTTTTTTTTTTTTAAAGATTTTATTTATTTATTTGACAGAGAGAGATCACAAGTAGACAAAGAGGCAGGCGGAGAGGGAGAGAGGGAAGCAGGCTCCCTGCCAAGCAAAGAGCCCGATGCGGGACTCGATCCCAGGACCCTGAGATCATGACCCGAGCCGAAGGCAGCGGCTTAACCCACTGAGCCACCCAGGCGCCCTGATCTGTTTCTTCTAAAAGTTTTGCCTTCTCCTTACATGTATGCCTGTTGTAATTTGTTCTATTTTATAACCACGGCATAAAACAGACCAGAAACCTGGGTGGATAGGCCTTTTTGACTGTGGTCTTCAGTGTGTAATCATCTGAATGAATCATCAATGTCAGGTCTATTTCTGGGGTCTGTCAGGGTCCCTAGGGAAGGTCCTTCCAGTACCCCAGATGGGAGGCTTTAGCTGATGACCTAGAGGTCTCGAGGCTGAAGATAACTGGGTTTGTTGGTATTTGGTACATAGATGTTTACTTGAGCTCCCTGTCTTCAGTGTGTTATCTTGTCTTCGACTGTAGCGTCCCCCAGTCAGCATTTCTGTTTCGCCCTGTCCTGAGAAGGACAACTGTTCCATGGGGAAGGTGAAAAGACAGAGCTGGTGAAGGGAAGGAAAGGGAGGGTCTCAGTTTTCCTTAATCCTTCAACCAGCCCTCTTGTTTTTGACTCCACCTTTACCTATACTTTCAGAGCACTGAAGTTCTCCAAATCCACAGGAATTGCAAAGTACTGACGGGATTATCTTTCTCCACCCTGTGTGGCAAGCTCACCCACTTTCCCCCTGTTGTGACTCAAATGTCATCTTCTCAGTGGTCCTTCTGTCTAAAATCTCACCCTGCATTCCAGCCTCCTATCCTGAAATCTATCTAAGAGAATAGACATTTTAGTTGGTTCTCTCATTAGACTTTTAGCTTCATGGGGATGAGGATTATTTTCCATTTTGCTCATGGTTGTGTCTCTAGAGCCTAGAACTGTGCCTGGCATACCGTACACTCAGTAAATAATTCAGGTGAATGAGTGAGTGGCCGTGTGGAGAATAGACACCCAACTTTCCCCCTTGCCTACTTAGGACGCACTCTTGTTGGCTGAAATGTCTTGGCTGGGCTTTACTGTCTCTCGCATTCTCTCTACCCTTTGGTTTTAATTTTTAAGTCTTCTAAAAATTCTTTTACTGTTGTCTTGGTCGGGTTTTAGGAGAGAATGGAGGCTGTGTGTGTGTTAAGCCTGCTCTCTTTAATTGCAAATTGTTGAGGTATTTCCACATCATTGTTAACACTACCAGAATCCTTTCAGTAAATGCTCTTGCTGTCCCTGCAGGCTACATGCTGCTCTTGGTACATATGTGCTACTTAAAGAATCAAATTAGAACATAAAGATTGGGAACCTTAGAATATTCGATCTTTAGATTTTTTTTTTCTTTTCTTTTCTTTTTAAGATTTATTTATTGATTTATTTATTTGGGCGGGGGCATAGAGAGAGGGAGAGAGAATCCCAAGCAGACTCCCTACTGAGTGTGGAGCCCACTGCAGGGCTCTGTTCTGCAACCCCGAGGTGCATGACCTGGGCTGAACTCAAGAGTTGGAAGCGCAACTGACTGAACCACCCAGGCGCCCCTCATTGTTAGTTTTTTATATTATTATGAAATAATGACATTATAAAAAGTGGAAATAGTTCTAAATTTCATGTAACAAGAGTAAGGACTCTTACTTGCATTCTATATCAAGATAAACACTGTCCACAGTTTGTAGTCTATCATTTTCCATGTCTGTTATCCCTCTCTGTAGCATCTGCCACCTTTTTTAAAAATATTTTTTATTTTTAACCTTTTTTGCCACCTTTTTTAAAAGCACAAATGGGAGGTTTTATATGTGTGTGTTTGTGTGTGTGTATTTCTGTACTTACATATTTTGAACAAAGTAAATTGGAGATTATTCTGCATTAGCCTGTCTAAACTTGCCTCGTTCTTTTTAATAGTTCAATATTATTTTTTTCCTTTTTTAAAAATTTAATAGTTCAATATTGTTTTATTAATTTTTAAAAAAGATTTTATTTATTTATTTGACAGAGAGAGAGAGAGACCACAAGTAGGCAGAAAGGCAGGCAGAGAGAGAGAGGGAGAAGCAGGTTCCCTGCAGAGCAGAGAGCCCGATGCGGGGCTCGATACCAGGACCCCGAGATCATGACCTGAGCCAAAGGCAGAGGCTTAAGCCACTGAGCCACCCAGGCATCCCTGTTCAATATTATTTTGATAAAAGAATGTAACATGATGTTTTTTACTAGTCTCTATTGATAGTCGGTTTGGGAATTACCTTAATTTAGGGCTACTTTAAAAAAATATGGTAAAAAAAATATGGTAAACATTCTTGCACAAAAGGCTTTGCATATGTGCATGAAGATAGAGAATAATTTCTATTCTTTTTTGTTGTTATAATGGGTTGCTTATGCTATAAACATTTTTCAAGGGTGTATCTTTTTAAATGTCTTATTGGAAGACACCCCGACTGCTTCCGCAATGATAAGGGTGTCCTCAATCACCCTATGCTTAAATTGAGAGGTTAGTACAGATTTCTTGGTTACTAATTTCTATTTAGTACAGTACACTTGTTTTATGTTTTTGTACTTATGGTAACTTGAGTATTCTTTTGCATTCAAAAATCATTTCTGAGTTCTTCTTCTGGGAAAAATAGTCTACTTCCATTTCTTGGTTTAGGGAAAGCTCAGGGAGGATGTCAGATCTTTGAGGAAACATGAGCTTGTTGAGAAATAAAATATGTTAATATGAAACAACATTTTGTTTCTGAAAAGCTCTCCATTGTGCTTGGCCATTACTCTAGTGTATAAACATGTTATTTGAGTAATAAACCATTTAGGTCAGCAGTCCTCAAGATATCACTGAAGACCTTTAGACAGAGTGTAAAAGGGGATTAAATAAGTGCGAAGAAGCCACTTACTGTCTCCCCCAACCTCCCATTTTAAATAGTTCATATGAGGATAGTAGAGGCCCTTTAGCTCACTATTTTTCAAACTTCTAGATACTTTTAGAAATGGTGTTCTATGGAACTGCTATAAGACTTTGTGTTTTACTGAAATTTTAGAGCTAATTGGTATCATCCATATGGTTGTGCAGAATCATCGTGTTGGATATAAATGATGTCTAGGTTGGTTCTTGAAATACAGAACTTGTCCTGCAAGATGATCACCCAAGTGTGCTTAGCCTGTGAAGGCCCAAGTACCAAGGACACGCCAAAAACCTATCCTTATTAAGAAGGTAAAGTGCCCCAGAATTCAGGCACTTTCCTGATCTCGTTTAAATTAGTTAGAAACAGGTTGCACTGATAGCCAGACTGGGAGTTTTTACAATTTCACTGGCAAATATACTTGCGGGTGTATTTCCATCAAGATTAGCCATGAATGCCAGAAAGTGATAGGACTCTACCAGGTAAAGAAACTTCAAAATATACGTATTTCTAAATTCTCATTTCTTTCAAAGAAGGATGTTTGTTTTTCTTTGATACATGTTTAATATGTATTTAAAATTCAATAAAAAAGCCTAACATAGAGAAGTTTAGAAAATCATCCTAAAAATCAACAAAACAGCCATCGTGTATTTGAATATAACCCTAGCTGTCTCCTGTATTTAGTAAGTAAGTTAGGTAAGGATAGGTGGGGTTGCCGGCAAGGCAAGTAGGTAGGAAGACGCATGGAAGGGATCACACTGTCTGTGCTATCTTAATTTAAATTCATTATGTTATAAATTTTGTTTGAATTAAACAGAACAAAAAGAAACAAACTAGAATGATTTAACTTCTGAATTTCAGGTAACATTTTCTTTTATAGAAAGAACAGTTCTTGAGAGATCTTTAAAGTTGGGGCACCTGGGTGGCTCAGTTGGTTAAGCATGTGCCTTTAGCTCAGGTCATGATCCTGGGGTCCTGGGATCGAGTCCCGCATTGGGCTCCCTGTTCGGTGGGGAGCCTGCTTCTCCTTCTCCCTCTGCCGCTGTCCCTGCTCATGCTCGCTGTCTCTCTGTAAAATAAATAAATAAAATCTTAAAAAAAAAAAAAAAGATCTTTGAAGCTAAATGTAAAGAAATAAACATGTGTACATGGAGGTTTAGTGACAACTAGATTTGAAAATGAGGAAATTAAATCACTTCTTCATAATTCATGATTTTGTTTAGTTACATTGTTTTTTTCTCATATTTTAAAACACGTCTGTTCTGTAACCATAACTTTCATGGTTGTACCCTACATTGTTCTAAAATTAAATGAATTTGCTGGATTACCACCAAGCATGGGAAACTCAAGAACAACCCTCAAGTTTAAGAATGAGAGGAAGTAATTTACGTTCTTTGTACAAAATACAGAAAATAAATGTAAACTAATTGTTCAACCACAAAACAACCTGTTATTCTGTTTTTATTACTAAGGTGTGGTAAATATGTTTCTGGAGCTTTAAATGTATTTATATGTATAATACCACCATATATGCATTTTATCCTTTTATAGGAGAATTAAATGTTATTCTCTAATTTGATTAATACATTGAGAACATTTTCCCAATCTACCAATTTAGTTCTACCTGTCACTACTCTAATGTGTAGCTATATCATGATTTTTTGACCCAAATTCCCCATTGTTGTACTTTGATGTTATTTCTTATTTTTGACTGCTTAATGTCCCTTTATGTGCTTTTTATAAATGTGGAACACATTACCCCCCACTCACCCTGGATCAAAGAGGAAATTAAATCAGAAATGATGTTTTTACTAGGATTCTCCAGAGAAACATAACCAATAGGTTGTGTGTGTGCGTGCATGCGCGCGTGTGTGTGTGTGTGTGTGTGTGTGTATGTATGTGTGTGTATAAAAAGATATTTATTGGAAGGCATTGGCTCACATGATCCTAGAGGTTGAGAAGTCCCTTGGTCTGCAGTGGGCAGGCGGGGGACCCAGGAGAGCAGGTGGTGTGAGCTCCAGCCTGAAAGCCAGTCCAAGAAGAGCTCCTGTTTCAGTTTGATATGGGAAAAGTGGTAGGGCTGGGCTAGCCTGATGCTCCAGCTCAGTGTAGTCAGGCAGGAGGAGTCCATCTTACTCCAGGAAGGGTTGCCATTTTGGCTCACCTCGGGTTTTCAGCCTGTTGGCTGAAGTCCACCCACATGAGGGAGTCTCAGTCTACTTGCTTAACTCAGTTCACCAGTTCAAATGTTAATCTCATCCCAAAACATCCTCACAGGCAAACCCAGAAGATGCTATCACAGGGTGCCCTGTAACATAAAATTAACCATCACAGTGTCCAGTGTCGATCAAAATTTCTGTCTGTCTAGGATTTACTTTGCTCCCTCTTCCTCTCAATCCATTGCAACGTAGTATCACAGCCCATTCCTTCACTCCTTTGTTTTCTACTGTGTGGAGGCCCCTTTATGTCCCAATGTCATCCATCCATCCATCCTTCCTTCCTTTCTTCCTTCCTTCCATCCATCCATCCTTCCATCCTTCCAGAGAGGGAGAGAGTGGGGGGAGAGAGAGAATCTTGACGTGAGGCTGGAGCTCATGACCCTGAGATCATGACCTGAGCCAAAATCAAGAGTGGGATGCTTAACTGACTGAGCCACCCAGGTGCCCCGCCATGACACTCTGTCTATACTAACTTTAGACACTGATCTGGACTGACCTCTTTTGAGTCATTTCTTCATACAAGCAAAGAAGAGTGCACATACAGGTGAGAGGGTAGAGAGTTTACTATCAGTTACGTCCCCCAGGCCCACTGGGTGAAGGGTAAAGGGTCTAAGCTTTCCACAGTGAGTCCTCTGAGCGCTCTTTGGGTCACAGATGTTGCTTGCTCATAGTAGGAACTCAGTATGTGTATTTTCAGCAAATAAATGAACAGAACAAATAGAAAGTTAAAAAAAAAATTCCAGTACTGTTGTGTGCTGAAGGAATACACAACACTAAATTAGAAGATTAAATTAATAGGAAGCAACCATACTGAAAGGTCACCTCATGAAAGTATCATGTTTCACTGTCAGTATCTTGCTCTTTCTTTATGTAGTACTCTTTTCCCTTGGCTTCTGTGATATGCAATTTAAAATGGTACAAAAATCTATGTAGTAACAACTTTCCATCCCGAGCCCCCAACCCTCCCTTTATTCTAACTGTCCAATTTCTTTCCCCATGTGCAAACACATATTTCTTTCTTTTTTTTTTTAAAAAAAGGTAGTCTGTGTATTTAGTAGCAAGTGTGTGTGTGTGTGTGTGAGAGAGAGAGAGAGTCTTACCTTTGTTTAAAATAAATCTAATTACAAATGAAAACAAAAACACAACCAACTCATGAATCTGCTTTTCATATATAAGATTTCTAATATTTTGTATATATACTTTTTTTTTTTTTTTAACCATAGGAGAAGCCATTGTCTAGATCTCTTCAAAGAGGTGAAGATCTTCAGTTTGACCAGGTATGCCAATATTGGGGGGATATTTTTTCTCCAAAGGAAAATGTTTATTCTAAGAGTCTGGTCCAAATAAATCCAATATTAAGAAATTGTTTTATTTTGTTTAGTGAACCTTTATATACACATTAGATTCAGTCTGAAATTGGTAGTTTGTTTTTTAACAAATAGAAGGAGTTTTGAGCTATGACCTTTATAGTTCATGGAATGATCTGTGAACTTGATTGGTTTCTGTCATTTATTTATTTACTATTTTAAGATTTTATTTATTTGATACAGAGAGAGAGAGAGAGAGAGAGAGTGTAAGCAGGGGGAGTAGGAAAGGGAGAGGGAGAAGGAAGCCCCCTACTGAACAGGGAGCCTGATGTAGGTCTTAATCCCAGAACCCTGGGATTATGACCTGAGCTGAAGGCAGATGCTTAATTGACTGAGCCACCCAGGCACCCCAGTTTCTGTCATTTAGCATCTGAAAACTTTTTACTTTTCATTGGTAATCTCTTTATTGTGTCCTTTGAAATTTTCTTTAAATGTTTCCAGTTACATACCTCAATCTTGTGTACCAATTCATAAAATTTTTACATAATAATATTTTACCCTTTTTTTTTTTTTTTAAAGAGAGGGAGAGAAAGTGGTGGGTAAGGAGCAGAGGGAGAGAGAGAATCTTAGGCAGGCTCAATGCCCAGTGTGGAGCCCGATATGGAGCTCTGTGTCACAGCCCTGAGATCATGACCTGAGCCAAAATCAAGAGTCAGACACTTAACCTACTGAGCCACCCAGGTACCCCATAATATTTTACCTTTTAATGTTTGGTTTTGTCTCTTTGGGGCTATCAGAACCTTAAAATAGAACATTAATATTTAAAATTGAGTGCAGTATTCCTAGGATGTTAATTCTTTCCTCTTGCTGAGATTAAATGTTTGATCAAGTGTTATTTTTGTCATAATTATGTTCATTCAAGAATTATTTTGTTATATATTGTTTGCAAAAACCAATAACCCAGATTAGCTATTTGTTTCTAGTATTCCTGTACTACTTTTCTCATAATTATATATCTAGAAAACAGAAATTTATGTTCATGTTCATCTCATTGACTAGATAAAGATGACTGGCTACAATTACCTGATAGAGACTTAACAGCATATTGCGTTTCTGGACTCTAGCCCAGTTCTGAATCAGAGTTACCAAGAGCAGGCCTCCAGCACCTGTATTTTACAATTGATCCCTGGGGGATTCTTAGTGAGTAGCCATTGACCTAAGAAGAAACCATAGATAGGAAGCCTAGTTTCTGTTAAAGTAACGTCATGATCACTTTATATAATGCTCACCAAATCTCAGTGTTACTATAAAAGGTTCTAATTATTACAATAATTAATTTTATTTATCTGTTACTAATATATTATTTTAAAGATATTTAGATTATTTAGATCTTAAATCCGCTAATGAATAAATGTATAGTCAGAATTTGAAATTCTATTAAAGTATTTTAAGGAATATTTCCATTTTTTAATGTAAACTATTAATAAAACTTTAAATGGTTATGCCCCATAGTTCAATTTTGTTTTCCCTCCCCCACAATAAAAAACCAGGTGTGGGAGAAACTGTTTTAATATATACTTAAAATAGTAGATGGTATTTTATTGTTCCTTCTTTAGATATTAAAAGGATTTGCTTTGAGTGATCTTTATTGTTTATGAAATACAAATATGAAAAATTAGTTAAATAAAATTAGAATCTTGTTTTTACTTTAATTTTCTATATTAGAAACCATTACCTGTCAAATTATGGTTAATTATAAATAAAAGTATGACTAGAGGAAGGCAGAGATAATGAAAAAGAGAAGAAGAGCTTATACAATCAAATAAACTGTTTTATTCTTTTCTATTTCCTTGGATGAAGTACATTTTGAAATTATATGAATTAGGAAAATTAAAGGTTTAATTCCTGGAGGTACCGATTTATCTTCTTTAACTGACACTTTCTATAATCCTGGACCTGAACAAGACTTGAATATTCCTGTAACCCATCATTTTTTAGTTAAGAAAAACAAAATAAAGCATGTTTGACTGTATACTTTGAAGTATTATTTTTACAAGCAATGAGTTGCATCAGATATGGAAATTCCTATGCAGAGCGATTTTTTTGCTTGAGATCCTTCAGATGAAGAGTGACCTTAGGGACTGCTTGCTAATGATAGCTGGTGTGCCTCTTACTGCCACTGCAGGAACGCTGGGTTCATTCGTGAAATGCATCTGGCATTCACCTAGAATTCGGATGGTTTCCAGGATGCCTCAAATTGAACAACATTTGTTCATCCCACTACGTTTATCTTTACGCTGTCCTCTTGCATATCCTAAGCTTTAAAAGCTTGTTATAGCACGTTTCCAATACGGTCATGTGTGGGTGTCACAAATTAATAATGCAGTTATAACTCTCCATTCTGCGGTAGAGTGACACAAAGTTTACTCTCATACACTTCTCACATAACACAGTCTTCTCCGTTCTTCATCTCTTCTTTCATTCTAGCGGCAATATTTCCAACCTTTTGTTCTCATGAGCATGGAGCAGGAACTGGCCGGGGGAAGGAGGCAGGTGTGGTTTTCTCATGATACGCATACCACTTCCCCCACAGGTATCCTTCTGTATAACCAGAGATGTTACTAAGGGTCATGTTTTTACACACCTGAGTAGTATATAAAGGCAGGAAAAAGGTGGACAGCTTAGCCCACTTTGTTACTTGGATAAACCCCTAATTCTTATTTTTATTTTAAAACACGTTTATTGGGGCACCTGGGTGGCTCAGTGGGTTAAAGCCTCTGCCTTTGGCTCAGGTCATGAGTCCAGGATCCTGGGATCGAGCCCTGCATCGGGCTTTCTGCCTAGCAGGGAGCCTGCTTCCTCTCCTCTCTCTGCCTGCCTCTCTGCCTACTTGTGATCTCTGTCAAATAAATAAAATCTTTAAAAAAAAAAGACACGTTTATTGCATTTGAATTATTCAGTTCATCTTAGAAATATCAGTCATTTCCAAATGATGGCTAATAAAGTTAGGAGTATGATACCTCAATGATGTGTTTTAACTTCCGGTGACATCTTGTGTTTTCAGTTGATAAGCTCTATGAGCTCAGTAGCAGAGCACTGTCTCCCTTCCTTACTTCGCACCTTGTTTGACTGGTACAGACGCCAGAATGGAACTGAAGATGAATCCTATGAGTACAGGCCTCGATCCAGCACAAAGTCTAAGGGGTAAGGGGCTCATTTTCTACTCCTCTACCTAGAATTGAAACGCTTTCAATGAAGGGGGCGTTAGTGTTCTCAACCAAAGACTGGTATTGTTTGATTTCTGAGCAAGAACATGGACTACTTTTGTTATGAAACTGATAATGAAAGCAAAGCATAGTCCATACTTAAGTGTAAATCAGGGGAAGGTACCAGTTAAGGTCGATGGAACTCCATGTTACCGATCACTGGGATAGTCAAATGAATTTCAGGAGCGCCATTTCAGTAGTTCAGTGAGGACCTTTAATGGTTCTAGAAGAAGTTAAAATATTCAAAGAAGGTCCAGTTCATATGGCTTGTGATGGAAGCAATTGTTGTGATACAGGAGGACTGCCAAACCCTGTATTATGATACCGTGAGACTCTCCCTGTTGCTCAAGTCCCCGAATTTCTCTTCCCCTCCTTCAAATTTGCCAGGGAGATGTTGGCTTTGCATAAAACATCCATCTGGGTTCAAGAGATGATCCATAGTTCAGAATTAGGTTTTAGTTGATGCCACCTGTGATTTTTCACATTAGATACGCAGAAAGTTTCCCGGCACTGTATTTTCATTAGAAAAGTTATTATTTTTGTTTCAGTTCTTAATTAAAAAAAAAATACTAATCAAATATGGAGTAATATTAGATTTTCTAAATAAAATTTAAAGTATATTCGTTAACTGATTCCTTTAGAATGGATTTAATTTCTGACAGATACAATAGCGACGTGTTTATCGATACTGTACAAAATACCCAACACGAGAAAGAAAACGAGAGCATACAGACGTTGGGTAATTTAAAAACAACTTGAACTGTCAGTAGCCATAGGACACCATACATACGAGGAGCTCAGGAAATAACCAAACTGTTAACCAATAGCTATTTTAAAATGTATGGTCTTAAATGCAATCCTAATTTGGGGTTCTTGTTGCAGGGATGAACAGCAACGTGAAAGAGATTATCTTCTTGAAAGGAGAGACTTAGCAGTAGATTTCATTTTTTGTTTAGTTTTAGTTGAAGTTCTAAAGCAGGTAAGAAGCTTTCTTTCTGCAGAGTTTGTGTTCCTTATTCTTATTTTGCCTTCACGTTTCATTTACCTTATTTAGGGTGTTACGTCTAAAATTCTGGCCCACGTTAAGTAGATTTCTACAATATAATTACACATCTTTCCGTTGCCCGGGGCTTTCGTGGCCCGTACCTATCACTTCCTATTCTTTTTACCTTTGCAAAATGCCGTTTAAGATAGGAGATCTTGTTAGCAAAATTGAGATGAATAGAAATTGGGTTACATACGGGCTTTTGGCTGTGAATACAGTCTGCCTGTCATCCATCAACTTCAGTCCAGTTTCGAAAAATTTCTCTTCCAAAGTGATCAAGCCTGTGTTCCAACGTGTAATCATCGTGCAGTTACAGTCAAGGGATAGGGACGTGTTGACCTGGGGAACACCGAATTGTCAAGTGCAAGTGCTTTTTGGACAAGTGAAAACCCCTCAGGATAATAGATGTTTCATGTCTATTCAGTGTCTGGTGGGATGCTGGTATCGTGTTCACACTGTGCTTGTGAATGTGACATCTGATGTCCGGCATCCTGTGTATTTGTACTACTCAAAGTCAGTGCAGGTATACCTTTAAATACACCTAAGTCCTTGTACTGATTTTGAAAGTGGGGGTTTTTTTTGGTCATTTTTTTTTTTTTTTATTTACGAAAATCAACTACTTTGTTCAAATGTGTGAAAGTATTTTTTGTTTGTTTGTAGTCTTTAAAAAGCTCTATATCATTCAAAGTCAAGCCATGTATTTCCAGCCACGTACATTGTAATGTTTGAAAAGGTTAGGAAACCTAAAAGAAAAAAAAAATCACATTTTGCATGTGACATATTTGGACAAGGATTTTGTTTTTGTTATACAGAATGAAATAGAATGTATACTACGAAAGCAAATAGCAAATGTTAGATACAGAAGTTAATTGACAGCCAGTTTTTTTTTGACGGAAGCAATATAAAATTATTTGAGTTATTTTTTTTTACACTTTGCCTTTGTTTTTATAATGTATGTGAAAAATCATTGAAATCTGAATAGCTGAAATTCACAAATAAAAATTTGAAATATGAAAAGCAGATAAGTACATTAATCAGTGGTGAAAACCATTTTAATTAATTTGTACCTTTCTTAGAGTTCTTTCTGTAGGTTTAGGAAAGAAATTTGCTGTGGGAGTTGTGCTAATAAACCAGGTTTGCTTTCTGTGATCTCAGTTTCACTGGGATCCTAAGAGCCTGAGGCCAGCATAATTTGGGGTAGAAGAACTTAGGACCAGAGCAGCCATTGACCATGACTGGACTTTGCCTAGGACTCATTGTGGTTGATCTCTAGCATCTCCTGTGTGCTGATGTAGGTCATGTGAGTGATTGGGTAACCAACATTTTGCATTGCCTAGTTAAATAATCCAGGGTTTTTTCTTTGAGCAGGAGAAATTGTAAATTCCCCTAGACATTCAGGCCCGTCTCTGATCTGGCTCCATGGTACCTTTTCTCCTTTGTTTCCCGAGGCATTCTTTTGCTTGCCAATCAGTGTCTCCTCTGAAAGTTGCCCCTCATTGCAGGTTCAGAGCTTCTGTGCACAGATAACCCTATGTAAGTTTTCTCTCTCCTGTTCCCCTTGCTCTCACCTGCTCTCTCCCCTTCCCCGTTCTCTTGGTCTTTATCCTCCTTCCTTCCTCCTCCTCTTAAAAAATAATGTAGATAGCTCTTCTGGTGGAGAAGACCATAGGATTCATAAACTTTCATTGGGCCCATTTTTTAAAGTCCATTCCACAAAATCCCTTCAGATCCATGGTGCACATGGACTCAAAGTGTGGGGAAAAAAGAAGTAGCTCCTTTTTTTTTTTTTTTTTTAAGATTTTATTTATTTATTTGTCAGAGATTTCGAGAGAGAGCAAACACAAGCAGGGGTGTAGCAGGCAAACAGAGAACAGGCTCCCTGCTGAGCAGGGATTCCGATGTGGGACTGGATCCCCAGGACCCTGGGATCATGACCTGAGTCAAAGGCAGCCACCCAGGTGTCCCTACAACAACTTTAATAACTAATCTCTGTTTTTTGGTTCTGCCACCAAATTGTTCCAATCTATAGCAGCCTTTCTACTGTTTTTTCTCTTTTACCATTATCCTCATACTTTCACTCAGATGCACCCATGAAAGAATAAAATCTGTCACAAAGAACAGTGAGATACTTTATTTATTAAAAATCATACATAGGTTTTTTTTTTTCTTTTCCCCAGTAAAAGGGAAGTCTTTTTAGCTTCTTCAAACTAATAAAACCAGAGAAAATGAAGTAAAAATCAATAGAACTTTCTGAAGTATCATGACGATCTAACCCAATTTTCTACCGTGTCAAAGTGATGTAGGGTTTAATAGATCTGGAGACTAATCAGTGTCATATATCTTTAATAGGACTTTTACTTTTGTCCTCCATAAGAGACACATATTAAAACGTGACTCAGTTTTATTTTGATGAGACAGACGGTCCCAGGAGTACTGAAGTATTGATACTTGGTTGGGCCAGTCATAAAGAGGAGTAAATATTCTTTACGGGTTAGTCCTTGACATCCTATATTATAAATTTTTTGTTTCTTGAACAATCTGTTGTGTCTTCATGCGTGTTTAGAATTCTTCACGATGCGTAAAGGCTCTATATCCTTTGTATCAGCCGGTCATTTTAATAAAACTAGGAAACAGCCAGGACAAGTGTTTTCGTTCCAGCTGTCATTTTTTTGCTGCGTAACTTGGATAAGTTATTATTCACTACCTTTTTCCCCCTCTGTAAAAGAGGGATGATAATATCATTTTTGTAGAAGCGTGAGTGTTAAATACAGTAATGCCTGGGACATGGAAAGGGCTCTGTCAGTATATCTGTTATTTTCATTTTGCAGATGAAGAAATGTTCTGAATTTAGTGACTTGCTGATGATTATAAAGTTAGTTCACTTTTTTATTCCAAGTTTTCTGCCATTAATAATAAGAATATTGGTAAAATCAGTGATACAAAATTGGGTGAAATAGGCAGCATCTAGGAAAATTAAAGTTTTAATCATAAATTAGAGAAAGAATTGAGTTAGTGTAAATATGATGAAATGAGTATGATTCATTATGGGAACAAAATTAATTCAAGATGATAGAGGACCTAATTTTATTTTTTCAAGAAAGTCAAACATAATCTTGGGCTCATGGCCAACTACAAATTTTAGCATGTCAATACCAAAGGCTTTCAAATTCATAGTAAAAGCATGTCTAAACGGCAACATCAACATTTAGAAAGTTTGAAGCAATTTTCTTTCCATATGAAATTTTAGTCAGACATTTACTCATTGAAATAAACAAGATTGGGAAACTTGGTTTGTAAACCTTCTCCGGCTCTTGGCTTAGTTTTATTCGTGCTGTTGCAAAGTATTAGAAGGTGGAGTACATCCTTAGTATGTTCAGATTTCACATGTGCATTTTTGATGTGGATGAGTTCCCTGAAGGCTGTGCGGTTATTTGTGATTTTTCTGAGGTTAAATGCATTCCTTCCCCTTGGCACTGAAAGCTGGTCGTTTAGGGAATGAATGAGCCTCATTGACTCCGCAGTGTCCCTATTGTAACCTGATTTTGTTATTTTTCACTTTCGTGATGTGATAAAAGCATTAAAGTTTGGGAGGTGGTGGTGGGAAGGGCCTTGGAATAAAACTCGGGTCATCTTTTTTTTTTTTTTTTTTTTTTAAGTTTTTTAAAGTTTTGTAACCAATCTTTGTATGCAACGTGGGGGCTGGAATGCATGACCCTGAGGTCCAGAGTCCCATGCTTCCTCTGATGAGCCAGCCAGGTGCCCCTGGGTGTTAAGATTCTGCCAGATATATATCCTTCTGGAATGTTGAAGAAGAATTAGTGCTGCTTCTAAAATCACAAATGACAAGGCCTGAAGAAGTCTTGACAGTATGGGTGGGAATATTACTCCAGGCAAGTAGACCTCTTCCTCTGTAAGCGGAAAAGGGGTTCTGCTCCCTGCCCCCCACCACTGTTGCCTTTTTTTTGAAATTCAGTTTGAGAATGTTTTTATTATTATTACTGTTATTACTATTCTTGAAAATAAGGGGAGAAATAGGGATTTCGAGAATGTCTATGCATCCTGATCTTGTTTGTTCTTAAAATTAGGTAAGACCTATTTCTTCTTTCACTTCTATTTCTGGCTACATACAATATGATAAAATTGAAAGCTTTGATTTCTTTTGCCTTTATCAAATGCATTTTTATATGGCAGAAACTGGGCGTGCAGTATTTTCTAGAGAAGTACACATCAGCTTCTGAACTTTAGTTCCCTCATCTGTAAAATAGGGAACCAGTATCTACCTTGTAAGACTCAGTGTTACAAGCGATACTTACAAAAATGCCTATCTAATGCCTGACACACATACACATACCAGGTGTTGATGGTGGCCATAGGAGGGGAATAACTCAGAGTGTAAAGCATGACTAAGCAGTGTCCCTAGCTGTCATTGTTAGACATCAGACATCACTGGACCAAATAAGACAGTTTAGGAGAAATTGCAGGTTTAAGTTAACCTGTATTTCATATCTCTGGCCTAGAGCGCACTGAACATCCCTGTGAGGAAATCCATATGGTAAAACCACAGCACAGAACAGCAAATGGAGTATAAAAATTAAATCACATAAAATGTAGTGATGCATTATTGCAAGGTTAATGAGATGTCTGGGACCCAGCCTGTATAATTAGCGCCATGAATTCTGGAATAGGTTCTAGAAGTCAAAATGCTTGATCCAGGTACAGCCTCTTCCCGACTGGTTTGTCATCCGCTGGTGGTAGGTGTCTGCTCCATTTTAACCATCAGTGGGTAGCCACAGGGCTGACCCAGTGCTCGGGACAGCAGCCTTGATGGTAGTAAGTAACTGTTTCTGTTACCTTAGGGCCTATTAATGGGCCCAGTTGCGGGGAGATCAGGCTGGGAGACGACATCTGCCTCCTTGCTTCTCGAATGGGCCCTGGTTTCCTGCCATTTTCCTTACCAGCCTTTCCCCTCAGTATCTCCATCCTTATATTCTAGCCCCTTTGTGTGGCCTGCTTTCTCAGGAGGTAAGAATTTTGGCCTAGTCCCTTTTAGAAAAAGATGGAAAAGGGGAGAGGACAAGAATCAATGTCCAATTGTATTATGCTCGATTTTTCATTCTCTCAGTACCAGTGATTATAGGGTTCCAGTCTGTTGTCTATGTTTTATAGGTGGGGAAGTGGAAACTTGCTCAAGGTTATATAACTAGTAAAAAGAGAAGCTGTGGCTTGATTAAACTAAGCCAAAATCCACAGTCTTTCTATACTTTTATCATGGTAGTGAAGAAAATGTTTTTATTTATTATATAAAGATTTGATTATAGTTTATTTACAATAAATTTATCAGCTTGGTGTGTATAAATGGAACACTTGGGGAATACTGTTTTGAGTTTCTTCTTAATATAAGAGAATAGTATCATCCTAAAAAGAGGTATTTGGGGTACCAAGTAAAAGATTGTAATGCATCTACTTGATTGATCAGCTACTATTCTGAAATTCCTGTATCAACAAACATGATTGTTACAATTCTATAAGGAAGCGTCTGCCTATAAAAGATTGAAAAGCGGGGCGCCTGGGTGGCTCAGTGGGTTAAAGCCTCTGCCTTCGGCTCAGGTCATGATCCCAGGGTCCTGGGATCGAGTCCCGCATCGGGCTCTCTGCTCAGCAGGAGCCTGCTTCCTCCTCTCTCTCTGCCTGCCTCTCTGCCTACTTGTGATCTCTGTCAAATAAGTAAATAAAATATTAAAAAAAAAGATTGAAAAGCTTTTAAAAAAATTTTTTTTAAGATTTTATTTATTTGGGGCGCCTGGGTGGCTCAGTGGGTTAAGGCCTCTGCCTTCGGCTCAGGTCATGATCTCAGAGTCCTGGGATCGAGTCCCACATCGGACTCTCTGCTCAGCGGGGAGCCTGCTTCCTCCTCTCTCTCTGCCTGCCTCTCTGCCTACTTGTAATCTCTGTCTGTCAAATAAATAAATAAAATCTTAAAAAAAAATTTTTAAGATTTTATTTATTTGTCAGAAAGAGAGAGAGCACACAAGCAGGGAGAGAGGCAGGCAGAGGGAGAAGCAGGCTCTCCGAAGAGCGAGGAGCCCAATGTGGGACTTGATCCCAGAACCCTGGAGTCATGACCTGAGCTGAAAGGAGACGCTTAACCGACTGAGCCACCCAGGTGTCCCTGGAAAGGTTGTTTCGTTGTTGTTGCTGTTTTTTTTTAAGATTTTGCTTATTTATTTGAGAGAGAGAGAGAAGGAGCCAGGGGGAGAAGGAGAAGCAGCCTCCCTGCTGAGCAGGGAGCCTGACCTGGGGCTCGATCCTGGGACCCTGGGATCATGACCTCAGCCAAAAGCAGATGCTTAACCCACTGAGCCACCCAGGTGCACCTGAAACATTTCTTATAATTTATATAGTCAATCATAAAATTCCTAGTTAACTATTTCTAATGGCTAAAGAAATTCTGGCTTTAAAATTTCATCTTCCAATGTGGGATGAAGGTTAAGATTATTCTTGTAGAGTGTGAATTCTGTAGAATAAATTCAGTTTCTGTGCAATTTATTAACACGGGATTTTCAATCTCAGCTTCTACAAACAGATGAATAAATATCTTTCCTCTGTCGTCAGGCTACTACTTTTAAAGGTTCATTGAGAGCTAAGACAGGTAGAGTTTGGATGACAGCTGCTTCCTCACTTAACCCTATTTGATTTTGCAATGGAGCACATTTTCTTCAAACTGGATTCCAGGTACAGGCCTTTAGGACGGTCCCAATTTCTAGGAAATCTGAGACATGCTCTCTCTGATCCTCTTCGGTCAACAACAAATTATCAATCTGCTTAGCCAAGATAAAGCTATAGCCTTCCGTCCTGGAGTTAAAGGTTCACCATGAGCCTTTCCAGCCTTTCATAGCTGCATGCCTCCCTCTGCTTGGACAGCACTTTAAATATAGTGCCAGTATTCTCATTGAGCTGAATAAATGGCAATGAGTAGTTACTGACTGGATTTCTTGTATCTCTTGTCCCTCATTACAGTGTAATCATGGTTACTGTTACTGATGCCTCTCTCCTATTTACTAGATTTGAACTAGCTTCCAATCATTATTCAGGACTAAATTCAGCTCCCTCCTGATAGACTCCTGATTTACCTTTGTAAAAAATAAGTTATCCTGGAGTGACTGGGTGGCTCAGTGGGTTAAAGCCTCTGCCTTCAGCTCAGGTCATGATCTCAGGGTCCTGGGATCGAGCCCTGCATTGGGCTCGTTACTCTGTGGGGAGCCTGCTTCCTCCTCTCTCTTTGCCTGTCTCTCTGCCTACTTGTGATCTCTGTCTGTCAAATAAATAAATAAAATCTTAAAAAAAAAATTATCTTTATTTTAAATTAAAATGTCTCCTTTATCAAACCCTCACGAAACATTCTCTGACCATCTCTGAATAATTAGTGTTCCCTGCTGTTCTTTACCCTAGGCTAGTTTGTGGCTTTCTTGATAAATTAAAATCTCTATTATGATTTTATGCTATTAATGAATTTTTCTCTAATATATATAGTTAAATTTTTTTAAGGAAGTGTGGAATTCCTGTGTGTTTTGTTTTGTTTTGTTTTAATTGGACTTCAGGGCCACAGAATGGGAGAAATCATGATCTTGGTTCAAGATATGCTGTTACCATTGGTCTCTGTGTGGCTGCCTCTGTATTTGTTTACAATATAATGGTTACCTGTGGGCCCCCACATACCTAGAGCTTAAGCCTAATAATATGAATCTCTTCTAGTTCAATCCCTGGCTACCCTCGTACCATTACACTGATCTTTATGTTAATGATTCTCTTTTAAAGATTTTTCATATATGTTTGAATAGTAAGTTTTCCTTGTCTTCGGATTTTCTTAAAGAACATATCATACTATATATTGTCCTCTGGGACTTACTTTTTCACTCAACATTATGTTGCTAGGATTAATCTGTGAAGTGTGCAGCTATACACACTTTCTTAGGTTTTCTTAGGCCTATAATTGCTAGTGTAGTGGAGCCCCACCCTCTTAAGTTTATTCCTGGAGCCCTGCAAATTAAATTGACAACCATCACATGAACAGGAGGAAAGGTGTATTACCAACACATATTGAGGTCTTCATGGGAAAGAAGTTGAAGACATAAAGAATGGTTAGACCCTAAAATTTAACAAAGAGCAACACATTGTGAATGACAAAACAAAGGAAAAGTGTCTGGGCTTCTGGGGGTGGTAAGTTGGGGGAAGGAAAATATGTGGGGGAACTCATGGAAGGTAAGGGCTGTTTAGTAAGTTTGTGCAGTCCTATCTCATTGTCAGCTTTCTGTTTCTGATGATAATGGTTGTTTTCTTGGTATGGGAAAGAGGAGGGGAGACTGCATTTAGGCAGAAAGGGGGAGGCTAGAGAGCTTTTCCTGCACCTGGAAAGTGCAGTTGGCTTCAGCTCAAAATAATTCCCATGCCAAAGTGCCATGTTTTGTGGTGGCATACTTTGATCAGCTTCACTAGATTGTGGGCTGTATAAAATACCGATTTGAACTTAACACCAGCAATGTCTGTGAAACCTCATTTATTTATGTTATCTCTACTATTTGGTATTGTCAGACTTTTCTCCACTGAGTGGGTGTAAAATGATACCTTGTGTATGTTCATTCTCCTTATTACTAATTAAATCAAGCATCTCTTCATACTTATTAGGAATAAGCCCACCCAAGGACAAAAACAGAAAATTGTAAAGCCTTGATAAAAACCTTTAAAGAAGTGAAGAGATATTCCATGTGAATGTAGAAGAATACAGTTAGCCCCAAATTGATCTGTGCATTGACTGCAACTCCAACAGAAATCCTGACAGTTTTTCTGTAACTTTGAAGGGTTACTCTAAGTTGAATATTGAGGAACAATGGGCCAAAAATGGCTAAGCTCTCTCTGAAGAAAAATAAGGGGTACTTTCAGTACCAGACATCAGAACTTATTCATAAAGTCTAATAATGAAGACTACATGATTTTAGTACCAACATATAAAAACTGATAGAACAGTGAGTTCAAAAACAGACCCACACATGTATAGAACTTGAATATATATCAGTGGTGACTTGTGTAATCTTTGATCTATCAGTTCCTCCTTTTGGGCTCTTTCCCATGGAATTACACAAGCATTTAACATTAAATGTACAGGATATTTATTGTATAACATTATGTATACTGATTATTGAAAATCAGAATGAAATGTTCAGCAATAGAAAGCTCATTAAATAAATTACAATACACTGAGTAGTATATGGCCATTGAGAAGAAAGGAGGAACTCTAAGTACTGACATGGAAAGATGCATCATTTTGTTAAGAAACCTAAAGTTTGTATGTATGGGTGTGTGTAGGAAAGAATCTGAAAGGATGTACACCAGGCTATTAGTAGAGATTATAAAAGGGAGATGAGGCAGGGTTTTTACTTCCTGGTTTAAATATTTTGGTTTGTTTTATGTATTAGGAAGTAGCATATAACTTTTAAAGAACCAAGCAAAACAAAGATATTTAAATGACAAATTTCTAATACGAATAAGGCCATACATAGTTTTAAGTTGTTGAGAAAGTTGGTATTGTTTTGGCTGCTGTTTATGATAGAAAATCAGACTAATGGAATGTGTGGCTGGCTCAGCTAGAGGTTGCTTTTCTGTATGTGTTGCAAAGAGGTACGTGTGGGTGTCTTCGTAATTTCTGGGCAGTGATAATTACAGTCACACCAGCAATCATGTCTCCTTGTTCCCCTTTATGGGCTGTAGTTCAAGGAATTTTGATTATGAAGCTAACATTCTTAAACTTAGAGCTTATTAAATTAGACGGGTAACTGAATTCTCAGGGAAAATAATAACATCCTTAGAAAAGGGGAAGATTGACTAATTAGTAATAGATCCTATCGTGGAAATGAAAACTGGTTTTTGATTTAATTAGTTGAATTGTGGAGAATACTCAGAAAAGATTTGTAACCCACTTAGCTCTTGCCAACTTGACAATTTGTTTTGTTCCAGATTCCTGTTCATCCTGTACCTGATCCCTTAGTTCACGAAGTTCTAAACTTAGCTTTCAAGCACTTTAAACATAAGGAAGGGTAAGTAAAATGCTAGCTTGGGATCGATGCTTTTCTCTGCAGGCCACGTTTGGACCATTTAAGTATGATTCAAACTCTCATTGATCTTTTGTTTTTAGAGTTCAAAGCATTTTCCTTCCCTTCCTTCCTTCCTTTCTTCTTTTTTGAATCCACACCAAATGCTTACAAGAAAGGTGTTTTGTTTTGTTTTGTTTTGTTTTTAGGCTGTGTCCCCATAGGAAAGATTTTATTTAAAAAATTCTTAAAACTATTGATTGGATTTATAAGAATTAGAAGGTTAAATTTCATGACAAAGTAAAATCCAGATAGAAGAAAATTCATGTGGTTTTTATTATCCTATCGATGAATGTTTAGAGAGGGGGAAAAAAAAACCGTATAACACCCTGATGAGAGATTTTCAGATTTATTAGGGAGAGTTTATAGAAAAATTTGATAATACATTTGTTCTTTTGTTGTTGTAGATATTCAGGAACCAACACTGGGAATGTGCATATTATCGCCGATTTATATGCAGAGGTGACAGGGGTTCTTGCCCAATCAAAGTAAGTGTTATAAATCACTGATTTCAGTTTGTGTTTTAGAATGCTTCCTTGCTTGGGGTGCCTGGGTGGCTCAGTCGGTTAAGCATCTGCCTTGGGCTCAGGTCATGATTCTGGAGTCCAGGGATGGAGTCCGTAACCGGCCTCCAGCTCTGCAGGGAGTCTGCTTCTCCCTCTGAGCTTCTCCCCTCTCATGTTCTCTCTCTCTCTCTCTCAAATAAATAAATAAAATCTTTATTAAAAAAAAAGGAATGCTTCCTTACTAGTATAATAGATACAGTTTTAGATCTTTTTTTTTTGGTAGTTATTTTGTAAAGATGTTTATTTATTTATTTGACAGACAGAGATCACAAGCAGGCAGAGAGGTAGGCAGAGAGAGAGGGAGAAGCAGGCTCCCCGCTGAGCAGAGAGCCCGATACAGGGCTCGATCCCAGGACCCTGAGATCATGACCTGAGCTGAAGGCAGAGACTTTAACCCACTGAGCCACCCAGGTGCCCCCATAGTTATTTTGAACTCCATCTTATATTACTTTGCTGCTCTAGTCCTTAGAGGATTTCAAAGTTACATTCATACATTAATTTCACAACTTGTTTTCATTTATTTGGGGTTTTCCATAAATTCTGAATTAAGGAAATTGGAAATTACCAGGAATAGTCAGGACATTACCTTATTGCCTATTTTTAACTATTCTATGAGAAGTGTTTTGTTTTGTTTTGTTTTTAAGATTTTATTTATGTATTTGACAGAGAGAGACACAGCGAGAGAGGGAATACAAGCAGGGGGAGTGAGAGAGGGAGAAGGAGGCTTCCCGCTGAGCAGGGAGCCCAATGGGGGGGTTGATCCCAGGACCCTGAAATCATGCCCTGAGCCAAAGGCAGTTGCTTTATGAACTGTGTGACCCAGCTGTCCCCATAAATGTGTTTTTTTTTTTAAGGTTTTTTTTTTTTGTTTTGTTTTTTGTGTTTTTTTTTAGAACTCTACAGAGCTAGTAATGACTTTTCTAAAAAAGATTTTATTTATTTATTCATGAAAGACAGAGAGAGAGAGGGAGGCAGAGGAAGAAGCAGGCTCCCCAATGAGCAGGGAGCCCGATGTGGGACTTGATCCCAGGACCTTGGGATCATGACCCAAGCTGAAGGCAGGTGCTTAATCACCTGAGCCACCCAGGCACCCAATAATGACTTTTAATACTTTCTAGTTGAGTACTTCCATTTCTGAGTACAGTGTCTTCCTCCTAATTATCTTATTTGTTTTAGCACCAAATAGTGTTTTGGATAGATAGAAGAGATACCAAGAAAGAAAAAGGAGATAATAGATTACTCCATAACGGTGTTCATTAGGAGTTATACTCATTGCACTACCTTGAACCATCAGTATAGTAAACAGTAAAAATGTTTGTCTTTAGTATCTCGTGGTTGCTCTGAAGACTATGGAATTTGAATTTCCTTTGTTGCTACTGGGAAATTTGTGAGGTAAAAAGTTATCAATGAAGATTTTCTTGGATGTCATTTAAATAAATGAGTCTTTGGTCCTGAAATCATCAGATGAAAACCTTTCTGAATTCTAAGAAGCCAAGTCCACTTCTTGTTAATGTTTGGTTCCTGTGATTTTAGTGACTAATAATTATTATGAGAAATTTAATAAAAAAAGAAAAACCCTTGGATTTTAGTGTTATTACAGTGGGAAGGGTTTTATCTACTTTATATTTTCTTTATGAGATGCAAAAGAATATGTTCATGAAAAATGGTATTGTTTTCCCCAAGACTCAAATGGAGGTGGATAAGTAGTGTTTTCTATCATGTATCCATATTTCATTAGTATGCACTATTTTTTTCCCCTATGTAGTCAGTGATGATTGGAAAATATGCCTCATTTGTTATTTTTACTTTCAGGAACTGGTTTCCCCAAGTAACATTAATAGTAAAATCTTTAGCTCTTTCATATTCTATAGAGGGGGGAAATTAAGTATTATTGGTTATTAAATTGTTAGGTATCTCTTTGTAGTGTAAGCAGAGAAAATAGTTTTGGTCATTTGAATCCAGGATGGTGCTTATATTTTAAAGCATTTCAGTTCTTTCACTTATTCACTTTGTATGAGACCATGTCCTCCCAGTCCTCTCCTTCAGTTTTTCTGCAGTGTAAGGAGATAATAATTTTAAGTGATGGTGGTCTAAAATTGTTTGGTTCATGTCTTTGAACAAATTTGTGTAGTCCCTAATCTGTTCTCTGTATACCTCAAATTACAGACTTTATAAAAAGGAGCCTTAAACATTAAAGATACTGTCTGATTGCTAAGGGGATGTTTTATGGGTGGATTATTTGATTTTGTTTTTATTATGATTATTATTAAATGGCAATGGAGCTGTATGGATGCTATGATAGGAAGAAAGAAATCTTGTTTTTTTTTTAAGATTTTATTTATTTATTTGACAGACAGAGATCACAAGTAGGCAGAGAGACAGGCAGAGACAGAGAGGAAGGGAAGCAGGCTCCCTGTTGAGCAGAGAGCCAGATGCGGGGCTCGATCCCAGGACTCTGGGATCATGACCTGAGCCGAAGGCAGAGGCTTTAACCCACTGAGCCACCCAGTTGCCCTGAAATCTTATTTTATCTACTTACGGAACATTTAATTTTACAATAAATGAACAGCAGATTTGGAATGACAAATAACTATGTTTTTCTCTATGCTTTTCTGGTAATTTTGAGGAAGGCCAAGAAAAGAGATGATGTCTAGGTGTAATATCTTTAGATTCCCATGTCGAATATCGTGTGGGACCCTAGTGTTTTAAATTCATATCCTGTTATATATTCGTGTATATTGCAGGTTTCAGGCTGTGAGGAAGAAGTTTGTGACAGAGTTGAAAGAGCTACGGCAAAAGGAGCAGAGCCCACACGTGGTACAAAGCATCATCAGCTTAATAATGGGAATGAAATTTTTTCGAGTAAAAATGTATCCTGTAGAAGATTTTGAAGCATCCTTTCAGTTCATGCAGGTGATAAACCTTCTCCATTGCAGGGATTAGAATTAGCCTCATAGTGGTTATTCTTGCTCTTTAGGACTTTTGAAAAGAAACAAAATGTATAGAAATTAATGACATCGTTATTAATTCCTAACAACAAGTGTTAAATTGGTCACAGGTGTGAATTAACTTTTTTAATTTGAGCGTGTTTTGACCTTAACTTTTCAGTAAAATGACAGTACTTAGAAAATTATCATGATCCTAAAAATTCTTAAATCTTCCTCTTTTGTGAACCTAATATATACCTCTTTCCCCCTCAAGGAATGTGCTCAGTATTTCTTAGAAGTAAAAGATAAAGATATAAAACATGCACTTGCTGGTTTATTTGTGGAGATTCTTATCCCTGTAGCTGCTGTAAGTATGTTTTAATTTTTATATTCTATGTTAAAAAGTACCTTTTCACTGAAGAAGTTGCCACATGAAATATTCTTTCTGGTAATTTCGTAGACTAATAAGTGGAAACTTGGAATGTAATGTGGAAACGGGGAAAGTGGTTATTCGCCAAATGCCAGTAGAGCACTGGTTCGTCTTTTAATTAAAAGAATGGGCCCAGGCCCTTAGGATTCAGAGACTGTTAGGAGGGCAGAGTATCTGCAATGTGGCCTCTAGGTTATGCTTCTCTGTCATGGCTGCCCAAAGTAGCTCAATGCATTTACTCGTGGTTTTGCTTCTAAAATGTGACGGCCATTTTAATAGCCTCTGAAGATACTCCATATTCAAAGTACTGTAACGTGTACCTTGGAATTTACAGGACTGATTCGATTGTAAACATTCTGTTCTGTAGTTGCTGTTGACATTCATCATATTTGTTGAACTATATATGCTAAATTATTTAGAAGATAGGATTATTATAAATATGATTGCATTAACATCTAGGGAAGCAGATTTATAAAAGCCTTTCTTGGTGTAAAAGGAGTGTGTTGTTTGAAAATAATTTTTGCAGTGACTAGTAACAGCATGCTATAAATAGAATTAAGGGATTTTATAATACTTAGATGCCAGGCTTTTTATTTCCCATGGGTTTTTTTTTTCTCTAACCCAACTTAGTTGTTCTGTATATGTTATACACTACTCACTTTCAGTATACTACACATGCTGTGTAAATATTCTTTTCATGTATATCATTATTTTTAAACATGAGGTCAAATTGACATACAATAACTATGCATACTTAGAGTATATGGTTTAACATCCGTATGCACCACTGAAACCATCACCACAATCAAGATAATGTACATATTTGGAGCTCCTGGGTGGCTCAGTAGGTAAAGGCTCTCACCCTTGATTTCGACTCAGGTCATGACCTCAGCATTATGAGATCGAGCCCGGTGTCGAGCCCTGTACTGGGTATGGAGCCTGCTTAAGACTCTCTCTCTCTCCCTCTCCCTCTGCAACACCCCCCCAAAGATAATGTACATATCTATCACACCCTAAAAGTTTCCTTATTTTTTTTTTAATTACCCCCTTCCACTCACCCCACCTTGGTGAGTGTAACTATCGATGTTCTATCACTCTACATTGGTTTTGGTTTTCCAAGAATTTTATATCAATGGAATTTTACAGAACAAAGCTTTTTACTCTGAGTAATTTAAGTTCCAGCTGTGTTGTGGAATATATCAGTGGGTTTTCCTTTTTTGAGTAGTATTTCATTTATGTAGCTATGCCATGATTTGGTTATGTGTTCACCTGTTTTTGGACATTGGGTTGTTTCCGGTGTTTGGCTGTTACAGATAAAGCTGCTGTCAATATTTATGCACAACTCTGTGTATGAGAAAATAAATTTTTTTTTAATTTCTTTTGGGGGAAATGTCTAGGAGTGGAATTGGTGGATCGAATGATAGGTGTATGTTTGGTTATTAAAGAAATCGTTATTTGGTTATTATATACATTAATATGTATAAAATATATATATAATATATATATTAAAGAAATCGTCAAACCATGTTCCAAAATTGTTACACATTTTGAGTTCCAAGGAGCTGTGTGTGAGAGTTCTAGTTCCTCCACATCCTCACCACCCCTTGTTTTAGTCAGTTGTTTTAGTTTTAGCCATTGTAGTGACGCACCAGCAGAAAGCCCAAATCAGGGCTCCATCCCACAACTCGCGAGATTATGACCTGACCTGAAACCAAGAGGCTTTTTTTTTTTTTTAATTTATTTATTTAACAGAGAGCGAGGGATCACAAGTAGGCAGAGAGGCAGGCAGAGAGAGATGAGGAAGCAGGCTCCCCGCTGAGCAGGGAGACCGATGTGGGGCTCGATCCCAGGACCCTGAGATCATGACCTGAGCCGAAGACAGAGGCTTAACCCACTGAGCCACCCAGATGCCCCCAAGAGTTGGAGGCTTAACCAGCTGTGCCACCCAGGCATCCTAATGCATTTTTAAAACATGTTTTATGTGCAGATATTTTATCAGATATATGCTCCGTGAATATTTTCTCCTAGTCCATGATTTGTCTTTTCATTCTCTTAACTCTCTTTGGAAGGGAAGTTTTGATGAAGTCTGATCTATCATTTTGTTCTTTCATTAATTGTGCTTTTTGTATCATAGCTAGGGAGTCTTTGCCTAACCCAAGGTTGCAAAGGTTTTCTCCTGTATTTCAATTTTAGGGCTTAATTTTAGGTCAGGATTCATTTTGAGTTAATTTTGTGTATGATTGAGGTATGAGCTGGTTTTGTTTTAAGTTTTTGTTTTTTTACGTATGCAATCCATTTGTTCCATCACCATCTGACCTTTTGTTGACAAGACAATTCTTTCTAAGTAGCTTAGTATTTTGTTCAAAAAATCAAGTTGGCTGAGGGGCACCTAAGTGGTGGCTCAGTCGGTTAAGCATCTGCCTTTGGCTCAGGTCGTGATCTCAGGGTCCTGGGATCGAGCCCCACTTCAGGCTCCCTCAGGAGGGAGTCTTCTTTGTCTCTCTCTCTCTCTCTCTGCCCCTCCCCACTGCTCATTCTCTCTCTCTCTCAAATAAATAAAATCTTTTTTTCTTTTTCTTTTTTTTTTTTTTTATTTATTTTACAGACAAAGACCACAAGTAGACAAGAGAGGCAGGTAGAGAGAAGTGGGAGTGGGGGGAAGCAGGCTCCCCGCTGAGCAGAGAGCCCGATGCGGGGCTCGATCCCAGGACCCTGAGATCATGACCCAAGCCGAAGGCAGAGGCTTTAATCCACTGAGCCACCCAGGCGCCCCTCAAATAAATAAAATCTTAACAAAAAATCAATTGGCTATATGTGTGTGGGTCTATATATCTGATTCTGTCATGTTCCATAATGGTTCTTTAAATGATAGGTTTATTTTATAAAAAACAGAACAGACTAACTGGAGTGGAAGGCTATCTGACTCAAACTACCTGCAAAGCAATAATTCTTGACTTTTGTTCATACCCATTAAAAAAAACTTCAAATATTTAATTATAAGGAAATAGTTTCTGTAAGTAAGAATTTCAAGAAAGGTGTAAAAAATCATGCCTATCACTGTCATAAATATTTGAAATTCTTCACTTTCCATACAATTGTTCCCTGCCCACCTTTTCTAAGTATGCTCTAGACAGGACCTGAATGCCACAAATCAATTCATAGGAATATATAGATCACAAGCCATTTAATTCAATATTATAAAATCAAAGTCTAAACTACAGTTTGATTCTCAAGATGAAAATAAATTTCTCCTTTTAAATTTTCAACTAAAATAAAGCCTGAGTAAATGGAAAGTTACTAACTTCCATTTCTAGCCAAGATGATACAATTTATAAAATCCTTTCTAAAACCATCAGTTTTAGTCTATTATCATTAGTACATGTGCTCAATTTGTTTTTCTAGAAGTAGTTTGAATTACTGCCTATCCAATCCCAGATTGTCATTGGTTTTGCCAGTTACCTGAGATTAGGTTTTTTTTTTTTCAGGTAATTAAAAGGAGCAGGTTGTAGAAAGAAGGACCCTTGACTGTGGTCCATTAATACTGTGTTGCCTGATTCTTCTTTTTTTGCCATGTTTGCTTTGTTTGTTAAGGCAGCCCTAACAAAATACCCCAAACTAGATGCTTAACCAACAATTATTGACTCCACAGTTACAGTGGCCGGGTGTCCGAGACCAACGTGTTGGCAGGTTGATCCCCCCCTGACGGCTGAGAAGGAATCTCTTCCAAGCCTCTCACCTAGTTTCTGATGTCTTTGACCTTCCCTGGCTTACACAACCATCGCCTGAGCTCTGCCTTTATTTTTACATGGCGTTCTCCTATGTGTGTCTTTGTCCAAATTCATTTTTTTTTTTTTTAAGGACAGCTGTCATGTTGGATTAGCGTACCCTAACCCCAATAGGACTTCATCCTAACTTAACTAATTACATCTGCAATTTCCAAATAAGGTCACACATTATGAGGTACACAGAGTTAGGACTTCAGTATCCGAATTTGGATTGTGGGAGAGGTGACCCTTCAATCCATAGCGCCCACTCTGCACATAGAGCTCCTTCCGTCTGGAACCTTCTTGCCTCTTTAATAACTTTCCTACCTCCTTTGTCTGGTTGGACCCCACTTACTCATTCATTACGTGTATGGAGTGCTTTCTTTGGATCAGAACCTCTTCTGTGCAAAAGGAATGCAGGAATGATCAAGGGAGGAAAGACTCCCTGCTCTTAGCTACTTTTAGTGCAGACAACAGATAGTCATCTAGTAGGTACAATATATAGTAAGTAGATGGTGATCAGTACTATGGAGAAATGTAAAATAGGGTGGGGGGGAAGAATTGCTGAAGGAGTAAGGAAGTTGAAATTTTAGATAAAGTGATTAGGTGAGACCTCCACCTGGAAAGAGGTGATTGTGTGGTAACTGTTGGAAGAGCTTCTTGGGCATTGGAAACCAGTGCACATGCCCGGAAGCAAGACCATGCGTGGTATGTTCTAGGAACAGCTAGCTGAAGAAGCTAGCTGATGTGGCCAGATCCCAGGGCAGGAGGGCAGGGTAGTGGAGGACAAGGCCAGAGGTTACGCAGGGAACTGTTGCACTCTTTTCAGGCAAGAGGAGCTGGATTCAGCTGAGGTGTTGTTTCCTTGCGGAGGTTTTCTCTAGGGGCCTCTTATGCGAGGCAGAGTACCGAGAATTTCTCTCTTGCAGCCGTCTGTTTGCTTTAGCGCATGCGCACTTGTCTGCTCTCGTTCCCCAGTTCTCAGGGCAGGGACCCGGCTTATCTTCTTTCCTGAACAGTGGTCATTAGGCAGTTTACAGGACTTCAGTGAGATAGTCGTGAATTATTATTATTTTTTTCAAGATTTTCTTTATTTATTTGACAGAGATCACAAGTAGGCAGAGAGGCAGGCAGAGAGAGGAGGAAGCAGGCTCCCCCCCAGAGCAGGGAGCCCTACTTGGGGCTTGATTCCAGGACCCGAGATCATGACCTGAGCCGATGGCAAAGGCCCCAACCCGCTGAGCCACCCAGGCGCCCGGATAGTCGTGAATTATTAACGAATTTTGAACTTTACAGAAGTTTCTTGTAATTCTTGGATCATTTAACTTAATGTTTGTAACCATTTTCTTTCTTTTTCTATTATCTCTTGACCTAGGCTGTTAAAAATGAAGTGAATGTTCCCTGTTTGAAAAATTTCGTGGAGATGCTCTATCAGACTACTTTTGAACTGAGCTCCAGAAAGAAGCATTCATTGGTATTGAAAATCACTTCAACCCTTTACATATTTCATTAGGAGTTAGAGTAATTGATTTTATGAATTCAGGAGAGATTTAAGAGAATTATAAAAGCTGAAATTATAAAATATCCAAAATACAGCATAAGGGCAAGTTTTTTTTATATTTTTCCTGCTCTTTTTAAGACTTTCTAGTCCTAATTGGACTAGCTCTACATTTGATAGGCGATTCAGATTTCATTTTAGGTATTGGCTTGTCTTGACAGCTGCTTTAAATTATGTATTATACTATGTGGAAGGTTGACTATACTATTGAACCATAAATTCCCTTGTTTTACATTATAATAAGTTGCACTCAGAAGTATTAGATTATTTAGGAACCGTTGTCTGTCTACTGACATCATTCCTATTTAGAGATTTAAGATTTATCCCCTCCCTCCCCCGCCGCCCCGCTTAACCACCCATTTCATATAATGTTAAAGGAGTTTCTGTAAATTTTTATGCAGCTCGGAGAAAGTGTGGAGAATTAGACATATACTTGACCACTTAGGATAGAGATCTAATGAATAAATAGTGATTGTGCCAGGCATTGAACTAAGTGCTTTGCATGCTTTGTTTTACTTTAAGCCTCACAACCCTGTAGAAGACACGTAATTATTATTCTGAGCTCCGCATGTTAGGAAAGCGAGCCTTGGAGCACATCATGTATCTGCCCTGAAGTCACGCACCTGGCAAATAGCTCAAATTTTAGTGCCAGTCCCTCCTTGATCCCAGAATCACTAACCCCTGTATTGCTTGAAGGAGCAATGGGTCTGTGGAAAAATAAAAGCATGAGAGGAGATAGATTAAGGAGTTTTACTGATAGAAAATTTGCCTTTTATCATGTTTTTGTTAGATTCCTCTGTGAGATCTTACCTCTTATGACAAATGGGAATCCTGCCTAAAAAAACCGTACTTCTCTTTGTTGATGAGAATAAATATAATTAACAGATCCAGTGCTTTTCCCTGAAAAATGTTAATCCCCCTTTCCCTGTCTCCTACAGGCTCTATATCCACTAATTACCTGCCTTTTATGTGTCAGTCAGAAACAGTTTTTTTTAAATAACTGGCATATTTTCCTACAGAACTGTTTGTCACATTTAAAGGTAAGACGTAGTCACGTTTCTGACCTGTAAATATTCTTGACTATAGTATATTCACTTATGTGTGTATATATATATTGAACAATATGTATTAAAATGTTCCTTGTTACTGGTACATTTGAATAGTAATACTTTACCATATTGCTTTTCTTATAATCATTCTTTCTGTGAGAAATCATGTATTGATATGAATAAACTTGTGATTGAAAATTTAGTTTGACTTAACACAAAATTATACATTTTTAATAGCTGTTGTTTATATTATCTTAGATCTAGCAGTATTTGTTAATAAATACATTCCTTTAGAATTGCAGAGTATTAATCTTACAGAACCTTCCAGATACTTATTTTGTGTTTCATTTTGAAAAAATTAAGTAACGTTGTCCCCAGTCTGAAAAGGAAACAAGCCTTGATATTAAATGTCACTAAAAGCACATTTAATGTAAGTATGCCCAGCGGAATCAAAAAGCCTGGTATTGGATCCACATGGGTACGAAAGCTCCTTAAATGATTCTGCCTTGAACCAAGAGATGGTTGTTACTAACACTATATGGCATATCCATGTCCGGTCTCTCACTGTTGTCTACAAAACTGTGCGATAGTAGGATCTTTATCTTCCCAGGGTACTCTGCTAGCAGGATCTAATGGGATTTTCCTTTCTTCTGTGGATAGGAGCTCAGTTCGTGTCTGCATAAAACATGGCACTGTTCCTCACCTGAATGTCATGGAAATGCTTGATATGAACACCGTTTTTGATGCATGGATAGATATGTTTGAGTATTTGCTTACAAGTTATAGAAACATGATGGACATGACATTTCATTTCCTGTTACTCCTCTAAGTTAGGGATAACATCAAAAACTTTTATACTTTGAAGACAATGAAAGCAAGCACAGATAGATTAAATGACGTTTCTCTGACCCTATAGGTCATTGGGGTATTTGAGAAATAGGTCTGGCTCTTCTTTCCCACTTTGGGAATGGTCCACGGAACCACATTATCCTATATATACTTTCCATGACATTGTATATCATTTTCCAAAGTGCCTTGATCACTTAAAGAGGTATACAGAAAAATATCAGTCTTTGAAAAACAGTTTTGGTTATTTTTCTCTTAGCTACACATCAGTATTACTCTTACTTAGATGAGAATTGATATGCTCTCTTTGCTTCCTATATGAAGATTCTCAGGACCAGATCAAGCTTGTTAAACTTTTTTTGTCATGCAACCAGAAAATAGGTTTTATTTAATTAATTGCATTAAATTGTTTTCTGTCCTCATTTTGAAAAATTCATATAGATATAGATACTGAAAGGGAATTGATCATTTTCTGGGTGGTATGATTTTTCCATACTTGTAATAAAATATTGTAAGACATGCATTTAAGTGTTTGCTAAAAGGTTGCTTTGTTTCATGACAACTCATACTTTTCTGTTGCTTGTTGGAATTTTTTTATATATATACGTTTCCACCTAACATATTTGCAATTCTTTCGCAGTACCTTAACTTTTATTTTTTGTCTTAAGGCTTTCATTTAAAATGCTGTTTTCTTTGAACCCTTACCTCCTATTAAATATTTCTGGCATATTGTCCATTTTCATTAATGGCAATGTCCATCTGCCAGGCTAAAGGAGATAAGAGCCACCTTAGCATGAATATTTGGAATATAGTTGTCTTGGCCATTAACCCTTAACTTACATTAAGGCTCTATTCAGCAGAAATTTTCTGAATCGGCTCCTGTTTATTAGGCTTTAGAGACTGTGGCTACACTGCAGTTGAGGTAAGACATTGAGTATGCAGGGAAAAAACCTACACTAGGTAACTGGTACGGCAGATATGATTTATTTGTTTTATATATAGGAAAAACTGGTTCAAGATAAAGGCCTACAGTGATTTTGTTTTGAGATTCAAGTAACCTCCTGATTTAAAAAAAAAAATCTATAACAGTTTTTAATTTATTAGACTATGACTTCTTAAAGCTTGTTTTTATTAATATTTACCATATGCTAGATGCTCTAAATATAGTATCTCTTAATTCTTACTGTAACTGAGGCTATAAGAAGATAAGTAACCCATGCCAAAAAGTGGTAGAGATAGGATCTGTATCTCGATCCATTCAGTTCCATAACTTTTGCCTTTTTGAGGTCCACCTTTTAATGGTCTCTAAGGAATTTTGCTATACTGAAAATTTTCAGAAAATATTTGGCTACAATTCTAGGATAGTAAAAAGCATTATTCTCTAGAGCCCTAAAAATAAATAGGAGACATTTTCAAAACACTTCACTATTGTCCACTTTTTTTTTGAATGACCCTACTAGTTTTTCAAGTTGGCGGCCATGAGAAATGGGCGTTAGTCCTGTTGGCCCATAACTGCCATGAGAAAGCATCCATTGATATTCACAGAAAATACTAAATCTGTGTTTTGTGTCCTAAACAGAATTTAGTAGTTTCCTATTTCCTGATCTTTATATCCGTTAAGGTCACTGTGTGAAAAATGCTGGCCAAGTTTCTGAAGAATAATTGGAGAGGGATTGGGGGAAGGGGACTAATAAGAGTAGATTTCCTATAGAAATAATTGAAGATTTTTTTTTTCTACAGTGCATGCTTATTTTCCTTTAAAAATTTACCCTTGCTCAGACTCAAAAGCTATGGTCTGAGGAACATTTAAGATAGTTAACAATTTAACCATTTTCTCTTAGTTCGAGTACTGTAGATGTATCCTGTGATCCCCGAATTGTAGGATTTTTTTTTTCCCCTTAGTGTTTCTGGCCACTGCCTTGGAACTTTCAGATTTCTTCTAAATAGAGACCTTGGTGAAGAGCTGTCTTGTTTTGTGCTTATTTTCATCTAACATGCATGTGCCGCATCTCACGTTTACGTTTGCTGTCTCACATTGCTTTATTTAGATGCCATCTAACAACAGTATCAGAAAACAAATAGAAACACTCCAGGTGAGTTGTGTTGACGGTACAAAGTAAACTACTGCTTTATCTCCTTTAAGTGTGGCTTTTTTTCCCCCTCTGACCCATTGTTGCATTGCATGTCTGATATATTTATTCCAACCTGCTTCTCTTGCTGTCAAAGACTAGCTCCCAGCAGGGACACTCTCCAGGGTTCATATTAACGTGGGCCCAAGAAGATGAGCTTACAGGCTGGAAGGGATATGAATGTGGATTCTTAACCCACATCCTTGATTTTAAAATAGTCTGTTTAATTTATTGTCTAACATTAATTACATTATTATAAATGAAACTTTAAGAATTTAAGTGAAATTAAGGTGATAGTGGCTTAGATTGTGACTGTGATTTTTGATGCATGACTTTTCAAAACTTTCATCCTATTGGTTTGGGTTTTAAACAAAATATTTTGGTTTTGGTTCCCAGTAGAAAAAAAAGGGAAACATTAAAAATGATTGCCACCAGACATATTGGATTTTAATTTACGTAACAATCTGATTATTCATTTTATACCAAAAATTGTGACTAGGGAATTATATATATATACATCTATCTTTGTTTAAGGCTCAGATCAATTTAGGATGTTTTAATTATTCAGACATGTAGAGCAGCGTTTTAGTGACTGAATAAGTATCATTGCTTGATCATTTTTCATGTGGTTTTGGCTTTGTTCAGTATAGAGTAACTCTGCTTTGTAAACATCGTAGTCCATCTTAGAAAAGTTTGAAAGTCAAGTCGTTTTCATTCTGGATACCTCAACTTTTAACATGAGATAACCCAAATACTTTATTAGCCATTCATACAAGAACATTTTTTATATGAAATTGGACTTAAATATTTTTAATATATTTTGAAAATAGAATGTGATAATGTGAAAATAGTACTTGGAGTATACATATTATATTTTGATATCTTGGATTTAAATGATAGATAAGAAAGTACTACAGGGACGCCTGGGTGGCTCAGTTGGTTAAGCAGCTGCCTTCGGCTCAGGTCATGATCCCAGCGTCCTGGGATCGAGTCCCACATCGGGCTCCTTGCTTGGCAGGGAGCCTGCTTCTCCCTCTGCCTCTGCCTGCCATTCTGTCTGCCTGTGCTCGCTCTCTCTCCCTCTCTCTCTCTGACAAATAAATAAATAAAATCTTTAAAAAAAAAAAAAAAAGAAAGTACTACAAAAAACTTGGTTGTAACTAGTAACAATGGATATATTCCTTGATACTTCATATGTTACTTTAGTTACATTAGTAACAAATTAGTAACCACTAGGGAGTGTATTTGAAATTTGGACTCATTATGGATTTAGCAGTGGCAGGAGATTGATGTTGAGACACTGACCAGCAAAATAATTGATACTCCATTCCTTTTTTTTTTTTTTTTTTTTTTTGTTCCCTTCAGCGGTGGGAAGGGGCAGAGGGAGAGAGAGAATCCTTAGCAGGCTCCACATCCAGAGTGAAGCCCTACCTGGGGCTTGATCTCAGGATCCAAGGTCATGACCTGAGCTGAAATAAAAAATCAGTCCCTTAACCAACTAAGCCATCCAGGCATCCCAGTATTCCATTCTTAATTATATCAATTCTTCATATAGATGTGTAAAATCATATTTTCTAGTGGCTGTTTTTTTCTTAATCCCAAGTTGTTACTGTTTTGCATTGCTTTTCATACGTAGTTGTCCGTTTTTCTGCATATTAAGAGAATGTAAAATAGAGTGGCTAAATTATTTAGTATTTTAAAACTACCTTTTATTCCTTGCTGTGTATAAAATAATTGTTTAACAATAAGAAGTCCCCAAACCTGGGGCACCCAAGTGGCTCACTCAGTTAAATTTCTGCCTTCAGCTCAGGTCATGATCCCAGGGTCCTGGGATGGAGCCCCTCATCAGGCTCCCTGCTCAGTGAGGAGCCTGCTTCTCCCTCTGCCCCTCCCCTTGCTTGTGCTTTCTCTCTCTCTCTCTGAAATAAATAAATAAATATTAGGGAAAAAAAAATGTCCCAAACCAAATTAAATGAATGCTAATTTATAGCAAATCAGTGCACCCTAGAACCAATCAACATGCATGAAGAAATGCTTCTGGGGCACCCAGGTGGCTCAGTCGGTTAAGCATCTGACTCTTGATTTTGGCTTGGGTCATGATCTCGGGGTCATGTGATCAAGCCCTGTGTCCGGCTCTACGCTGGGCATGGAGCCTGCTTAGAGGTTCTCTCTCTCCTTCTCCCTCTCCCCACCACCCTCCCCCCAGAATGCTCCTAATGAAAGTGACCAATTAGCTACATTTTGAAAATTCACAATTACATCTCATTACATGACTCTGGTCATTTGAGAACTTAACTTTCTAGTAGAAGTAGCATGAAGAAAAAGTTTACAGATCAAAATGTGATTGAAATGGAATAATTTTCTCATTCTAAATGATAATTTAAGTCATTTCTCATTCTAAACAAAATGTAAAGGTATAACAACTAACATATTGAGCATTTAACATGTGCCAGGCAGTGTTCCAAGTGCTTCTCACATAATAACTTCCTTAATCTTTGAGGTAGGTACTATTTTGTCTCCATATGAGAGATGACAAAATCGCTTGTGACACCAAGTGATCAAACAGTGCCCCAGGATGGACTCTGGCCGGTATCATTCCTGATTTCAGAGTCCATGCTTTTCGCCCTCTATTCTGTTTTCCCTTATAAGGATAATCACCTTATAATCAAAAAACAAAACAAAAAAAAAAAAACAAAAAATAAAAGGATAATAGTTCTCATTTTTTCATAAATGCAAGTATCTAAAATAACTTTTAGTGTTCTGAATTTCAACTATGTATGGGCTGCAGTGAATTACTCCAAAGACGAGTAATCCTTCCATCATGATGTCAATATTGTGTGAACCATTTATTATCAAGTAAGTTGATGGGTGTATAATTGAGAAGTTCTTTAAAGTGTTAATGTAATATTAATATAATACTAATATTTTACTATTTTGTTTGAGCATTTAAGGAATGGCTAAGGATTTCCTTATTTATGGTTACCTTTCAATTTTCTGTACTTTCCATATACCCGGATGTGTATTTACATATCTAGCCTGCTTTAGATTGAAAGACAGAAAGGAGTAGGGCAATGGCTTTTAGTTCTTGATAGATTGTATTTGGTCGGAAATGATTACAAGTGGTTTAATAAGTTTATTTTTTTTCTCTTTTGTTTTTAAACAGAATAAAGATCCTAAAATGTCTCGCGTTGCACTGGAATCTTTGTATAGATTGTTGTGGGTTTATGTAATTAGAATAAAATGTGAAAGCAACACTGTAACTCAAAGGTAAGTGCCTTTGTATTAAAGTATATATTTAGGGGTGCTTGGGTGGCTCAGTCATTAAAAGGCTGGCTTCGGCAAGGGTCGTGATCCCAGGGTCCTGGGATCAAGCCCTGCATCAGGCTCCCTGCTCCGTGCGGAGCCTGCTTCTCCCTCTCCCGCTCCCCCTGCTTGAGTTCCCTCTCTTGCTGTCTCTCTCTGTCAAACAAATAAACAAAATCTTTAAAAAAAAAAAAAAAAGTGTATGTTTTTAAATATCTTGGTTAAAAAACATCACACTGAATGGGCTTTAGTGAGCCTTGCAAAGACCTTAAGAAGGAATATGAATTCTCTTGACATCTTCGAAGAGTAGGAAGAATGTGGTCAATGTCATTAGCTCTTTATGACAGAGTCTTTTCTTTTTTTTTTTTTTCCTGTAGTCGTCTTATGAGCATAGTGTCAGCACTTTTTCCAAAAGGTTCACGTAGTGTGGTTCCTCGTGATACACCTCTCAATATATTTGTGAAGATTATTCAGTTCATTGCTCAGGTGAGTGCTGTACCCGATAATACACATATACCTGCAACTTACACATAATTTATTATAGTAATTTGGAGTTTTAAAATTTGTTGCCCATCTAAAAGCATGATAACAAAACACTTACTAATTGTGAATAGTGAAAACTGAGCGTATGCTAATAATTTTTTTGTGACAAAGTCAGTTTATCCTTGATCTGCACCCTTGCAGAAGGCAGTGAGACCCACAGGCAGAAGAAGCACGTAATTTAGGAAGGGTCCAGGAGGTCTCTCCCAAGATTTTTGGAAAATTGTTCTCTCGTGCATTAATCTAATTTCTTAGGGACAGATATAGAATCCACTGCAGCTAGCGGAGCCCAGAAGGATCTTTGAAGCAATCTGGATGGTTCACAGAGTTGCTAGTAGGACAAGTCTGAATGACTAAGAGGAAATTGCAGAATTGGGCTATCAGGGTAGCTGCTGCCGTGGTCCCCATCAGTAGAAGATTCCTTCTGTCCCGTCCTCCTTTTCCTCAAGTATGCCGGTTCCCATGGACTCACATGGGTATATGCCCCTTGGCAGGTTCTAAATCACATCCCAAAGCCCGCTATAGTAAGGAGCTCTGGGAAATACAATTTGAGCTCTTAGTCTCTGCAGTAAAGGAGGGTTTATTACACAGTGATAGAAGCTGAGAGAGCAAATCCCAGGTTTTGGTCCCCTTCCCTTTGGGGACATCAGCCTTGGAGAAGCATAGGTAGGGTTACCTCGCCAACTAAGGAAAATGCTTTGATTTCAGAATATTCATTGTGTTCGCTCTGAACTAAAACCGTGACAGTTTTGACAATTGAGATCATCTATAATGTAATAATTTTGAATAGTGAAGAAATGAGGAATATTTAAATACAGTGAATGCATTACTGTATACTGGAGCACAGAACTAATGATGATTAAATGAGTATAAATGTTTCCTTAAGGTGAATGAAAGCAAACTGCTTTCGCCCTTGTGTTTGGAAAACTTTTGCCACTGTGCACATCTGTGTTTTTTTTCTTTCCCCTCGGATCTTACCTACTCCCTTGGATTAATCACCACACACCAGTGAGAACTCTGTGACTCCTATCAAACCTCAGTTAATCTTACTAATCTTTCATGTCCTTGGAGGTTTCCCTGGAGACCTATTCTGCCTGTCTTACTATGAACTCACCACTCTCTGGGCCTGCTACATGACTGTTGCTTTGGGACTCCCTTTTGTCATCATTCTGGGAATTCCTTCGCGTAGATATTCGGGTGTGATTTTGGTAAATGAGTGTTTGAAATGTTTATCCTATTTGTTGGAATACTAAATCATTTGATAATTAAGTAATATATTTATAGTCACATTTTTCCCCCCTGAATTTGTAGGTATTTTTCTTTTGTCCAGCTAGGTTAATGAAGTTCTTATGGGCACAGACCTGTGTTGTTGCTATTATATGTTTAATTCTTAACATGATACCCAACACATAGTAGAAGGTTATAAGGATTCCTTGATATTTTTTTCTAGGAACGTTTGGATTTTGCAATGAAAGAAATAATATTTGATCTTCTCAGTGTTGGAAAATCTACTAAAACTTTCACCATTAATCCAGAGGTAAAAAAAAAAAAAATAATATGGTTAATACCCTATCCTATATAATCTTTTTATTTTATTTTTTTTAAGAGCAGCTTCTGGAATCAGAATGCTTAGGCTCAAACCACTAGTTAGAAGCTTTGCTTTTAATTACCAGTGTGATCTGGGACCAGTTATTTCACCTTTCTGATGGCCAACTCAATGGTTTCATAGCATGGTGAAAAATAATCAAGAGAGGAAGTTTTCCAGATCAATCAGGTCAGCAGACTTCTACAGGTTGTGATATGAGCTCAGGTTCCTTTTATCAATATCAGTATCAGATTTTTATTTATTTCTTTTTTAAGATTTTTTTTTTATTTATTTGACAGGGAGATCACAAGTAAGTAGAGAAGCAGGCGGCAGGGGGTTAGGGAAGCAGGCTCCCCGCTAAGCGGAAAGCCTGACACGGGGCTCAATCCCAGGACCCCGAGATCATGACTGGAGCCGAAGGCAGAGACTTAACCCCCTGAGCCACCCAGGCACCCCAGTATCAGATTTTTAAATAAATAGTATTTATTTAGCATTTAGTTTAGTTAAAAGCCAGAAAAAAGTTACACACTTAATCAAATATTGGCAAATTGCGATACATGGGAAGAATGAATAAGTGGGGGTCCTTCTGTGAACCCCAGTATATTATGGACCTTTCCCACTTCCTTCATGATGTTTTCTATGACTGTGTGACATGACCATGTGATATTTAGACAAAGGGAGGACACCCGTGCTATGTCGTATATAAAGACGAGTAAAGCTTAAAACTTTAATCTTATTTAAATTCAAAAATACATATAAATACAAGTTTTTATTTTCTTCTGGTATTCCAGTGAGCTTGTCTTGCACACCCATCAGGATGCACATGGCCACTTTAGAGACCACTGGCGTAGGGCAGAGAAAATGGTGGCGTAGGGCAGAAACAATGGCGGCGTGAGTGGAGAACAGTGGTGGTGCGGATGGTGAGAAGGTTGTTGACCATGGAAGGAAACCTCGAAAAGGGATCGAGGTTGAGGGGAAAGTGCATTTGGCTTGAATGAGTCGAACATGAGGCATTTTGACATCCAAGTAGAGCTGTCATGTGGGTCTGAGGGTCCGAGTTCAGAGAAGTGAGGCTTCAAATTGGAGGGCATTGTGGTATGGGTGGTAATGGAAGCCACGTGGACTGAAGTTGCCCTGGGAGAGAAAACCTAGTGATAGAGGAGAATGCTGTCTCAGACCTCGTCCTGAAGCAGTCTCACATTGACTCTGTGGCGAAAGGAGGCCAGAGCTACAAGGCTGGCAGAGATGACTCAGCCAGCCATGGCACAGATGAGTCAGAGGAAGGGAGTGTTGCAGAAAACAAGGACGAGTTGACAGAGTCCTGTGCTGCTTGAAAAGTCACTGCTGAAGCAGTTGCTTCAAGGAAGTATTATAGAAAGGACTTACTCCATCAAGATAATTGAACATAGTTAATGAAAGTTAACAGAATATATCCAGTTGAAAGGGAAACACTGGAGATGCAAGCACGAGAAGGGGAAATGGGTGGTGTGCCATTGCCGGGAAAGCAAGAACAGATGGGATCCCAACACCAGGGAAGGCCAGCACCCCCTTGACTGTCAGCAGAGCAAAGGAGAGGGAGAAGAGGCGTTACCTCGTGAGAGACTGAGAACAGTTGATGGTTTTTTCTGCTGTGAAGTAGGAGACACATCATCCCTTAAAGGAGGAGATGGTAGAAGGGTAGGATTGCTGAGGAAGGAGCAAAGAGGATGGAAATAAACTTTCTAGAGAACAGGAGAGCCAGCTGGCCTCGGAAGTGAGGGGGTGGCATTCAGGAATTTGGTATTAAACCGTAATGCCCAAACTACGTAAAAAACACCAGACAGAAAAGTTAGATTTCCTCGTGTCCTCGTGCCCCCTATCCTCCCCAGGGTTAACAGATAAGATGTTTTCAATGTGAAAAAAGGATATCTTCTGACTCTCTGATTTCATTCTGAAACTTTTTTTTTTTTCCTGAAGAGAATGAACATAGGCCTCAGAGTCTTCCTTGTAATAGCAGACAGCTTGCAGCAGAAGGATGGGGAGCCACCGATGCCCACCACGGGAGTTATTCTTCCCTCAGGAAACACTCTTCGTGTCAAGAAAATTTTCCTCAACAAAACCTTGACAGATGAAGAAGCAAAAGTCATAGGTTAGTGTTAACTGGGCCAAATAAACTGCTTTGTGATAGAGTTTAATTTTCTTTTGAAAAAGTTTATGAACAACTAAATCTAAAATTAATATGTTGGTCTAATGTGGTTATTCCAGTATAGAGTGATACAGAAGGTGAATACAATTTTGATAAGACCTCCAAGGTTTCTCATTAAGAGTCTTCCAATTCAGTCATTATTTTCTTACATGATACTATCCACTGCATTTTGTACTTCCCTCCAAGTAATTTTAGTTCTGTGCGTGAGTTGTACACATTTTCTTCAATATACTGAAGCTGATCATTAGGGAGAAGAGTGTAGCACAATGGACATTCCTTCCTTGGTGCCAACAATAGCTGATGTCCTTGAAAGATAGGCTTTTATTTTTTATGGAAAGTAACTACGGCTGTTCTTTATGTAATTTCTGACATTTTATAACCACGAGGCTGTTTCCCTAGGAATGTCAGTGTACTATCCTCAAGTACGAAAAGCATTAGATAGCATTCTCAGACATTTGGACAAAGAAGTTGGGAGACCGATGTGTATGACCAGCGTACAGATGTCCAATAAGGAGCCCGAAGACATGATCACGTATGTAGTTCACTATTTCTCTTCATTGCTATTTCAGTTTTCTTAAAAAGGTAGATATGGTTCATTCTTGCTTCCTTTCTTTCTCCTCTGGAGTTGCCCCATATTGCCATCTGCTGCACTTCTTAATACAGCGATTTCTTCCACCTGCTCCGTTTTATTCTTTAAAATGCTATCATTGGGCACCTGGGTGGCTCAGTCATTAAGCATCTGCCTTCGGCTCAGGTCATGATCCCAGGGTCCTGGGATCGAGCCCCACGTCAGGGTCTCTGCTCGGCAGGAAGCCTGCTTCTCCTTCTCCCACTCCCTCTGCTTCTGTTCCCTCTCTCACTGTCTCTCTCTCTGTTTCAAATAAATAAATAAAATCTTTTTTAAAAAATAAATAAAGTGAGGGGTGCCTGAGTGGCTCAGTGGGTTAAAGCCTATGCCTTTGGCTCAGGTCATGATCCCAGGGTCCTGGGATCGAGCCCCGCATCAGGCTCTCTGCGCAGTGGGGAGCCTGCTTCCCCCCTCTCTCTGCCTGCTTCTCTGCCTACCTGTGATCTCCATCTGTCAAATAAATAAATAAAATATCTTAAAAAAACAAAAAATTTTAAAAAAAGATAAAGTGCTATCAAACGAGTTGAGAGAACAAAAGTCCTCCTGAATCTCAATGTCATTGTCAGTGACAAGGCCCTGTCCTTGTTCCATGACCGATAGATAAATTCTGGTTACCCTTGACATGTGTGGGTGTTGATGGTTTAGTAAGTCAAACACATAGTCTTGTTTCCAGAATCCCAACAAAAAAGAAAACCTAAAAATCTCCCGGTAACAAGAGGTACAGAGAGGAATAATATGAGTTGTTTTCTTGAAATACTACATCAGCCCCCGCAAACACCCCACCCCCGCTGGCTTGTTGCTGCTTGTCATTCAAGCATCTTTTTTTGTTATTGTTGTACGACAATAACTTGTATTTGCTAGTAAGTATCTATGTATCCTATAATAAGAGAGGATTTTTTTTTTAGATATTAATATCTGCATTAATAGGTTTTAGAACACCAAACTGGATATTTGATCTGTCAATTTAATTAATGTAGAGTTATTATATACTGGCATCTGCTAACATCTCTGAGAACTTATCCAGTGTTGACGTTTGTCCCCTCTGCATTCCTTTCCCTGGAAAGTCTCTGTCCTCTTCGTCACAGCCACCTTCCTCACTTTGTGACCAAGTTGGCCCTCACTAGCTTCCTCTGGCTGTACACATGGGGTCTGCAAACACAGCAGCGTGCACACTCCCTGCCAGCTGTCCCCTCTGTAACGCCATTCATGTTTGGTTCCAGTTTCACCTACAGTGAGACCACTTTTCCTTTCTCTGCTGCGCTTGTGTCCTTGTCGGCCAGTTTCTTCTTCTGATGATCCGTGCTTGTAAAACATAACCTGTTTATCCCGGGAGACAAGGAAACAGCACAGTTACCTGCTTTGCTGTCTGTGTGAAGGAGTAACAAATGTGCAGTGACCAATCACAGCAGACTTGGACATGTCTGGGGCCCCTGGCTGGCTCCATTGGAAGAGCATGCGACTCTTGTTCTCCAGGTCATGAGTTCAAGACCTGTGTTGGATATAGAGATTACTTAAATAAATAAAACTTAAAAGAAAAGTAACATGATTCATCAGGGATTATGATGCACATCTGTTACTTACATAGTGCTTTGTGGGCTGTAGAGCTAGCAGGGAAATGGGTAGTATTCAACTGAATTGTTGTAACTGGAATTCATGCATATTGGAACCATCTAAAGAGAAGGTGGACTATATAAAATGTTTAAAAGTACGTTAGCAAGGCTTTTGCCACAGTAACGAATACTGACCCAAAATGCTGAGAACATCCAAATTCTTTTCTACCTGAGAGGATTTTCGGCCACTTCAAGAACAATTTGGATAAAATAAACTAAAATCCTCACCTTGAAATATAGACCAAAATAAAAACAAAAACCAGTGCATTAAGAAGATATTTCAAATAAGATTTTAGAAATCATTGAATAACCAGAAGAAAATATAGTAGAAATAAATTGTATTGAGCCTCTGAAGGAACCAGGGTTTTCAGAATTGACATATAATTAGATAAAAAGGTAAGTATATTTGTGTGTATTTGTGTATATTCTAAAGTAAAATAAAAAGAGAATAGACAGTACCAACAGTGGAATGTGAGAATGTCTTTAAGACCCTGTTAATTATACAAATACTATATGTATGTATATGTGTATATATATGTATATATATATATATAATTATACATAACTATACATACATACTAATTATACATATTAATGTATAATATTAAGTATTATACATTAAATATTAAATTTTGTTAATCTTATATGTTCCTAAAATAACCAGTGTTTTTTTACTTAATAATATCAATTGTATTTCCTATAATTTAATAATTAAATATACTTTATTAAAGGTTAGATATTGATTAAATTATATTTTATTTTTAATTTAAAATAATTGTATTCTAAATAATTAAATACTATTTATTGTTTAAACATAATAGTTCCTGTGGCTTTCTAATTACTGAAAATCTTTTTTGCTTGCTAGTGTTTTCTTTCCTGAATTATCTCTTTATTCTTTTGTCGGCTTGTAAACTGATGACTTTTCACTGCATTTGCATGAGTTCTTTTTATATTAAATACATTAAACTTCTTTAGGGGGAGGAGACTCCTATTTTCTCTAATTATTTTTCCAGCTTTGCTTTCGTTGTCTAGCATATGTAGTAAACTTACTAAATCCTGTTATATATTTTTCAGGGGGGAAAGAAAACCCAAAATTGATTTGTTCAGGACTTGCATCGCTGCTATTCCAAGGCTGATTCCGGATGGTATGAGCAGAACTGACCTCATTGAACTCTTAGCAAGGTAAATGAGAATGACTCTTTGCTCCGTTACTTTTTACCTCTTTCAGTCCCTTTAAATGTCGAATACACCCCGCTATTGTTCTCATGAACAGAAAGACATGTTCAATTCTTTAGTTGATATACTTTCTTTTTTTAAAAATTTTTTTAAATTTCTTTTCAGTGTTCCAGAATTCATTGTTTAAATGTGATATACTTTCTAGACTTCCATGTTGTCTTTTATGTTTTGTTAAACACATTCTCCCCACTCATTTTTAACTATTTAAAGTTCTTTTGGATTCCTCTACAAATCCTATTTTTCTGTTTTCCACCTTTTCCACCTAGTATATTTCTTAGAATTTAGATAACATGTTATTCCTTAACAGATACGAGGTGTTGCCCAGCAGGCAGTTAACTGTTGGGCCAACACTTGGAGTCCTTCCCCTAACACCCAGGGCGGTGTCCGGATCTCATGGTCACTTACTTCTCCCATCACAGAGCCCATAGGGTTTATGCTGCTCTTTCCTCTGTTGGGCTTCTCATAGCTTTATAAAATAAGAAATAACATGACAACCGAATTTGAATACTTGCTCCCAAAACTAACTCCAAGCTGAGGTGAAGGTTTATTGAAAGCTGCTTCTTTGTTGATGGACTTAGGGATTCCGTAGATAAGGGGTTGGCAAACATTTTTCTGTGAAGGACGAGATGGGAAATATTTTAGGATCACAGGTCATACTCATCTCTGCCAGTGGCTCAGGAGCAGCCTTGGGCAGCCGGTAAAGGAGAGGGCATGACCACG